>NC_091124.1:48857500-49567500 GCF_040183065.1 Periplaneta americana
TTCTAGTTTACGTAAATGGATGAACTACTTTTCTTCCCTCCTACACCTAGTAAAGTTATTTGTTTGTATTTTACGCCAGAATCATCTAACTTCAATCGTGGAAAGGGGTAGCAAACGGTGTTTCCGGCTATGAACCATTAATCCAGAGGTATAGCCAGGTTAATATTAAAAATTTTAGTAAAAATAAAATGATGTTCCTGTATATAGAAAATGAGTCCGCCGATTTAGCTCTGTGGTAGTGTGTCTACCTCCAGGCTAGCCGGTCCGGGTTCGATTCCCGGCGGGGTCAGAGATTCTCATATAAAATTTCTACCTCGGGACTAGAAGATATGGCGGCGCGCAATTTCTAATCACTAGATTGTGCACCAATATGCCTGGATTAAATTCCAAATCTCTCCGCAGTGCATATGAAAAGAAGGCATATGTCACTGTTAATAGTGATTCGTCCGTCGGATGGTGGCCCCCTTGGTACTATTCGACAGGAGTAGGCTACGTGCCGGCACCGGGTTTCCCCCCTTCTCCCTTCCTCATCTTCATCATAACTCATTCCAGACACTACACTTACACATACACTCAGTCTAGTTCACGACATAACTCTCCATAGATATACATCATGTACAGTGTGGCCCGCCGAAGTGGTGTACAACTATAAAAATGGATCACAATCCTGCCATCTATCCGCAATATGCGGAACCCGAATCACGTCAAGTGAAGTGGGTAGGCACTGATACATGTAGGCCTGTACATATTGAAAATGAAATGACTTTTGTCAACTTTTATTATTAGAATCAATTTAGAAGATCAGTTTCATTTTACAGAAAAGAAATGTTTGAATAAAATGTATTATTATTTCAGAAAATAAGGAAAAGGTTTCCGTCACGGATGTTACAAGATTTGTGAACTCACTCTACACCTTATTAACAAAGAGTTCAAAACACAGGTCTGCCTTAAGCAAAAAGAAATTCATTTTCATACTGTCCATGTAAAAGCTATGAAAATCTCATGGCATCCAATTAGTTCACAGGAACGCAATCGGTAAATATATTATAGCTGTTTCTTCTATGTCACGAATGTTACACATGAGTTCATATATGGAATATTCACTTTAACTGTAAGATTGTTAATTGTTATTAACCCAATCTACACGTACTTAAAATAAATTCCAGAAAGAATATAGTACAGAATAAAAAGTTCCTTGATCCTTGAGCTCTGGAATTAACATTGCAGGCTCTCAAAATATTTCTTCAACAATAGCTCCCACGGCGACTTCTAGGCCCAACCTGCGCCGTACGTAGAATAATCCTACGTCACCCAGTTTGGGGAATGAAACTACTGTTGTATTAGTTTGAATGTTATACAGCGTGTTTCCGGGCTGGTGTTACAAACTTTCAGGGTGATGGGGAAGGGCAGATGTATCAATTTGAGATAAGAAACCATGGTCCGGAAATAACTGAGTCTAAAGTTATAAGCGAAAATAGTTGTGTGGAAATGGAATTGTAATTTCGCAACACATACCCTCCTTCCCTTAACCTTTGGAACAGTCTTGGAAAGATGGTATGGGCCGGATGTATCCTACGTGGGTACTTGCCCGATACAATTTGTGAGCTTGTCTACTGTTCCCATTGGCTCATCCGTATTCGAAAATCAGGTCTGCTTATTCCGCTCTCGTGTACTCCTCCATTTCACTAGGACTGATCGACTGGACACTGCAACTTGTACACATACACTGCTGTCTACAGACGTGCATATCAGGACAGACCATGTCCGTTACACATTACGCTATCTTGTAAATTTATATTGGCTCATGTTGTCATTCTTTCTAATAAAAGTTTTCAGGGATACTTCATATATGGAGCTTACTATCTGCATTGCTTTAGTGTAGTTCCTGTCCTCACACCTCAGACAGCGAACTGAACGGAATACGTAGGTAGACAACGTAAACAACGTCAGATGAATACAGTTTGTGTAAGATGTACAGATAAACACACATAAATAAGATGTAAGAAGGAATAAAATTATTCCATTTACACACAACTATTTTTGCTTGTAACTTTCGACTCGATCATTTCCGAACCAGGATTCTCTATCTCAAATTGATACATGTGCCCTTCCCCATCATCCCTGAAAGTTTGTAACACCAGCCCGGAAACACTCTGTATAACATTCAAACTAATACAATAGTAGTTTCATTTCCCAAAATGGGTGACGTAGGCTTATTCTACGTACTGCGCAGAATAATTTGGCGAAATTGGGCCTAGAAGTCGCGCGTAGAAGCTATTGTTGAAGAAATATTTTGAGAGCCTGCACTGTTTTTTTATTTTATTTTTATTTTATTTATTTATTTATTATTTTGCTAATAATTGTAACATAAAATATAATATATACGCCTTGTATATTTTTTCGGTTTACAAATGGAGAGTACGGGTCTATGATAAGAAAAGTAATGAATGAATTGAATTCAAAATATTTTATGCTCGACCATGCCGAAATGTAGTAATTATAAACCTGGTAGCAGTCCTTTAATGGACCTCATTAAAGTACACCTATTCATTAAAGTTCAGGTGTTCCACCAATCAGAAAACACCATTGTAGCAATATGAAAGCGCAAGTATAGATTATTCTTGGATATGCAATCGAAAGACAACTAGCGAAACGTCACGGAGGCTGGAAATCCAATACTGTCGCAGAAGGTTATGTTCTGTTACTATAATAATTAGCGTTAATTGTAAATAATATTCAAATAAATTCAATTTGTCATCTCGTTTTTCAATGTCTAAATCAATTTCAAGGTTATATAAAGATTAATGTTTATTTTACTCTCTAAATTATATCAAGGTCAATGACATTTGTGTCTCGGAAAAAATCAATACTTCCGCATCTGCGCACATCTCACAATTTACGGGATATTGCGCAAGGTCAGTTCCGCTCCCCAGTCAGATAAGAATAACATGAATACTTATGAATAATTTCAAGTTAGCAATATAGTCGAGCATAAAAAGTCGTATGAAACTTGCCTATAATGGTAATTAAGACGCTCGTATGAAAATTATGAAACTCGCTTGCGCTCGTTTTATAAACATACTCGCGTCTTAATTACTACCATTATAGGCTCGTTCATAATGTACTATTCTCTTCATATGAAACAATATTACGAAATTAGTCCCAGGCCACAACACTATGGTTCACTCAAAGTGTATTATACTTGTCTATTGTTACTTTAATATTGCAGATTACGCGATTACAAATCAAACGAGTAGTTATATTGGTATATTCGTCTGTAGCTGCTCGCGATGTCGAGATACTACAGAGAGTGGCTAAACTTATACGCAACTTCAATGCCATTGGACGCGTCATACTACTACAGGGACATCATTTTATTTTTACTTCAATTTTTATTGTACCCGAGTTTTTGAATGTACTTCACTCACACCCCATCTACTAATAAAGTTTCAACTGTTCTCCAGACAGAATCAAGGCCGCATATAGTAAACAGCACTGAGTTATTGAGTATAGTACGTTCCAGAAATATGTTCGCGTTTTCCAGTGACGAAAGAACTCTCAATATTGAATCATGTTTTCGCACAGGTACTGTCCGTTTGCCTACGTCGCATCCCGATTTCCCTCACCTGCTGCTGCACGCCCCTCTGTAAAAGCAGGGCTGTCTTAGCTCTTTTCTGAAAACATTAATTTCTGTTAGGAATTGGACGTTTACGTAATATTAAACAACTGTTTAAAATAACTTAAATAAAAGGGCCTCGTTAAGTAATTACCTGTCACGTGATTTCCCCCCTTTTCTACGACCCTGCGACAAAATCACTTGAACGGACAGTAGATAGCATTTCTGAGTAATTTTATCATTTCGGATCGGGCAGAAGTGAAGATTGAATTTACAGTACGTAAGGTACTCTTTTATAGAGTAGGTACAGAATTATTTCAACACGAGTTACTAGTACGAAGGACGAAACTGGCAATTGGAATTAGATGCAATAGTCTATAGTGCGATAATATGCACAAAAGAAATGAAGCCTGTATCGAAATGAACGGCCACCATTTTCAAAAATGTGGTTAAATATCCATATGATTATTTTTCAATATAACTTCATCCTCTATAGTGTACGCTAATGTGCTGTAGACAGTATAATATACATTGCATAATGAATACGTCCGAATGAATAGCTCAGTTCGTGAGTACAAACACTTACCCTTAATACAGTACTGCATTTTGATTAAACAAAAACCTAATGGAAATTATCGAACTCAAAATCGCGATATTTCCTAGTTTACGTAAATGGATGAAGTACTTTTCTTCCCTCCTATACCTAGTAAAGTGATTTGTTTGTGTTTTACGCCAGTATCATCGAACTCCAGTATTGGAAGGACGTAGCGAACGGTGTTTCCGGTTCTTTAAAGGTATAGCCAGGTTAATATTAAAAATGTAATAAAAATGAAATTATGTCCCTGTACTACTACTACTTCTACTACTACTACTACCACTATTATCACTAGCATATATTCTAACATCACGAAACGTCCACGAATTTTCCAAATGTTCCAAGTGTCTCGTTAGAGGAATCTCACAGAAAAAAAGAAAATACTATTCTTCTAGAGCAAGATCTCAGGTTCACATATCGTTCACTGCATCTATGCAGCCATATCAGTGCAGAAAGTTGTGAGAACAAGGTAGAAATAAAGAGAAATCCATGGTGCTTACTTCCGACCATCTGAAAAACAAGCAGGCGTGTCTGGACCGGTCTGACCTCAGAAATCCGTATCAGTTTCAACTCTAAGGATTTGTGAGTCATGAGTAATCGCAACAAGGAATTCAACTTCTGGGTATCTGCACCATGTCACATCAATCTTTCAGCCCATCAGCAGGCAAACGCGCTGCCACTGAACTATGCCGGTGCAAGGTTTAAGGAGAGATAAAAAAAATCAATCCGCGGCGCAACAGCCCAGGGCCGAACAGCCACCTGCTGGCCTCATATTCACATGCTTCCTAGAGGTGAACGATCATCAAACCAGAACGGAGGTATCGTGTGATTTCCCAGCTATTATATCTGGTGGTCGTAACCGGACTTCGCTACCTATCGTCGCTCCCCAAATGCATCACGATGCTGGGTGGTCACCGATCCCATAGGAAGAGGCGGATTCCAAAGTGTCCGAAATACTTTTTTTTAAGATTTGAATTTGCTTTATTTACGTTTTAATTTGTCTTTATACAGGGTGTTTCCGGGTTAATGTTTGTAACACCAGTCCGGAAACAGCCTGTATAACTGTGTAAGTTTATTTAACAGACTCTCTTAGTGTCTGCATATGTTTTTTTCAAACGGATCTAAGAGCGTCATTTTTGTCACAACTTGTCATTTTGACTTGCATTGATCAGTTTGGAATTCACCTCTTCATACGGGACTCGAACGAGAACGCATTCCGGTAACGAGTTCTAGGCATGATGCTTTACACCACGACGTCGCTTGGGAAATGTAAGGTGAAAATTACAAAAAAAAAACTGTTTTCTAAATTTATTTTACTTTTATTATCTGCCTGTCCTTCCGTCTGTACCCTTGTCCGCCTGTCCGTCCATCTATCTATCTATCTATCTATCTATCTATCTATCTATCTATCTATCTATCTATCTATCTATCTATCTATCTATCTATCTATCTATCTATCTATCTATCTATCTATCTATCTATCTATCTATCTATCTATCTATCTATCTATCTATCTATCTATCTATCTATCTATCTATCTATCTATCTATCTATCTATCTATCTATCTATCTATCTATCTATCTATCTATCTATCTATCTATCTATCTATCTACCTACCTACCTACCTACCTACCTACCTACCTACCTACCTACCTACCTACCTACCTACCTACCTACCTACCTACCTACCTACCTACCTACCTACCTACCTATCTATCTATCTATCTATCTATCTATCTATCTATCTATCTATCTATCTATCTATCTATCTATCTATCTATCTATCTATCTATCTATCTATCTATCCATCCATCTATCTGGCTATCTTATGTACCTACCTACATACATACATTACATACATAACATGAAATTGTACCTTCCAGGGCGATGAATTGGTCGACGTGGAATGGTCTCCACCTAGCCTCGACTTCATGCCACTGAACATTTATGTGCGGGGTTACTTATATTCCCGCGTTTATGAGTAGATATAGGTTACTTCCACAGTTGAAAGCTGACATTCTTTACTTAAAGCAGACTTAAAATGAATAGTATTTTTATGGTAACCTTATATAATAAAATATATATGATTACCTCGTGTGAAAGGATCAATAGTCGAAGGTTCAACAAACTGACGTGCATTTGGGTCATTCATTACGTTCTCTACAAATTGCCTGCATTGCTCTAATTCGGGATCAGAGATAAAACTCAGACGACGCACGCCGGGAATCGTAACACGGACCGTTTCGTTGGAAAGTGCATACGCTCTCCATAAAGGCATAGCGGCTTCACTAGTTAATTCCAAATGGATAAATAGTCCATAACATAGACTACACCATTCATTCAATGCTTCTGTAAATTAAGCATTTAATAAAGAACATTAGAACTTGTTTCACATTCGCCATCCTTCCATTCTGTTGACGAACAGGTATATAGGTGCGGTTCTTTCCAACAAAAATAGTTTGAATGATGTTCGGAAACATACTGAAGGTGCGGTACCCGACATTCCCTGCCATGGATGTCCGCTAAAGGTTATGCTTCCTTTTTTTTTTTTAAGCTAACGTATCCAAGGTTACGCTCCTTTCTTGTAATTTTTTCGGTGTTTCTGATGTGCCTAGAAGGAAGTCCAGTATCGTGTAGTGGAACACTAGCAAGCTCTCGAATGTTTTCGTGTACATTTACATTCCCTTAGCAACAAGCGTAAGTAATTTCCTGACACTCTGATAAAGGCAAGGCCACGAGAATAACAAGTTAGCTTATCTATAGCATTGTGTCAGGTTGCAGTTTACCGTTTTGCTGTAGAATGCGAGCGTAGGCGTTCCGTGACATTGTGTAATTCCTGTATATAGAGATTTAACTGTCATACTTCATCGTATATTTAAATGGAGTTCGTCTAAATAATATCGATAATTTTCTTCTGTTAAATCTTAATAAATGTTGCTTTATGACATATTCTAAAAATAAGACAGTTGCTCAAAATTCGTATGAAATTAATGGTGTGAAGTTACCTAGAGTAGAATCATTTAAGGATTTGGGTATTTATTTTACACACTGTTTTAAAATGCACTTAAATCACGTGGTACGTGATGCATATAGAAAATTAGGATTTATAATCAGAAATACAAAAGAATTAAAATATATAAATACTATTGATACCCTATATAAAACTCTAGTTAGAAGTAAGCTAGAGTATGCGTCTGTAATATGGTTACCTCAGTTCCAGTCCCATCAGATGCAAATAGAAAGGATACAGAAAAGATTTTTACGTTATTTATATTTTAAAAAACATCACGTGTCGTCTTATGACAAGAAAATTTCATATAATCAGTTACTTTTCGAATTTAATTATAAAACTTTAAAATCTCGACGATTAATAAATAGCCAAATTTTACTCTATAAGACTGTTAGCGGTATATTGAAAAACTGTCATCTTCTAAAAATTTCTTCAGTTCAATGTAAAAAGAACAGAATTACGTCATAGGCAACCTTTTTATTATTCCTATTCCTAGAACTGTTTTCTTCAAGAACTCTCCATTGTTTGTTATGTGTAATACATACAACTCTCTGTCTTTAAACTGTGATTCTCAATTGGATTTCAGTTTAACAATTGAAAAATGTCATACAATATTAAAAAGAATTGTATTTCCTTAGATATATAAATTATGAAGAAGTGTATTATAAATGTTTTTACTCTAGTTTTTAAATAATTTTGCATCATTATATTGACATTTGGCACTATATTGTGTTAAATTGTATTGTGTATTGTCAATTTTATTGTGTATTGTTTATCATTTTATTTTGTATTGCTTATATTGTGTATAACACTGCCACCGGGTGCTTGCCCACTTGCAGTGTAAATAAATACTCACACACACACACACACACACACACACACACACACACATATATATATATATATATATATATATATATATATATATAAATATAAACTGTAATATTATATTCTAGCATCTATTACCATTATGTATTTTCTTTCTTTCGTTTGTGTTGTTTGTTTTGTTGTTTTTCTTCTCTTATTATGTATTTTGTGTATATATCTATGTAAGCCACCTGTAATTGGAAGTCTGCTTCTGTTGGTGGTGGATTTAAAATAAAATAAAATAAAATAAAATAAAATAAAATAAAACGTGAATTTTCATTCAAAATGTGAACATATACAGGATAAAACTAATTACAATGTTCATTAATTGTCTATTCACATATTACGTCAATTGTTAATTCTGCTTATAAAGGATTTGGATTTGTTATAAGAAATTCAAAAGTTGTAAATAATTCTGCAGTCCCGACTCACTTATAAGGTTGCCTAATTCCGTGACATAGTTAATAAAGTCTATATTTATGCCAAAATTGTACTAAAAATTTTCAGATAACACCTAAATGACGTTATTTGGACCTTTAACTACAGTTTTCACAACATTCAATGTCAACACTTTCACAAGTTTGGTATATAATATATGATTCTTCATTGTTATACAGTGGCTCCTAAATCCGTGACAGGAATCCAAATTCCGTGATAGTGGTTTCCTAATTCCGTGAGTGATATCCTAATTCCGTGATACTAAAATAATCCTCATTAACTGCTCAGAAAACAAACGTGTATTTGGAAAAACACTTTAAAGTCATGGTATATTGTTTTAATATGGATTAACCCTGCATTACTCAGGTGGGGTGCGGTAAACCCCGGTGCGTATATTTCAAAGAAAATCTAAGAGATGGAGCTAGTGTGTACTGTGTGCATCTGTATACTTTTCAATCACATCCAGAAGAGTTCACTTAAGAAATTGTTTAAGTGAACTAAGAATAGTATATTTAATTGCGTTTATCTGATTTCTGAAACTTGCGGAAAAATATATTTAAAATGGGGTTTGTGAAACCCCACCTGAGCAGTGGTGAGAATATTTATAACATGAGTAACGCAGGGTTAAGCAAGAAATTACAACATAGAAAACGGACCTAAGTGACAAATTTCATAGTAAATACATGTGTAACTACAGGAATTCATATTACATATTAATATATTATAAACAAAATAAAGTGAAGGTTAAATTCAATACAAAATTAAATTTGAATAAATTGAATTATAACACAATTATTTCTTAATATTTACAATCCTAAAAACAGCAGTAATTAAGTTAAATATATGCCCCATTATTTTATTATAATTATAATTGATGTTTTCTCTAACTTATTTCTACTATTATTTCCACGAACTATTTTCTTTCATAGACATTAATTTTAACAATTTAGCGTTGGCATTACTGGTCGAGTGAGTCAGGAAGGAGAAATATGAAAATAAATCGGAAAATCCGAAAGCTCCTGTAGCATTGTTATTGTCTCACAATGTTTAAATAATCATACGCACTGATTTAGCTGACTATAATCTACAGTAATATATCATTTTTGTAATGCTATATTAATCCTTACCTCAAATATAAAATGTTTCTTCAGGAGCGGTCACAAGAGAAAGAAAAACTTACTGGTCAACCACCTTTCACTGAACAAAAGCTACTGCAGTCAACTGCTTCTATTCAAACGGCGGGTAGTCAATAGAATTGAAAAGAAGACACCTCCTGGCATCTGTTAGGTATTTCAAAAACTTAAAAGTCAGAGACCACAACTCCATGGCAGTCAATTGAAATTTTATCACGGGATTAGGTGTATCACGGAATTAGGCACCTTTACCCTACTACAGTTCAGTTAGAAGTAAATTAGAATATGCCTCAATCATATGGGACCCAATGCATAACGATCAAAAACATGTAGTTGAAATTAGTTATTAGGCCTAGTATTTTAAATCGTTTAAAAATTCTTGCCCTATTTGGACACCAACATTGCTAAAATCAATGTTTAATATGGAAATCCTCCAACATAGGAAATCAGTATGCACAATTTTATTTCTCACGTGAATAACCACAAACAAAATCCATTCTTCAGATATATTGAAATTAATTCTCTTTTATGCCCCATTCGTTAAGTCACGTAAAAAAGTTCTTCTCCATATTCCTAGATCAAAGACAGTCATAGAAATTCACCCCTGACCAATAGACATCGGCTTTATATGCACTAAAAATATCTCAAACATGCATGCATTTATGATCTCAGAATCTTTAAAATATGCTCCATCATTTCGAAAATATGCACTAAACATACACTAAAAATTTTAATTTTAGGCTTATACATTTTGGTACTTACAATGTAGACTACAGTAAGGCCCGAAAGTCTTGGCACCCCTCCCCCTTTGTTTGCATGTTGATGTGCATTCATTTTGAACATAGAATGAAGTATTCTAAGACAATAAAATATTAATTGACTTACTAAAATTCTATTTCACTACTATTAGCTTCACCAAAACGTTTGAACGGAGCCGCCATTTTCAGTTGACTATCTATGCAGTAAACAAATGACGATCGAAAAATATATTTTATAGTACCGTAAAGAGTTTTCAGTTTGAAATGTTGCAAACAAAGAAACAAATGGTAGGGAGAGATAAAAACAGATGAAAATATATAAAGATTAGAAGAAATAAAGTACGCTATTCTAATGCAGTAAAATAGATATTATTGACTTACTAAAATTCTATTTCACTAATGTAAACTTCACCAAAACGTTTGAAAAAAGCTGCCATTTTCAGTTGCGGGAAACAAATGACGATCGCAAAGCATGTTTTAAAATACTGTAAAGTATTTGCAGTTTGAAATGTTGGCAAAACATAGAAACAAATGCTAGGCAAGTGATAAAAATCAAACAAATGCTAGGGAAGTGATAAAAACAAACAAATGCTAGGGAAGGGATAAAATTGTAGCGATAAACAGCCATGATAGGTTGAAACACGTCCTTTCGTACCATTTTGGTCAAAAGTAGCATGACGTAGTAAAAGTGTAATAGTTAGTGAAATATTTATTTGATGTTTTCATATTGTACCGAAATAAATTTCATATTCTGGCATAATATTCTCCATATTCTGCCGGTTGTAAATCTGCCAAAAAATTTTAATTCTCCATTAATAAGCTGAGTGATGCTGTAGACAGGTGATAAAAAACTTTCCCTATAAAGGATGGATGGTAACCTCTGCACCTCTCTACATGTTAAATATAACAAAACCTTTATTACACTTTTCCTTCGTTGAAGCACAGTTAAGCAGGAAAAAAAATAGTCTTTGGCCAATATTTGCAGCGCTCTATTGCAGTAATGGCTACATAAGCAGCTAGATAAAAATTATGTGAACAATTAATATCTTGATTTTTTTTTTTTTTTTGCAAATTTAACAGTTTAGCCATGAATTTAAACTGAATAATAGCGAAAATCGTTGAAATAAATCTTTCAACGTAGCACACGTTGCGTATTACCGACTGAATACAGCAGAGGGGGAGGGGAAGGTAAGGAGTGCAGGCCGTGTTTGCTTGGAGTTATTGCAGTAGCCGTGATGTTGCCAAATGCTTCATAGAAACGTAACGATTTCCTCCTCTAAAACGGGGAATGTTAGAGAAAAAACTTACTTAGATTTTTCAAATCTCTCCTCATGATCTGTTAGGGCCTATATCAGTTTCACTTTGGTGCAGAGGTTACTATCCTCTCTGTATTTCTTTTGCTTAAATCCAAATTTCATTTCAATTTCGCATTAATGCTTTTGATGATACATATTAGATAAGCTACTTAGTTTGTTTCTTCATTTGTTTATCATTGCCTAGCTGACGACCAATGCCATAATATCTTGGCTATAGACTGCACTTACCCGCAAGAGGGAAGCGAGTCCTAATTGAAGCTTCTGTCGACTCGCCTTAAAGAGTAGCCTATCAGGATGGGTAACTGCCTTACGCAGCGGTGCGTGTCAGATCGCAATATTGCGTAATCGGCATGGGTGGGGCCGCAAGAGAAAGATTGTGGATGTAGCGAAAGTAATTACAGCTTTTGTCTGGAAACAATGTAACTGCTATTTTGGGCAAACTCAATTTATATATAAACAGCCCTAAGTATGAATGCGAGACATATTTACAACACCCAAATCTGTAGTAGGCTACACTGATTTACGACGACGTGTTGTTATGTGAGAAAATGTTGATTTAAATTCCTTTACAACAGAAATTTCCAAAATGACATCAGTAGGCAGAGTAAAAGAAGGGCCTGAAGAACAAAGAATAGTAACAAAAAACCATAGCGACTGAGCGATTAATTTTTAAAAAATAATATTTCTATTCAATTTTTGTACATCTTGATTACACAAGTTTTTAACATTATATCACTTCGGAAAACGTATTATTTGTCTCTCACGTGTTAAATTTTATATTGCCTTGTTAACATGTTTCAGCCTGCTATTGGCCATCATCAAAACTGGTTGTTGCTGGTCTTGGCGCCTTATGTTTTGTTTCCTATGGGGGTGTGTTTGTGTAGTGTAATGTGGAGTCAAAGAGTGTGTGTCTTCTGAAATTGAGTTGTGTGTTGAGAATCTCATTTGGATGTGTTTTTGTGTGTCTGTATATTTCGTATTGTTCTAGTGTGTTTAGTTTCTGGCTTTTTGGTTGGATGTGTAGAATATCCTTGTCTGTGTTGATGTCTCTGTAGGTGTGGTTAGCATTTGTGATGTGTTCTGCATCCAAATGAAATTCTCAACACAAAACTCAATTTCAGAGGTCTACACCTGTGGAGTAACCGTTAGCGCGTCTGGCCGCGAAACCAGGTGGCCCGGGTTCAATTCCCGGTCGGGGCAAGTTACCTGGTTGAGGTTTTTTCCGGGATTTTCCCTCAACCCAATATGAGCAAATGCTGGGTAACTTTCGGTGCTGGACTCCGGACTCATTTCACCGGCATTATCACCTTCATCTCATTCAGACGCTAAATAACCCAAGATGTTGATAAAGCGTAATAAAATAACCTACTAAAATAAAAAAAATCAATTTCAGAACACACACACTCTTTGACTCCACATTACACTACACAAACACACCCCCACAGGAAACAAAACATAAGGCGTCAAGACCAGCAACACCAGTTCTGATGATGTTCAACAGCAGGCTGAAACATGTTAACAAGGTAACATAAAATTTAACATAAGAAAGACTAATAATAGGTTTTCCGAAGTCAATTTTTGTAATAAAATTCTCCTGTGTGACTCGACTCCGGCGCGGGAATGGAAGAGATTTATATTCCGTCCACAGGGAGGGTGTGTATCCCTTGTCATGTGCTGCCCTATGTTGTCTCAGCGGTGACCCTGTGCCGTGCTTACCACACGACCAGGGAGGCCCACAATATATTCTTGTCCAGTGTTGGTTATATAGGCCTACTAGTTGAAAAACAAGTAGTATAGAATATTGCTAATATCTTTATAATGTGAATGTTTCTAAAAACTGTTAAATGCTATATTCATCAGATGAATATAGCTTCATATTTTGCACATAATTTAGGAAATTACAATTTAATGCTAGGAACATAAGATTTTTTACTGCATATTTTATATACTGTGTTTAACAAAACGGAGAAGCATTTTTATAAACAAAACATTTCGAAATTAAGAAAATAAAACGTAGGTTAGCAGACACTAAAAATTTGAATTTTAAAGTTGCATTCCCATTAAAAAAATGTTCTTCATTTATAGATATAAATTTTTAATTCAGGATACTTAGTTCCTTTTGACCATATTAGAGATGTAAAAAATAGTCACGCACGAAACTTAAATTTTGTGAGAGGAGATAGGTTTTGAAAACATGTTTTCTTTTTAATTTCAATAGCTCAACTCAAAATTAATTCATCTGATCATAGGCCTTATGAATGCAAGAATAATTATAAGAAGTGGATGCAGTATACAGAATATAAGTTTCTACCTTAAAAATGGTTTAAAATAGAAATTTCACCCATAACTTCCATGAATGAAGAACATAAAGTATATTTTCTCTTCATATGAAGCGGCATTTGAGAATAAGGTTCTCAGGAAAATATTTGGGTCTAAGAGGGATGAAGTTACAGGAGAATGGAGAAAGTTACACAATGCAGAACTGCACGCATTGTATTCTTCACCTGACATAATAAGGAACATTAAATCCAGACGTTTGAGATGGGCAGGGCATGTAGCACGTATGAATGAATCCAGAAATGCATATAAAGTGTTAGTTGGGAGACCGGAGGGAAAAAGACCTTTGGGGAGGCCAAGACGTAGATGGGAGGATAATATTAAAATGGATTTGAGGGAGATGGGATATGATGATAGAGACTAGATTAATCTTGCACAGGATAGAGACCGATTGCGGGCTTATGTGAGGGCGGCAATGAACCTGCGGGTTCCTTAAAACAGTGTTCCGCAACCAGTGTGCCTCCACAAAGTGAAAGGTATGCAGCGAACTTTTACCTATTATCGTAAGGAATTAATAATATTAATTAAAATTAAAATAAAATTAAATCCCTCTCTTTGGTGACACAATTAGCCGCTGATTTAGTGACATGTGTAGTAACATCTAAGACATTATGAAGGAGGAAATAAAGAGCAGTCAGAAGTTCTTACTTCACATTGACAATATTAATGGTCACGCACAACTTCTTTTCTACATTCGGTACATTCATGGGGATATAATTGCATTTTTTTATGCAGAGACGTGTCCGAGCGAGCAACCGTTGAAGAAATATTTCGTACAATTAATGAATATGTGGTCCGTAATGAATTAACATGGGAGGATTGCGTTAGCGTTTTACAGATGGAACAGTTTCTATTAAAGGTTTCGTGGCTAAAGTACGTGAAGTATTATCATAACATACGGAGAGACCATTATCTCATTCACCGCGAAGACATTGTTGTTAAGTCTTTGCCATCTCCTCTGAAAATTGTGATGATGCACGAAGTAGTAAAAGCTAATATGTTATTATCATTTTCAACTACATATACTGTATGTGTGAATTGGACTTCTCGACGTTAACTGAAAATGAAACATTAAAGAGGGAGAGACTCAAATCCATCGATGAAGAAATTACGCTTGCACTGTCAACAATTCCGCCGCAGATCAGCCACCTGTGTGCAGCTAAGCAGGTTCAAGTATCATGTTGAAAGTATGAGTAGAGTCGTTTACTTTAATATTGGTAAGAGAAATGTGTTCATTCTACAGTGAAAGTTCATAAAGTTAATAAATGCAAGAGTCGATTTCTATTTGACAATAATAATAATCAGGGAAAGGATTTATATGTAAATACATATTTACTTATAAAGCTAATATAATTTATATTTTGCATTATCTTTATGTTTCACAATGTGTAGGGTTGAAAAATCCTACTTTTATTTTCCATATTTTTCCATATTTTAGAGTTCAGTACATATTTTCGTTAATTTCCATATATTTTCCATATTTCATATAAAACAGTCCATATTATATTAGGTTTAACAATAAAACAAAACAAAATTCCATTAACTTTTAAAAATACATTTCAACAATAGAGATTTAAACACATGTTCAGTAATCCCTTTAACATCAGAGTTATTTGAAAATTAGCAGTCCTATCAACAATGGGAAAGTAAGTTACAAAACTGTATTAATTTAATTTAAAATTTTTAACAGACTTCAGTTGTGCAGCTCAACAGTTAAATGCCAGTCAGAGTACACATAGGTTCAGTTTTGTAAATCATACTATAAAGACGGTAAATATGCCAAAAGTACGTCATTCAGTCAATTTAAAATCAAAACTAACAAGTTACATTTCAGAATTTAAAGAAGATGGTTTATCAACTGACAATAAAATATTATTTTGTAATTTGTGTCAGTGTGCAGTATCATCTACACAAAAGTTCCTGGTGCAACAACACATTACAACTAGTAAACATCAGGCCAACAAACAACTAAATTCCAAGCAGAGACAATTGTTTTTAACACAACCAACAACATCGAATGTAAGATCTGAGTTTAACATCGACCTGTGCCGTTCTCTCATCTCTGCTGATATTCCTCTCTACAAACTAAAGAATAAGGTCTTCAGGGAACTCCTTGAAAAATATACTCAACATACAATCCCGGATGAGTCAACACTTAGGAAGACGTATGCTCCATCCATCTACGATGAGACAATACAGAAGATAAGAGATGAAATTAAAGATAGTTCAATTTGGGTTTCCATTGATGAGACTCCCGACAAAGAAGGTAGACTTGTTGGTAATGTAGTTATCGGTTTGTTAAGTGAACAATATTCTGAACGAATTCTTTTACATTGTGATGTTCTAGAAAAGTGCAATAACAAAACTATAGTTAAACTGTTCAACGAAGCTATGGGTATCCTGTGGCCAAAGGGTATTATGTACGATAATGTGTTATTCTTTATTAGCGATGCTGCCCCTTATATGGTCAAAGCTGGACAAGCATTATCTGTTGTATATCCTAAATTGACTCATTTTACTTGTGTGGCGCATGCATTTCATCGTGTGGCAGAAGTGGTCAGAGACAATTTCCCTAAAGTAGATTTGTTGATTTCATCAGTGAAAAAAGTATTTCTCAAAGCTCCCAGTAGAGTTAACGTGTTGAAAGAAATGTACCCTGAAATTCCATTGCCACCAAAGCCAATTTTAACTAGATGGGGTACATGGCTAGAAGCAGTTGAATATTATGCCGAACATATAGACTCTATTAACAATGTTCTCCTTGCATTGGACTCTGAAGATGCAGTCTCAATTGATACTGCGAAAACAGTTACCTGTGACATAAGTGTGAAGAATGACTTAGCTCACATTCAGCATACATTTTCATGCATCATAAAAACGCTCAAAAGTCTCCAAAATAGGCACCTTTCACTATCTGAAAGTTTTGAAATTATAAATAGTACTGTGGAACAACTGAATCGTGGTAGAGGTAAAGTTGCAGATGCAGTAAGAGCTAAGGTGGACACTGTACTTTCAAAAAACCCTGGATATGAAGAACTACAAAAGGTTGTTGCTGTGATGAGTGGTGAATCAACAGTGAAGATTAACTTGGACTTATCCCCAGCAGACATTGTGAAATTGAATTATGTACCAGTTACTTCTTGTGACGTCGAACGCTCTTTTAGTCAGTATAAATCTATCCTCAGAGACAATAGAAGAAGATTCACTTTTCAGCACTTGAAAGAAATGTTTGTAACCTATTGTTATGGTAACAGACAATAAAAATTGTGTTTTGTTGAAACTACATTGGAAGATAAGGTACGTCCATTATATTTTTTGTTTAGTTTGATTAAAATGTACCAATATTTAACGTACATAGTCATTTTTTTATAATTTTAAGTCCATATTTAATTCCATATTTTGGTAAAAATCCATATTTAATTCCATATTTTGGTAAAAATAACTACATATATATTTACATATTTCATATATTTTTAGTCCATATAAATCCGTTCCCTGATAATAATAATAATAATAATAATAATAATAATAATAATAATAATAATAATAATAATAATAATAATAATAATAATCGTAAATTTGATTATATTACGTAATTATATTAAGATCGTCACATATATTTTTGAGGGAATTAACATTTTGGTGTGCCGTGTTGACTCTAGGCCTATCTAGAGTGTGCCGTGAGTAAAAAAAGGTTACGGAACACTGCCTTAAAAGCCATTTGTAAGTTGAAATGAAGCGATATCCCGAAAATAGTTCCAGCTGAAAACAAATTTTTCACTATTTTTCTCTCAAAGAATACCTACGTGTCTACTATCATTTTAATATTGAAGAACTCGCGATTATAAATCATGCGAGTTTTCGTACATATGTGTAGCTGCTCTCGATGCCGAGATATTACTGAAAGAGTCCGCGCGGCACGACTAATTTATACGCAATTTAAGCGCCTTCATGCCCGTAGCGAGGGGGAGTGGCTTCATTGGGCGTGGTAGCACGAGTTACATTGAGTCATGGCCCAACTACTAATAACATTAGCATTCAGCTGTGTCTCACAGCATTGTTATAGTAAGAATTTGAATTGATCCTGGGACGCGTACTCATATTCAGTGCAGGAAAACACATACAAGGAATATGCATGGATAAATATATAATAGAATGCGAAACTGCGGTCAGCACCATCTGGCGGCAGGGGGCTGAAATAGGATGATCAGCGCCCAACGTCGTAGGTGGTGAACATTAGAACTACGTGTTGAGTACATTACCCAGAGTTCTCTATTTATTCGTTCGAGATAATCGAGATATTGCTCGAGGAGACGAGAATGACGAGATGGCAGACAGAAACTTGCCAATAAGTGAACATAAAGTGATATGTGTATATAAACAGTGTATGTTAAACAGTGATGTTTATGGACGTTGTAAAAATAGTGTTTTTGAATGTATTGTAAAGTAATAGCAATATAAGTTAATAAATTGAACTAAGTAATTCTTGCAGACTTTTCCATTGCGCTGTACAATAAATACCCAAAGAATACAATCCCAATTATCTAACCTTTTGCTTTTTTTTTGTCCCTGTCTGGTTATATTTTAATCCGGTAGTGTAAAATAGATCGTCTCTTTTATCTTCCTGTTGGCTCCGGTAAGAATTTTCAGTAGAAGATGCTGTGAGGAATAAAAATATAAATGTTTTATTTTAAATTGGGTTAGTTTTGAATATCGATTAGGATGGGAGGGAATACTTTCTGCACAATTTAACATTTTCGTCACAAGGTGCGCTGCTAAATGCATGGAGTAATTACTCTTTTCGCCACTTGGTGCGCTGCTAGATGTAATAACGCCCCTCCCCCCCAACAGGTGGCAGCAAGATAAATTTCTATAACAGCGCCTCTAGTACGTGTTACGGGAAACTCAGTAAGTTTCGCATCCTATTATATTTCATCCATGGAATATGTCTCAGTCAACTAATTGATTACAATTAATCTAAGAAATGGCGTGATCAGTGACAAAAGAAAAATATATTTACTCACTGGATCACGATTTTGAAATATGCCGGTAAAGGAATCGATAGCACCCTGACAAAGTCAATAGAAAAGAGTCCTCGTCCACCTTGGACTGGGCGGGAACTGAAACGCGGCTCCCCGACCCCGATGCCCTGTCAATCACTCAAGTGTCCGGCGCGCCTTCAAGTACACAGACAGCAGCAGTCGTCAAGGAGAATCGTCCATCCCGCGCGCGTGGCGACGTGGTTACGGCCGTAGTATTGCTTAAACAGGTAATCAATGCCCAATAACAGTAATGCATGACCTTCAGCAGCGACAGCCTCTGCGCTGTACTGGCAGAACTGAAAACATCGTCCACCTTGACAACAACACTTCATTTTCTTTATTATTTCAGTGGCGGTAATTTACTCTTCTTGCAATTTCTCCTTTATCGATTGGCACATTATGTTTTAAGCTATTTATCTACTGTATTTACAAATGTTCCTCAATCTTTTACTTTCTGTTTTCAGCTGAAGTGAGATGAAATTCCTCTTACTATGTATAGAAGAGCATCTATCAGTACTCGTTATCATCCATCCATAGGTTAATTCATCACAATCTTTCATTTATCCATCTAATTATAATAAAACTAGTGGCTTGTGCAGCAAATGCTGCAAACTAAGTCCATAAAAAGTTCAAATAAAATTGTTCAGATGTATTTTCAATGAAGAATACCAGACATTTTGATAGTAATTTGCTTCCATAATAGTGAAACATACTCCCTCTGAATGTTTCTTTGAACCTATCCGTCTTCAGTTCTTGAGTTTCAATGCGAAATCGCAAGTAACAATGTCAGGACGATCAGTGAGTTTTTCATGTGGGAGTAATGCAGTAGCTATTTCAGGTCATTGCGGATTGTAGGTGAAAGTTAAGAAAATGTAAGGTTTGTCATGCTTTGAACAAGAGACATAGCATCTTGGTATAGCTGCTGCATGTTTCGTGAACTACCCTGAAATGTAGAGGGCAGAACCACTTTTTCCCACTAAGAGATCTTGCTGAGGTGATCAGGAGACTACAAAATCTTGTCGGCCTCTTATTTTATCAGTAAGTGTTACCTTTTGGTCTTTTCTTAGGAATTGCAATTTTTGCTCTTCCTCTAGAGTCTAGACAATACTGATCTACCAAATACTGCTGGATTAATTTGTGTAACAATGAATGTTATTCCATATATTTTCTGTAATACAGGCTGTTATGAGGAATCTGTTGCTGAGCTGTGGAAAATGAGGCGAATGATATGTCAGAGTTGTAGAATCTTATATGCGCCCTAAATAAAAATTGTATATCGTAAATCGTTAGCAGTTTCAGTGTTTCATTTGTTGCTGGTTGCGGGAAATAAACTTACTCATCACGGTAGCAAGAAGTGAAATGACATGCCATTTTTCCTACAACAAACTATGCTTGGCAGCGATCACAAATCTAATCGATTAAACGAAAGAAATATGACATTAATTTTGATGTAGTTGAAAGACGCAGCTAAAATAGGAAGCATGACTCAATTACTACCAAGGAAAATTAGAGAATCAGACATATAAATATCTATATCACACTGCCATTACATATATGAAAAAGACCCACACCACTTGATTAATAACTCTAAAAGTATTTCATTTTTACTAACAATATTGTTACCTTACGTAAGTTTTATAGTTTTCAGTAACAGAAGTTTATATATAGCCGTCACTCAGTGAATTATAGAAATGAAGATCTAATACGAAATATTATTTCTCTGCGTCTACTTACATAAAGCCCCAAAAGGTTTCACTTTCATATCATCAGGAGGCCTATACCATTATGTGTTGCATTAACTATAATAATATTTCATTTTTAATGGTAATAATGTCATCAAATATTCTTAAGTTTTGTAGTTCTTAATATCCAATACACAGCTGTACTCGGAAAACTACAGACCAGAGAATCAAACCTGTAAATTATTTTTTATACGTTATCAAAAAATTACACAAATGAAGATCGATATATTGGCGTTATGATGTGAAAGAATCTGAGCCGTCTGAACTCTATGTCAGCAATCCTGTAGGTCATGGCCTTCGTGTAATAGTCTATTTTTTATTGTAATGTGTGTTTTGTTTTTTTCTGAAATACAATTAATTAATTCTCAAAACTGACGAAAGATGGATTTTGGAAAAAAAGAAAATGATGTAGGAAAATTGACATTTCACTGAAAACTACTACTTTTCCGAAAAACTTTGGGTTCCAAGCTTCAAAATGAGGGGTCGTTTATTATAATCCGTTCAGCCGTTTTCCCGTAATTTCCATTACCAGTCCAAATTATATATTAGATAGATTAGGAATATTTATTCTAACTCATCCTTCATCCATACCTTTCATTCATTTAGTGTTCTGCCCAAGGGCAGGTCTTTCACTGCAAACCCAGCTTTCTCCAATCTTTCCCATTCTCTGCTTTCCTCCTTGTCTCCTCATATGATTCATATATCTTAATGTCGTCTACCATCTCATATCTTCTTCTGCCCCGAACTCTTCTCCCGTTCAGCATTCTTACCAGTGCATCCTTCAGTAGACAGTTTCTTCTCAGCCAGTGACCCAACCAATTCCTTTTCCTCTTCCTGATGAGTTTCAGCATCATTCTTTCTTCACCCACTCTTTTCAACACAGCTTCATTTCTTATTCTGTTTGTCCACTTCACACATGCCATTCTTCTCCATTTCCATATTTCAAATGCTTCCAGTCGCTTCTCTTCACTTCGTCGTAATGTCCATGTTTCCGCGCAATAAAATCCTACACTCCATACAAAGCACTTCGCTAGTCTCTTCCTTAGTTCTTTCTCCAGAGGTCCGCAAAAGATGCTCCTTTTTCTATTAAAAGCTTCCTTGGTCTTTGTTATATCCATAATTAATTATAATTAATCTATCATCCCTCTAGATATTCATTATTAACTGTAGGCCTAATTCATCTATCATCTATCCGTTCATTCATAATTAATTGTAGACCTAATTCATCTATCATCCAACCGTTTATTCAAAATTCATTATAATTCATCTGTAATCTCTCTATTTATTAATTATTAACTGTAATTCATCACTCATCCATCCCTTCATAGTGCGTTTAACCACCATCCATTCATTCAGAATTTATCTGCTATATTTGTGTCCCTTAACAATTCATAAACTATCCATCCTATCCATATATATCCATCCATTCACATATACATCCTTTTACTATTCATCTGCCATCCATCCCTTCATAATTAATCTATTATCTATCCCAACAAGTTCATCTATCATACATTCATCCAGCTGGCCTTCTATGCCCAAGTTTGCGAGTTCGATCCCGGGCCAGGTCGATGGCATTTAAGTGTGCTTAAATAAGACAGGCTCATGTCAGTAGATTTACTGGCATGTAAAAGAACTCCTGCGGGACAAAATTCCGGCACATCCGACGACGCTGATATAACCTCTGCAGTTGCGAGCGTCGTTAAATAAACCATAACATTAACATTACATTCATCTCTTCACAATTCATTTATCATCCATCTCTTCATCCCTCGTTATTCATTATTTCATACCATCAACTATCCGTTCTCCATTACCTATTAATTTATAAACCATCCATTCATGTCCATCATCCATCCATACAATCATAAGATATCCATCCTCCATTACCCCTTCATTAATTCTGCATCATTCACCCATCCATCTTGCATTATCTTTCCATCCGTCTATCATTCATCACCCAATCATCATCTATCCACTCGTCAACACAATCAAATTCATCCATCCATACTTTCCCATGTATGTACAGTATGTATGTATGTATGTATGTATGTATGTATGTATGTATGTATGTATGTATGTATGTATGTATGTATGTATGTATGTATGTATGTATGTATGTATGTATGTATGTATGTATGTATGTATGTATGTATGTATGTTTCACGAGATTTGCGAACTTTATGGCGGTAAAAATTCCTTTCAAGCTAAATATATCAATTTATCATAACGAAAACGTGGCATCGTACCACGAACTCAAATAAATATAAAAGAAATAAAAGAAAGCTTAAAATAGAAAAATATAGAATTGTATAGTGAGGATCACGTAACCGTAGTTCCTGAAAGTCTAATTTGGCGGTCTCTTCAGTGTTGCCAACTAATACCAGTTATCACCAAAGAGGGAAAACTCACAAATCCGTACTGAAATAATGATAATAATAATAATAATAATAATAATAATAATAATAATAATAATAGTAATGCAGTAATTAAAAATAACTACATGTCTTACTTATTTGCCACATCTCATCTTTATGTTGCGAGGTGTTTTCTACATGATTAAATAATTTATGAAATAGTATATTTTCTTTCTGGAATTATCGCATCTTATGTTGGTAATTAAGATTAGTATAATCTAATATTAAAATTTATTTTGTCTGGCAACATGAAATTCATTGTTTTAACTAAACAATTTACGATTCACGAGACCTAACCTAGAAATGTAGTTTGATCACGTGAAATGATTTGTACGAATTCCGAAAACAGAACACCACTTTAAAATGTATAGCTTACTTAAAATACTTTCAAGCACTTTCTTTCTTGGAGAAATCGCCACCATGTTATTTTTTCTCTTGACATCTCAATAAAAATTTAAACACGAAAGAATTTCATTAAAATGTCAATATATTTACATGCATGTTTCATACGAAGTACGTAGGTCTATAACCAATTTCTTACTTAATTACACTTACCTGAATATAGAGTTGAATTGGAATCACAACGAAACAGAACTGAATTGTGTATTGATATTAATATTAATACAGGTATTACTAATGAATTATTAATTCACAAGCAAAATTACAATCAATCATTGTGGGCCGTTCACGTTTGTTAAGCACTATTACCATACCAAATTTGTCCCCGATTAAAATATACGGCACCGAAATTCCGTTCAGTAAATCAGTAAAGAATCTAGGTATTTATATGGATAAAAGTTTAAATTGGAACATTCAAGTTGCAGAAACCTGCAAAAAAAGTATTCTCATTAATCCACTCGTTTAGGCGATTGAAGAATTTTCTACCCTTTTCCATGAAAAAAATGTTAGTGATGCCCCACTTCGATTACTGTGATATTCTGCTTACTGACTTAAACGTTACTTCGGCGCAGAGACTACAACGTGTTCATAATATGTGCGTCCGTTTCGTCTGCAATATTCGCCGGTCTGATCACGTAACACCATCCCTCGAAATGTTGTCCTGGCTCCGTCTAGAAGATCGTAGGAAAATCCACTGTCTTTCCCTTCTCTTTCATATATTGCATTTCTCCACTCCTGTCTATCTTGCGTCTCGTTTTCAAAATTTATCCACCCATCATAACCTAGACACACGATCACAACACTCCGCCAAACATTCTCATAATATTCAACTTCTTTCACTGTGGCTGTTCCTCGGCTTTGGAATTCCCTACCGAGTAATGTCAGGGACTGTCAGACATCAAACCAATTTAAGAATAGGCTAACGAAATATTTTTCTAACAATTCTTGTTAACAATAATAGCTGTTTCAGGTTTCTCAATGTTTAATGGTTATATATATATCACAGATAAATATCTAAATTATCTCATTATTATTATTATTATTATTATTATTATTATTATTATTATTATTATTATTATTATAACTATTTCTTACCTATGTTTATTATTGTCACACTAACATTACTTATCCAACTTTCATTATTTACTTTCATGTTGTCTTATGGTCTAGATATTAATGTAATAATTATGTAAGCAATTGTATTCAATTAGAATTAGTCTGGCTGGGCGGAAGAGAAGGCCTACTGGCCTTAGCTCTGCCAGATTAAATAATAATAATAATAATAATAATAATAATAATAATAATAATAATAATATTATTATTATTATTATTATTATTATTATTATTATTATTATTATTATTATTATATAATTATTATTATTAGGTATAATATAATAATAATAATAATAATAATAATAATAATAATATAATTATTATTATTAGGTACTTGCAGTTTCATCAGTTTACTTTATTGCAAACCGAAATTATTGCTGCCAACATAACAGTTAGAAAATAACTGTCAGTTGTAGTATTTTATCAGTAGCCGAAATTCGAAACGAAGTTGGTAAAAGAAAATTCAACCTGGGAGCTAGAAATTCAGTATAATCCACTAGCATATGTAGTAATAGGGGAAATGGTTAGGTTTCAGCCTTAGGGTATTAAGTAAGTTGACCCGGACTACTGTATACATATGGGCAATATATCTAGTCTACAACTGCATTGACGTTCTTTTGGTATGAAACTCAGCCATGCGGCAGTGGAAAGCACCTAGTGTATAGGCCTATAAATAATGCTACCAACTGGAAGGTCCATGAACTCTGATCACAGACGTTTTACATTTTATTAAGCGGAGGAGACTTGTTCACGTGAAGCCGTAGAGACTACACCCACGCGCGACCTCTGACATGAATACAAATCACTGATCCCTTCATTAGAATCTGGCGAACGGGTAAAAATTAAGCAAAGAGTCGTATACAATAACCAAGCGATGATCCCACCATTGTTCTGTGCAGTTCCGTGAACAAGATGTCCATCGATCCCACACGTCTTCTCCCTTTTACAAGGAACTTATATAACCTCTTCCTAAGAAGACAAGTACCTTGTGGAGTTGTTGACCTCACATCCATTCTTAATATTAAATGTTTTTTTTTTCTTTCTCTTTCGCAACGAACTAACTTGGATCACGTAAGTATTATATTAATATAATATTAATAAGGCTAAATCTATCTGAAATATTAAAGAACAGATTTAGATATTCCTTGAAACAATATCAAGACAATTTAGACGATGATTCTTTTATGGAAACCAATAGAAACTAACATAATGTGATGTATACATTGTAATGCGTAGTAATATCGGTGTTCTATCTAGTTTTAATGTTAATCTGCAATCATTTTACCGGGGATCCACCAGAGATCTATAACGGCAGTAATATCCAATTGGTGTTTTTTACTTGGTTATTTAACGACGTTATATCAACTACTGGGTTATTTAGCGTCGATAGAATTGGTGATAGCGAGATGGCATTTGGCGAGATGTGACCTAGGATTCGCCATAGATTACCTGACATTCGTCTTACGGTTGGCGAAAACCTCGGAAAAAACCCAAAAAGGTAAACAGCCCAAACGGAAATCGAACCCGAGTCCGAATGCAACTTAAAATCAACAGGCAAGCGCGCTAAGACCTGAGCTACGCCGGTACTCCCCAATTTTTGGTCCGTGGTCCCCAAGTTTTCCCTGGGTGTCCGTGGCATTATTAACAAGGAAAACTCCATTCATGAAATATCTTTTTTTTCTTACAGGTTCAAAATTTTCAACAAATTGCGTGTGGTTTTGTATTGTAACCTACTTAGCAGATATTTTGGTATGCTGGAACACTCTCAGCACTAGGTTTCAAGGTAATTATGTAAATATTTACATCGAAAACGAGTTAAAGGCAGTAATCAAGTATACAAGCTGAGTTAAGGATGGTGTAGTCCATTCGGTATCTCGTGAAACTTACCTGCACGTCAGGGTAAGAAGAATGTGGACTGAGAAGTTTCCCTCCCTCACTACGCTTCTACTCGTAGCAAGCGAGCTCGCTTACCCCCACCATAAGGTTCTTACTATATGCTGCGGCGCACTAAAACCATTTGGTTTCACGAGATAAAGAATGACCTATAGTATGATCAATGTCCGAATACTGGAGATACTTCTGGAATTCAGTGACGAAAAGTTGCTGCCAGAAGTTAAACTTACATCATTTAGCACGTGCGTAATTTAATAATAATTTATTTATTTAATCTGGCAGAGTTGAGGCCAGTAAGACCTTCTCTTCCGCTCTGCCAGACTCTAAATTCTAATTGAATACAATTGGCTTACAGTACTTATTACATTAATATCTAGACCGTAATAGTAATATACGTTACAAGAGCAGTATGTTGACGTTTTCATGGTCGAGGAAAAGATTGAAAAAGCGAAACGTAGTTGAGCTTTTTTAATTTCCGAGAACATGAAAACAAACATACCGCTCGTGTATCGTACATTATTTTGTGCGAAGATCGTTTATTACATACCTGAAAGACGAATTTCTAATTAGTTGCAATGAAATCTCCATGTTGGTTTCTGTTTAATGACGCCAACTTCGGAACACCAAAATATCTTTCAACATTGTTGCTGTAAAATGTTGTCTGTGTTTACTATACTCCAGCAGGCCGGGATATAAGTCTGACTTTCCCCCCCCCCCCCAGTCTATAAATGCGAACTTAAAACAAACGGTAAGGTTATGTAATGATTTATTTTTCATTTTAATATTTTAACAATATTATTTATATAACATATTGCAGTAATAACATCGGCATCTGGAATCTCGTTGATTTTTTCATGGCTTCCTTAATGTTACTTGAATCAGGAATGCAATAAGTTTCGTGGAGTAGTACACTTTACTTAATTTTTGCAAATATTTAAAAACAATAATTAACATTGCAATTTAGGTGAAATTGCAGTGGTAAGTTTCCAATTTATAATTATTACTATGTTAAACGTCTCTAAAAATAATACGTTAAAAGCCTAAAGCAGTAAAATGAATGTGGCGCTTAAGCGGTAAGAAGAGGGAAATTGTTATGTGTGTTACGTTGGGAATACTGAATGTGGTATTTCACACTTACCGCGTATTGGTTCCGTGCGGAAAACAAGCAAATACGCACGATCTCGCACAAATCAACATGAAAGTGAATAATGAAAGTTGGATAATTAATGTTAGTGAGACAATAACAAACATTGGTAAGAAATAATAATAATAATAATAATAATAATAATAATAATAATAATAATAATAATAATAATAATAATAGTAATAATAATAATAACAATAATGAGATAATTTAAATATTTATCCAGTGATATACATTAATCATTAAACATTAAGACTCTTGAAACAGCTATTATTGTTAACGAGAATTGTTTGAAAAATATTTCCTTACTCTGTTCTTAAATTGGTTTGATGTCTGACAGTCCCTGACATTACTCGGTAGGGAATTCCAAAATCGTGGAACAGCCACAGTGAAAGAAGATGAATATGAGGATGTTCGGTGAGAGGAAATGGATAACATTGAGGAGTGTTGTGATCGTGAGTCTTGGTTATGATGGGTGGATAAATTTTGAAAACGAGACGCAATATAGACAGCAGTGGAGAAATGCAGTGTGTGAAAGAGTAGTGAAAGACAGTGGATGTTCTACGGTCTTCTAGACGGAACTAGGACAATATTTCGAGGGATGGTGTTACGTGATCAACCCGGCAAATATTGCAGACGAAACGGACGCACATCTTGAGAAATTATAGGCTAGTTCCAAATACTGGAGACTCATAGGCAAAGAATTCTTTTTGAATGGTTTTGCACAATTACCGGTAACAACTGTACCTGCGGAAGACCAAGCTGCACTTGTACATTTTAACGATTCATGGAAAACAGTTTTTTTTAATCATGTACACTGAGCCAACTCTGGGTGATGCATTTTTCTGGTTATAAGAAATTAAATTTAAAAATTTATAAAAATAATTTCTATTTTTTTTTTTTTAGATTTTTTGTGGACAAATATACAAATCTGCCATCGTCGAGATATGAACTCTAGTCCGCGGTCGTCGTAGGCCAGCGCCCTGCGATCTGAGCTACCAAGGCTATTTGTATCCTTGCGCTATCCTTCTTGTCCTAAGCTCATTTGAAAGCGATTACCGCTGTTGTATTCTGTATCGCTATTAGAGTAACGAACGGCTGTGAAGTGGGAGTAGCGTGTAGCCAGGCAGGCAGTCAAGTGTGTATGTGTGTGTAGTGGATCTCTGGCTATCTCCGGGTTAACCGTCTTGCCATCGAGAGCAACCTCGCGCTCATTTATCTCCTGGCTGTCACTCCAGCTTTCAACTCCTAATAATTTTCCCATCAAGTCGCTTCTATGATCCGGATCACACTGCCAAGGTGTGCTCACCTCCCCGTCTGAGAGACAGGGGTGTCGTATTGAATCAAGCTGCTAGCTAATCCTCTCGTTGACTACATGTCAGCATCTTACACCACTATTTATTTACTTATACAGCAATTATTTAGTAACTTAATTAATACTTGTATAGCTTAATGAAAGTATGCTTGTAAATTAAGTAATTCTGCTTACTTTGTATTGAATATAATAATAATAATAATAATAATAATAATAATAATAATAATAATAATAATAATAATAATAATAATAATAATAATGATTTATTTAACCTGGCAGAGTTAAGGCCATACGGCCTTCTCTAACACTCAACCAGGAGTAAAAACTGCGTTACAAAAACACTACAAATTTACAAAGTACACTACAATTTTACACACAAAACCGAATAAGATAATAATAATAAAATGTAAATAACAAGTAAGTAGAAATCAGACATAATATATAACATAGAAAAAGAAAGAAAAAAGCATAATAAAATGTTAACAGCAGGTCAAAAATAAATGAGGCATACAAAGTATAAAAAATAAGACAATTATTGATAATAATAATAATAATAATAATAATAATAATAATAATAATAATAATAATAATAAAAATAATAATTTATTTAACCTGGCAGAGTTAAGGCCATACGGCCTTCTCTAACACTCAACCAGGAGTAAAAACTGCGTTACAAAAACACTACAAATTTACAAAGTACACTACAATTTTACACACAAAACTGAATAAGATAATAATAATAAAATGTAAATAACAAGTAAGTAGAAATCAGACATAATATATAACATAGAGAAAGAAAGAAAAAAGCATAATAAAATGTGAACAGCAGGTCAAAAATAAATGAGGCATACAAAGTATAAAAAATAAGACAATTATTGATAATAATAATAATAATAATAATAATAATAATAATAATAATAATAATGATAATAATAATAAATAAGAATAGTAACAATAATGATGATGATAATAATAATAACAGGCCTAGTAGTAATAATAATACTAATAGTAGTAATAAAATAGAGCAGTACAAAGCATACAATGAATACAATATTTTTAAGGAGACACAGTAAGGAAAATTATGATTATATATAGCTCAACTTATCACATTAGAGACATATCATTATCGGAAAATATAAAACAAAAATATAAAATAAGTTAAAAATCACTAGAACATAAAAAAAATGTGAATACGTGGAAACCTGCAATACAACACTTGTCATAATAGTAAGTTAGTTTGGCAACTCGTCATAAGATAATTTTCTAACTTGGATTTGAAAGATTTCAATGTTCGGCAGCCATTGACTTCAGGCGGCGGAGAGTTCCAGTGATGAGAGGTAGCAACAGTGAAAGATGAGGAATACAGAGATGATGTGTGAAGTGGAATTTCTAGCGTGTTATCGCGTTGTGGTCGAGTATTAATATTATGATAGCGAGAGAGAGAGTATGAAAACGAGCGAATAAATAATAGGGGGATGAAGTGTGCATAATTCGATATAGGAAAGAATATTTGTATAGTTTTGGCCGATGAATTGTATATGCTTTAAATTGAATAGTAATCTGTATAGCTCTGTTGATAAATTGTTTGTGTTTGTAATTTGAAGTAGTTTGCATAATATGTATTATCAATTTCTGTATATCACAACTGGTTGAATTGTTTATGCCTTAAATTTAATTAACTTGTTTTGTATTATACATATAGCTCAACTTATGAATGATCGTTTGCGTTTCTAAATTTAATAATCTGATTGGCTATGTATTATATACTTTTAGTAGAGGCATCGATGTAGCTCAGTCGGCAGACTCGCTGGGCTGCTGATCCGGAGCTGCGTTCGGGTTTGGGTTGGATCCCCCTTTGGTCTTTGGTTTCTTCCGATGTTTTCCACAGCCGTGGGACTGAAGCCGGATGGTCTATGGCGAGTCCTCGGCATCAACCCCTTTGATTTGATTACCTGGTTGCGTTTTTCCGAGGTTTTCCCCAACCAAAAGACAAATGCCGGGTAATATTTTGGCGAATCCTAGGACCTCACCTCATCTCACTACATCTCGCCAAAATATTGTAAAAAAATTGCACAAAATTGTAAAAATTATAGAAAATTACTAAATTGTAAAACTGTAAAAATTTGTAAAAATTGTAATATTGTAAAATTTTGACTTACAGTATTCCACATCTTAAAGCTTTATTGCTCATATAAGATCTAGGGAATAAAATAAATGAATGAATGAATGAATGAATGAATGAATGAATGAATGAATGAACTTTATAATTAGAGTATGTACTTATTAATTTAAATAATTTAATGAGGTTGACCGTTGAAATTTTGGTCATTTTCAGTAAAAAATCACATTTTCGCTTTCTTGTAAAATATGAATCAGCAATCTCTTATTACATGTTGAGTAAGTTTCAATGCTCTCGGCGCTCGAAATCATAAAAATTACGCAATATATAAATGGCTACACCCTTAACTTCAATTCCATGAAAATTTTACAAGCTGTTTTTCTCACACTTTTCTTTCAACACATTTCGTCAGGTTCGAAGTGTAAAGCCTCTTACAATTTTGATGCTAGGAAAATGAAATTTTTACTGCATGCTCTACAAGCTGTGATTAACAAAATAGCGCATGGAGTTTATGATTAAATGGATAATTTTTAAATAAAAAATTAAATACTGTCATTTCCCATAACTATGGTCCTGGAGCACAACTATGATCCACGATACAACAATTTAAATTTTGTACTGCATAACGTAGTACCTCGTTTATCTATATTTTTGCTGTACTGTAGTTTGAAGTCAAGTCACTGCAGCTATCTACGAATGGTCTAAGTTATTTCTACATTGTTCTTTGAATGGTTGCATCATGGACCACAGTTGTGGGAAATTACGGTATTTATAGAGGCAATGGAAAATTTATATTTTAGGCAAAATTTGTTCCCCCTTTTTGTAATAAAGATATTGAAAAAACTGATGCGTGATATTTTTCTAAATAAGCCATTGGCCTTGCAATATATATATATATATATATATATATATATATATATATATAAGTAAATAAATACATAATTAAATAAATAAGTAAATAAATAAAAAATAAAATATTCTACTAAAAAAATTAGCGACACATTTCATTTTGAAATATGCAAATTTTCAGAATATTTTTAATAACTCAGAAACTAATTGACTCACAAAAGTTAAACTTCACCACGTCATTATCTGTTATACAGTGTTTATGTGTACCAAAAATCAAGGACGTTGCTTAAAATTGTAGAAAATAGAAATTTCACCTCTCATCCTACTTCAGTAATATTCAATAGTCAGGCCACTCCTGAAATTGCTTGTACATTTTGAAAATAAGACAAGGCTGCGAAATTAAAATTTTGTTTTGCGGCACTCTGCCGAATAGGACTCTAAACCTAAGTTTAGCGTGCCGAATTGAAACCAGTTTACCATTTTTAAGTATCACGAACGATTTTTTTTTTCCATGTGAAAAAATATGTAATACTCTTAGCTATTTTTAATTTTTAAGTACACTTTAAAAGGCGAGAAACACTGCAAAACATGATAAAATCTCAGTTTCACATGGATCCAACAGTTTAAAGAAATCGCGAAATTTTAAATAGGCTACACTTTAGGAAAGTTGTTTTCCTCCGTTTCGTTGAAAATGAACGCGGAGTTGATAAGAGTTTGTGGTGACGCTAGATAACCAGAGCAGTTGATAAAGCGACGTAAAATAACGAATTAAAAACTAGGGGAAGGCAAGGAGAAAACAAGGGGAATAGAAGGAGAACAATGAGAATAATAGAGAACAAGGAAATATAAGGTGAACAAGGGGACGAAAGGAGAATAATGGGAATGCAAGAAGAACAAAGGGAATAGAAGAACAATGGAAGTAATGGAGAATAAGAAATCAAGTGAACAAGGGGACGAAAGGGAAAATAAGGGGAATAGAATAAGCGAAAAGAGAATACAAGGAGAAAAGGGAATACAAGGAAAACAAGTGTCTTACAAGTAGAATAAGAGGTATACAAAGAGGACAAGGGGAATACAACAAAAGGTATACAAAAAGGGCAAGAGGAATACAAGTAGAACAAAAGTATACAAAGAGGACAACGGTAATACAAGTAGAACAAAAGGTATGCAAAGAGGACAAAAGGACTACAAATAGAACAAAAGTATATAAAGAGGACAAGGGGAATACAAGCAGAACAAAAGGTATGCAAAGAGGAGAAAAGGAATACAAATAGAACAAAAGTATATAAAGAGGACAACGGTAATACAAGTAGAACAAAAGGTATGCAAAGAGGACAAAAGGACTACAAATAGAACAAAAGTATATAAAGAGGACAAGGGGAATACAAGTAGAACAAAAGTGTGCAAAGAGAACAAAAGGAATACAAATAGAACAAAAGTATATAAAGAGGACAAGGGGAATACAAGTAGAACAAAAGGTATACAAAGAGACCAAGAGGAATACAAGTATACCAAAAGGTATACAAAGAAATCAAATAGAACAAAAAGTATACAAAGAGGATAAGGAGAATGCAAGTAGAACAAAAGATATACAAAAATGTCAAGAGGAATGCAAGTAGAACAAAAGGTATACAAAGAGGACAAGGGGAATACAAGTAGAACAAAATGTATACAAGGAAGTCAAATAGAACAAAAGTATACAAAGAGGATAAGGAGAATGCAAGTAGAACAAAAAGTATACAAAGATGTCGAGAGGAATGTAAGTAGAACAAAAGTATACAAAGAGGACAAGGGGAATACAAGTACAACAAAAGGTATACAAAGAGGACAAGAGGAATACAAGAACAAGAGGTATACAACAAGGACAAGGGAAATACAAGTAGAGCAAAAGGTTTACAAAGGGGACAAGAGGAATACAAGTAGAACAATAGGTGTGCAAAGAGGACAAGAGGAATACGAGTAGAACAAAAGGTGTACAAAGAGGACAAGAGGAATACAAGAACAAGAGGTATACAAAAAGGACAAGGGAAATACAAGTAGAACAAAAGGTGTACAAAGAGGACAAGTGAAATACAAGAACAAGAAGTATATAAAAAGGACAAGGGATATACAAGTAGAGCAGAAGGTGTACAAAGAGGACAAAAGGAATACAAGAACATGAGGTATACAAAGAGGACAAGGGAAATACAAGTAGAGCAAAAAGTGTACAAAGAGGACAAGAGGAATACAAGAACAAGAAGTATATAAAAAGGACAAGGGAAATACAAGTAGAGCGAAAGGTGTACAAAGAGGACAAGAGGAATACAAGAACAAGAAGTATATAAAAAGGACAAGGGAAATACAAGTAGAGCAAAGGGTGTACAAAGAGGACAAGAGGAAAACAAGAACAAGAGGTATACAAAGAGGACAAGGGAAATACAAGAAGTAGAACAAAAGGTGTACAAGTAGAACAAGAGAATATATAAGTAGGAAGAATACAAGGAGAGCTAATGGAATACAGGGAATACACTTTTATGTGACAGTTAATTTCGAGTTATACCCCATATCCAGTGAGTATAAAAATATAGTTTCCTCGAAACAAGTATAACAGATTAAACACATGAGGGTGATGAATAAGAATTATGAAGACTATAGTAGTGTCATTGAGTACAAATAGAAGGAAGACGAGAAATCGTGAGTAGAAGTTACAGATTTCTAGTAACCAAGGTAGATGGTGTTACGACAATGAGGGAAATGAAGAAAAATGGTGGTGGTTCTGAAAAGTAATTAGATAGCTGTGACGAAGGAGAAAAAGAACATAGCGATAGCGATGAAAATTACGGTTGTTGATGATGATGATGATTATGATGAAAAAGGTGGTGTAGTGTGAGGCGGTGGTAACTACGAGTAAAAATAATTCTGGATACGATTTTTCGTTAAATAAGTTCACAGATCAAAGATAATTTTAGAAGAGCAATCAAGCCTCATCCCCACGAGGCTTCACATCCCGACGAAATATTTATAAACCTCGTTTTCTGTGTCCTCGATCAACTGCAGCAGGCGCCGCACCGCTCTTCTACATCTTATTTCACTTGACGCCCGACGTGTTTTCTCAATTGCCGCGTGCATCCCGGTCGTAGCGTCGCCGTGTAATGGGCCCATCAATCCCGCCCTTGTTGCGTCTGCTGCCAGTTCAGACTCGTCACTGTGTCTTTGAGCATCGATCGCACCAGTGGACAGTTGCTGTTTACTTCTTCAGGAACCTCTTAAACGTTCAGTGCACTGAGATTTATTTGGACACATCGTCAGCCCAACAGCGACAATTTCCACTTCGCAATCAGAAATCCAAACTTTATATCCAGAGGAATTTAATGAGCTTTGCATTGGATAGGTTTTCTCGAGGTACTCCCAGTTTATCCTGATATAATTTTGCCATTTCTTCATGATTAATAAAGAATGTACTGAGAAGTGGATTGTCGCGTAAGATGTATGTGGAAACACCAAACATTAAAACTTCGGATTTTTTTCTGCAAAATTGAATTATATCAGTGGCGGTTCCTCGGGGGAGGGAAGGGACGTTCCGTCCTCCTCACATTTTTCTTCTTTTGAAAATATATGCCAAATAAAGTATGTCTCTTGAAATTCGAGGAAGATTCGATAATTTTTAAGTTCACAGCTATAAGAAAACCTCGGTTGATCGAGTTTTAAACGATGCGCGCTCATGTGCTGCTAGAAAGCTGTGAGAAAGATGCGAGATTGTTTGTGTGGAGGAAGGCCAATCCATTCCTCCTTTACTGCAGTTAACACACATAGACAAGTCTACACCTGTGGAGTAACGGTTAGCGCGTCTAGCCGCGAAACCAGGTGGCCCGGGTTCGATACCCGGTCGGGGCAAGTTACCTGGTTAAGTTTTTTTCCGGGGTTTTCCCTCAGCCCAATATGAGCAAATGCTGGGTAACTTTCGGTGCTGGACCCCGGACTCATTTCACCGGCATTATCACTTTCATCTCATTCAGACGCTAAATAACCTAAGCTGTTGATAAAGCGTCGTAAAATAACCTACTAAAATAAAAAAAACACATAGACAACAGCGCGCTAGCGGCCAGAGAAAGAAGCAGAGTTTTAAAGCAAGTAAATGAACGGTTAGGGAGGAGATCCTCCTCTGGATCAGCGCATGGGCGGGAAATAGAAACCGACTGGTCGTGCAGCAAGCTCGCTACCGCTGCCATCTAACGATGGTACATTCAACCAGACTATAACACATCTAGGAGGAGGCACAATAAAAGCAGTTTTAACGCAGTGCTATGAAAGACACCACATAAACTTTTTTTTTTTTTCAATTATAAATCAAAAATATTATTCATTGCACTTTAATATATAGGCTACTATTCATGGTTTGAAACTTTCAAGGATATTTGAAAGTTAAAGTCGGGTTTATATAAAACAAAGTGGAAATAGTTTTACGTTAGTATCGCAGATCTTTTGGCCCCTGAAATTCACTTCCATTTATTGTGTACTAAACAGGGCAACAGCCAAGTTGTCAGTTTTGTACAAATATATTTCAAATTGAAAGTAGGTACTCCAAACTGCATTATTTTTAACATAAAAAATTAATCTGCCACCGGCAGCTTTGAACAACAATGGTAGTATGACTTTACAAGAACTGACATTCTTCAAAAGCATGTGATATTGAACTTGTAAAATGTACATGTGGCAACACAGACCACGTGGATGGGTGCAGTGTTCTCGCTTTCCTCAGATTATTTCTCATTCCCATTTCCATAAAACGGTTCGATTACGTGTTAGTAGCTATAGTCTCGTCCAACACGTGTGATGCTGTAGTGTGCTCGAAAAATGCTGCGAGGTTGTGAATTTCCTTGTAATTGTTAATTTGTGCAATTATTCAACAATGAATGGAAGTAAAAACATAATATATTTTTGAAAATTTAGGAAACTCAGTTTACAAGAACATATTATTGCTATACAGAAGGGAAGGCCAACCCCAACACTACCTGGTCTTACATGTATGCATGTAGTCTAATTTGTATCATGTTTCATTCAAGAAGGTGTCATTTCGTGCTGTTAACTTCTTTCCTCCTCTTAAGAAATACGCAGGAGCCGCCACTGAATTATATAATAATTATTTCCGTAAATTTTCAATTTGTGGTAAACAGACACAATAGGCAACTAATGTAATAAGCATATAGACTTACTTATGATTCTAAAAATCGAATATAGTGAGGGTCACATAAGAACGGTTCCTAAACAGCAAATATTGCCATTTTGTCAGTGTTGCCAACTGTTACCAGATATCACACGATCCTACGTACTAAATGACTTATTTACTTACCGTACTTTTTGTTGAAAGGTTATTCTAAATAATTCAATAATTCGTAACATATTTTCGTAGGCAGACTATAATAGAAAGGGATCAACATGTCAAGTATTTCGTCTGGCAATGCGAAATACATTGGTTTGACTCACGAGACCTAACCTAAAGATGTATTTTGTTTGACCGCATGAAATTATTAGTACTAACTCCGCAAACTTACCTGACTATAGTCTTGAATTATAACCACAACGCTACACAAAATAAGTATTATGTATTAATATTAATACTGATATTAATTAATTATTGGTATGTTCAAATTTCACTAGCTTCCAGTAACCGGCTCAGAAATCTAATACAATTTTAATTTCATGGCACTCCAGTACCGACAAACATTGTCGATATTTGTCTCAGCTGCCAACGTACCAGTTACAAAATCACTACCATTTATAGTATTGTCCACACCTGTGGAGTAACGGTCAGCGCGTCTGGCCGTGAAACCAGGTGGCCCGGGTTCGAATCCCGGTCGGGGCAAGTTACTTGGTTGAGGTTTTTTCGGGGTTTTCCCCTCAACCCAATACGAGCAAATGCTGGGTAAATTCCGGTGCTGGACCACGGACTCATTTCACCGGCATTATCACCTTCATATCATTCGAATGCTAAATAACATAGATGTTGATACAGCGTCGTAAAATAACCCAATAAAATAAAATTTAAAGTATCTGTCAGTATCGAAATTCGAAACTAAGTTGGCAAAAGAAAATTCAACCTACAAACTAGAAAATCACTACAATCCACTAGCATATGTAGTAATGGGGGAAAAATGGTTAGGTTTCACCCTTAGGGTATGAAGTAAGCTGACCCGGACTGTAGTATTCAGAACACAACATCAGTAGTAGTGTCGGGTGTGATTTGACGACCTGTGTGATAGGTCTGTCACTGGTTTCTGAGAAAACTATAAATTTTCCACCAATATGGTATTACATTTTATTGAACTGGTTCTTATAAAGATGAAATATAAAGATCATAACTGGATGATCTGTGGAGATCTGAGAGAGTTCTGCATGCTTCTTGGTCAGCAGGCTGGTACACTAAGTTTCCATATTTCCTCTGTGAATGGGACAGCAAAGCGAGAAGCAGTCATTGGAAACAAAAACACTGACCATAAAGAACATCTCTTGAACCTCACACAAGAGGACAAGCAACATATACGGAACTTCACCATGAAGAGAAAAAGGCGGTGTAAAGCATTTGACTATACGAGTGAATCAGGAGGAAAGGTACATAGTGTGAGAGGTGATAATATTGGTGATTCTGAACAAAAAATTTTATATGTACATATATCCTGTTCTTAACAGTATCTGACATACAGATGTTTGAAGATCACGGGCGTCAGTCTCATGTCCATCATCAGCACTCACAAGCGAACGCAACTAAAACGATATTACAGCTCGACCAAGTTAAGTCTGCGGTAACGAGAGGAGACCAGTACAGCAAGGTTTTCCTACTGCGCTTCAGTTCATAGAGCGGTAACAATTTAAGACGCTTTGAAATAGACTATTCTTCTACTTCTGCTTGACAGTGAGGTTTGGCGTTCTGATTGGCAAGCGTGGAGAACGTTTCATGAGGGGAAAGGCTGGGAGACAGCGTAACTGTTGCCTTTATCTGAAGACAAGGACAACAAATGCGTGCGCTCCGTAGTGTATTTTAAACGATGTGCACACGTTGAAATGTGAGCGTCAAGTGACCTATGTGGCAACTATGTTTTGCCTCTACATTCCTCTACATTTTGCCTCTACATCCCGATATCCCCACTCGCAGACTTGACTTGGGCAAGCTGTAGGTTGTAGTAGGATCAATGAAACGTATCCTGTGCGTTGGATCCGTCGCGATGGAGTCATTTATTGGCCACCGCAGTCACCCGACCTTACTCCATTGGATTACTGTGTGTGGGGTTAGTTTAAGGGCGAAGCCTACAAGCGCAAAATGGAAACAAGGGAGGAACCTCTCGCTCGCATTTTACATGCTTGTGCTCAAGTAAAGGAATGTCCGAATCAGCTCAGATCAGCAACACAGCAGCTGCCTACAAGAGCTGCAAAGTGCATTGAAATTGACGGTGGACTCTTTGAACATGTTCTGTAACGAAAAATACATCATTACACAGAACATAAGGTAACAATGTTTTAATTTACTATCACCTGCACTTTTCTCGTTCCTCATTGTTTCCATTAGTTTTCTCTAAAACTGTTAAGAACAGGACATATGTTCATACAAACTGTTTTGTTTAGAATCACCAATATTATCACTCCTCAAACCATGTACCTTTCGTAAGACTTCAGGCTTTCCCGTCGTTTGATGTAGAATAACTCTTCAAGGGTTCTCAGCCAGGTGAGTGGATAGTTGCTTCCAAGCTTTCGACGGCTAGCTCTGCCATCTTCTTCAGGGAATGAAGTGTCTTGGGACCATGTCTAGCCGGTATATAAACGTCAGTAGGGCTTCTCGCTGCGGGCCAATCAGGAGCTAGTTTATATACCGGCTAGACATGGTCCCACGACACTTAATTCCCTGAAGAAGATGGCAGAGCTATCCATAGAAAGCTTGGAAGCAACTATCCAACTCACCTGGCTGAGAACCCGAGAAGAATTATTCTACATGTACCTTTCCTCCTGACTCACTCTATATGTGAGTTGTTAATTATGACAATCTAATAGTTTTTGTAAAATATACCTTCAATATTTGCCACAGGACATGTTTCACTTCATCACTTTTTCATATTAAATTCAATAACGCTACATACACTTTGACAATTCAGTATTGAAAAATAATCCAGACCCGAGCAATTTACACATTCTTAAGTTCAAAAATAAAGTGAAAATATTTGTATGATATTTGATAAATTGTATTATTATTTTAAGTGTTACTAGCATTATATGGTACTAATTTCTATTGTATTTACCTGATGCATGTAACCTATAAGATAAACCATTGTAATAAATATAAATAGATCATTTTCTTAATTAATAACAGTGTATATCTCCAATAAATAATTTCTTAGCATCGCCACAGATACACTTGATTGTACTTGACGCTATCTCTGTCACTAGAGAGTTCTTGAAATTTATATTTTCCCCGCCATTCATAAAATATTTTGATATGATACTTCTCGCACAAAAGGGGAAATCTATAACTGAAACTTTATTAATATATTTCAGTATTATTTGTATTTATCCTGGTAATAATGAACAGTTTGACTCGTAGACATTTTGTTTTTGTAGCATTAACTTCCCACGATTACCTATATGAGAAAATTCGAAGAGAACGGCAGTTACGTAGACCTTCGACTCCCCCCTACTACCAATAATGCATAACACAAAGTCAATACGGCGGTTGCTGTCGTCTGCTGTACAACGAACTTTTCTGTCGATTATCGAGTTCGTCATTTTTTTCCTGGTTATTATATGCTTATTTAAGTTGTGTTAACTCTCGCTAAGTGGTTTTATATTTTATTTTATCCGTCTTAGTATTTATTTTATTATTGTAAATATTTTTGTTTTATTATTATTATTATTATTATTAATTAATTAATTAATTAATTAATTTTTATTACTATCTTTGTATCATCTTCGTCGCGGTTATTCTATTATTATTATTATTATTATTAATATTATTATTATTATTATTATTATTATTGTTACTATTATTTCTATCATCAACATTATTATTTATCTCTGTAAAATTTATGTAGACTACTGGACTGTACCCGAGCACGAGCATATGCTCATTTCGGATATCTATACATATGTTTTCATTTAAAATGTAAATTGTGAATAAATTTTAAATTTAAAATTTTAAATTTGATAAAAGTGCGTGATAGACAAAATCTGAGTTCAGATTTGGATTTAGCTCCCCAAGAAACCATAAATGTAGCATACATTTTTAGAAAAAGTCTTTATAATCCTTAATTGTGAAGACTTTTGATAATACTCTTGCCATCAGTGCTGTATAAATGAGAATGTGCTCTATTCTTTGTGATTGATCGAATAACGACTAAGTAAATGAATGCGTTTAACTATCTGAAAGACAGCTAGACAGATTGACTGAATACCTGACAAACTATAAAACAGAATTCTCGGGAAAGTTTCTGAATTTGTTTGATCGGGGGCGATACTTGTATATGCACTGCATAATGTGAATATAATAATATTGCAATGTCGCAGTACAAAGCACTAAATCATAAGTCCTGAATAGTTGGTGTAGATTAGCTATTACAATTGGGTGAGAGGTAGGCTCAACGATCAATTCATGTAACTGTGAAAGTATGGCACATACAAATGATGTTTTAATGAACATGGTGAACAGGAGGCAGTGAATTATTTAGCTGTTAAACAACCTCGCGTCATAACAAAGCACATAAATTAAGTTTAAGTAACGGATAATGCATCATTAATTTTCAGTATTGAATAGTAGTATAGCAGATAATTAAGATGTTGTGAGTACTACTTCAGCAGAGCTGCAAGACGTTGTCGACAGTTTTATACCTGCAATTTGTACAGTGCAATCAACTCGTCGAAGACATACAGTATCTTGAGATGAATGTACTAACAAATATGGACGAAGGAGTTGTACCTACAGGCGCAATTTAAGATTTAATTCTTAGTTTCAAAGAAATTTAACGTTTCAAAGTAATTATACATGGTGAGTTAAAACATTTGCGACAAACTCTGAAGAACGATGGACGTCATAATGAGGACCATTTTTTGTGAAACAACCCGTGTTGTCTGACCCATCGTTAGAGAGCTACGCGACATCGAAGAAAACCAAAGTTTTGGTGATATTTACAATTATGAAATTAATCATTCATAAGAAGATATTTCGGGAAGCAAATGTTAAAAAAAAACTCAAGCCAGATTACACAACATTACAGCAAAACAAATGCTAAAATTTGAGAGTGAAACGGGTCATAAAGCAAAGAGAGAAATCTAGAATACGGGCAGATCAAGTGAAATTTCTGAGATCAATTTTAGGATTTACAAGATTATAACACCAGAGGAAGACTATGATGATATTGAATACATGAGCAGAAAACTCATTGAAGAATATGAAAAATCTGGATTAAAATTTAATTTTGAAAAATCTCATTATAGGTTATTGGGGGAAAGAAAATCTGATACTTGAAAATAAAGGTATTATTAAATATAGTAATAAATACAAATATTTAGGTGTTACAATAAAATATGATGGAAGGAACCATGTAGAAATGAAAGAACGTTTGAAGAAAGGAAAATATGCAATATCCACTCTTAGTCAAGTATTATGGGATAATAAAATCAGAATTGAAACTAAACATAAAATTTATAACTCAATTGTTAGAAGTACAACTTTATATGGAGCAGAAACTTGACAATTGCAAAACGCATTCAAAAATGAATTTTTGGCCTTAGAAATGGATCATTGGAGACGATCGGCAGGCATTTCAAGAAGAGATAAAATTAGAAACGATATAATCAGAGAGAAAATGCAAGTTAAGAATGATATTGTAGAGGACATTTTCACAAAACAACTAATATGGTATGGGCATGTGACGCGAATGAATACGGAAAGATTACCAAGGTTGGCATATGATTGGACCCCATCAAGAAGAAGAAAAAGAGGAAGACCTATGACAACATGGAAAAAGGGCATTCTTGAAGCTATGGAAAGAAGACAATTAGGAGAAGACCTATGGCGATATAGAGGGGAGTGGTATCTTGCAACGCATTTATCAGTGACTGTAACTTAATATTTTGCTGTCAGAAAATGTCAAAAGGCATTGTAAACTGACTAATATATATACACACATACATATATATAAAACACCAGAAGAATGAAGATATTAGAGCAAAATTAAAAGTTAAAAATATAATAGCAGAAATAGTAGAAGTTAGAGAGAAATGAAAATAACATGTTGAAAGAATGCAAAAATTTCCAATATCCAAAGACAGCTCTATCGTACAGAGCAATAGGACAAAGAGATCAGGGAAGACCACAAACAAGAAGATTTGAAGAGTGAACGTAAAAAGATGAAAGTGTCTAAACCGGAAAATCAGAAGAAGAAGAAGAAGATCATTAATTTATTTCTTAAAATACTCTTGTAGACAAGTTACAGAATGTGTTCAAAGTGTCTTCCCTGAACCTGATTACTTTCATTACACTGTTGTAGCAGTGACTTTTAGACTCTGTCGAACATTTCAGATCCATCACCAGCAAAGATTTACCGTAAATATCTGGGCTGAAACTATCCGTGATCATATGCTGGAACCTATCATTTTGTTGCCTTGGATTAGGAGAGAGGAACCTGATACGTGGCCAGCGCGATCACCCGACATCCATACATTTTTTTCTTTGAGGGCATGTGCTAATGTTGTGTGTGGCACCCCATTTGATACTAGAGAGGCACTGATTGTGCGAATATTCGCCGTTTTTTTTATCAAATTCGACACAAATCTGTAATGTTCGGCAATATCCAACAATCACTGCTATGACTGTGAAAAATGAATGTAATGGGTTCAGAGTAGACACCTTTAACACCTTCTGTAACCTGTCCGCAAGGGTACTCGAAAAAAATTAACAGTTAATTATTAGAGAACTCGGTGTATTAATTGACAATAAATTATATTTTCACAACCACATTGATTATATTTATAACCATGCAATAAGAATGTTAGGAATAATTCGGTCAATTACTTATTCTTTTTCAACACTTGGCTCTCTTTTAATACCATGCTGTAAATTAGTGAGATCGAAACTCGAATATGCATCTGTAGTTTGGAACTCTATTACAAGTACTGATTCGGAAAAACTGGAAAATATTTAAAGGAAATTTATATCATTATGTTCGTACAAATTTCTGCCTAATAACTCCGAGTATAACTATGAGCAAAAATGCGAGCACTTTAAATGTCGAAGCTTGTATGCTAGACGTCATGATCTCGATTATTTATTCTTATGAAAGGTCCGTCAAAGTGACATTAATTGTCAATCTTTCTTAAACAGTGTCAGCCTTCGTATTCCTATGAAGGACATGAGACATCATAAACTCTTCTATATTAGAAATTCTAAATCTTTCTCGCCGGTCTCCAGATGTATTAAAAATGCTAACATACTATACATGTAGGTAGGCGATTTCGATCCATTCAATTAGAAGCATTAGAACATGGCAACGTCTTTGCTATTATTATTTGCATAATCTTTCTACACAAATTGGTAATACTTTTGTAAGAATCAACTCCTTTCCATAAAATATAATAGTATCAATTCTTGTAAATTAATCATTGTAATCTATGTTTTTCATTCTATTGTTATCTCATTTATTCAATTTGTACCATAGTTGTTCATTTTATTCTATTAATTGTATCACTAATTATTATTATTATTATTATTATTATTATTATTATTATTATTATTATTATTATTATTATTATTATTTCATTTTATTAACCTTTAGTAACTTTGAACACATTCAACGCTTAAAACTAAAGAATAAGAGACCTGTGAACTTTGAAATGCAGTCAGGAACAATATTAAATACCAAAGTGAACAGTCAAAGTTTCAGGAGTCGGTGACAATCAATAGCAAGTTGTTTTGAATGGCTTCACAACTTCTACTTGCACGTTAGAATTTCCTTCGTCAATTTCTGAAAGTGTACTTACAGGATTATTCCGTGACTATCGCTATTAAAAGTTGGTGGATTATTTGTGTGTATAGAAAGAAGAAGCTGTTAGTTCAACTCTTTTGTATTGAACACAGCTTTTAAAACCTTGGAAAAATGAATACTTTATGGACATTTAAAAAATAGATTCACATTCTGTAAAATGTTTTCAACTTCACGCTTGCATTAAACTTGTAATTGGAAGAGACGAACAGTAACTTTAGTTCAATGCAGTTGCAGGTCCTTATTGTGTTCCTTTCCAGCTGTAGCGGCTGCTCACAGATAGTGAATCATTTGCTGATGATACAACAATAATGAAGCAATGAAGGAATAACTTGCCGTTGGTAGTACAGTGGTAGACCTATAACTCATTTAGCCCTCCTGCTACCAAGGGGGGTAACAGGATTGCCTCACTTATGGTTTTTCAATATTATTTTCATTTTTCTCCATATTTATTTTCGAAATTCCATGTATTTGTCCGTTATATGTCTATTAACATTTTGAAATAAGAATAACATAAATGGTTAATCTATGTTATAAACTAATTCGTATTATTAAAGTGGGGTGTTCTTTTCCACCACGTCAAAACTATATAGCACTGAAGAGTTTGTTTTCAAATGGAAGCGATGTAAGTTTAACTTCACTGAAATGCTTTCTCATAGTGTCACCAATAACATATTTTAAGTTCATTAATTTTGGTTGCGTTTTTCAAAAAAATGGAATAGAACTTTTGAATCACTCTGTATTTTTAAAAGGAGGAACATTATTTTACATTTTTTACATTTTCTGAAGTCCAAAGTCAATAATATATACGTACATTTTTAAATAATCCAAACGCTTAAAAAAGATAATTATTGATCTGAATGAAGGGGTGAAGAGCAACTTTGAATAGTTTAATGGTTGAGTTGTTTGGACTTTTTTATTGCTAATTTTCAAAAATTGTAGCACAAAGTTTCGAAGAGAGATCCACTCTTCGAAATGTTGTGCTACAATTTTTGAAAATTAGCAATGGAAAAAGTCCAAACAACTCAACCATTAAGATTACTACATGATTTTTATGGGGGTAATTGCACTACCCTTCTTGGTAGTAGTTACTTACTTACTTACTGGCTTTTAAGGAACCCGAAGGTTCATTGCCGCCCTCACATAAGCCCGCCATTGGTCCCTAACCTGAGAAGATTAATCCAATCTCTATCATCATATCTCACCTCCCTCAAATCCATTTTAATATTATCTTCCCATCTACGTCTCGGCCTCCCTAAAGGTCTTTTTCCCTCCGGCCTCCCAACTAACACTCTATATGCATTTCTGGATTCGCCCATACGTGCTACATCTGTCCATCTCAAACGTCTGGATTTAATGTTCCTAATTATGTCTGGTGAAGAATACAATGCGTGCAGTTCTGCGTTGTGTAACTTTCTCCATTCTCCTGTAACTTCATACCGCTTAGCCCCAAATATTTTCCTAAGCACCTTATTCTCAAACACCCTTAATCTCTGTTCCTCTCTCAAAGTGAGAGTCCAAGTTTCACAACTATAAAGAACAACCGGTAATATAACTGTCTTATAAATTCTAACTTTCAGAATTTTTGACAGCAGACTGGATGATAAAAGTTTCTCAACCGAATAATAACAGGCATTTCCCATATTTATTCTGTGTTTAATTTCTTCCCGAGTATCATTTATATTTGTTACTGTTGCTCCAAGATATTTGAATCTCTCCACTTCTTCAAAAGATAAATTTCCAATTTTTATATTTCCATTTCGTACAATATTCTCGTCACGAGACATAATCATATATTTTGTATTTTCGGGATTTACTTCCAAACCTATCGCTTTACTTGCTTCAAGTAAAATTTCCGTGTTTTCCCTAATCGTTTGTGGATTTTCTCCTAACATATTCACGTCATCCGCATAGACAAACAGCTGATGTAACCCGTTCAATTCCAAACCCTCTCTGTTATCTTGGACTTTCCTAATGGCATACTCTAGAGCAAAGTTAAAAAGTAAAGGAGGTAGTGCATCTCCTTGCTTCAGCCCACAGTGAATTGGAAACGCATCTGACAGAAACTGACCTATACGAACTCTGCTGTACGTTTCACTGAGACACATTTTAATTAATCGAACTAGTTTCTTGGGAATACCAAATTCCATAAGAATATCATATAAAACTTCTCTCTTAACCGAGTCGTATGCCTTTTTGAAATCTATCTTGGTAGTAGTAAGTTTTAAAAAACCTTGGTAGCAGGAAGGTTAATGTAATTATTAAGTTATATGTCATTACACAAAGTTGAGTCGTAAGTATGCTTCCATACTTCGTATGCATGCTTTAGAATATACTACAATAAGAACAATAAAATGGTTCCTTTGAATACGAGTTGGCAAGTGATTATTTTATTTATCCGACTAACAACCACAAATGAGTTCCAATTGATGACTTATTTCAAGTTCAGTTCAGGATGTTTTCCCGCATATAACAGATACTACTCAAAATGAGTTCTTCCATTCCCCACAATAGCTGAACAGGTATCCCGGCAATTCATCCCTGTCAACTCGTAACCGCTGCTATTCGTCCCAAAAAATTAATTCATTCCTCAGACAATTAGTAAAATGTACCTCTAAGGTAAGATATTTGAATTTTTTCATCTCTTCAAAGGATAAATTTCCAGTTTTTATATTTCCCATTTCATACTATGTTCTGGTCACAAGACATAATCACATACTTTGTCTTTTTTTCTGAATTTATTTCCAAATCTATCTTATTACTTGCTTCAAGTAAAATTCTTGTGTTTTCCCTAATAATTTGTGGATTTTCTGCTAACATATTCACATCATCCGCTTCAACAAGTAGCTAATGTAACCCGTTCAATTCCAAACCCTCGCTTTTATCCTGGACCTTCTTAATGGAATATTCTAGAGGAAAGTTAAAAAGTAGAGGTGATAGTGCATCTCCTTGCTTTAGTCCGCAGCGAATTGGAAAAACATCCGACAGAAAATAATAATAATAATAATAATAATAATAATAATAATAATAATAATAATAATAATCTTCTTCTTCTTCTTCACTTCAAGGATTAGGTTCATGTTGAACCTGTTCCGGTGCCCATTTCGCTCTTGGTCTTCCTACATCTCGTTTTCCTTTTAGTTTATATCCCATTGCTAAAGCTGGCAGTCTGTAATTCGGCATACTTTGTAGATGTTCACACCACCTTCTGTTATTTGTCTTTAATTTCTCCAGCAATGGTGCCACCTCTAATTTCTTCCGTATATCTATGTTCTTCTTTTTATCTTGTATTGTACATCCTAGTGCACTTCTCATAAATTCCATTTCTGCTACTTGGACTTTTGATTTATCTTTTTCTGTCATTCTGGCTTCACTTCATTAAGTTAGCATAGGTACTGCGATTGTATCGAAACATTTTATCCGTGTATCTTTTGTTGTTTTGTTTTTTAAAGATCTATGGATTGTTCCACAGACATTTCGAAAGTTATTAAGTTTTTTTTATCCAGGTCTATATCTCTTTCATATGAAATGTAGCATCCTAGATACTTAAAATATTTTGTGCGAGATCGTGCGTATTTGCTTGTTTTCCGCACAGAACCAATATGCGGTAAGTGTGAAATACCACATTCAGTATTCCCAACGTAACACACATAACAATTTACCTCTTCTTACCGCTCAAGCGCGACATTCGTTTTACTGCTTTAGGCTTTTAACGTATTATTTTTAGAGACGTTTAACATATAAATTGGAAACTTACCACTGCAATTTCACCTAAATTGCAATGTTAATTATTGTTTTTAAATATTTGCAAAAATTAAGTAAAGTCTACTACTCCACGAAACTTATTGCATTCCTGATGCAAGTAACATTAAGGAAGCCGTGAAAAAATCAACAAGATTCCAGATGCCGATGTTATTACTGCAATATGTTATATAAATAATATTGTTAAAATATTAAAATGAAAAATAAATCATTACATAACCTTACAGTTTGTTTTAAGTTCGCATTTATTTAGACTGGGGGAAAAAAAAGACAGACGCATATCACGGCCTGCTGGAGTATAGTAAACACAGAAAACATTTTATAGCAACAATGTTGAAGAAAGATATTTTGGTTTTCCGAAGTTGCCGTCATTAAACAGAAACCAAGATGGACATTTCATTGCAACTAATTAGAAATTCGTCTTTCAGGTATGTAATAAACGATCTTCTCACAAAATAATGTACGATACACGAGCGGTATGTTTGTTTTCATGTTATCGGAAATTAAAAAGCTCAACTACGTTTCGCTTTTTCAATCTTTTCCTCGAACATGAAAACGTCAACATACCGCTCTTGTAACGTATATTACTATAACCTGTTCTATGATTATTTCGTCGATTACTATTTTTGTCCTTATTGGGTATTTTCCTTTAAATGCTATTGTTTTAGTTTTTTGAGCTGCAATTTTTAAATTATATTCTTTTGTTATTTTATTTAAAACATAAATTGATTTCTGTAATTTATCCTCACTGTCTTGAATAATTACTTTATCATCAGCATATAAAAGGGAGTTCAAGAAAGTGTTGTTGTTTAAATATATTCCTGGATAATAATAATAATAATAATAATAATAATAATAATAATAATAATAATAGTCATACAACACTAATGATTATAACAGTCCGTTGCGAATATCAAGACGTGAGGAAGCCTGTATTTGCCTGCTACACGGTGTAGGAACTCGTTGCGTGCCGCGGAGTTATCAATCTATACAGATGTGTTAAAAGTGCGGCCGCCGCCTCGTCTTGCATACAGGTTAAGCCTCTTGAATTAATTACCAGCTTGCAGATTATGTAACAGCGTTTTTATGTTGTTACCATCTTTTTTATACGCACTGCGAGCTGTAATTTATACCGGCCTACTGGGTGCTCATAGCTGTGTCACACAGTTTAACAAGCCCAGTTCCTGCCCCCGGGGCTATCGGGCCTCTGATCAGCAGAAACATTTATCAGGGACGGGCGCGACGAAGCTTCGATATTCTTATCCAGGGGTGAACAAATTTTCTCCAATTGGGTCGAATTACTACTACTACTACTACTACTACTACTACTACTACTACTACTACTACTACTACTACTACTACTACTACTACTATTATTATTATTATTATTATTATTATTACTATTATTATTATTACTACTACTACCATTATTATTACTATTATTATTATTATTACTATTATTATTACAGCAGAGTCCGTACAGGTCAGTTTCTACCTGATGCTTTTCCAATTCACTGCGGGCTAAAGCAGGGAGATGCACTATCACCTTTACTTTATAACTTCGCTTTAGAATATGCCATTAGGAAAGTTCAGGATAACAGGCAGGGTTTGGAATTGAACGGGTTACATCAGCTTCTTGTCTATGCGGATGACGTGAATATGTTAGGAGAAAATCCCAAACGATTAGGGAAAACACGGGAAGTTTACTTGAAGCAAGTAAAGCGATCGGTTTGGAAGTAAATCCCGAAAAGACAAAGTATATGATTATGTCTCGTGACCAGAATATATAAAAATTGGAGATTTATCCTTCGAAGGGGTGAAACAATTCAAATATCTTGGAGCAACAGTAACAAATATAAATGACACTCGGGAGGATATTAAACTCAGAATAAATATGGGAAATGCGTGTTATTATTCGGTTGAGAAGCTTTTATCATCTAGTCTGCTGTCAAAAAATCTGAAAGTTAGTATTTATAAAACAGTTATATTACTGATTGTTCTGTATGGTTGTGAAACTTGGACTCTCACTGTGAGAGAGGAACATAGGTTAAGGGTGTTTGAGAATAAGGTGCTTAGGAAAATATTTGGGGCTAAGCGGGATGAAGTTACAGGAGAATGGAGAAAGTTACACAACACAGAACTGCACGCATTGTATACTTCACCTGACATAATTAGGAACATTAAATCCAGACGTTTGAGATGGGCAGGGCATGTAGCACGTATGGGCGAATCCAGAAATGCATATAGAGTGTTAGTTGGGAGACCGGAGGGAAAAAGACCTTTAGGGATGCCGAGACGTTGATGGGAGGATAATATTAAAATGGATTTGAGGGAGGTGAGATATGATGATGGAGACTGGATTAATCTTGCACAGAATAGGGACCGATGGCGGGCTTATGTGAGGGCGGCAATGAACCTTCGGGTTCCTTAAAAGCCATTTGTAAGTAAGTAAGTATTATTATTATTATTATTATTATTATTACTATTATTATTATTATTATGACTATTATTATTACCGTATTTGCTCGCGTAATTTGCGCCCCCGCGTATTTTGCGCACCCTACTTTTTAAGGGATTATTTTGAACTTTATTTTTGTTCCGTGTATTTTGCGCACACATTTTACGTACATATTTTTTTCAGTGTAGTAGGGATTTTCCTTCCCTGCAGTCCATCGTAGGTCATTCACCAGCAACTGAAGTACCTGCTTCAGAAAGAAACCCCAAAGTACCGCTACTTTAACAATGCTTGTCCTTGGTAGAGACAAGTTACCGGTATATAAAATTAGCCCTACCGTAAATACTTACCTATACATATACTAATTGAGATAAACTCAGAACAGGACCTCTTATTTGAAAAACCCGCATATTTTACGCACCCCAATTTTTCAATGGCCAAAGTTAATTAAAAAGTGCGCAAATTACGCGAGTAAATACGGTATTATTATTATTATTATTATTATTATTATTATTATTATTATTATTATTATTATTACATGGATTGATGGCTATCATTCCCATCTCATATTCGGACAATTCTACGTTTGATCCTTGTGGCCGTCTATACTGACTTGGGTTTTTGGGGTTTTTACCTTTTAGTGGTATTCCAAATCTCTCCAGGAGAATGCTGGAATAGTACCAATATCAAGGGCTACGACCCGATTCCTTCCCAATCCTAATTAACTCTTCGCCATCACTTCTTTTTTCCATCACTAGAAGGTCTTTGCTTATTAAGGTGAGAATCGTCCTTGGTAGCTTAGTTGGTATAGCGCTGGCCTTCTATGCTCGAGGTTGCGGGTTCGATCCCGGCCAAGGTCGATGGAATTTAAGTGTGTTTAAATGCGATAGGCTCATGTCAGTAGATTTACTGGCATGTGAAAGAACTCCTGCGGGACAAAAATTTCGGCACACTGGCGACGCTGATATAACGTCGTCGTTAAATAAACCATATTTTTTTTTATTAAGGTGAGACTCCACTGAAAATCATGAAAATTTTCCAAAACAATTTTATTGACTATTTCATTTCTTTACAGTGTAGGCCTACTACATTTTCACACCCCAAATGGATTTAGTTCAATACTGACTACAATACTGATTACAAGTAATATGTTTAATTTTTTTAAATTAAGGCTGTAAGGGGGCTGTCAAAATTATTTTTTCATCAAAGAATTCTGTTTTACAAATTTCTGGTTACAAATCTAATAACTTTTTATTCTAAAGTTGGCTCCTTGAAGTTACTAGATGAATGTAGCGGAGGAGTTTTAGTAGGTATGTGTTACATAAATATTAATTTTACTGTACTTCCAAATGCATTTGTCCGTAAGTTTATTTTTCTTGATTCAACATCAACTTTCTTACGACAAATATTCATCGATCTGGATGAAATTTTTACTGCAAGTATTTATGAGGTAGCTGCATGTTTCCATGGATTTATTTTCTAAGAATGCTTCTGGTTTATTTTATTAATATTTTTATGAATTATAAAAAATAACATTTTCAAAATTAAAAAAAAAATTGAAAGTGAATAAATGAGATATTTCATAATATGAATGCATAAAAATGTTTCTCCATGTCTTCTGAATGTAACCAAACAAAAAGAAAACTTAAAAATTGAGATCTTGTACTAAATTCTTGGGTTTGAAAATATTTCTAAAAAGAATAGAAAAAATAAAAAAAAATATGAAGCCAAAAACGTTTGGGAGTTCAAAATTTGGATTTTATTAGTCCTTCTTATTAAAGTGTCTCTTTAATAATAAACGTCCCTTTTCTTTCGATGTTTTAAAATCACTTCGCTTGCTCCTTGAAATTTAATCAACCTCAGTACATACTAGAAGCATAAAAGTAAAACGTGACAACACTGGTTGTTATTGTGTCGAAAGACGTGAAAATTGTAGCGTACTGTAGAAGGAAAGGGGAGAGGTTGTCAGTATGTCAGAAGATGTTGATTTTAAGTTATCACACACTTTAAGGATTTCATGTTATGGACCGAATTATGTTTACCATCTACCGACATAGGGCTGCCACCTATAATATAGCGTATGTATAAATACCGTCCCCGGAAAACATGCGCTCAACTTATCATGATGGAGAACTAAGTATGGTAACATGGAGGAATATAGAAAATGATAAATTCACAGCAAGGGTTAAATATCAGATCTATCAAGGTTTTTGACTCGATCAAAGACCGGGAAATCCCAATTAGCTTTTGGCCATCTTATTATTATTATTATTATTATTATTATTATTATTATTATTATTATTATTGCCATTAGGAAAGTTCAGGATAACAGGCAGGGTTTGGAATTGAATGGGTTACATCAGCTTCTTGTCTATGCGGATGACTTGAATATGTTAGGAGAAAATCCAGAAACGATTAGGGAAAACACGGGAATTTTACTGGAAGCAAGTAAAGCGATCGGTTTGGAAGTAAATCCCGAAAAGATAAAGTGTGTGATTATGTCTCGTGACCAGAATATTGTACGAAATGGAAATATAAAAATTGGAGATTTATCTTTCGAGGGGGTGGAAAAATTCAAATATCTTGGAGCAAAAGTAACAAATATAAATGACACTCGGGAGGAAATTAAACGCAGAATAAATATGGGAAATGCGTGTTATTATTCGGTTGAGAAGTTTTTATCATCTAATCTGCTGTCAAAAAATCTGAAAGTTGGAATTTATAAAACAGTTATATTGCCGGTTGTTCTGTATGGTTGTGAAACTTGGACTGTCACTCTGAGAGAGGAATATAGGTTAAGGGTGTTTGAGAATAAGGTGCTTAGGAAAATATTTGGGGCTAAGCGGGATGAAGTTACAGGAGAATGGAGAAAGTTACACAACGCAGAACTGCACGCATTGTATTCTTCACCTGACATAATTAGGAACATTAAATCCAGACGTTTGAGATGGGCAGGGCATGTAGCACGAATGGACGAATCCAGAAATGCATATAGAGTGTTAGTTGGGAGACCGGAGGGAAAAAGACCTTTGGGGATGCCGAGACGTAGATGGGAGGATAATATTAAAATGGATTTGAGGGAGGTGGGATATGATGATAGAGACTGGATTAATCTTGCACAGAATAGGGACCGATGGCGGGCTTATGTGAGGGCGGCAATGAACCTTCGGGTTCCTTAAAAGCCATTTGTAAGTAAGTATTATTATTATTATTATTATCATTATTATTATTATTATTATTATTATTATTATTATTATTATTATTATTATTATTATGTTCTTTTGTCTTCGTGATATATCAGACTTACAACTAAAACTATGGAAGTAGATGTGTATAATAATAAGATATCATCCTGCAGGCCTAGTTATGCAGGTGTTTGACATTGTAAGGAAGGTCGCACAACATGACACGCATTAAGTAGTGCTGCTATTTCTGGCCTGATCAATGTCATCCTCTCCATATTCAGCATTTGAATATCTGTATGCAGTGACTGTGGTGCGATGCTACGTTGTTGATAGACGATCTGTAAGACTTTATCCATATTGCAGTGACGTCTTGTTTATGTTATAATTCTGAGTATTTATAATTTTTCTCTGCGTGTCTTGTTTGTATTAGGTGCTCCAATATCAATCATATACTGGGTGTTCCGCTTATATGTATTAAAAAAATAATAACTTTTGCACTTTCAAAAATTTACAAGTGACAAGCATTTTCCAAATTTAAACTGGTATTTATTTTCATGTGCAATAAACTTGAACATGACTTCCGTCGGTGCCGCGACAAAATAATGTCCAACTGGTATTCTACCTCTCTCCATGTATCCGAAAGCATTTCTAGTGTCACATTGTTGGCTACAGTAATTCTCCGGCGTAGTTTTGTCAGAGCACAAACCGACGTAGTGTACACCTGGTTCCTGACAAATTCTCACAGAAGCAAATCAGTGGAGTTAGGTCTGGTGATCTGGAAGGCCATGCGATAAAACTTGAGACTCCATCTTCTAGAGAGTTGGTCATCCAAGAATGTTCGAACAGCGTTGGCAAAATGAGAGAGATAGAAAAAAGGGAATCGATGATTTTGTTTTTCATTAATCAATACCAAACATTTTATTGAGGCGAATTCCGTTCTTATTCAGTCACAACACACGGATTTTCCACATGGCGACTGACGCTTCTCCACCATTGCAAGACAGATATCTTGTTGTCTATCTGATATATTCTGCTCCGAACTCTTCTCGGGCTCACTATTTCTTCCAGTGCATCCAGTGTGTTGTGTCAGTGAAGTGTGAAGTGTTGTGTAAGTGAAGTGTGTTTGTGTCAGTAAAGTTTTATAGTTTATAGTGGTAGTGCAAAGCAGCGAAATGTTTTTGAAGTGTTAGTGAAATCAGGACAGTATCGTGAAATGTGTCGCAGTTCCAGTGCAGTGAGTGAGTTGACAGCGAAATGAGTGTAGTGCTGAAAGGTACTTGTGCAGTTATGAACATATCATACTCGTGAGTTTTAGTTCGAACTTAGGGTTAAGATACAAATTAGATTTACTTTAAATTTATTTTAAGTAATCGTGCTTCATTTAATTTGGGATGCTCATTATTATTACTACTACTACTATTACTATTATTATTATTATTATTATTATTATTATTATTATTATTATTATTATTATTATTATTATTATTATTGGGGCGGCCGGGTAGCTCAGTTGGTAGAGCAGCTGGCTACGGACTGGAAGGTCCGGGGTTCGATCCCAAGTGGTCACAGGTTTTTTTCTCGTTGCCAAACTTTCAGAATGGCCCCGAGGTTCACTCAGCCTCCTATAAAATTGAGTACCGGGTCTTTCCTGGAGGGTAAAAGGCGGTCAGAGCGTGGTGCCGACCACACCACCTCATTCTAGTGCCGAGGTCACGGAAAGCATGGGGCTCTACTTCCATGCCCCCCAAGTACCTTCATGGCATGTTACGGGGATACCTTTATTATTATTATTATTATTATTATTATTATTATTATTATTATTATTATTATTATTATTATTATTATTGATTGTGTTTATTATTAATTGTCATTATTGAGTGTAATTTACATTTAAGAAAAAATTAGATTAAAGGAAATGATATTTCTTTTTCTTATAGGATTTCCATGAAGAAAATAAAAAAACAAAGAAAACCAAAATAAGTTTAATTTTTAACAAAGCGTTTATGAGAAAAGATTGAAATTTGCAATCACTTTCTGGATGCCTCGTAATTACGGTCAAGTGGCCAAAATTTGTGTAAGCACTTCTTTTGATATTATTAAAATGATGGAAGAAAAACAATTAACTTTTTTTATCTGCTCCCATCAGAATGTTTGCTTGTTAGCCCCAAAGATTTTCCTATACACTAAGATTATGATATTGATATGTATATTCAGTAAAAATCTCAAGAATCTAGCCAAAAAACTGTGAATTTTATAAATTTCAGTTGCGCATCGCCATAATAATAATAATAATAATAATAATAATAATAATAATAATAATAATAATAATAATAATAATAATGATTTATTTTAGCTGACAGAGTTAAGGCCGTAAGGCCTTCTCTTCCACTCAACCAGCAAAAAGTATAAATAGGTATAGGCCTACATATGTATAACTTACAAGCTATAAAGAATACAAACAATTTGATTTAGATAAAAGTTACGTGTATAGGCCCAATGAATACTAAATGTGTAAAGGTAAAGGTAAAGGTATCCCCCTAACATGTCATGAAGGCACTTGGGGGGCATGGAGGTAGAGCACAATGCTTTCCATGACCTCGGCACTAGAATGAGGTGGTGTGGTCGACACCACGCTCTGACCGCCTTTTACCCCCGGGAAGGACCCGGTACTCAATTTTATAGGAGGCTGAGTGAACCTCGGGGCCGTTCTGAAAGTTTGGCAACGAGAAAAAAATCCTGTCACCACCTGGGATCAAACCCCGGACCTTCCAGTACGTAGCCAGCTGCTCTACCAACTGAGCTACCCGGCCGCCGAATACTAAATGTGTAGCAGAATTAAACTAAAATACATAGAATGTTACCATATTAAAAATAATGTTAGATAATAGAAAGACATTATGAGACAATTTTGAAAATACATATCAAGATGCTTGTCTAAAGAAAGAAGTTACCATATACTGTAGTCAGTGACCGTTTAAGTCAGTATAATTAGAGTGAAGGTTGTCCTTAAATATAGTTTTAAAAATGTTTATTGTCTAGCAGCTTCTAATACTTTGTGACAAGGAATTCCATTGTCTCGAAGTGGATACAGTAAAAGATGATGAATAACGAGATGTTCTATGAAGAGTTATACTTAACGCGCCACAGATAAGTGATCTGTTATTTACGTCGTGATTAGAGTATAAATAAGAGAAACGAGACGAGAGGTAATTTGATACTGAGGTATGCAGAATTGGAAGGAGTAAAGACAAAAAGTGTAAAGTTTTAGGCCTACGTTCTTTGAGTCGGAGCCACGAAAGACTTGCAAAGGACGGTTATGTGATCATATCGTCGGATGGAACTACACGAACACGAGTTTGCACATACGAGTGTTCCTGATTTGGTTATGTTTTGTATAATTAATTTAGTATACATCAATGTCAAATAAATAATAATTCATGTTGAAAAGTCCAATACACACTGGAACTCGAAAACAATAACTCCATAAATTTCCTAGACATCACCATAACAAAAGTTGACAACAAACACACCTTCAAAATACAAAGAAAACCAACCACCACACACATACACAACACATCTAATCACCCCACACAACATAAACATGCTGCATTCAGGACAATGATAGGCCTACACAGATTAGTCAACATACCCAGGTACCAATAACACTACAATGAAGAAGTGAACACAATCAAATACATAGCACAAGAAAATGGTTACAATCCAAACATAATAGACAACATCATAAGGAAGACAAAACAAAAACTCAACAAACACAAAAACACACAAAACATAACACAAACACAAGATCACAAGAAATACATCACACTAACATACGAAAACAAAAACACACACAAGATCGCATCCTCATTCAGAAAACAGAAATACAACAGAGCATACAGAACAGAAAAAACACTACAAAGACATCTCAACACACAAACAACACAAACAAATAAATACAACCAAACAGGCGTTTACAAACACACATGTAATAGTTGCGACACAAGTTCTACATAGGACAGACGGGCAGATCATTCAAAACTCGATACAAAGAACACATTAAAGCAATAACCAGAGGACATAATACATCTACATATGTCGAACACATAACTAATGCTAACCACACATACAATAACATAAATACAGACATGGAAATCCTACATATACAACCCAAAAACCAAAAACTGAACACACTAGAACAATATGAAATATACAGACATATCAAAACACATGCTGATCAAATTCTCAACACACAGATCAATTTCAGAATACACACACTATTTGACACCACATTTCAACACTTTTCAACAATCGAACGCACCCACACAAGAGGCAGTGAAGTTCGAGATGACGCCGAGATCTAGTCTTTGTTTCTTCCGAGGTTTTCCACAGCCGTGGGACTGAAGCCGGATGGTCTATGGCGAGTCCTTGGCATCAACCCCTTTGATTAGATTACCCCCCTTTGATTTGATTACCTGGTTGGGTTTTTCCGAGGTTTTCTCCAACCAAAAGGCAAATAATATTTTGGCGAATCCTCGGACCTCACCTCATCTCACTACATCTCGCCAAAATATTGTAAAAAATTGCACAAAATTGTAAAAATTGTAGCAAATTACTAAATTGTAAAACTATAAAAATTTGTAAAAATTGTAATTGTAATATTGTAAAATTTTGACTTGTTCCACATCTTAAAGCTTCATTGCTCATGTAAGATCATAAAATGAATGAATGAATGAATGAATGAATGAATGAATGAATGAATGAATGAATGAATGAATGAATGAATGAATGGAATGAATGAGTAGGCTCTGAGGATGATGTGAAGTAACACCGAAACAGCTGTAAGCCGCACATGCTTACACAATTAACACGAGTAAGATCGCCATTTAATCAATTATTTAAATAATAATTCATTTATAGGAAGCAAGTTCATACTATATGGAGTCACCTATTCTGCTTCCACTGAGAAAGAAGTTGTTTCTAGACTTTTAACAACATTCATTGACCTCAGTGGAGATTCAACCCGATAACCAACGGATTTTTGCATGATATTTTGGTTTGGAGGGCATTAAATTATTCAAGAAGACGAAAGTAGTACAGACATGAAGAGAACAGACTTAAAGGGTTAACGTCTAAGACAGTAGAGGCTGCGTCGCAGAACGTGGCTTACGTAACGCCGGCAGTGACCTTTCCTGAATCAATATGCATGGACTGCCTTAAGAAGAAGCTGGCTGCTTGTTTGCACAGGTCTGCATGACAAACAAGCGGCTGACGTCCGCGCCGTGGCGCTCTGCCAGCTGCAGGCTACATAAGGCGACGGCCGCAGACCCCTCAACACCGTCCTCCTATTCTTCTTCTTCCTCCCCCTCATCATCATCATTGTGGTCAACTACCACATCTTTGTTTGTGTCATCAAAGTCGTCGAACTCAACATCGACTAATGGTGGGGTGTGATTTCAAGACCTGTGATTTTGTCGCTGTGCAAGTTTTTCGCTGATTCCGACTGTGATTTACTTTCTTACTTATGGATTTTAGAGAACTCCCAGGTTCATTGCCGCCCTCACATAAGCCCGCCATCGGTCCGTATCCGGAGTAACATTAATCCAGAGTCTACCATCATATCCTACCTTCTTCAAAACCATATTAATAGGGTAAGGTTGCGTATATCGCACCACTTTAGCATTTATAATTTTTATTGAACAATACAATTTTTATTTTCTGCATTCCTTTACAGAAATACATTCCCAGAACATTTACCTTTCATGTAAAAAATAATCCTTGAATTTGATTTAATATTTTTGATGTAGAATGACATTTTCGAAACTCTTGTCAATGGTGCCATTTAGGCAACTACTGGGTGTTCATTTCAAAATGTGTTATGACGTCACTGTTGTTGAGTCACCGATTTGAAGCGAGTTTCAGCTTATATGTCAGAGAAGTTGCCTATTATTCAAGGCGTTCAATCTGAACTTGAGAACGTGTACGGTATAACTTGAACGTCGTAGCAACAGATGGCGGTTTGTACGGTCTGTGTGCTACCATAACTTCTTTCAAACTGTGTTTTCCGCGGGCAAGTCAGGGTATTTCTTATCATCGGTTGCGTACGGCAACATTCCACAACACAAATCAAATGCTCTGTGTCCATGTTGACCGTCGAAGTTAATGTAAACAAATACGTAAGTAATCCTCTTAACCCTCTCTCCATATCCTGACAGTACGTCTTTCCAAACAGTTCACATTCCTGCCACTACCAGCGTTACCGTACGTATCGGTACGTACTCTTCAGAATGAACGCCGTACTTGCTAGGCAACTTCTCTGGCTCATAGGTAATACTCCTCTGCGGAAGTGTAGGAAGATTGAATTCTCTAGGCTCATCGGCTAGCCACATGACGGCATACAGCGAGCCATGACAGACTTTGAACTAAACACCCAGTAGTTTCCTAAATAGCATCTGCGGTTTCTTAAATCGCACCTCTTTAACTGCAGGGAACAGGATGAAGGAAAGCTTTTAATATTGAACATATTGAATAGTATTTAATATGAATAATGTAATAAATGCAAATTACAAGCTTATTGAAATTAATGAAAGAGAGTAACGCATCTTCAAATGAAATTGAAAAAATAGAGCATAAATTACCTAACATTTAAACTTCCTGAATGCGTTTTTTTATTGTTACACATTTGCCATGTGCTTCAACCAGGCAGTTCAAACTGTAAACTGCGTCACCTTATCTCCATGATTATCTCGAAGCCACCTAAGAACTGCTTCAAGATTTAGCTGTCTGAAATGGTTTGAAGATAGAAACATCTAAAGGCTGGGCCTCTGAGTATTATGACGAAGAAGCTGGTAGAGGAGCACATCATTTTCCCGAGATAATCTAGCTTCTAAATTTTTAGAATGGTTCGTATAGGTGGACATACAGAAGCAGCACTTTTTTCTATGGCAGGTTTGAGTGGCAAATAAAATGTTTGAGCTATTCGATCAATAGTTCACTGTTGATGTAAACTGAATCAGAGCAAACAAATAACGATCCTGGAAGAACACCAGATGATAATGTAGAATGCACTGTTTGACGTTTAAAAATTTTCATAGGTGGCACAAAATATCTGGTGCGCTTGTACAACACACACTTGTGGTATTAACGCCCATCTCACCACTTCATATTCCACCCACCTGATGCATTCCTCGTTCAGTTAAAATTTTTTGGCCTTCTTTTGTACGGCTAGAATTGCTACAGTTGCTCATATCGCACCGGTGCGAATTAGGCACCTACAAAGTGGTGCGAATTAAGAAACTACGTCATAAGTTATTATTTCCTTCATTCTAGCCTATGAGCACCACATGTTCGAAAATCGTACTAAGTTAAAATTTCTTTAATATTTCTTTAAACCAATAACATCTTAAGATTATGGATTCCTTTGCATACAAATCCGTTATTTAGTTACAAAATGTTAGCTAAATATACATCCACTTGAGCGATTATATTAAATACACTATCACCACGTTGCTAGCACAAAGAAGCGGCAGAGATCTAGTGACATGGTGGAAGTTCATATGGTAGATTGTAACAATACCACTAGATGCTACACTACTACAGTAACTTGTTTTAAACTAGCACTGGTGCCATTTAGGAGGCGGTGCGATTCATGCTACTCTATCCTATTATCCTGCAAACTACGTCACGGTCTTCCCAAAGGTCTCTTTCCCTCTGGTCTCCCAACTAACACTCTATATGCATTTCTGGATTCACCCATACGTACTACATGCTCTGGGCAACTCAAACGTCTGGATTTAATATTCCTAATTATGTCAGGAGGCTGCAGAGGTGAGATTTTTGAGATCGGTTGTGGAGTTTACTCTCTTAGATCATAAAAGATCTGAAGACATACGTGCTGAACTGAAGATTTTTAACCTTAATGATAAATTATTACAATGTAAAGAAGACTGGAAAGAACATATTGAACGTATGCATGAAGACTGGTTCCCAAAATTACTTTTGAACTATACCCCAGTTGGACGACGGAGTTTAGGTAGACCTTATAATAGATGGGAAGATCAATTTCTCTGAGAAGGAACGGACCAAATGGCCCAAACCTTGATGATGATGATGATGATGATGATGATGATGATGAATTATGTCAGGTGACGAATATAATGCATGCAGTTCTGTGTTGTGTAGCTTTCTCCTCTCCTGTAACTTCATCCCTCTTACAAGCAAGCATTCTGATGGGAGCAAATAAGAAAGTTATTTTTTTTCATTCACTATGTTAATAATGTCAAAAGAAGTGCTTATACAAATTTTGGCCACTCGGCCACAATTAACGAGAGCCGTACAAAATAAGTTCGCCAAGGATCGCTAACAGAAAGAAAACACAGTTTCATTGGAAAAATTTATTGGAACAGACATAGCAATTGTTGAGCTATTTTTCAGCATATTCCTCACCGGAATTGAGACATTTGTCATATTGTGGGCTCGACAGAGAGGTGCAGGCGGCTGTCAACGCTGGTTCCGATCCCAGGCGGCTGACTTCTACGACACAAGGATACAAAAATTGACCACAGAGTATGACAAATGTATCAGTTCGAGTGAGGGATATGTTGACAAATAGCGCAACAATTGCTGTATCTGTTGCAATAAATCTTTTCATGCAATTGTGTCTTTTTTCTGTAAACGGCACCAGGGAAAATCACTTTCTGTACGGTCTCGTAATTGCGGTCAAGTGGCCAAAATTTGTGTAAGCACTTCTTTTGATATTATTAAAATGATGGAAGAAAAACAATTAACTTTTTTTATCTGCTCCCATCAGAATGTTTACTTGTTAGCCCCAAATATTTTCCTATGCACCTTATTCTCGAACACTCTTAAATTCTGTTCCTCTCTCAAAGTGAGAGTTAAAGTTTCACAACCATACAGAACAATCGGTAATATAACTGTTTTATAAATTCTAACTTTCAGCTTTTTTGAGAGCAGACTGGATGACGAAAACTTCTCACCCGAATAATAACAGGCATTTCCCATACTTATTCTGCGTTTAATTTCCTCCCGAGTGTCATTTATATTAAACGTTAAATATACAATTTTTGTATTTCCATTTCGTACTATGTTCTTGTCACGAGACATAATCATAGACCTGTACTTTGTCTTCTCTGGATTTACTTCCGAACCTACCTCTTTACATGCTTCAAGTAAAATTCCCGTGTTTTCCATAATAGTTTGTTAATTTTCTCGTAATATATTCACGTCATCCGAATAACCTCCAACTGTGACTACGGTTCCGAAATTATTATTATTATTATTATTATTATTATTATTATTATTATTTATTACAATGATTTTTCCGGAGCTGTGATGGTAAAATACTGTCATACCCCATCTCTGTTTTCTACAATACCGTTGTTATCATGGTAATCATCCTCATTTTCAACATCAGCGTCATCATCCTGGTCGTCATCGTCTTCATCAGTGACAACTTTCACATCATTATCATCATAAGTATCGTCATTATTGTCACAATCATTATCACCGTTATCACCATTAACTTCATCGTCATCATCAACAATCACCACTGTGATCATCATCGTCATTGATACCGTTCTCATCTCGCCATCATCATCAATACCGCTTATAATTAATTTAACTACTCTGTACCAATTGCTAGGTTATTTATCGTCGATTGAAATGATGATAGCGAGTTGAGATTAAGGATTCGTCATGGATTGCCAGACATTCGCCTTAAACTTTGGAAAACCTAGGAAAATTCTCAGGTCATAAGTTCCAGTGGGAATAGAACCCATGCCCAAACGCAACAAGGATCTGCAAATGAACATTCTAAGGCGGTGGCAACTATCACCAAAATCATCAATATATTAAAGATATCCATCACTATTACCATCATTGCCATCACATTACATCATCAAAATCACCCTCTATTTCATCCACATCTTTTCTTTGACCCTATTTTTCTTCCTCATCTTCTTCTCTTCCTTCGCTCATCTTAATTTCGTCTTTCTTTCCTTTCTTCGTAATAATCTTCGATTATCCTTTTTATTCTGTTCATTTTTTTGTCTTCTTCTCTTTTCCCTTCTCTTCCTCATCTTCTTCTCCATCTTTTTCTCTTCTCTTACTCAACTTCTTCACTTCTTTTTCCCTTTCCTTCTTCATCTTCTTCACTTCCTCTTTTCTTTTCTTTCTTCCTCATCTTTTTCACTTCCTCTCTTCTTTCCTTTCTTCCTCATCTTCTTTACTCCCTCTTTTCGTTTCTTTCTTTCTCATTTTATTCACTTCCTCTTTTCTTTCGTCCTTTTTCATCTTCTTCATTTCTTCTTTTCTTTTCTTTTTTCCTCGTGTTCATAGATTCCTTTTTTCTTTCCTTTCTTCCGCATCTTCTTCACTTCTCCTTTTCTTTCTCATCTTCTTCACTACCTCTTATTTTCTTTCTTCCTCATCTTCTTTACTTCCTCTTTTTGTTTCTTCCTTTCTCATTTTATTCACTTCCTCTTTTCTTTCGTCCTTTCTCATCTTATTCACTTCCTCTTTTCATTTTTCTTCCTCATCTTCTTCACTTCCTCTTTTCTTTCCTTTCTTCCTTATCTTCTTCACTTCCACTTTTCTTTTCTTCCTTCCTCATCTCCTTCACTTCTCCTTTTCTTTCCTTTCTTTCTCATCTTCTTCACTTCCTCTTCTTTTCTGTCCTACTCATCTTTTTCACTTCCTCTCTTCTTTTCTTTCTTCCTCATCTTCTTCACTTCCCCTTTTCTTTCCTTTCTTCGTCATCTTCTTCACTTCCTCTTTTCTTTCTTCCTCATCTTCTTCACTTCCTCTTTTCTTTCTTCCTCGTCTTCATCACTTCCTCTTTTCTTTCCTTTCTTCCTCATCTTCTTCACTTCTCCTTTTCTTTCCTTTCTTTCTCATCTTCTTTACCTCCTCTTCTTTTCTGTCTTACTCATCTTTTTCACTTCCTCTCTTCTTTTCTTTCTTCCTCATCTTCTTCACTTCCCCTTTTCTTTCCTTTCTTCGTCATCTTTTTCACTTCCTCTTTTCTTTCTTCCTCATCTTCTTCACTTCCTCTTTTCTTTCTTCCTCGTCTTCATCACTTACTCTTTACTTTCCTTTCTACCTTATCTTCTTCACTTCTCCTTTTTTTTCCTTTCTTTCTCATCTTCTTCACTTCTCCTTTCCTTTCCTTTCTTCCTCGTCTTCATCACTTCCTCTTTTCTTTCCTTTCTTCCTCATCTTCTTCACTTCTCCTTTTCTTTCCTTTCTTTCTCATCTTCTTTACTTCTCCCCTCCTTTCCTTTCTTCCTCGTCTTCATCACTTCCCCTTTTCCTTCCTTTCTTCCTCATCTTCTTCACTTCTCCTTTTCTTTCCTTTCTTTCTCATCTTCTTTACTTCCTCTTTTCTTTCTTCCTCGTCTTCATCACTTCCTCTTTTCTTTCCTTTCTTCCTCATCTTCTTCACTTCTCCTTTTCTTTCCTTTCTTTCTCATCTTCTTCACTTCCTCTTTACTTTCTTCCTCGTCTTCATCACTTCCCCTTTTCTTTCCTTTCTTCCTCATCTTCTTCACTTCTCCTTTTCTTTCCTTTCTTCCTCATCTTCTTCACTTCTCCCTTCCTTTCTTTTCTTCCTCGTCTTCATCACTTCCCCTTTTCTTTCCTTTCTTCCTCATCTTCTTCACTTCCCCTTTTCTTTCCTTTCTTCCTCATCTTCTTCACTTCCTCTTTTCTTTCTTCCTCGTCTTCATAACTTCCTCTTTTCTTTCCTTTCTTCCTCATCTTCTTCACTACTCCTTTTCTTTCCTTTCTTTCTCATCTTCTTCACTTCTCCTTTCCTTTCTTCCTCGTCTTCATCACTTCCCCTTTCTTTTCCTTTCTTCCTCATCTTCTTCACTTCCTCTTTTCTTTCTTCCTCGTCTTCATAATTTCCTCTTTTCCTTTTTTTTCTTCATCTTCTTCACTTCCTCTTCTCTTTTCTTTCTTTCTCAGCTTCTTCATTTCCAATTTTCTTTTCTTTCTTCCTCATCTTCTTCATTTCCAATTTTCTTTTCTTTCTTCCTCATCTTCTTCCCTTTTTCCTTTCCTGTCCCCCTCATCTTCTTCACTTTCTTTTTTTCTATTCTTTTCTTCCCGATATTCTTCACTTCCTTTTTTCTTACCTTTGTTCATCTTTCTTTCCTTCCGCGCCTTTTCTTATTTCTTTTTTAATTATCTTCTTTATCTTCATTTCGTTTTTCCTGTGTTGCCTTCTCATTTTCTCCTCTTTCTTTTTTTCGTCTTTATCTTATTCACTCTCTTTCCCGTTAATTACTTCTCCATCTTATTTATTTTCTCTGTCTACTTCCTTCCTCATGTTCTTCTTTTCCGTTTTCCCTCTTTTTCTTCTAACACTTCTATTTTACCATTCTTCTCTAACTTATTCTTTTTCCTTTTTGATATCTTCCTTTTTCCCCCTTTACCTTCTTTATCTGCTTCTCTTCCTTTTTCCTCCATTTTCCTGATTTCGTCTGTTTTATCCTTTTTCCTTCATCTCCTTTTATCTTTCCTTCTTTTCCCCATATCCTTCTCTTCCTTTTACCTTAACTCATATTCTTTGCCTTTTCCCGTTTTCATCTCATCCTTTTTCCCTCCTCTTCCTTCTCGTTTCTTCTTTTCTCCTTTCCCTCATCTTTTTCTCTCCCTCATTCTAGCATTGCTCCTTTTTGTCATTTTCTCTTCCTCTTACCTTTTCATTTTCTCCTCATCCGCTTCCTCCCTATATGACCAAACTTTACGACCGCCTTGCATATAAAATTCTTACAATTATTATAAGTTCAACAGATCACATCAATCTCTTTTTGTATTTGCGCCGAGGACACTTGACACAAGCTGGCAACACTGACCATACGATCCAGGATAAAGGAATGAGCACGCCTACTACTTTTTGTAGTTGAACCATTTTCGTAGGTGTCGGTTTGTATACACACTTGTCGCTGTCCCACACTGACTCAGATGCAAGCAACTGCCATCTATACAGCCGTCGGGAAATTATATGAATTATGCTCCGAACTTGCTTCAGGTGTTTCGAGACGGACAAAAGATTAAACGGGAATTGAAGTGACAGAACTCTTGTACGTGCCGAAATTTCCTGTTAAGATCTAAAGCAGGTTAAGATAGTTGTTTCATATACTGTTCAATGAATATTCAATGTTATAAATATATAGCAACATGATGTCGGTAAAGTATGTATTTTGTGAAAGGGAAACTTATAGATTTATTGTGGAATATTTCTGTTTCGTCAGAAGACAACTTATAGTTCATGTAGGCCTACTATACTTCACATACAAAATACAGTACAGAAAAAGAAGGCATGTGTAATCTTCGTAATACGTATTTGTTGTTTATTTACTAAATATAGTCACTTAATATTCATGGAAACAAGTTCAATATATTGACAAGTCTGCTTCAGTAGAACTTAGTTCAAGTGAAATATTATCCTAATTACAGACTATAGAAGCCCATAGGGTAGCAAGAGATAAAGAATCACACATTCACAGACAATCTGTATTAATAACAGCGGATTCATTGTGCAACTTCCAAATTTTGAAGTGGACAGGAAGTGCCCATAAATTCGGCGGATTAAGTTTGCGCCAACCATTGTTTATAAGGGCTATCAGGAGCGCTAATAACCACATAACTACGACCCAATCTGTTGTGCCTTAGTAAAACACCTACGTACATAAAAAATTACACGTTCTGGTAGAGAGTGGGTTAGATTCACAAGTTAATCTTTCACTGTTGCAGGTAAATAAGAAAATGCAAGAAGCTAAAGAGGAAAAGGAGGTTGCCTAAAGACTAAAAAGATTGTGGACTGAAGATAATTTTATTTCGAGAATAAAATAAACATAATTTTTCTTAAGAGTCTCCAAATATTGTGGAGAATGTAACATTGTTTTTCCTACAAGAAAAACTATTGGATTCCACAGTGTTCCACCATGGACACTATCGAAACCCCATATAAATTTAGATTTAACCCAACATATTAAAAGTAAGACCAGCCAAATTGCATACAGATGTTTGTATAATGAGATTAGAAATTCATACACTAATCACATCGCAATTTATACTGATGGTTCTAAATCAAGTGATGGAAGTGGATGTGCAGTGATATCTGAAAATGAAATAATATCTGTTAAGTTACCAGAATCTTTTTCAATTTTTTCATGCGAATTATATGCAATTAGAGAATCACTACAGTATATTCTAAATGAAGACCATAAAAATTCCATCATATTTTCAGATTCTTTAAGCTATGGAGGATGTACTGTTGTACACTTAGTTATTGCTTCCTGTCCTCTAACCATCGAAAAAATAGGTCAGACAGTATCCGTGAAAAGATTTTTTGTTCGACAGTGACCGTTATAGTCAGGTTCCAATCCAAATAGACCCCGGCCGCTGGCCGGCGCATGGGGTGGCCGCTAAATAATGAGAGAATTTATACTGATCTTATGGAAAGTCCAATTGGTTCCAGAGAAAATTGGCCTTTTGGCCAGGTGGCCGTTTAAATGAAGTGACCGCAAAGGCAGGTTTCACTGTAATTCAATTCTTTAAAGAAATTTCCTTGTATAATATGATTTGATTGTAAAATTTATACTGTTCATATACTCTGTTTATTAATTTTTTGTTATTTCATTATTATTATTATTATTATTATTATTATTATTATTATTATTATTATTATCTTACCTCTAGATACATTATAATATATTGCGTACCTTGTTTCTAATCATCACTGCTTGTCTTGCATTGTTCTGTATATGAATATTGTGGTCGCAAAAAGACCATGCAGTTATGCGACCTAAAATAAATCTTAAAAGAAAAAAAACATAATTTTTGATAGATCAAACTTTATTCTTTCACTTACGTATAACACTTTCCTACAAATATGCCATAGGTGTTAAGTTATAAGCATCTAAAGACGGAGTTGCGGCAGTGTTAGGTGAAAATGTGTCCGTTTTAGCCTAGTGACCTTGAAATAATAACATTTGAGAGGGATCGATTGATTAATTAATTGATTTCCTTCTCAATACTCTTCTCAAAACTCGAGAAAACCGGGATGTCACTCGCCAGATGGAATGTGGTGCATCGGATGATCGGGATATGCGCAGTGGAAGACTTAGAGAAAAATAGATAGTGTGAATTTATGATAACAAATATAATTAACAAATAATAAATAACAAGTACGTAATTTGATGAAGCGAACATAGAAAGTATGAGATTAAATGAAAAGGAAAATGATATAATAAATTAATCTGAAATACAACCATAAGTAAAGTTCAGAACCTTCAACACTTTCAATCATATGTCCCAATACATTCCTAAACTCATAACTCAGTCTAATCGGGAAGTTCACAAACAACAGGTTGATAACCTATAAAATATTTTCCCGCTGGAACATTGTCACAGCATCTCAAACAGGATATAAAACCCCAATATCCAGCGGTTTCCACAACCCTTATTAAATGCCCAATTAGATTTCAATGATTCCCACAAAGAGACAACTAACAGGCTCCAAATATTAACTTGTTGCATAACAGAGGAAAATAACCCACAATAAAACAGTCACACACCAGATGAATACACAGATAATTAATTAACTTAATTCTTAAATACAATATATAAATACTATAAGTCTGTGTACTATTCTCTGTACTATTACGATGCGCATAATGCCGAGAGAGAGAAAAGAGTATGTATGTATACCAATGATACCTTAGAATCCGCGTAGGCACGTAAATATACTAGGATAGCAATGCACTCGGATTTATGAATCGAATAATCTAGAATGGCAATGCTCAATTTACAAATGAAAAGGTAAAACAAGCCGCAAGGTATACAAATTCGGTCCAACCTTTTCCACGATATAATAATAACCATCAGTCACAATTCCGGCAGGGCTATCTCGGAAAATTTTGAAGACAACGTAAGCACACAATAACTCCGTATCTCAATACTCACACAAATCAAATCCTCAACTCACTTCCCCTCCTGTAACATAACATGTACCAACGCGACATAATCCACCAAACTAAAATGCAGCAATATCTGATACATAAACCAAGATATCACCACTCGCGGATATTCTCATTAACAATTTGACAAATATATCGTAGTTAAATACAACAAATACCGAACCAGCTCGTACTGCAAATTAACTACGCCATAATGCATTGTATGCAACCTTAAACATGTCGACTGCATCCATAACCGAAGTTAATTGTAGAAGATAGAATCCCGAAGTCAATGTAAACTTGCTAAATACAACTAACCAGCCGACATATGATTCCCGAGTGAACTTACCTAATCCAACATTTCTCGAAACGACCTTCCACGTCGAAAGTGAGCTCCAGAATGAAGTTCTCTGCTACTGGGGATAAACAAGAAAACTCGGTTCTCTCTCCGGCATTTGTTTCAAACTGGTAGCGGGCCAATAGGAATTTTGGTAAGAAAATAGGGGGAAAAGATGGCGCTATTGGCGATACAATAATGCAATTAACTCTCTCGGCGAGATGGTCTAGTAGATGATTGACTGATGCGTCGAGCTCGGCTCACATTTTCAACTGTAAATTAGTAAAGAGAGTATTTCTGTGGAAACTTTACGAACAATAAAAAATAACTCATGAAACCATAGTCGAGGTGTAATCTGATTTCCCATATCAGTATCTATGCTGCCTCATGAGAACAGCTGTTATTTCGAAGTAGGTTATTCCGATCACATTCTTTTACGGAATTGCTCTATTTTCAGAATTATTCCGAAAAAAAAAGAATGCTTATTTATTATTTCTCCACCTACAGCAACGATAATTCAAACATAACCTACAAAGGCAGCAATAAATATCAGGTTACTCCAAACACCGCATTGTGCTTGTTCACTTAACACGGCGAGGACGTTAACTGTCATATCAATTCAACAGAAGTCTGTCATTGAAGGTGCAATGTTGCTTCTGAGATCGTATATCTCTGCAGAACTATTGCACTCTCCAACCTACACATTCCTGCCGGCACATGACTGGAATGATCATAACATAATGAAGCTGTGAACAAGGCAGTTACTGTTCCATTTTAGACGCTAGCGATTGATGTAATTGATAAAGAATCTGTGCTTTCTCTTGTCTTGTCTTGAGGAAATAATATAAGAAGCTTCTAAGTGGCATTTCAGGGACGTGGCTTTATAGGAATGTTTTCGGCATATATTACATTACATTAAATTACATTATACAGGGACATCATTTCATTTTTACTAACATTTCTAATATTAACCTGGCTATACCTTTGAATTAACGGTTGAGAACCGGAAAAACTGTTTGCTACCCCCTTCCACGACTGGAGTTCGATGATACTGGCATAAAATACAAACATATCACTTTACTAGGTATAGGAGGGAAGAAAAGTAGTTTATCCATTTACGTAAAGTAGGAAATGTCGCGCTTTTGAGTTTGATAATTTTCATTAGGTTTTTCTTTAATTAAAATACAGTACTGTATTAACAATAAGTGTTTTCACTCACTAACTGAGCTATCTTCTTTATTTTATTGGGTTATTTTACGACGCTGTATCAACATCTAGGTTATTTAGCGTCTGAATGATATGAAGGTTATAATGCCGGTGAAATGAGTCCGGGGTCCAGCACCGAAAGTTACCCAGCATTTGCTCGTACTGGGTTGAGGGAAAATCCCGGAAAAAACCTCAACCAGGTAACTTGCCCCGACCGGGCTGGGCCACCTGGTTTTGCGGTCAGACGCGCTGGCCGTTACTCCACAGGTGTGGACCTGAGCTATCAATTCGGACATATTCATTATGCAGTGTACATTACATTGTCTACAGCACATTAGCGTACAATGTAGAGAATGAAGTTAAATTTAAAAAAAATAATCATAATATGGATATTTAAACACAATTTTTAAAATGGTGGCCGTTCATTTCAATACAGGCTTCAGTTCTTTTTTGCATATTATCGCACTATAGACTATTGTACCTAATTCCAATTAGCAGTTTCGTCCTTCGTACTAGTAACTCATGTTGAAATAATTCTGTACCTACATTATAAAAGAGTAACTTACGTACTGTAAATTCAATTTTCACTTCTGCCGGAGCTGAAAAGATAAAATTAGTCAGAGATGGTATCTACTGTCCGTCCAAGTGGTTTGTCGCAGGGTCGTAGAAAGGAGGGAAATCACGTGACAGCTAATTAATTAACGAGGCCCTTTTATTTAAGTTATTTTAAACAGTTGTATAATATTACGTAGACGCCCAATTCCTAACAGAAATTAATGTTTTCAGAAAAGAGCTAAGACAGCCCAACCACTAGCCTTTACAGAGGGACGAGCAGAAGCAGATGGGGGAAACCGAGATGCGACGTAGGCAAACGGACTACAGTACCTGGTGCGAGAATATGATTGAATATTGAAAGCTCTTTCGTCACTTGGAAACGCGAACTTATTTCTGGAACGTACTATACTCACTAACTCAGTAATGTTTGTGTTTACTATGACCGTAAGGCGACTTCGATTGTATAGCTTGGTTCTGTGTTGAGAACGGTTGGAAGTTTACTAGTAAAGGGAGTGGGAGTGAAGCACATTCAAAAACTCAAGTAAAATAAAAATTGAAGTAAAAATAAAATTATATCCTTGTATGTAGGGTCTACATTACATGAACATACATACATACATACATACATACATACATACATACATATATACATACATTACATTACATTACATACATACGTACACACTTACACACATATAGTACATACATGCATACGGATGATAAAAGTGTGGTAGTGATTGTGATAATTATTTGAGGTAACGGATGATAAAAGTATGGTATTGGTGGTGATAATTATTTTAGGTAAGAGATGATAAAAGTGTGGTAGTGATGGTGATTATGGTTTGAGGTACAGCCAAAGCCAGCATTTCTGGGGCGAATCCTTCAGTAAAAAGCCAGTCAGCGAGCATTTGTTGCCAATGCAGCTGAGAACGGTACCGCCCAAATACACGTCACGTCAGCAATATGCCAATCAAAGTTTCCTGTTTTATTGCGCACTGACCTTGGCAAAGCGAAGATACCCGCATTTTGCGTTTCTGGGGTGTGTCCTTGAATAAAGTACTCAGCCATTAGCATATGTTACCACTTCGGCTGAGAGTTGTATCATCTCCAAAACAGAAATCACCTCAGCCATCTGTCAATCGCATTTGTCACCATAGTCTGCGGCAAAGATACTACACTCGCTCTGAACGTTCCCATTACTTATTTCACACGCCTTTTAACGGTGGCTTTGGTTATAACTAAAGATGAGGGATTTGTGCGGTTTGTCGTCAGGTTGCGTGTGCATAGACGTTATACAGCTGTATGCCCAGTGCCTGTGTTGACTTCCGACGTGAACAAACTACGCGAAGAGTACAGTCTCAAAATGAGAAATGCAACACTCCGTTAATGTCTAGCAGATGACAATTTACAAATATGAGGAATATGTAGAAACATTAGTATAGTTAGAAAAAGAAACTTGCCTTTATGATTCATCCATAGCTTCAGGGCCATCACAAGCCGAATTGCACTGCACTACTAACATTCTTAAATTATCGAATGTCAAACGTCGTCGTCGATCACTCAAACCGTTTTTGAACTGCGAAAAGCTTCTTTCAACGTCACAGGACGTTAAGTATACTATCCTATCGTCTGATAATTTTGCATTATTCAGCCTGTTACAAATTGTTAAATAGCTCTCATTTTTCTGGTATTTATTCTTTATTCGCTGTGTGCAAGGTCCTGCAGGTCCTTTCTTGATTTTTTCTGACACCTCTTTTATTATTGCTATGCCCTTGGATATTTCCAAACCAGATAGTCTTTACGGAGAATTGTCTGATTCGGAACGCGCTGCTTGGTATATTTTTCCAAAAATCCTCGAACGGAATATTTGCTTTAATCATCATCGCACATAAATCCTTAGCAAATTCTGATTTTGCATTTCATACTGATTTTGATGTTGAGGAAATCACCACCTTTAAAGCGTGTGCAATATTGTCTTTATGTTTTCTGCTGTTACAATGTCTTTCTACGTAATACTTCCTACATAATATTGTAATTTCATACTCACTTGCTGTACATACAATTGTGTTTTCTTGGATGCTGTATCTCCGTAACAAAGTATTTAATTTCACATCCTTTGTTTGCTTAGTTTCCGTCATTGTAGGTAACTACTGCTCACTACGTCCGTTCACCACTGCAGTGCATTGGACGCTGAACGCCTGTGTTCGTTCTGCGTTTTTATGATAAGACGGCAAGTAGGCAAATGGATAGCGTGTAGTTGCATTTCTTTTGGTTGCACTGGTCGTAGTTGTTCACCTGTCCGTCCACCTATGCTCCCTGTCGAGTCAACGTGTTTTTCGTGCTGCGCACAAACTCCTCATCTTTAGTTATAACTGATGGCAATAATGTGGTAGAAGTGTTGATAATGGTTTGAGGTGATGGTAATAATGTGATGATGGTGATAATATTTCGTCGGTGATGGAGATAATGTTTTGAGGTGATGGAGGTGATTGTTCGAGGTGATGATGATAATAGCGTGATGGTTATAGTGATAACGGTTTGGCGATTATGATAATGATTTCAGGTGTAGGAGGTAATAGTTTGAGGTGATGAATGAAAACGGTTTGACATGATGGTTAATAATAATGTGGCGGTGATGGTGATAACGGTTTCGTGATACTAATTCGGCGGTAATGGTGAGAATATTTTGAAGTGCTGGAGATAATATAAAAGTGTGGTGGTTATGGTGATAATGTTTTCGTGATTATGATGGTGATAACGGTTTGGTGATTGTGATGGTGATAATTATTTAGCGGTAATAATGGTGATAATGGTTTGGCGATAGTGTTGGTGATAATGGTTTGAGGTGATGGATATTTGTTTTTTTTAGTAGGTTATTTTACGACGCTTTATCAACATCTTAGATTATATGTGACGGATGTTAAGTATGATGGTGATAATGATAATGGTTGGCTATGATATCGCTGATAATAGTCTGGAACTGGTTACTAGATATGTGGTGGCGACAGTAATATTTATTGTGTGCCTTTTTTTAGTAGGTTATTTTACGACGCTGTATCAACATCTCTGGTTATTTAGCGTCTGAATAAAATGAAGGTGATAGTGCCGATGAAATGAGTCCGGGGTCCATCACCGATAGTTACCCAGCATTTGATCATATTGGGTTGAGAGAAAACCCCGGAATAAACCTTAACCAGGTAACTTGGCTCGACCGGGATTCGAACCCGGGCCACCTGGTTTCGCAGCCAGACTCGCTAACCGTTATTTCACAGGTGTGGACGTGCCGGTCTTAGTGGTAATGATGTGATTATGATGACGAAAAAGGCATAATGGTGACAAAGATGGTGATAATAGTGGTGCACCGGTAATGATGTACATTAGGCCTATTTTTAGTGATGGTTGTAATGGTAATGGTGATAGACAGTGGTGATGGTGAAGATGTTGACAGTGCTGAGGTGACAATGGTGATAACGGTTATAATGATGATGATAATGGTTTAATGGTGACAATGGCAATAGTGATGTTTGTTTTGTCAGTGACGATCACGACAATGAAGGTGATAATTATATTAGTCATGACTCATGATAATGGAAATGACAGTGATGGTGGTAATGAAGAGGACGAATTTCTTTACGCGAACAAAAACGATGATTCTCAACAAAATGCATGATCTCCGTTAGTCTACATCAGTGGTTGCCAAACACCACGAAATTGTGACGTAATAGAAATGCAATCCACACACCACTATAGTAGGGAGAGGGGTGAAGTGGGTGTCTCCTCAGGTAATGTATGAATGGCAATGCAGAGACGGACTGTGACCAAAAAAAAAAAAAACATATAATATTCTTCTTCTTATTAACTACACATACTTTTTCTGTGTTAACTTTTATCCTTCTATTCATTATTTTTATATTATTAATAAAATAAAATATATTTTCTTATTTACCATAAAAAGAACGTGTATAACCCGTCTGAAAAATCATTGCAGACGGCAGGTAGAGTAAGCTTGAACATAAACATGCGATCGATACTGCATTACGTCACCTTGTTCTGACGTACTATGCACAGCGCTGCAGTAAAGAAATGCCTCAGTTCAGTTCGTTCAGTCTGTTAGTCGGTATCGGAAGTGTGTGTGTACACAAGAGCGAATGGAAACTCCGCCGAGACACTCGTCACGCGAAGTCTTACACTCGCAAAGCAGAAATATTATATACAATGTGCTAAAATTTTGTAAAGAAGAGAAAAAGAAAGGTCTGATCATTCCATTAACGAACGCTGTGAAAAGAACAGCAACGGCGGTGGGGAAGAGTGAAAAAACAAAACATACTATAGCTAAGGAGGTGAGGAAGCAAAGCGCATTGGAGGACAATTTTCAACTCCTGGTGAAAGCCGTCCACATCCAAAGAAAAATTGTACTTGATGATTTTGAAAAACTGTGTCATCTGCAGAACTTTTTTGGAGTTTTATGAGAAGAGTAAAGAAATTCCGACTCTACGCAAGATTCTGAATGCTGTTAAGAAAAGGATACAGTTTAATGATGGAAAAGATACATTCTGGAGGCTGTCAGTTTTGAAGCAAATGACCGCACAATCAATAAGCGAAATCAGCAAATAAGTCTGGACAAAATGCTGCCAACCTGTTAAACATATCGAGACGATTATTGGCGTCGTGACGCGTTAATGGAAGAGGAAGTAGAAAGGGTAGTAAAAAATATAGGCATTGTGATTAGTGATGAAGAGTGTAAAGAAGATGAGATGGATTATGATAGGCCAGGTAGGAGCACATACACAGCAGACGAAGGCAGTTCAACTGATAGTGCAGATGAAATTGAGACCTCTGCCACGGGCATACATGTACTTCTGGAATAAAGTATGTTCATATACCGTACATGACAGAAAAAGTAAATTCAACTGTGGTATTGGTAATTGTATTTATGTTCATAAGAGCTGTTGATGTTTTTATTGTCAGACTGTACCAACATTTCTCAGGCTGACTCGCCACGCATCGAGACTGAGCGGATCGCATTCGCGACACACGAGCGCCCCCATCTGAAAACTGCAATGTTTCATCAGACGGGTTATAAAGAGTGCGTCAGAAAGAACGGATGGATTTCAAACTATCGATACGCAACGAGGAGAGAGATATATTGAGGGGGACCACGACTGTTGGGTCAGCCAGAGAATGCAGTTTCAGTTGAGAACATGGTGTTGGTCTGGTGTACAACGTGCTTTCATCGTAGAGACATTTTTGAAAAATGAAGAGTCTGTGATCGCCACTCAGGACTCATTTCGACATCGGATGTCACGCTAGGATTCCAACTCGGAATACAATTTTGCGGTGGGAGGCTTCATTTCGTATAACAGGTTCAACATTAAAGAAGAAATCACCTGGACGAAATTCTATTGCACTGAGATTGTTCGAGGCTACGGTAAGATCTCGCGCCCTGCGACTTCTTTCTTTGGGACCATTTGAAGGCATAAGTTTGTAAACATCGATCACATACACTGGACGAACTGAAGACAGCGATTCGTGAAGAAATCGTGGCAATTGCACCAGCTATGACTGTGAAAGTGATGGCGAACATCAGAAAACGCCTCGATGCCTGTATTGAAAGCCAAGGACATCATATGGATAATGTTGTTTTACATAAATAAACTGCATGTATTGGTGAATATGTTGATAACAATAAATTTTTGATTTGATGAATCTTTACAATTTTCTTGCCATGTGAAATCCATCCGTTCTTTCTGACGCACCCTGTACTTTACATCAGCAGATATTAGAAAAAGCCGATACTTTTTATTGTTTGTTTATTAATGAAATATTCAAATTACACTACATACGTCGAAGAAACATCGAAGTATTTTACCCCGATTAAGACATAGAAGCCGATACTTTTTGTTTGTTTATTAATGAAATATTCAATTTACAGGTAAGGCGTGGTACTCTTTGTAACAAGAAGAATAATGACAACGTGCATTGTTCTTTTATACTTCATTTAAAATTTTACAACAAATTAAATATCTCATATTTTTTCCATCTGCACAAAAGAAATACTGTTCCTCCCATGCTCCTTAAAATTAAGTTTTTACATATTATCTGTTTTCTGTTTTGGAAAAGACATCGAAACATATTATCCTACACATTCGTCACATTACATGTGTACATCCGTCTTTACTTATATCGAAGTGAAGACTGTAAACAGAGGGTGGGGAGTATAATACCATGGTTACGCTTGAGTGGAGGCAGGGGCATGTGTCGCGACACAGCTTTTGGCGATCACTGGTCTACAATGTTTTAATGTGTACAGTTTTAGTCGGTGTTACTATACTCACAACCTCCTGGTCGCAAAGCTAGCCCAAATCAATATTATATTACGTAAATGCATATTCCAATAAATCAGGAGGCCAGTACCCCAATATTTATAGTCTCTGCTTGGTATTCAGTGCGGGCTCTGTAGAACATAAACACGTGATATGTGAAGTAAGAACTGGAAGGAACTGTGGGGTAACCGAAGAATTTTTGTGTTCGAGACAGAAACAAATCGTATTTCAAGAGTTTAATAGCGCTTGTTCCATTCATTTCATTGCATTAGACCTTATAAACATTTTACTCTGAAAGTAGTAGTAGAGGAAGTGTTAAGGTTGGTTCACAATAAACCTGGAACGGAAACGACAACGAGAACGAGAACGGAAATATTGTTAAAATAAATGTATTTAAGTGTTAGCGTTCGCAATTAACTATTATGAATACTCACACTTAAATACATTTATTTTAACGCTAGCCGTACCCGTGCGCTCCGCTGCACCTGTTAGAAATAAATATAAAGTAATTACATAATTAAAATAGGACATTTGATCCAGGCAACAACTTTTACAACAGGGCAAGATAATCTGCTTCGCTCATTATCAAATTTTCTTTTGCATTGCATTTATTGCATATACATTTTAAGTATTTTAACACGATTCAATTGAGCATAGTTAAAATTTGAATTATAAAATAATGGATTGCTAAGCTAACGTACTATTACTGCATACTAAATCAATACATTCTCGTTGTTCGTTAATTCTCTGAGATTAAAATGAGTGTACATAAATATTATTTTAAGAAATATAGAAAACGAATGTACAAAATAGCCTATCAAATTTTCTGTGCATAAGAAAGTATTTTAATCTTACCTGTCCTCGATTTACTCATACGTTACTGTAATAACATTATAGCATTATGTCCATCTAGAGAAACCACACTTTCCAATGGTGAAATAATAATTAATTATACAAATCGGTTAATTTAGCTTCTGATATCACTTCATACAAACACAGAAACATTCTCTATAGGCTATGTTTAATAGCTTTCGATTGTTGATGGCCAAGGCCCCTGTTTCGATTGTTGTTGTCCAAGACCCCTTATAGACGAAGTCATTTGTTCTTAATTCATTGCACCGTCTTAGATGGCGTTATTTTAATTTTAAAACTCATTTATCTCATTAAATATCAGTCCTATCAAAATTGTGTAAAGAATAAAACTTATCGGAAATCATTTTTAAAGAAACTTTTGTTATGTAACATTTTTCACAAAAATCAATAATAAGCGAGATATTTCGATTTATTTAATTCAGGTCCCCTTATAACCCCCCTTTTAAATAAAGTATTTTGAATGCCATATAGCCTAAAATCTAAGTTACAACGAACTTAATTTATATTCCAATTTTCATATAAATCGGTTCAGCCATTATCGCGTGAAAAGGTAACAAACATACAGACAAACATACAAACAAAAATTTCAAAACTGCGATTTTCCGGTTTCAGGGTTGTTAATTATATATGTTAGGACCAATTATTTTTGGAAAATCGAAAATTACCTGAAAAATTTAGGCTACAGATTTATTATTAGTATAGATTATTTATGTTCTCGTTATCGTTTCCGTTCCCGGTTTATAGCCTTTACAAATATGAAATAGGAGTACAAATATGAAATAGTGGGATATACGATCTGACACCTCTGGAAATAGAACTAAGGAAGAGACTAGTGAAGTTCGTTGTATGGAGTGTGGCATTGTACGGAGCAGAAACATGAACGTTAGACGAAGTGAAGAGAAGCGAATAGAATAGAGCTGGGGACGGAGCGAGTAGAACTGTTGAGTTACTCGGTTCTATCGGTTTATGTGCTTGGCAGCGGAGCACCGAAGTTACTCTGTTAACCGTAGCCGTTACCGGTCAGTTCAAACGTTCGAACAGAGTTCACGTGTTTTACTTAATTCTAGCAGGCAACAATGTTATTACCAGGGAACGGATTTATATGGACTAAAAATATATGAAATATGTAAATATATATGTAGTTATTTTTACCAAAATATGGAATTAAATATGGATTTTTACCAAAATATGGAATTAAATATGGACTTAAAATTATAAAAAAATGACTATGTACGTTAAATATTGGTACATTTTAATCAAACTAAACAAAAAATATAATGGACGTACCTTATCTTCCAATGTAGTTTCAACAAAACACAATTTTTATTGTCTGTTACCATAACAATAGGTTACAAACATTTCTTTCAAGTGCTGAAAAGTGAATCTTCTTCTATTGTCTCTGAGGATAGATTTATACTGACTAAAAGAGCGTTCGACGTCACAAGAAGTAACTGGTACATAATTCAATTTCACAATGTCTGATGGGGATAAGTCCAAGTTAATCTTCACTGTTGATTCACCACTCATCACAGCAACAACCTTTTGTAGTTCTTCATATCCAGGGTTTTTTGAAAGTACAGTGTCCACCTTAGCTCTTACTGCATCTGCAACTTTACCTCTACCACGATTCAGTTGTTCCACAGTACTATTTATAATTTCAAAACTTTCAGATAGTGAAAGGTGCCTATTTTGGAGACTTTTGAGCGTTTTTATGATGCATGAAAATGTATGCTGAATGTGAGCTAAGTCATTCTTCACACTTATGTCACAGGTAACTGTTTTCGCAGTATCAATTGAGACTGCATCTTCAGAGTCCAATGCAAGGAGAACATTGTTAATAGAGTCTATATGTTCGGCATAATATTCAACTGCTTCTAGCCATGTACCCCATCTAGTTAAAATTGGCTTTGGTGGCAATGGAATTTCAGGGTACATTTCTTTCAACACGTTAACTCTACTGGGAGCTTTGAGAAATACTTTTTTCACTGATGAAATCAACAAATCTACTTTAGGGAAATTGTCTCTGACCACTTCTGCCACACGATGAAATGCATGCGCCACACAAGTAAAATGAGTCAATTTAGGATATACAACAGATAATGCTTGTCCAGCTTTGACCATATAAGGGGCAGCATCGCTAATAAAGAATAACACATTATCGTACATAATACCCTTTGGCCACAGGATACCCATAGCTTCGTTGAACAGTTTAACTATAGTTTTGTTATTGCACTTTTCTAGAACATCACAATGTAAAAGAATTCGTTCAGAATATTGTTCACTTAACAAACCGATAACTACATTACCAACAAGTCTACCTTCTTTGTCGGGAGTCTCATCAATGGAAACCCAAATTGAACTATCTTTAATTTCATCTATTATCTTCTGTATTGTCTCATCGTAGATGGATGGAGCATACGTCTTCCTAAGTGTTGACTCATCCGGGATTGTATGTTGAGTATATTTTTCAAGGAATTCCCTGAAGACCTTATTCTTTAGTTTGTAGAGAGGAATATCAGCAGAGATGAGAGAACGGCACAGGTCGATGTTAAACTCAGATCTTACATTCGATGTTGTTGGTTGTGTTAAAAACAATTGTCTCTGCTTGGAATTTAGTTGTTTGTTGGCTTGATGTTTACTAGTTGTAATGTGTTGTTGCACCAGGAACTTTTGTGTAGATGATACTGCACACTGACACAAATTACAAAATAATATTTTATTGTCAGTTGATAAACCATCTTCTTTAAATTCTGAAATGTAACTTGTTAGTTTTGATTTTAAATTGACTGAATGACGTACTTTTGGCATATTTACCGTCTTTATAGTATGATTTACAAAACTGAACCTATGTGTACTCTGACTGGCATTTAACTGTTGAGCTGCACAACTGAAGTCTGTTAAAAATTTTAAATTAAATTAATACAGTTTTGTAACTTACTTTCCCATTGTTGATAGGACTGCTAATTTTCAAATAACTCTGATGTTAAAGGGATTACTGAACATGTGTTTAAATCTCTATTGTTGAAATGTATTTTTAAAAGTTAATGGAATTTTGTTTTGTTTTATTGTTAAACCTAATATAATATGGACTGTTTTATATGAAATATGGAAAATATATGGAAATTAACGAAAATATGTACTAAACTCTAAAATATGGAAAAATATGGAAAATAAAAGTAGGATTTTTCAACCCTACACATTGTGAAACATAAAGATAATGCAAAATATAAATTATATTAGCTTTATAAGTAAATATGTATTTACATATAAATCCTTTCCCTGGTTATTACTGTTGTATTTAAATATTTTCTGCTGCAGGACAAATTATTTCCTTATTCCCAAGGCGGGCTGAAAGGCCTCTAGTATTGAAGAGGAGTTCATCCTATTATATGACCTGTCAAGTGGGCCTAATGAACACTGACAATCTGACCATATTACTCTACATAATAATAATAATAATAATAATAATAATAATAATAATAATAATAATAATAATAATAATAATAATATTATTATTATTATTATATATTATTATTATTATTATTATTATTATTATTATTATTATTATTATTATTATTATTATTATTATTATTATTATTATATTAGAGTGTTTAATTAATATTAACATATGTTAAAAAAGGAAGTGCATTATATTTTTCTTCTATTTGTGTTTATTGGATTTGTGTTACCTCATCAGTCATCATTTTATTTGTGTTTATGTCTACGAATTATGTTACCCAATTACTTTAATTTATCAATAATATTACTCTTCACCAAAGAGAACATGGTTGTATTGAAGGCTAATAATGTTATAACAGTAAATTATGCAACGAGCCTATAATGAAGGTAATTAAGAAGTGAGTATGGATATTTATGAAACGGGCGCAAGCGAGTTTCATAATTTTCATACGAGCTTCTTAATTACCATTATAGGCGAGTTTCATACGACTTTTTATGCTCGACCATATTTCTAACTTGATATTATTAATTTTATTGTATCTGACCTGGAGAAATGTCCCGTATGTTGTGAGATGTGCGCAGACGCGAAAGTATTGATTTTTTCCGAGGAACAGATGTCCACAGTGACCTTGCTAGGCCATAAGAACCTACAGAGATAACATTGAAATAAAATTAGACATTGAAAAACGAGATGACAAATTGAATTTATTTGAATATTATTTACAATTAACGCTAATTATTATAGTAACAGAACATAACCTTCTGCGACAGTATTGGATTTCCAGCCTCCGTGACTTTTCGCTAATTCTCTTTCGATTGCATATCCGAGAATAATCGATACTTGCGGTTTTATAACGGTAGAAAGCTGACCTGTCATTGGCTGAACAGTTGTAACCTGAGTCGTCATTGGCTGATAGACCTGACCTTTAATGAGTAGGTGTACTTTAATGACATGCATTAAAGGTCTGCTACCAGGTGTATAGTTACTACATTTCGGCATGGTCGAGCATAAAATAAATAAACATTATGTTCTTCAGTTTAAGATTCCATGTTTTATTGATTATTTTATCCACTTTCCGTAATAGTAAATAATTCTGTGTGTTATTTTTAAATGTTTTAGGCAGCGCTTCATGGAGCCCGTTTCTTTATATCTTCTTTTTTACTTAGCTGCAGCGTTTAACGTTTACCTCACATGTTAATTTATTAGCTGTTAGTATTATAAATTATTTTATCAATTTTATTTCGTCTGTCATATATAACAACACTGAAAGTTAAATAGGCCTTTCATACAAAATAACTCCGCAAATAATTGTAATCACGCAAATGAAATTTGCAACCGCCATTTTGCAATGAAGAGAAGCACTTTTTTCTCGTCAATTGGCAACGCGAAAGCGCTTTACTACAACGCTTTTAAAACACGCTTGGTTTCACTTTCAAAGCATGTTCTAAAATCGACTCAATCTATCCAAATTTTAAATCTGCCGCCACAAATTTATACTCGGTGCTGTACTCGGTTCAACCGAGTAATGACGTCACAGTAACTGCTCCGAACCGAACCGCTCCGTCTCCAGCCCTAGAATAGAAACATTTGAAATGTGAATATGGAAAAAACTGGAACGTGTGAAGTGGGAAGACAGAATAAGAAACGAAGTTGTGCTGGAAAGAGTGGATGAAGAAAGAATGATGCTGAAACTGATCAGAAAAAGAAAATTGAGTCTCTGGCTGAGAAGAAACTGCCTACTGAAGGATACACTGGAAGGAATGGTGAACGGGAGAAGAGTTCGGGGTAGAAGAAGATATCAGATGATAGACGACATTAAGATATATGGGCCACCGGCGTGGCTCAGTCGGTTAAGGCGCTTGCCTGCCGGTCTGAAGTTGCGTTCGGGCGCGGGTTCGATCCCCGCTTGGACTGATTACGTGGTTGGTTTTTTCCGAGGTTTTCCCCAACCGTAATGTGAATACAAGGTAATCTCTGGCGAATCCTCGGCCTCATCTCGCCAAATATCATCTCGCTATCATCAATCTCATTGACGCTAAATAACCTAATAGTTGATACAGCGTCGTTAAATAACCAACTAAAATAAAATTAAGATATATGGATCATATAAGGAAACAAAGAGGAAGGCAGAAAATAGGAAAGATTGGAGAAAGCTGGGTTTGCAGTGAAAGACGTGCCCTTGGGCAGAACACTAAATGAATGAAGACACAAAATGATCTCGCATTTGATACAGCATCGTTAAATAACTGATATGGAATAATTCAAGTGTTCGGCAAAGATTGTGGTTGGAGTGGCAGCAAAGCTCTGTTCAATTGGCACGGTAAGGAGAAGTAGCTCGTAACGTTGACTGTTCTGGGAAATGCAAATGCCTGACAAGGCAAGGGTCAGCCTTCGCTGAATAGTGGCTACTGACAATTGCGTTTCACGGTCGGACGCCTAGAGAACGCTCTGCTACTGCCGCAAATAAAGAGATACACTTCTTTCATCAGGAACCTCTTTGAATGGGAGCTCAGCGCATGGACATTTCTTTTTTGTGAATCGTGTTTCATCCCGCGTAACAACATTGTTATACAGCAAGTCTAAAGAATATCTCGGCCTCTTTCGAGCAGGCTTCTCAGATAACTACAGCTACTGCAAGTGGCTATGGATCTTGTGACTGCAATTTTTTTTCTCTCTCTCTCTCTCTCTGAACGTGATTCTTTATTCCTAAATTCCCATTTTGTCTTACTTTCCTACCGTTATTTTGTCCCTTTTCTTTCTTTCTTCGTTTATTACATATTTATTTCTCTTGCGTTCTGTCCGATTTAATTAATTTAGAAATCTTCTCACCATTCGTGAGCTGCCACAAGGGACAAAAAGTACTTAACCATATAAATGTTTACAAGTTCAGTGAACCATTAATTTTGTTTTAACAATGAAACTCCTACAAGTACATAGCTGCAAATACATTTTGTGATTGGTGGAAATATACCTAGTTTTAGAGAGGCAAGTGTTACAAAAAAGTAAAGAATGCTGATGAACTTGGTTTCTTTTCGAATATAGGTGATGCTTCAGGAGAGCAATTGATCCTTTCAATGTAGCTAAAGTTACAATCGGAATAATAGATGTAGGTTTCCAAGCCACTTAAACACATCTTTCATGAAGAGAGTAGCGGTACCTCTTGCTCCAACCAGAAGTCCGATTACTTCAAGCTCTTCTAGCTGGTACTTTCGGAGTTATTTCTTTTAATTTTGTCTCCCTCGCCCTGACGTTTGTTTTTTTATTTTTTCTATCTCTCCAACTTTTCTTGTATTTATTTAGTGGGTTATTTTACGACGCTGTATCAACATCTAGGTTATTTAGCGTCTGAATGATATGAAGGTGATAATGCCGGTGAAATGAGTCCGGGGTCCAGCACAGAAAGTTACTCAGCATTTGCTCCTATTGGGTTTGAGGGAAAACCCCGGAAAAAACCTCAACCAGGTAACTTGCCCCGACCGGGATTCGAACCCGGGCCACCTGGTTTCGCAGCCAGACGCGCTGACCGTTACTCCACAGGTGTGGACCTTTGCTTGTATCTTTTTCATTCTCTCTCTCTCTCTGACTTTCTTTGGTTCTTTTTTTCTCTGACTTTTTTCCTTTCTCTGAATCAGTCCTCATTTCTTTGCTTCTCCCTTTCTCTCTGTGTTTTGTACTTCCTTTTTTCTCTCCCTAACTTTTTCTTTCTTTGTTTCTTAATTGAATGTGCGCATGCAAGAAGGTGACTTTTCCAAACGGGCGAGTTTCCAGGAGAAGGTTAAAACTGATTTGTATTCACATGTCTTATTGAACCATTTCTTTATTACAACATATCAATAGACAATGATAATGCCAGCCTTTCTGAGGTATTACAAGCAATGAATTTTATTTGCCTTAAGTATAAATAAAATCAGTTTTAATCTTCTCCTGAAAACTTGCCCTTTTGGAGAAGTCACCTTCTTCCATGCTCACATTCAATTTCACTTTCACTTTTCCTTTGTTTGTTGCTTCTTCCCTCATCATGTCTTTCTTTGCTTCCTTCTCTCTCAGTCCTTCTTAAGAAGCTTCTTTTTCTCCGAGTCCTTCAATGTTTCTTTCTTTCCCGATAAGTCTTCCTTAGTTTCTTCTCTAAATCTTTCTTAATTTCATTCCTTCATTCTAACTCTTTCTTAGTTTCTTTCTGACTTTTTCTTAATTTCTTTCTTTCTTTCTAAGTCTTACTTAGTTTATTTTTCTTTCTTCCTCTCTGACCTTTTTTAATTCAATTGTTTAGACCTTCCTTAGTTTCTTTCTTTCTCTCTCTCTGTCTCTCTCACTCTCTCTCTTTCTTCCATTCTTCCTTTCTCTATGAGTTTTTCTTAGTTTCTTTCCTTCTCTCTGATATTTTCTTAGTTTATTTTTCTCTCAGCATTGTGATGGTAATTTGAAGAATTTCGCCTTACATTTCAAGAAATTAATGCACAAAGAAACTTGTACGAAAATACTCGTCGAAATGAAAAAGGGACTTCAAAGATATGTAAATTATGATGGACAACTAACAATTTGGGCATCTTCTCTGATAAAAGTTTTAGTGTTTTTGTACTGAGTTCTATTGGTAAAAGGTATTTTTTTAAATTTATTTTGTATTACTATATGAGCAAAATAAATAAAAAAAAATACCTTTCACCAATAGAACTCAGTACAAAAACACTAAAACTTTTATCAGAGAAGATGCCCAAATTGTTAGTTGTCCATCACAATTTACATATCTTTGAAGTCCCTTTTACATTTCGACGAGTATTTTCGTACAAGTTTCTTTATGAGAGTGGTGACAGGATTTTTTCTCGTTGCCAAACTTTCAGAACGGCCCCGAGGTTCACTCAGCCTCCTATAAAATTGAGTACCGGGTCTTTCCCGGGGGTAAAAGGCGGTCGGAGCGTGGTGCCGATCACACCACCTCATTCTAGTGCCGAGGTCATGGAAAGCATGGGGCTCTACCTCCATGCACCCCAAGTGCCTTCATGGCATGTTACGGGGATACCTTTACTTTTTTTTTACTATATGAGCAGAACGAATAAAATATTACATATATAACCTAAAAATAAGCTAAGCATTTACTATCCACTTACTTTTGGTTTATCTGTATAACAATAATTAAAGAAATTCAGATACGCTTTAATATTTGTGTGGAGCCGGGAAAAAGGTAAACAAATGCAGTGTCGCCCGTTCTTCCAACAGAAGTTATGATGTTCAAACCAAAAGGAAAAGGAAGTATTGTTAGTTTAGTTCATGGAAACGATCGAGCTATTCCTGAAATGAATAAATTCCCCAGTCTTTGAATGTAGCAGAACTTCATATCTTATCACATATAAATAATATATTTTTCTTCTTTGAATAGAACCTTCAATGTGACAGTTCACACTCTCAATTTACATTACTTCGACTTTTGCTTTGGTTCAACACTAAAAGCGTTTGAGAACAGAAGAAGAACTTCGCACGTGAAATAATCTTTGTCTAGAGAACGGTTTGTATAGTAAACACATGTCTCTTCACACCTCCAGGAATATCCGTGCTCCAAAAGAAATGTGGGCGCTGGAAAAGGAATTTGATTATTTATTATTGATAAAGCTATTGGTTACGTCACTTTCTGCATACGTCCTTTAAGCGGACGACACAGAATCTAGCGAAAACAAGTCAGCTCGGTATCCTAATTTTAAACCTATCTGCGTCATTGAAAAATAAACATACTTAACCACTGAAGACTTCTGGAATGACCATCCAAGGTAGGGGATGTGAACAAACTACGCAATTTAAATACCTTGTTTTGATTTAGTATAGTTCTAACTTTTTGGGGAGAAGGGGAGGAAATCGCAGAATCACTGCATTATGAAAAAATTAATAATAGTAATAATAATCTTAACTATAAGGATTAGGTCTTCAAAGTTTATGTCGTCTATTTGGTCTACCTACATTTCTATGTCCTCTTAGTTCATAGTCAAATATTATTTTAGATAGCCGGTCGTCATTCATTCTTGATATAATGTTGATACCAATTGGACGGAGTTTCGCAATAATAGACCAACCGACAATTTGAAAAAAAAAAAAAAAAAAGAGAGAGAGAGATTTGCACAGATCTGTTGATGGCAGGCTAATTTAACTCGGGAAAAATAAAAAATGCTGCTATTTATAAGCAAAAAGTCATTTATTGCATAAAATTCATTTATTTATTTTGCTTTGAAATATTAGTTCAACTGCTGGTCTCTTATTAAAAATTGGTTAGCGTTTTTTTGGTATGTGTTATTTTTTTGTAATAGTATGAATGTTATAATATTTCTTGAATAAAATGTTTTATTAAAAAATACAGATTTATTTCAATTACCAATATCTCGAAAGAGATTTTTGGCTTTTGGTCTATTATTGTAACTCCATCCAATTATGTTTTTGTTGTATTTTTTTTTCAGTCAAATTGAAAACATTTAGCTATTACAGGATATTTTCGTTCTTTTGATGAACTAAAAATGGGAGACCAACAACACTTCGAAGGAATTTCATTTCACTGATTTCAATTTTTTTTTTTTTAGTTGCCGGTATATGGACCAATTTTTTGAAACATAAGTTAATAGTAGGACAGCTAGCATTTTATAAAATTTTAGTTGTGTTGAAGGTTGTGTTTATTTAATAATAATAATAATAATAATAATAATAATAATAATAATAATAATAATAATAATAATAATAATAATAATAATAATTTCACGGGCGCTTTCCGTGTTTTCCGCGATTGGACCCCACATTTACCTCTATTTTCTTCCAACAGAGGGTATTATCATCAATGCTCAATTTGCCGAATGGCTGTCATGTAAGACGACTATTGAAATGTCGAAGCGTGGTGATACATTAATTAATTGATAAATAAGTTAATGCTCAATTATTGCAATGAACTGAGAAACTTTGGCCCTGAATCTCCTTGTCCAAAATAATGATAAACACACATAATACATACCATATTTCAAAATGATAGTAACACTTCCATAATTATGATTATCTTAGTAAAAAATTAACATGGACACGTCATTTCATAGCGAAGCTTTAAAAGTTTCGGGAAACGTATTATTTCTGTTGCTATGGAATACATCGTTGAAAAATAAAACTGCAACTCGACAAAATAAATCTGTAGCCTGCGAAAACAAATTAAGTAACATGGTACAAATGCTGCTTCTTGTACTTCATTCCATAATGTTTGACAGGCGACGTAAACATTTTCCGCAAAGAGAGAGAGCGAAAAGTAAGTATAATAAAATTTACTATTGAACTAATGGCAGAGGTCTTATTCTACGCTTGTCTTGAAGTTAGCTGATCTGAAGCGTTCTACCTCTGCCTATCGTCCTTGGCCTCCCACATCACCAGACTTGATACGATGTAACTTCAGTATTTGGAAGTATGTAAAGGGTACAGTTTATGTGCCACTTACCCCAAGACCTTAAAGAAGTAAGACATCGGATCATTGCTGCGATTGCATCCTTAAATAGAGATATGTTGGAAAGAGTGTAACAAGAATTTAACGATCGTGTCAACAAGGGGTTCTCACATTGAGTATTTATAACATGCCAATAAAAACTTAGAGAGTTTCTTAAACAAATTTTATGCACCAAGTTATTGTATTATTAACACTCACATTCATTCATACAATTTTCTGCTCAAGGGCAGGTCTTTCACTGCAAACCCAGTATTCTCCAATCTTCACTATTTCCCGCCTTCCTTTTAATCTTCTCATACGCTGCACACATCTTAACGTTTCCTATAATTACATATTTTTTTCTTCCCCGAACTCTTCTTCCATTAACCATTCCTTCTAGTGTATCATCCAGTAGGCAGTTTCTTCTTAGCCAGTGGGTCTAACCCAGTCAATACTTACTTAATAGTTATTAAATGATTGCAATTGAATTTCTGAAGGGAAGCATTATAACCCAGCACTGTTACCTTTCAAGATTTATATTATTTCAATGTACCGAAGTACATATGATATTTCCATGCAGATATTCTGCGTCATCATACGATGAAAGAGTAATGGAACGGAGAAAAATTCTCTCCGGCGCCGGGATTTGAACCCGGGTTTTCAGCTCTACGTGCTGATGCTTTATCCACTAAGCCACACCGGATACAACCCCGACGTCGGACAGAATTGTCTCTGATTGAGTTCCAACTCTTGGGTTCCCTCAAGTGGCCGCCCTCTGCACTACGTCATAGATGTCTATGAACATAGGACCGAAGTCCACACATGTGCTGAGGTGCACTCGTTATGAGTGACTAATTGGCCGGGATCCGACGGAATAAGCGCCGTCTTAAATCACTTCGTGATTTACGCATATCATATATTATTTCACTGTACCGAAGTACATATGATATTTCCATGCAGATATTCTGCTTCATCATACGATGAAAGAGTAATGGAACTGAGAAAAATTCTCTCCGGCGCCGGGATTTGAACCCGGGTTTTCAGCTCTACGTGCTGATGCTTTATCCACTAAGCCACACCGGATACAACCCCGACGTCGGACAGAATTGTCTCTGATTGAGTTCCAACTCTTGGGTTCCCTCAAGTGGCCGCCCTCTGCACTACGTCATAGATGTCTATGAACATGATGAGCAGAATATCTGCATGGAAATATCATATGTACTTCGGTACATTGAAATAATATATGATATGCATAAATCACGAAGTGAATTAAGACGGCGCTTATTCCGTCGGATCCCGGCCAACTAGTCACTCATAACGAGTGCACCTCAGCACATGTGTGGACTTCGGTCCTATATTCATAGACATCTATGACGTAGTGCAGAGGGCGGCCACTAGAGGGAACCCAAGAGTTGGAACTCAATCAGAGACAATTCTGTCCGACGTCGGGGTTGTATCCGGTGTGGCTTAGTGGATAAAGCATCAGCACGTAGAGCTGAAAACCCGGGTTCAAATCCCGGCGCCGGAGAGAATTTTTCTCCGTTCCATTACTCTTTTATCGTTTCAAGATCTATTGCGCTAACCCTCAAGTTCGGTGCATTCCCAAATCCACACCGGCTGACTACATTCAGGTTCGCTGCGTACTCAGGTTTCGAGCAAGCAACCCCAGTCGTCCCTAGGCCAGCCCTTTCAGTGTGCTACCAGCTGGAGATTGGGGAATGCTATGGAATGGTGGCGGAATGGAGAAATGTTGACGGAAAGATGTACATGCCTAATATGGAGAAACGGGAAAATCCTGAGAAACGAGAAAAACCTCAACTGGAACGTTGTATGCCACAAGTGTCACTGTTTAGTTTTAGTGAGAAATCCCAGGTCTGAATTGGTATAAATCAAATTATGGTTTAATTAACGACGCTCGCAACTGCAGAAGTTATATCAGCGTCGCCGGTGTACCGGAATTTTGTCCCGCAGGAGTTCTTTTACATGCCAGTAAATCTACTCACATGAGTCTTAAGCTCACTTAAATGCCATCGACCTGGGCCAAGATCGAACCCGCAACATAACGACTACGCTACCGAGGCCGACGAATTTATTTATTTATTTATTTAAGTTTAAATGCAGAATAAAGAATATAATTACAAAACAAACAAGAGAAATAGAAATAAAATAATACAAGCAATATAAAAAGAAGATACAGTAGTATTAACAAAATTTGAGACCGAATGAGCAGCGCTCGTGCTCGGTCGCAGTTCAGATATAATATTAAAATAAAAAAGTAATAATAATATAAATAAATAAGTAAAATAAAATAGGAACTAAAATATAATTACAGCGGCAATGGAATTTATAATATAATATTAACACTAGAGAAGAATAATATCGCACGTGAAAAGTAGGTCTAATATATATTTCAAAATTATAGAATACAAATATAATATAGGTTGATTAATTCATCCACATAGGCTATAAATATATTTAATCAAATTGAAGATATTAACACGTTTCTAATTTTCTTGTTATATGTTAGTGGGTTACATGTTAGAAGTTCTGGGTGTAATTTAGTTAAAGCATTGTACAACCGAGGGCCAAAATTTATGCTATGCTTTAGACCAGCAGATGTGAGACATTTAGGTTCTACTAATGTTGAATTAATATTTCGCCTTGTGTCATAATTGTGTGTCTGTAATGCAAACTTATTACGATTTTTATGATAAAATTTTAACAGCGTATACTTATAAATTTGTTCAATATTAAATACATTAAATTCAGAATAAATTAATTTATTTGGATAATCGAAACGTTTCTTCAAACAAATTTTAATTATTCGTTTTTGTAATAAATTTAACGGACTAAGATTAATTTTTGTACTTCCACCCCAAACAATTATACCATACTGAATGATAGACTGAATAATGGCCAAATAAACATTTCGTAGAACTCTAATAGGTAAGTAGCATCGAAGATTAACGAATTTATAAATTGTTTTACGAAGCCTCTTACAAAGATAAGTAATGTGATGAGGCCATTTTAAATTCTGATCAATAATGATACCCAGATATTTGACATACGTGGCTTCTTTCAAAGGTGGACATTTACAACTTTTGGGATCTAAACAATTTTCACTGTGTATTATTAGTCTATATTTATCGCTAAATTTTAAATTTTGAACACTGGCAGCTGTTAACGAAAAAGGAGCTAAAGTTGATTTAGATATATTTAAAGAAAGGAATTTGGAATTAAGCCATTTTTTAACAATGTTAGCACCTATATTAGCATTTCTATATGCTTCCTGCCAAGAAAAACCACTGAAAATAACTACTGTATCATCCGCATATGAATATATAGATCCATTAAATTTTTCTAAATTATTGTGTTGGCATATTTCTAAATATTGGTGTATATAATAGTAGGTGAACTTTCTGGTCGTTTATCCTAATCACGATTATTATATGTACTTTTATCATTGAAATTATAAATATACATTGTAATACTACAAATTGTTAGTACATATTTTACTCATTTTTCTGAAAATGTCTTCTTTCTTCCTCATTCATATTTGAACGGCTCAGAGCCAAAGGCGACCAACCCACAATTTAGTATTGTTCATTATTAAGCATTTTTTTCCAAAACTATACATTTTTTGTTATAGATTTATGATATCTTTTTGTATTTATTTAATGTAAACCAATTAAAATATATTGTGAAACCAATCATTTTTGTCAGGATCCTCTTAATATCAACTCTTATTTACTCATTTTGTAATTGTGGGTTAGTCGCCTTTGGCTCTGAGCCCTTCATTTAATCCCCCTTTGTGTGTATGTGTATATATGTAATTTTCCTCAGTGTTGTATAGTTATAATTTACATTTGAATTTGTAATTCTTGTAATTTGTAATATTGGTTCACTTACCGCTTGCATATTCATTGAGTGTAACTTCTAGCCTTATATTTTTTGTAATTATTATTTACTATGTTTGAATTATTTTACTCAACTTGTGCTTGTATGACTATATAAATTTTTTATTAGTGTTCTTTAAATATTAGTCTGTAATTATTAACTTGTAATACTGCAAATTGTATCAGCTTCTTTTGTTTCTGGCTAAGTGGAAGAGAAGGCCTGATGGCATTAACTTTGCTTGCATAAATAAAGAAGTATATTATTATTATTATTATTATTATTATTATTATTATTATTACATGACCCATGCCCACATCTTATGAAAATACTGTAAAACTCAAGACAAAATGAGGGAGATAAGCCTAGACTTCCCTACCGATAATAATGAAGGGTTCAGAGCGTATTGGGCCAAGCGCCATATATTAAACACGGAGAAAACAAGGGTTAAAATTAAGCGATTACCCTAATTTCATTAAACATAGAGCAAGTAATATAAAGTAAAACTAAATGATAATTAAACTATGACATTCACTTAATTTAACACTTGCATTCTCCGTTTTTAATAAATGGCGTTTGGCCCACTATGGCTCTGAAAGTTTCAATTGAAGTTGAGCCCAGTGGACTTGCAGATCGAAAAGCACGTGAGAGTAGTAGAGGACAGAACGTTTATATTTAAGGATTTATTGTGTTCGAGACAATTGGCTTCCAAGTGAGACTCTAGAAGCCTCGATGGGCGGTAAGGCGTTCTCTCGAACTACAGGTTGTCTTGTCCCCTTGAGCGTTGGTTCGGCCTCTTTTCCATGTCCTGACTAAAGAGCACGTGTTGTCCCACGCCGCACCCAGAGCTCAGATCCTGCCTAATCAAAATTTATTGCATTCTCAGCTATTAAATCCTTTAAAAATCATCTTAAAACCACTTTAATTTTTTTCATAATTATTATTTATAATTTATACAGACAGGTGATCAATTCTATACGATGACAATATCGTAATAGGGGGGTAACTAAGGCATGAGAGTAGCCTATATGATACCAAAGAGGTCAAAAAGAAATTCTTACCAACTTCTAGGTATGACTGATTTCTTAGGTTATTATTATTATTATTATTATTATTATTATTATTATTATTATTATTATTATTATTATATTGAATATATGAATATATCTCAGGAAGATATTTTATCAAGCGTTTCAGTTGTCTTTCGATTTGCACATTTCTCACACCCGATCCCAATAATGCCTTGTTCGAACAATTCCTTCACACAACACTACACTATAATGATGATGATAATAATAATAATAATAATCATCATCATCATCATCATCATCATCTACCTGTCTGTCTCTCTATCTGTCCGTCCTTCCATCCGTCCTTCCATTCGTCCGTCCATCCATCCGTCCGTCCGTCCGTCCATCCATCCATCCATCCATCCATCCATCCATCCATCCATCCATCCAACCATCTATCCCCCACCCACCCACCCATCCACCCACCAATAACTTATTTCTATTATTACTTCCACGAACTATTTTCTTTCATAGACATTAATTTTCACAATTTAGCGTTGGCATCACTGGTCGAGTGAACCAGGAAGGAAAACTATGAAAATAAATCCGAAAATGGGAAAGCTCCTGTAGCATTGTTATTGTCTCATAATATTTAAATAATCATACACATTGATTCAGCTCACTATAATCTACAATAATATACCATTTTTATAATGCTATATTAATTCTTACCTCAAATACAGGCTAAAATGTTTCTTGAGGAGCGGTCACAAGAGAAAGAAAAACTTACTGGTCAACCACCTTCCACCGAACAAAAGCTTCTGCAGTCGATTGCTTCTATTCAAAAGGCGGATAGTCAACAGAATTGAAAAGAAGACATCTCCTGGCACCTGTTAGTTATTTCAAAAACTTAAAAGTCAGAGACCACAACTCCATGGCAGTCAATTGAAATTTTATCACGGGATTAGGGGTATCACGGAATTAGGCACCTTTACCCTACAGTAAATCACCCAGGGTCCTAGGTTTAAAATTGTTTAACAATCTACCTGAAAATATTAAACAAATCAGAGAGAAAAGAATATTTAGAAAATTGGTGAAAGAATATTTAGTCACACTATGTCCTTATGATAATAATGGTGTCGGAAATGTTTTAGCAGAATGTATATTTAATATTGATTTTTTGCTTGATTTTTAGTCATATTTTATAGTGTTACGGTCTTACTAATAAAATATCTATATACAGACGTTTAACTTTATACAATGAGTAGCTCGTTTATAAGTCGTGTGTAAATTCCTTACTAATAATCACCTAATAATCACTACATACGTCGTGTATAACAGTATAACTGTTACACAGCTACGTCATAGTTTCGTCATTACTTCATTACGAAAGGTAATAGAACATCTGAGGTTCTTTATTGCATCCGGTAGAGCGCTATATTGTGGCGTGTTTAGTATCGATAGTACAACTCTAATCGATTACCACACTATATTTTGGTCAAAGAGTACAAGCTACAGCAATATTATTCTAATTGTTCTGTGCTCTTTGGTTTGTTATTCTGTGGTTACAAGATAACCATCATCATAAAATGACAGTCGATACGAACAGCTGTTAGAGGGGCGGCCATTTTTTCTCTACATACAACGCTTAAACAAGGGGTTTCGTGTATATAACTACTGCAAGCAATTCCTATTGTATAGTTACAGCCTGTTTATACATCCATTGCTTATGCATGGTTTATTAGTAACGTTTTCTATCTCAACTCTGCATAAGTCTCGTATAAAAACTATACATGGTTTATTAGTAAGACTGTTAGTATTTTAAAACTGCGACTTGTCTTACAACCTTTGGTTTTTTAAGGGAAAACTCCACTGAAAATCATGAAAATTTTCCAAATTTTTTTTAGCTATTTAACTTATTCAGAATTTATATTTCTATACCCCAAGTGGATTCAGCTCAATTCTGATTACAAATACTCGTATGTTTACACTTTTTAAATTAAGGCTGGAAGGGGGCGTGGAATTTAAAGAGCTGTCAAAATTGTTTTTCATCGAAGAATTCTTTTTTTAAAATTTCTGATTACAAATCTAGTAACTTTTTGTTGGCTCCCTGAAGTTACTAGATGAATATAGCGGAGGAGAATATTAATTTACATAAATATTCATTTTATTTTCAAATCTATTTTTCTGTGCTCATTTTTGTTGATTCAACACCAACTTTCTTATGCCAAATATTAATCAATCTGGATGAAATTTTTACTGCAAGTATTTATAAGGTAGCTGCATGTTTCTATGCATTTATTTTGTGAGAAATACTGCTAGTTTATTTTATTAAAGCCTTGGGCAGAAAACTGTATGAATGAATGTGAGTGTTAATAATACAATAACTTGGTGCATAAAATTTGTTTAAGAAACTCTCTAAGTTTTTATTGGCATGTTATAAATACTCAATGTGAGAATCCCTTGTTGACAAGATAGTCAAATTCTTGTTACACTCTTTCCAACATATCTCTATTTATGGATGCAATCGCAGCAATGATCCGATGTCTTACTTCTTCAAGGTCTTGGGGTAAGTGGCACATAAACTGTACCCTTTACATACTTCCAAATACTATGCCTATCCGTAAAGAAAAAAGTAAAACATATTCGAAATGATCTAAAAGTTCTTCAAAGTAATAAAAATGACCAAAATTGTCAAAAAAAAAAAAAATACAAAAATGACCTATTAGTTCAAAAACGTCAAAAAATGCAATATCAGAAATAACTTTTTACGTTGAGATTAACATAGAAAAGATTTTTACATTGATAGGCATCGTCCTAATGTGAAAAATAAGAAGATAACTTTTCATCAACATCCCTCCTCTCCTACTCATTACACTTTGAGGACGACCAGTTAATACTTGCGTAGGAATTAAAAAAAATAATAAGCCAAATCATTTAATAATTAAAAATTGTTACTCTTTAATATTGTGAAATTCATTGTGGCTCTCGGAAAATTACTATTTCTCAGTTTTGGCTCTCCTGTAACTTCTAGCCAGTACCACTGCTTAAGATAGATTCTGGTTTTATTAAAAAAAAAAAAAAACACACACACACACACACACACACAAAGTCTCATAAAATATAATTTTGCTCATATTTAGCAGAAACACGTACACTTCGCTTTTCGTACTCCATTTCTCATTTTATTGTGGTTTGAAACTAGTATAATATAACATTAACATGCCTTTAAATAAAAAGTACTTAGTTTGACAGCATTTGCACACATTTCGCATTTATCGTGACTGCGAGAATTTACCATGTCTAGTGAATACGACAGTCCTCTCACAAGATTGAGCAGTAGAAGCCGGAACTGATCCCTGAACTAGACTTTGATTTGGAGAAGGAGAAGAAATCTAGCGTTTAAGAGCTGTGAAGGGAGGGAGGTTGTGTCAAGTTGAATCTTACTCCAGAGACTGGGAGACGTGTGTAAACAGGAATCGTGTCGCACGAGTCCCCGTGTGATAGTTAAGGTTGTGCTGCACATGGACTTTCTATTTATAGCAAGTGTACAAACAATAGAATCTCGGTCAAGTGGTTGGTGGCGACACACGGCTCGCCATGTTGTTCCGCTTGTTACACGGGCGCTGAGGGGGGCAATCCATTTTACATGCTGCATTTGAAGTATGCTACAGTAACAGCTTCTAACACAATTTTATTTACTGGTAACCAGCTGATTGTAAGGTGCACTCAGAGAGCAATATTACCAACATTTTCACGGTGTAAAAAGCGATGGAACACAGGTACAGGATGTTTCACGAACATCGTGCAATACTTTAGGAACTGTTCAGTCACGAAGCTTGAGTTGTGAGGGTGCTTGGAACAATAGACTGTGGAGGTACTATTTCGCATTGTCTGTAATGAGGCGATAGTAGCGATCCTAGTGATTAGCAACTATCTATGGATGCATATTTACTATAGTAGCCACGTTCAATTAGTAGGCTAGCGGTGTCAAAGAGGACGGAAGCTTTGTAGTTTCAATAATTTTAATTATGTCGCGCAGTCCATTGTCGTCGTCAAGTCTTTTGAAGGCCGCTCCAATACTCCACGCGGAGTGTATAAACCAGAGTTGCAAATTTTAGCAGTGTGTCTTGTTCTACAAATCAAGATTTCAGGTGTAACTCCCTGTAAAGTTGATTTGAATAATTTCGAGGGAAAAATTGTTCCGGAGCCGGGTATCGATCCCGGGACCTTTGGTTTAACGTACCAACGCTCTACCACTGAGCTACTCGGGAACTCTAACCGACACCGATCCACCAGTTCACAGTGAAAATTAATTATATTACAGTTCTTTAAATAATTAATTTAAAGTAAATAATCTAAATAATATAAATAATCTTCAAATTAATTCGTGCTTTGAGCAATTAAGCCTAGCCCATATCCATGTTATATTAATATATAGCAGCAACAAACAAGACGTGACAACGTCGCATTTTCATTTTATTATCGGTGCATGCAATAAAGACCTACAAATCTGCCTAATAATTAAACTAGGCAACTTTACGTATTGAGCTTCGTGACTGTATATACTAGACTGTGATAATACTGTGAAGAGAAAGAAAGCGAGAACACAAATTTTAAAAATTTAAAAGACAGAGATGTATGTTCATTGAAATTACACTGAAATATAAATCAGTTATACTCACTTATAAACTGACTTTTAAAGAAACCAGATGTTCATTGCCGCCCTCACATAAGCCCATCATCGGTCCCTCTCCTGAGCAAGATTACTTCAGTTCCTACCATCATATCTCACCTACCTCAAATTCATTTTAATATTATATTATTATTAATATTATTATTATTATTACTATTATTATATTATTATTACTTACTTACTGGTTACTAAGGAACCCTGAGGTTCATTGCCGCCCTCACATAAGCCCGCCACTGGTCCCTATACTGAGCAAGATTAATCCAGTCTGTACCAGAGCAGTGTATATTGGAGAATACCGCATTCTTTTGATCCGACAAATGCCGACGTGGCGGCCATATTTACTCCTGTGGAGACTCAGTACACCGTAAGACTTGCGTAGGAACACAGGTTTCTAGTGTCATTTTCCATCGTTATCATGAAGAATGCCGTGTTGTTGTGCAGTTAATCAATGTGTAATCAATTGCTGTTGTACTGAATTAGCATTACAGCTTGTTGTCTATGCGGGTGACATGAATATATTAGGAGAAAATACACAAACTATTAGGGAAAATACGGGAACTTTACTGAAGCAAGTAAAGCGATAGGTTTAGAAGTAAATCCCGAAAAGACAAAGTATATGATTATGTCTCGTGACCAGAATATTATATGAAATGGAAATATAAAAATTAGAAATCTATCCTTCAAAGAGGTAGAAAAATTAACATATCTTGGAGCAACAGTAACAAATATAAATGACACTCGGGAGGAAATTAAACGCAGAATAAATATGGGAAATGCCTGTTATTATTCGGTTGGGAAGCTTTTATCATCCAATCTGCTGTCAAAAAATCTGAAATTTAGAATTTATAAAACAGTTATATTACCGGTTGTTATGTATGGTTGTGAAACTTGAACTCTCACTTTGAGAGAGGAACAGAGATTAAGAGTGCTTGAGAATAAGGTTCTCAGTAAAATATTTGGGGCTAAGAGGGATGAAGTTACAGGAGAATGGAGAAAGTTACACAACGCAGAACTGCACGTATTGTATTGTTCACCTGACATAATTAGGAACATTAAATCCAGGCGTTTGAGATGAACAGGGAATGTAGCACGTATGGACGAATCCAGAAATCCATATAGAATATTGTTGGGAAGCCGGAGGGAAAAAGACCTTTGGGGAAGTTTGCGATTCTAAACAATTAGTTGAGTTTCTAGGTACAGATGTAAGTAAACCCGAAACAGAAAGATCTAGTGAAGATGAATCTGAGCAAAAGAAATTAATATAGGCTAAATTTTAATTTAACTGAAAATGGAAATATTGACTTGAGTGAACAACAAGCTCTTTACTATTTGTTGGGATCAGTTTTGTTCAAAATAAAACAAAATAAGTTGTATAATATTTGTGAAAACTGTATTTCATATCTAATAACTGATAACAGGGATGAATCTATAAATTTTATTAGCATATTAGTGACTCTCAAGTCGTACATGGAAATGTCACGTATACCCTTATAAATTCGTGTTTGATATATTCTAAATCCAGAAAAATGTGAAACGTTGGTAGAAAGTGTATTGACACTAAAGGATTTGAAGTCATTATTCATTAACACTTCACCTCATACGTTCCCAATTCGTTATAATATATTTTAAAAAGTCTTATCACTATTTCAGGACTAGAATATATTTATTGTTAAGAAAATTGTTCTGTTATAGCAAATGCACGACAACAATTTGCTAAATTTGGCGGTCGAAATGTTGGCGTGAGAATTGCACTAGAACATTGCTGATGGACATAACATAAATAATAAAGTGTTATCTCTCATGAGTCATTTCGCTATGACAATAATGTTTATTAATTCTTGTCTCCTGTGTTCAATAAACCACAACAACATGTATGATATCGCCTTTAATCACCATCGTTCTAGCATTACTGCTTACGCTTCTGTGCCGAGCAAGGAGTAAATATGGCTGCCGCCGCCGAGAATGCGGTACTCTCTAATATACACTGCTCTGGTCTGTACCATCATATCCCACCTCCCTCAAATCCATTTTAATATTATCTTTCCATCTACGTCTCGGCCTCCTCAAAGGTCTTTTTCCCTCCGGCCTCCCAACTAATTCTCTATATGCATTTCTGGGTTCGCCCATATGTGCTACATGTCCTGCCCACTTTAAACGTCTGGATTTAATGTTCCTATTATGTCAGGTGAAGAATACAATGCGTGCAGCTCTGCGTTGTGTAATATTGTTAGGTTTCGTAACAAGCTGTTTTCAAGGTGATGGATTGTTAGCCCTTCGCCCAACCCCAAAGCTGGAGGACCACCCCTTATCGGCTGTCCACAACTGCTTATTCAATATATTCGCAGCTACCCTGCATATCTGGAGGCCGTCTCCTCTATCCGCAACCTGAGGACCTGAGGACCCACAATACAAATACAATTATTATTATTATTATTATTATTATTATTATTATTATTATTATTATTATTATTATTATTTTCGTATTCCTACGAAGGACATGAGAAATCACAAACTCTTCTATATTAGAAATTCTAAATCTTCCTCGCCGGTCTCCAGATGTATTAAAAATGCTAACTTACATGTAGGCGATTTCGATCCATTCAATGTATAGAATTATTAGAATATGGCAATGTCTTTGCTAATATTATTTGCATAATCCTTATACACAAATTGGTAATACTTTTGTAAGCATCAACACCTTTCCATAAAATTGTTATAGTATTAGACTAGAAGGCATTTCGGAAGGCGGTCAGCTGCTATATGCGCCGTAGCATTTCTGGTATGAGATGTCACAAGCTTGTACAGTAGAACCAATCAGAATCAGTATGTAACAATTACTTCCCGAGTTCGTTTGTTCACGTGTGAGTGTTTCAATACATTGAATAAGTAAAACTAACATTTACTGCGTGTGTGTAAGATAAATAAATGGAAGAAGAGACTGTAAAAAGACAAGTATTGCACAGGCAGAAGCGGAAAATACTGTTAAGGCGTATAATTATTTTAAAAACGTTGACAAGCAGAACGCTGCCGGCCATCTTGATGCTGGGTGCAACATTGCCAACGCACAACAAACGACTGCAGAAGCATGTGGTGTGGGATTGACAACAGTGCAAAGAATATTGTTAGTGAAGGAAAGAGGGTTTGTTTGGTGTCATGCTTACAGTAATCAACGGATAAGGTCATTATTGTCTTTTAATAATTTAAATTCTCTCCTGCGCTATTTGTATCGCACATGCACGTGAAGTACGACGTGGCAATGTTGTACGCTGCCTTGCCCTCTCTATCTGTCTCTCTCGACGCAAACGCTAGCAGACTACCGTCTTCCGAATTGCCGTCGACTCTAGTTCTTGTAAATTAATCATTGTAATAAATGTTTTTCATTTTGTTGTTATCTCAGTTATTTAATTTGTACCATAGTTGTTCATTTTAATGTATTAATTGTATCACTGTGCTGGACTTTTATTGGCCAATGGCTCTTGTCCAGCACACAAATATCAATAAATGAACATATAAATTATTATTATATTATTATTATTATTATTATTATTATTAAATAAAGTAACTGAAATAGACAGAATGCTCTTTATTTTCTCTATAATTAACACATAGTTTTGTGTTGCCTATCTTTTTTAGTTTTTATAAATTTATAGTGAGAGGAGGGAAATTAGGGTTATTCACAAAATAAAAACTTACATGTTCCCCTTGCTTGGTAGTACATTATGAGGGCTAATGAGTGCAAAAATTACCTATTAAATGCTTATATTTACCGTTTAATTGTGTTCTATCATTTATTAAAATTTATGTTAATAAAGATTAGTACTCAATTTTAAGCTGAAAATATATTTTGAAATTAGGAATTATTTACTGGAATCTAGGAAAAAATATAAGTAATTTAGGAATTTTTAGTCTAAACAGTTGGCAACACTGACTGAGAGTTATTATGAATGCAATAGAGATTGTCTCAACGTGCTGGACGATTCAGAACAAAATGAATGGAGGTAATGAATCCAGCAATTTATCATCACTATAGAAACTTGTAAATATAATTTTTAAGATAATCCGCAAGATTTTTCTCGCAGTGATATTCATTCCCTAGAAGAGAGGCTCCTAATTACAGAAGAGAAAAGTAGCTATCATGTTTGAATGTTTTCAAATTGATTTATACCTAAATAAACCCCATACTTTTATACATAAAAAATAACTATAGTATTATTTTCTGTAAGCTTACTTCTTAACAAATTTCGAGGAATTTGAAATCTCTCGTGACTTTTAATAACCCTATATACAGAGTGATTCACGAGAAAAGGCAAAAATTTGGGATGTGAATTCTGATGTCATTCTGAGTCAAAAAGTTAATATGAATATGGGTCCGTTTTCAAACGGTTACGGAGATATGGCTCTTTGATTTCACAAAAACTTCTGGGATTTCATTGTACTAACTCGCATTTAGAGACAGATAACGAACAAATTTAAAGTTTATATTCACGTATGCATAAATACCTAATATTCTAGATGTCGGGGTCGTTGTTTTCGCACATTTTCAAAGGTACCTCCTACTGTTTCAATGCACTGTTGCGTTCGGGTATGAATCGCGCTCATCCTTCGGGAGAGTTGCAAGTGGCTGTTCTTTATGCGGCGTGCAGCATCCAAAATACGGTGGATTAGCGCCTCTCTCGTTTCCACCTTCCTTTGGTATACCAAGTCTTTCATTCAACCCCATAGACTGTAAATAGTCTACTCTTCGATATGGTACTCTTCTGTTCGGAAAGCATCGTTCATATTCAGCGACGGCACGAAGGAACTTCCATCGCACAAACCATAAATATACACAATATCAGCGTATTCTGCAGTCGAAAATTTATAAGGCATCTTGAAAAACAAAACTTAACACTTCCGATAGGTAGCTGATTGAACTGCTGTGAACTGATAAGCGATAGTCTATTTGTGTTATGCGCGGGTTCTGTGTCATTACATCAGATAAAGGCAGGCGATTGGACATTTGTAATGCCCCATCACGCAGCTTGTGAGGTGAATGAACTTATCCACATCGGTCACAATGGAGATTCCAATGTTATGTCATTCATTGCGATCTGTAACCTTGTCTCACATCTCACGTCAGCAGTATATGGTAACGTCTGATTCACATTTGGGCAAGACGTTTTACCAAAAAAAAAAATGCATCTAGCTTCGCCATCGTTCACCCAAAAGGGACCTATGTTTATATGAACTCTTTCACTCAAAATGGCCTAAGATATCGTATACTAAATTTTTTACCTTTCCTCGTGCATCACCCTTTATATAAGATTGATCAACAGAAAGTTGTATTCTAAAATTAAGTTATCTGAACTTTTTAATAAACTAATGTCTAGAAAATAAATCACGTTTTTACAGTAAAGTAATGTGGCTTATTTAATTTCATTTCGAAAGTTACTTTTGACTTTTCGTTTTCCGATCTTCCATGAGAACTTTGGCACCTGACTTCCACAAATACATCTCCTTATTTACAAACAATTTGCGATTATATGTTGAGACTTTCCTTCTGGTATTATTAAGAACATAAACAATTTACTTTTCAACAATCCTCTATCAATAATGAGTGCCTCAAAACCTCTCCTTCTTGGCTGAATATTTAGCCGCTAGCCTTTCTGCCTTCCAATGAGGCGACCCAGGTTCGATTTCCGACTGGATCACGAAGGAATTTGTGTTGGAGAAAGCGGGAACGAGGGATTTTGCTCGGGGTTCTCCCATTTTCTTCCTCTTCCTCCTTCTTCTCCTCCTCCTCCTTCCCCTCCTCCTCCTCCTCCTCCTCATCATCATCATCATCATCATCATCGTCATGTAATTAAGTTGATATGTAATTAATTAAGGTGATATGTAGTTAGTTAAGTTGGTAATAGTTTGGTTTAATAGAAATACTTATGTTAGGTTTACTTTTGCTTATTTATTTACTTATTTATTTATTTATTTATTTATTTATTTATTTATTTATTTATTTATTTATTTATTTATTTATTTATTTATTTATTTATTTATTTATTTATTTATTTATTTATTTATTTATTTATTTATCTACTTATTTATTTATTTATTTATTTATTTATTTATTTAAATCCACCACCAACAGAAGCAAGCTTCCAATTATAGGTGGCTTACATTGATATCTATACAAAATACATAATAATATTGAAGGCTTTATTATAGGATAGTTTTTATTTATAGTCCTAGGTTTATTGCATATATTTATTTATAGTTAGAATTAAATTTACGTTTATTTTATTTTTTATTGCTGTAGTTATTGTAAATCTTATTAATAATTATTGTAATGTTATTATAATTTAATCTCGAAACTCATGTCGCATTTATAGACTTTGAAAAGGCTTTCGATCGAGTAAACAGAAGAAAGCTATGGTTTATAATGAAAGAACAAGGATATTCTCAGCACTTAATAGATGTAGTGAAAAATATGTAGGCTATATAAATTCTAAAATAATCATTAACATAGGGGATGACAGAACAGAAGAAATAATAGTAAATAAAGGAGTTAGACAAGGGTGTAGCATGTCGCCAACCCTTTTTAATATTTATATGAATGACATTATTCAGTAATGGAAACTCATTATTAACCCAGGCATAAAAATAAACAGAGAAAGGAAAATAAATATTTTATTATATGCAGATGACGTGGTTTTAATACAGAAAACCGAAAATGACTTACAATACTCTCTCCATATATTAAATCAGATAGCGAAGAACTACAATTTTAAAACCTCGAAAAGTAAGACTAAAATAATGGCCTTCTTGGGAAAAATGCAAATGAGATCAAAGATTATAATTGATGAACAACCCTTGGAGCAGGTGTCCAATTATAAATATTTAGGTTGCGAAATGAGTGTCTACTCATAAAATTTAAAAGACACTAAATTGTCCAGATTTAAGATGATATGCAGCACCATCCATAATACATTAAGAAATAAAGCAAGAAAAGAAACTAGAATGAAATTTTACAAAACAATGGCAGTCCCAACGTTATTAATTGGAAGTGAAGTCTGGGTAAGTTCGAACAGTACAAAAAGAAAAATTCAAAGTGCAGAAATGTATTTTCTAAGGAGAACCAAAGGTTGCACACTAATGGACAAAGTTAAAAATGAAGAAATTAGAACAGAATTGCAGACAGTTTCTATAAGCGAACAAATTGAAAGCTACCGTAATAATTGGTTATATCACGTAGATAGGATGAGCAATTCGAGACTACCAAAATTACTGTATCAATACCGACCGATTGGAAGAGGGAACGTAGGACGACCAAAGAAGAGATGGAGAGATATGCTGTGAGGACGGAACAGGCATTTTGCCTATACCGTGAAGTGCAGAAGAAGAAGAAGAAGAAGAAGTAATGTTATTACTGTATACTATATATCATTGCCACCGGGTGTATACTCAATTGTAGTGTTAATAATTACATACATACATACATACATACATCATCATCATCATCATCATCATCATCATCATCATCATCATCATCATCATCAGATTTCACCGATTCTTTACAATCACTCTCACTATGCGAGGTCTGCACCCAGGCCTCCAGAAGGAATAAAAAAAAGATTGAAAGTTGTTTAACAAAGACTATTAATAATAATCAGTCACTCTTTTGCCCTAGTCTGATTCCGTCTGTAACTGCTGAGCTAAGTTAACAGGATCGAGGTTGATCCGTCACATTTGTTTCGCCACGGCTGTAATGTTTAGACAATTAAATTTGAAACTCGAAGGTTTCTTCAGCAGTTTAAAATCGAGAGAAAGTGTTTCTGAACCACGTTTTCCAAGCAAAACACAGCATTCTATAGCACAACGTTGTTGCTCCACTGATGGAATACCTAATTGCTTCGCCAATCGAAAATGGTCATATCAAAATGACAATTGCTCAACTTCAGTAATCGAAAAACAAATGAATACAACACAAGCAATGTAAATACATGCGCTACTACATTTTAAGGATCATTAATATTTTAGTTTTTAATTCCCCATACTAGCAACGCGGCCAATTCACTGAATTTTCAAACGACCCACGAATATAAGACTTCGGCAATACCGATAATTCTATTTCAGTGCGTAATTTCATACATAAAACAATAGGAAAAGCCAATAATGACATCAACAGAAATGAAGTCGTTGAGAGCAGAGAAATACATGGAGAAATCATAAACAAATTGGAAACCCACACCGAGATTAACAGACAAAAATTAAATATGTGTAATTGTAAACAAAATTTGATGCAATATAAATGATTATTTAGAAGTTACGAAGGTTTCAGAAGTCATGAAAGCTTGTCAAGAAGTAAGTTTGCAGAAATAGGCCTACATTACAGTTCGGTTATGAATGAATAAGGTTTTTGTCCACATGAACTTCTGTTTAAATAGTTTCACAAGGCTATTTTTGCTATGCTAATTAAATTAAAGAGTTTCCGAGAATGAATGGTGGGGTTTTACGAGTTCACTGTGAAGCATGTATTATGTGTAATGGATCGAAAGCGCTTGTAATTAGTTCAATAACTCTAAAATAATATTAGTAAATTTCAATATGATTAACATTACCAGTACGACAGACGTCTAAGCGAAATTCAATTTCAGCCCATACTCTGACAAGCACATCTGGCGTAATGCTTGTGATTACTTGTCTGATTCTCCGTTTTAGATGATTAAGATTCTCATTTCTTTCACTATAGTATTCATTCTTGACATAGCCCGAAAAGCAGACTGAAGTCCAATGGAGTAATATCCGGACTTCTAGCGGGCCATGAGATGGATCCATTTCTGCCAATCCATCGGTCTGGAAAACGATGATTTAACTCTTCTCGGACATGGTTTGCGAAATGGGACGGTGCTACATATTGTTGAAAGATAATTTGCAACTCTACTTCCATTTGCTCGATTTCAGGAAATATGAAATTCTGTAGCATGTCCATTTATGCGATGGAGTTGATGTTTTTTTTTTTAACAAAAGAGAATGGACCAAAAGTCTTGTTGTGCATTAGGCCGCACCAAACGTTGACCTTAGGAGAAGAAATTTATTTATCTTCATAGTTTTTCTCATCCACGTCAGGATCTTGGTGGTGTGATCGGATTGACATTATGTTTTTATCTTCTGTGATTACTTACGTGAAAGTAACTAATTGAAGAGATGAAATTATAGTCACACAGACGAAACTTTACAGGAGAGTGTATTGAAGGTTTAAAGTCCAATGCTATTAGGTGTGGTATCATAATTTCTTAACCATATACTTACATCACTTGTTGAGTAATTTTTATAATATTCTATTGGTAGCTTCCTCATATGTATAAGAAATGAATTCGCACAAAAAAACCTTTTTTAAGTGTGGGTTTAGACTATCTCATTCTCACCCCTTCATTTCATTATCAAAAATCACTCTGAATAAAAAAAAATAATTTCTGCACAAATATTTGACATACAGTACTTACATAATTATTATCTTAATAACAGCCTACTTTCAACGTACCTACTCGAGTTATGAAAGTCTACACAAAATTTTCAGCTTTTTAACATAATATATTTTTAAGATGTGAGCACTCATACATGAAGATGCATTTTTTAATGTAGTTACGTAATAGCTATTAGGCCTACTCAGTGCCATAGTCAACAGCATTATGTTTTGGATTAGAGTTACGAAATGATCAGTGATTACAGTCTTCATAAGTAAGGAATTTTCTCACGAAATTGGAGCCAGTGTATGGGACCAGTGCCCACCCAGCATCGCGATGAATTTGAGGAGATACGATAGGCAGGAAACACCAGATTCTGCAAAGCAGATTTAACGGCTGAAAGTATTATACTGCTAATCACACGATACCCCCTATTAGTTTGATGATCGTTCATCTCTGCTGAGGAAATGGAGCCTGTTGTGAACTGGACGACTTTGGCCCTCTATGGACTGACGCGCCTAGATGTTGTGTGCTACGTGGTAGGGATTAAATTAAGAAGTACCGGTACTGTATGTATCTAAAAGTTAAGTCTCACGTCTTAAAATATTCTTAAATGATTCTTTATTACAAATTACATCAAATTACGGTTGTAGTTTTTTTTGAGCATTTAAATTTAAATACTGGTAAATGATTAATGATTTTTTCCATGCGTCCACATACTTCCTCAGCAAAACTGAGCATAGATAATCATTAACTTATACATATGACTACAGTCTTGAAATTTATATTTTCCCCGCCATTCATAAAATATTTTGATATGATACCTCTTGCACAAAAGGGGGGATCTATAACTGAAACTTAATTAATATATTTCAGTATTATTTGTATTTATCCTGGTAATAATGAACAGTTTGATTCGTAGATTTGTTTTTCAGCATTAACTTCCCATGATTTTATGAGAAGATTCGAAGAGAACGGCAGTTACGTAGACTTTCGGCCCCCCCCCACTACCATTAATGCATAGCACAATGTCAATACGACGGTTACTGTCGTCTGCGATACATCGAACTTTTCTGTTGATTTTCGAGTTCGTCTTTTTTTTCTGGTTATTATATGCTTATTTAAGTTGTGTTAACTCTCGCTAGTGGTTTTATATTTTATTTTATGCGTCTTAGTATTTATTTTATTATTGTAAATATTTTTGTTTTATTACTATTATTATTATTATTATTATTATTATTATTATTATTATTAATGAATTAATTTGTATTACTATCTTTGTATCATCTCCGTCATGGATATTCTATTATTATTATTATTATTATTATTATTATTATTATTATTATTATTATTATTATTGTTACTATTATTTCTAACATCAACTTTATTATTGATCTCTTTAAAATTTATGTAGACTACTGGACTGTACCCGAACACGAGCATATGCTCATTTCGGGTATATATTCATAAGTATCATTTCAAATGTAAATTGTGAATAAATTTGAACTTGAATTTGAAGTTACAATGATGATAGTGATTGGAATGGAATGGGTGATGGGAATTGGTGATGATTATTTTGATGATAACCATGATGATCTTAATGATAATACAATTTATTTGACTGCACATGTCTGTCGTATTTTTCTTGGCAATATTACAAATACTTTAAGAAATATTGACTTACTGTGAATAAATTTACATCTATAAAGTATTAATATAGTACTATTTTTCTACGTATTATTTCCAGAGATGTCAGCTTCATAGCCGATGTGAATTATCGAAATCTGAATAACCGAAGTCCATAAATAACAACGCACGAAGCTCTGGAACCCATTTGCAGATTAGGAACAAAATAGTGGGGCAATTTTAGTACAAAGAAAAGCTTTAAATCGTATTGAATAATATGGCGCCTTCCAAAGACAGAAAATCATGCACAATGTTTGCCAAATAGCGGAAGTGTAAATCCAATTCCTGACAGCAAATTGTTGTACTGGGAAATGGGAGCTTATTTGCTAGAAACGCAGTTTGCTGACGAGGGGGAACTGAAATCTACGACACCTACAAAAATATGAATATCTACAGGTCTTGTACAAAAGTTCGAGACGCCATACTGGAAGACACTGCGTAAACGACGCCCATTTCCACGGTCTGCGGTCTGTTGATTCTTTTTTCGGACTTGAGTCACTGACCTGTCGAATTTTGCATTTTAAGAAAGGACAAACTGCTATCATTCGAGAACGTACATCTTCTCTTTGGACTATTATTCTCGACTATGTTTACAGCTTTCTCTACATCCCACTCAAAATCTTTTTCCAAATTTTGAGATATTGTTCCCACCTACTTCTTCCCAGTTCCCAGTTCGTATACCTCAAGAAGATGGTTTCTTTAAGAAAGCTACGAGTGTTTATTACTTTCACAGATCTTCAACACATAACCTAGGGTGCTATGCATAGACATTTCGCTAGCCCGCGCTACGAGCGTGCTAAACTAGCCCCAGGTATCGGCTGTTTACTTGTACAGGATTCATATCATATCGTATCGCTAACACTGGTTTATGAATACGAAAAACGTTAGTTCGCTGATCATCCACCGGAAGCCCGCGCTAAGAATGTCTATGAATACGGCCCTTAATGACTAGGGCTCGAAAATTGAAGACCTATAAATTTTCTAAAAATACCTTTAAAAGACTTAAAGATATCCTAAAAAGGACCTGGAGACTGAAAAAAGGGAAGCTAAAAGGTCACCCAAATTAATTATTAATTTCAGTTTTAACTTACAAACTCCTTACAAAGTTTGAAGTCGAAATAGTTAAAGCGGCCAGTAGGCTGGTCAAAAATAACGGGATATTTAGTGTTTTTCGCGGAACAAAATGCTTGGAATCTGAAAAAGTCTTTGGAAAGTAAAACTAGACAACGTGTTTAAAAATAGTTGGAATTGAGACTAGACTCTGCGGATTCTTGAATTGTAAAAATAGCAGTAAAAATGTAGTCGAAAGAAGGTGAAGTTGCAAAAAAAAAAAAAAAAAAGCCATTAAGATCTTAAAAAAGGCTAAAAAAAAAAAGAACCAATAAGCCAAACGAACGCCGAAAAAGGCACAAAAGAACAAATAAAACCCACTATTTTCTGACCTACAATGACCCAAAATGAACATATATTACGTTGGGCTTCGTCTTCGGACACTCGAAACAAAAAGTATTTTGCATCGTGCATCGTGCCTGAGGCATAATACCTAAGATTCGCGTTACGGAATGCACGCTGGCTCGAGTCATCATGGAGGAGGAACTTTCTCATAAAATTTCGGACAGTGTATGGTTTTTATATTTTTTTATTTTAGTAGGTTATTTTACGACGCTTTTTCAACATCTTAGATTATTTAGCGTCTGAATGAGATGAAGGTGATAATGTCGGTGAAATGAGTCCGGGGTCCAGCACCGAAAGTTACCCAACTTTTCCTCATATTGAGTTGAGGGAAAACCCCGAAAAAAACCTCAACCAGGTAACTTGCCCCGACCGGGAATCGAACCCGGACCACCTGGTTTCGCGGCCAGACGCGCTAACCGTCACTCCATAGGTGTGGACGACAATGTATGGAACCGGTGCCCACCCATAATTGTGATGCATTTGGAGAGTTACAATAGGTAGGAAAATTCGGTTACGGCAACCAGCTATAACTGCTGGAGAATCATGGTCCTAACCGCACGATACCTCTGTCCTTGTTGGATGATCGTTGACTTCTGATTAAGTGTGTGCCTTAAGACCAGCAGTCGGCTGGACGGCCCTGGTTCTTAATGAGCTGTTGCGCCGCGGAATTATTTTTATTAATATAGGCCTACTTCTCAACAAAGTTTCCAGATATTAAATTGTTTGTTTAATCTAGAGAAAACTGAACACTTCAAGGTACAGCAACATAAAAATGTATAACTATTATATCGGTTGGATGTGCAGGCAAGTGGATAGGAAGTATAGGCTACTATTATTATCATATTTTATTTAATGACACTCCGCAATTGCAAAAGTTATTGAGTGTGGAAATTCAACGAGGCCCAGAAATGGCCTCGAATTTTATCCGAAGTTCCATGTCACGTGACATAAATCTACGACAGGGAATTCTCTCACCTAGGAGGAAGCCATTTTAAGGATTTTATCGGCCTTTAAAATCCAGAGCTGTCGAACGAGTTTGAACACGCGTACCTCGGATCCAGCAACCATCATGGTAGCTTACAAAACATACCACATATTAAGAAACAGACAGATAAGTTAAGCAGGTAGGTAGATAGACAGACGGGGAACATATAGACAGAGATAAATGAACAGACAAGACAGATTAGATTAACTTACACTAGACTAAACTAGATTTAGATAAAATAGACTAGCATCTACTAGACTGGGATAGACAAGACTAGATTGGGATAGGTTAGACTAGGGTATATAAGACTAGACTAGACTAGACTAGATTAGAATAGACAAGACTAGGCCAGAACAGACAAGACTGGACTAGAATAGACTACACTGGCATAGACTAGATTAGAATGGACAAGACTAGAATAGACTAGGAAATACTACACTAGACTAGACTTGGATAGGTTAGATTAAATTGGAATAGTCTAGACTAGACTGCGATGGCTGAGTGGAAAAGAAGGTCTGATGACCTTAACTCTGCCAAGGAAAATAAGAAAGTATTATTATTAAAATTATAGTCTAGACTAGACTAGGATAGACAAGACTAGACTAGGACAGATAAGATTAGACTAGGATAGGCAAGACTAGAGTAGATCAGGATAGACTACACTTGACTAGGATAGACTAGAATAGACAAGACTAGAGTAGGGTAGGTAGGCTGATTGGTAGACGGGCAGACAGGCAGACAGACAGGCAGGAAGAAACGGGCGGACGGACGAACGAAGGGACAGACGGACAGGAGAGTCAGACAGACGGACGGACAGACGAACAAAGATAAGCCAGTTAGTCTAAGTAATAATTTACTCTGCATTATAGGAACATTGATATAATTCGTACGTACGAGTACAATTTAAACTGCTGAGTATGAATGTTCATGAGGAATGCCAATAATAATTTAGCTAGGATGAGATAATGTGGAAGACAATGTTTGGAATTAATTTACAGATCTATGTGTTGAGCCGTGAATGATCACAGATAGAAATGTCGAGCATTTATTTTCCAACAGCCTGACAAAGCTATTCCAGTAGAGATTTCAGTTATTTTTGGAAGCTATTGCTACTCGCAGTTCCGCATAGTTCGTAGTGTAAGCTAACTTTTGGTAACGGTATTTAATATTTCCTTCGGAGTAACTATTCGGGCATTATTTTCTAAGATGATTTCGTGTTCATTATTTTGGAAGTTTCCCTTTAGAGATATCCTCTATATTAGGCTTAATTATAGAGATGGTAACAGATCAACGTTTGAAAGGATGATGAAGATTATAATGAGTGATGATAAATAAATACAGACAAAATTAAAATGAAACAAATGAACCGATAAAGTGTTTATAAAATATTTTGACGGATGTAATTTTTATCTACCAAATAAACTTTGGAGAGACCAAACGCTGATCCAACTCAAAAATCGCTTTTGCTACTATCACGGCCACTCTTTCAACCAAAAAGCTGATTCTACATATTCTATGAGTTTGTAGGAAATTGAATTCTTCAATGAAATTGCACTAGTACCGTGCTTGTAACATCCGCATTCTCTTTGATCCCGCACACAAGCACCTTTAATGAAATTGGTCATTGTTGCTTCTGCCATGACTCATCAAATCGTTGATACATCATTGTGGCAGAATGACTACCGGTAAATACGTCCATCTACTTCAACTTAGAGATGAGCTTAAACGATATTTTCAAGTATCTGTGACAACTGTGACTGTGACAATTAAATATCTGTGACTTTTATCTGTGATTTTGTCACACCGATATTTTATATCGATAAGTAAGCACAATATGCATGAATTACACCAATATTTTGTCACACCGATAAAAACTAGCAGGAAATATTGAAGAGCAATGAAATGTGAATGCGATTTCTCTATACGCGCCACACATCAGTGATTTATATGGGAAAATCCAACAAATAAATTATGTACATGTACCATTAATAAATAAATAAATGTCAAAAGTTAACAAGAGGTTATATTATAAATATTGAATCAATTGATCATTTTTAAATGTAGTTGGATATGGAGAAATTGAGGTTATGTGATTATGCTAATCGTTTTAAAAATTGATCATTTTTATTGTATATAATATAATGGATAATTATTTTAAGTCGTGCATTAACATTATAATATTCAGTCATAGAATAAAAATTAACGAAACATAAGTATTCGGAAAAACATTGGAAAATAATTACGAAACAAAACAGTTGTTCAGATAGGATTTTACAAAAGATAAAGTGGTACTGGTAATCAATGGTATTATTTAAATCGTGTAATCACTGCATCATTTATAATAAGACGGTAAAACTAGCGCTGAAGTAGTTTTTGCGATTTCGGACGTGAAAATCGTTGCATTTCTAAGGAATTTTTGTGGAGATGCAGTTGTTCGGATTAAACTAGCGCTGAGGTAGTTTCGGTGATATCGGAAGTAATCACATCATTTATAATAAGATGGTGACACTAGCGCTGAAGTAGTTTTGGCAATTTCGGACGTGAAAATCATTGCATTTATAAGGAATTTTTTGTGGAGATGCAGTTGATCGGGTTAAACTAGCGCTGAGGTAGTTTCGGTGATATCGGAAATAAAAATCGTTGAATTTGATTTTTTGTGGAGATGCAGGTGATCGTATATGCAAGGCATAGCAAAGCCTAAACTAACCAAACCTAATCTGTCACAGATTCGTATATGTAAGGTGTATGCGCGGAGTACGAAGAGAACTACCTCAACGCTAGTTTAGTTGTTGATCATATATGTCTAGGCATAATAAAAGCTTAATCTAACCAAACCTGACCTGTCAGAGATTCGTATATGCAGAGTGTATAAGGGTAATACGAAGAAAACTACCTCAAGGTTAGTTTAGTCAAATAAGTTGCCCACCATATTAGCCAGTTTTGTCTCGTTCGGTTTTAATACTATAGGTACTGTTGTCGGCTTCTGAGAAATGCTTCGAAAGTTGGGAAGAGCATAACGTTCAGTAAAATTATTAAGATAATGTTGTAGGTTCCTTTAACTATTCTGTTTGTAATTAAAAGTATAACTGAAAAAAATATTGCTACTGCGTAAAAATTGAGTGGAAAATACATATAAGTTAATATAAATTCACAGTTACATGAAAATGTAAAGATATCGGAGAATGCATAAAATATTTACAAAACATATATAGGCTACAGACTAACTATGAAAACAAAAATTTCAGACTGATAATTATATTATTATAATGCCGCTAATAACTTTGCAACAAATCATCACTTTTCAAAAAATAATATTGAAGAAAATATCACGAAAAAATAATCAAATGTCACCGCCCGATTGCTGTTACTGCATCATGCGAATGCGCAAACCCACGACGTAGAGGAGAAAGTTGTGAGAACGTCACAGACTCCTTGTTCCTAAGAGATAAGAGTACTGAATCGATCACTAGTGATATTTTAGTCACAGACTACTGAATACGGAGCAGATTTCGGTAGCGATATTTTGTCACAGATATTTCGCATCATCAGTCACAGGTTCATCTGTGACAAAAAATACCTGTGACAAAATATCGGTTTGTGAAGTATCGGCCATCTCTACTTCAACTTATGGACAAGAATATAGTGAGAAATTGTGAAATGATGGTAACGAAAACAGAGATTCGTGCAGAAATCTTAGCGTAGCACACAACGAACTCCTTTTCGACACACTGGGGTTTGTTTACAGATATCCGACAAACCCTCTAGTCATTCGTCCAACGGTGCAATCATTTCTATTTTAATGTTAACGGCTTCTCTACCAAAATAAGTAAAATGTCTTGGGCTTCATCTTACATTTATGAATTAGAAGTTTGCGTGTTCTGTTTTCAAGTTAGTAATTCCATTTTTCATGGGTCTGCCTACGTCTTCTTTACCCGATGGTTTGCAGTTCATTGTTAATTTTGGTTTTCTTGTTTCTTATATTATTTTGGTATGTTGAAACCAATAAAGAAGTTGATATTTTAATTTCTTATATTTCCTACCTACAGATGGGGACAAATTACTAAAATAAACATTAAAGACCTCATGTGTAAAGTGTGATCTGCTGTAACAAGTTATACAGAGTGAATCGTAAGTACAGTGGAAGCTCTTAAGTTCAACAGAAAATAAGTTCGACATCTCATAGTTCGACTGCTTACGTAGGAGAATTAGACAAGCCCCTATACGGACACTAAGAAATGGGTTTGCCATTTGAATGGGAATTGGTTTTGTGTCTTGTAGTGATACTTTTGTTAAAGGAAAACAGAATATTTTATTGATCAGAATATCCATATTTAATCACTGATTTTAAATTAATGAACTCTTCTTTTTCTATTTGAGAATTGTACTGTTTGTGAGACGGAACTGTCGAAACCCACTGTGGAACTAGAAGCGCATACACAAGTCTCGGGGCGGGCAGGAAGTGCAAGTACAGTACTGTATTCGTTGATGGATAACCAATAAGAATTTGTATTCATTTCACCTGCCACACCCATTACCCTTATTGGACTGAACTTTCAATTCTGTTAAGTCGAACTTAGGAGAGTCCTCTGTAATTTCATTATTTTCAGGAGGTATTCCTTGAGATATTAGAAACAAAAAAGTTCAATACAATTTTGTTCGTTTTTTGCTTTATTTTCGAGATAAAAAATGTTTTAGCGTGTTTTGGGAAAATCATTGATTTAATTCCCAATATAGTCAGTCAATTTAAGATAATATTGTATTATGGTAATACAAATAGAAATAATTTTAGTTTTGCCCTTTACATATGCAGAAATTTGATCCGAATAAATGTAACATTTTAAATTCCTTTTTAGGACGAAAAGTTACATTTGTTTGGATCAAATTTATATACATTTGAAGGACGAAACTACAATTCTTTCAATCATTTATTATCATAATTAAATACAGGAATTTACCCACAGAGACTACAAGGTTAGGTATGCATAGAGTGTTTGTTGTTAAAAGAGAGAGCGTAGCTAGCAATGCAGGTGCATGAGTACCTGTTAGGGAACTCTGCCGTGGTATAAGCAGGGTGAGGTTGTAGCTTTATATGGTTAAACAATCAACGAATCGCAGTGCAATGTAAACAAACCAATTGCCTGATCACAACTCTGAACCCTACGTACAAGAAACATATCCTCATTCAATTGCTGCGATACAAAACACATTTAAGTTGTAACCTGGCCATACCTCAGGCTTCACGTCATTCATGACGTAACGACAGTCTAAGTAAAACTAACCTAATATTCTCATGTTGTGGTGTTTTGTTAATATTATTGTATCCTCTTTTTATATTGATTGTATTAGTTTATTTCTATTTCTATTGTTGTAATTATATTCTGTATTCTATTCTGTACATATAGACCCTAATAATAAATTCCTACTTTTAATCATAATACACTGTTCCCGGTCCCTTAACGACTGAGCTTATTGGGAATTAAATCAATGGCTTTCCCTAAATACGCTATGAAATGTTCCATATGAAACAATTTTTATCTCGAAAAGAAAGCAAAAACGAGCAAAATTGTATTTATTTTTTTTTGTTTGGAAATATCTCAAAGAATAACCTCCTGAAATTAATGACATTACTTACGGTTCACCCTGTAAAAAAATATGGTTGATTGTTTTTAAGAATCACCCGTTAACTTATTTAGAAGCTTCCTGATCTGTTTACTCCGTTTTCAGTTGTGAACATCGTACAACCAAAATATTTCTAAACAACGTATTTCAAATGAAGAACATTACTATCTACCGATGTAACTCAGCGATAGGAGCGTTTCTTTGCTGATCCTGAGTTGATCTCGGGCGCGAGTTCGATTCCTGCTTGGACTGATTACAGGTTGGGTTTTAAGAGGTTTTCTCAACCGTATGTCGAATGACAGGTAAGCTATGGTGAATCCTCGGCCTCATCTCGCCAAATATAATACAGACCTGGCATGTAAGTTGCGCGAGAAGGGAAGGGTTAGACCAGGGATCGTCAGCACAGAGCACCCTGGGGCTAGCGTCCCTTGCCCACGGAAAACTCAGTGCACCATGGTGCACTCGTAGCTGCTAGCGGGTATGCTCTCTCTACCTCTTCCTGCTGCACGACGGTGCACACGGGACGACACCGCTTACCCTTTGCACATTTCAGCGAGTGCTGACGACCACTGGGTTAGATGATCAGAAAAAGAGTTTGTCGTGTGAGGGGTGACGGTCGTTTATATTACACGAATCTACAGACACGGAAGTTCAGCTTAGACTAAAAACGTATCCTTCCCCTTCATATTCACTGGTGATATCGATACGGTGCATGATAGGGTCACGGGACAGGTCTTACCTCGTGTACTATACCATCTCGCTATCACCAATTCCATTGACGCTAAATAACGTAGTACAGTCCTCATTTCACGAGAAGATCCGAGCAAGGAATGCCAGTTTTCCCCCACTCTTATAACCTATTCCGACATGGAACCGGCCGGCCATTCACTGAGCCTTGTTTGTCCCAGCCGGCCAATAACACCACTTCTCCTCTTACCCCGCAAAGACCATACTCCCCTAGCAGAGATCCTCTCGTGAAATTCGGACAGTAGCTAATACAGCATCATTAAATAATTGACTAAAAATGTACATTATTTATGACTAATTAATTATCTGTTAAGTTATTTAAATAAACAATTTTTAAACATCACTATGTTAATATTAAACTGTGATAGTATTAATACCATCACAGTAAAGTTTAAAAGTTGTTTATTTAAATGGCTTAACAGGTTATTAGAGATAAGTAAGTATTAAAATAGTATAATTAAAAATAAAGAATTATTCATGATTCTTTCTATCTGAACACCCTGGCCGTATGGCGCATGTATCGGCAAGTTTTTTCACATTCGTCAGAGGTTGCCTCCAAAAGAGTGATATTTGACCCGGATTTATTGTTACTTAATATTCGTGGTATTTCTTCAAATAAGATTAACGATATTGAGATTGATTTTTTATCTGATGCCAGTAATTTAAAATTCTTATGTTTCACTGAAGTTTGGGTCACTTCAGATTCCATTCAATCATGTAATTTTAATAACTTTACCTTGTCTACTTTTTACTGTCGGAATGAATTTTTACATGGTGGAGTTGCTATTTGGACTAAGTTGGGACTGGACACATGTGTTATCGATTTAAATGCTTTTTGCATTGATAAACATATTGAAATTTGTGGTCTAAAATGGTTAATTAATGGTGTTTCTTATATTATTTTGGTTTGTTATAGATCACCTAGTGGTAAACTTAATATATTCTTCGATGGTATTTACAATGTTTTACATAGTTTATATACACCAACTGTAAATATCATTTTATGTGGAGATTTTAACTTGAATTGTTATCAGCCCTCAAAAGATTTTATTGATTTTAGTAACTTGTTATCTGTCTTTGGCCTTACGCATAGAGTTCAATGGCCTACGCGTGTTTCCGAAAATAGCGCTACTACGATCGATAACATTTTTACCAAGGTTGATGCTAGGGACACCTGCTGTGTCATTGACAACACGTTTTCTGATCATCGTACTATTTTATATGAATTTTATTGTAATGATGTATTTAGAAATAATTCTGTATATCCTAAAAGAATTTTTAATTTAACCAATTGTGAGAAATTTTTAAATATGGTGGCTGGAGAGGATTGGATAGATGTCTTTGAACTATCACATTTCTATGATAAATTTAGTTATTTTTATAATGTATTAATGTATTATTTTAACATATGTTTTCCTGTCAAATTCTGTAAATCTTCTGAATCCTCTAGATACTGGGTTAACAACGAAGTTAAATATTCAAGCATGTATCTTAAGAAATTATTTTTTCTATCTAAAGTTTACCCGGAATGTGATATTGTTTATAAAAATGCTAAGCGTAACCATAGAATATTGGTTAATAACACCAAACGACATTACTACAGTAATATGTTGGATAATGCACTGAATAAAGGTAGTATGGCTTGGAAAATCATCAGAAAGGTAACAAATCGTCAAAATATACATGAAAATATTTCTCTGAAAATTGATGATGTTATTACGAAAAATCCTCAAGATATAGTTGATAATTTCAACAAATTTTTTAAAGATGCACCAGCACAAGTTATCTCTCACTTAAATGGTTCTAATTTTGAACACAATGCTAGTAATTTTAAGTTTACTGACAAATCCATGTATTTGAGTGAGTTTTCAGAGTCCGAAGTTCATAAAATTATAAAAACTAAACTTAAACGTAAATTCTCATCCGGCCCTGATGAGTTTCCTTCTATGTTAATTATTACAGGTAGTGAGTTCATAATTAAACCACTTACATACCTTATTAACATGTCCTTTTGTTCAGGTATATTTCCAAATGAATTAAAACTTAATAAAGTTATTCCAGTCTTTAAAAAATCTGATAAATTGAAAGTGGAAAATTATAGACCCATTGCAATTGGTAATACTATTTCTAAGGTTTTTGAATATTGCATGCTAGACAGACTACTCAAGTACCTGGATCGTTTTAATATTTTAGTCAATAATCAGCATGGTTTCAGACCCTCTAAGTCCACCAATACTGCAATCTATAGCGTATTCAATGAAATTACGTCTGCTCTTGATAATGGTAAGCCTCCTGTTGGAATTTTTTGCGATCTTAGCAGAGCTTTCGACTGTGTGAATCATAACCTTCTTCTGGCTAAGCTTGAAAGATATGGTATTCGTGGGATAGTTTTAAAATGGTTTGCCTCTTATCTTCAAAACAGATATCAATATGTGGAAATACTACACAAGGATCATAAAATAAATAATTTTACACATAAATATAGATCCAAAAATGTACATATTGATGTGGGTGTTCCTCAGGGCTCTGTTCTGGGCCCTGTATTGTTTCTTTTATATGTAAACGATTTACCCATGTATGTAAGAAATCATTTTATGTGTATGTATGCTGATGATACTTCTGTCATTGTAAAAGATGGAGAGGAACTGGATTTAGAGACAACCTGTTGTGACCTGTTAAAAGATCTCAAAACATGGTTTGATAGCAATCTGCTTCACTTAAATGTTAATAAGACCGGATATATTTACTTTCACAATTCTCAAAAGAGAAATTTGAAGGACATCAATATTTCTATTCAAGATCAATACTTATGTAAATGGGAAACTACTAAATTCTTGGGCGTTACATTTGATGATTGTTTGTCTTGGAGACCCCATTGCACAAGTTTAATTTCTAAGCTCAATAGCATTTGTTATCAAATCAGAATTTTGAGGACGATAATAAATCACGATGTTTTAATGTCTTATTATTTCGCACACGTCGAGTCAAGGCTTTCATATGGTATTTGTTTTTGGGGATCTGGAACCATGCTGAATGATATATTTATTGCTCAAAAGCGTATTGTCAGATGCATAGCGGGTGTTGACAGTAGGACCTCTTGTAGGGAACATTTTTTACAATATAATATTCTTACTGTTTATGGTTTATACATTTTTAATGTTTTACTACTAATTTATAAAAATCTGTCTGATTTTCATCAAAATTGTGATTTCCATACCTACGACACTCGTAACAAAAATAGTTTAACTATTCCAGTTCACCACCTTACAAACACTAGTAGAACATATATGGTCTTTGGTATTAAAATATACAACAGTTTGCCTGATGACATCAAATATACAAAAAATTCTCTGAAATTTAAGAATTATGTAAAAACGAAATTAATAAAATTGTGTCCCTACAGTCTTGAGGATGCACGCATGGGCCGTTGAAATGAATAATGTTTTTTTTTTTTTTTTATATATTTGACTTATTTTACACTAAATTGTAATTGTACATATTTGACCATGTCTATGCATACATTATGCCATCGACAATAAAGTTTTATCTATCTATCTATCTATCTAAAGTTATGAAATATATTTATTTAAAATTTTAATCTATGACTTATCATTCTTATTTCAAATTAACATTTGCTACAACATGTTACTAAAAGTAAAAAGTATAAACTTTCCGCCTGTACGGCATCATCAGATACATAATTGTTTAACGATATCTAACATAAGTACAATGTAGAATGTATTTATTTGTAATGGAATATTGATTTGTATATTGTATAACAGCAAAATGTTTATTTATTTATTTATATTTATTTTATTTATTTATTTACTTATTTATTTTTTTATTTACTTATTTATTAATTTACTTATTTATTTTCTTATTTACTTATTTATTTACTTATTTACTTACTTTTACTTCCTTACTTATTGACTTACTTACTTATTTAATTACTTATTTATTTATTTACTTATTTACCGTATTATTATTTACTTATTTATTTATTTACTTATTTACTTACTTATTTACTTACTTTTACTTACTTACTTAATGACTTACTTATTTAATTACTTACTTATTTAATTACTTACTTATTTAATTACTTACTTATTTATTTATTTACTTACTTATTTACTGTATGTACTCATTTATTTACTTATTTATTTATTTACTTACTTACATACTTATTTACTTACTTACATACTTATTTATTTTCTTATTTACTTATTTATTTATTTACTTATTTATTTATTTACTTATTTACATACTTATTTACTTACATACTTATTTACTTATTTATTTTCTTATTTACTTATTTATTTATTTACTTATTTATTCACTTATTTATTTACTTACTTACATACTTACTTACTTACATACTTATTTACTTACTTTCTTATTTACTTACTTACATACTTACTTACATACTTATTTACTTTCTTATTTACTTACTTACATACTTATTTACTTACTTTCTTATTTACTTACTTACATACTTACTTACTTACTTTCTTATTTACTTACTTTCTTATTTACTTACTTACATACTTACTTATTTACTTACTTTCTTATTTATTTATTTACTTATTTATTTATTTATTTCGAGACCGTTAGAAATATTCGTTAAACTGAATTAAAGTACCAGATAACAATTAGTACTTACGATATTATTGTTGAAAATTACGGACGCATGGACAAATAAATGAAATAAATGGATTAATTCGACACCCTGTAAAGTCCACGAAGTCAGAGGTTCGCATATGACACTCTATCCATACAATGAAGAAACTGTTAAGGAAAAGCCAAGTTTTAATTGAACGACTAAGAAAACACTTGAGAATCACATACTCTTATCTCAACCCCAAAGAACAGCCATCAACTTGTTAGAACTTTCACAAGATTCTAACCGTTCTAAACCTGCTCACAGAACGTATCAAATTCCACGGAGGAAGACTAATAGGAGGTAGGTAGATATCCCATTTAGGCGCCAAGAAGGCGTAGTGTAGTAGAGTTTCATAAATTCATGTCTTCGGCATTAGAATGAGGTGGGAAGGTTAGCACAACGTTCCGATCGCATAAGACTAATAAGGAAACTCTTAATGAACGCATGTCAAAACCTTGCCTCAAACTGTATACACCGAGCTCCATAGCAGATTCAAGTTTGATTGAGAAACTATAGAAAAATTAACTTACCCACCCGGTCTTAAGTAGATAGTGCCCATTCAGCTGGGTTAGCGCACTGCATCTCAAGTCACGTGACAGGGTAGGGTTCACTGAGGATTTGTCCAAATACGCGCAGTTGTTTCTCAATGTAGCATTTGAAGGGTGTTTTCCCACACTTATATTTAATATGGGTAACTAATTGTTTTCGTATTTGTTTATCTGCTGTAAAGATATATGTGCAGAATTTTAGAGAAAGTTTCAACATAACCTCATGAACAATTCCCTTGCTTTCCAGTAGATTTGAAGAAAGCACTCAATGATCCACAGTTATGCCATAACTGTCCTCAACTTCACAAATTAAAAAACTTATTTATCTCTAAAAACTTATTTAATCACTGAAGAATAAATAAATAAATAAATAAATAAATAAATAAATAAATAAGTAGATAGATAAATAGATAGATAAATACATAGATAAATAGATAGATAAATACATAGATAAATAGATAGATAAATATATAGATAGATAAATACAGAGATAAATAAATAAATAAATAAACTTCTGCCAGAACATGGTGCAGAATTTAGCTCTGTTACGAAAATGACATACTCCATACTGACATTTTGCACCCTTCAACTTTCAAGTAAGTTTCCATTTCAAGCATTCCAACATAACTGTCATAGTGTCGAAAGTGAAGAGGTGTACTTCCAATTTTCAACTACTACGTACAGTAGATCATATTGTGCACATGCAAAACGGTAACTTAAATTACTTATTTAATAATATTTTCTCGTCTTATTGTAACTTCAATTGGAAACTGATCCTTTGAAAAGGTGGAAAAATTCAAATAGATCTATCTTGGAGCAACAGTAACAAATATAAATAACACTCGGGAGGAAATTAAACGCAGAATAAATATGGGAAATGCCTGCTATTATTCGGTTGAGAAGCTGTTGCCATCTAGTCTGCTTTAAAAAACTGAAAGTTAGAATTTATAAAACAGTTATATTACCGGTTGTTCTGTATGGTTGTGAAACTTGGACTCTCACTCTGAGAGAGGAACAGAGGTTAAGGTGTTCGAGAATAAGGTGCTTAGGAAAATATTTGGGGCTAAGAGGAATGAAGTTACATGAGAATGGAGAAAGTTACACAACGCAGAACTGCACGCATTGTATTCTTCACCTAACATTATTAGGAACATTAAATCCAGACGTTTGAGATGGGCAGGACATGTAGCACGTATAGGCAAATCCAGAAATGCGTATAGAGTGCTAGTTGGGAGACCGGAGGGAAAAAGACCTTTGGGGAGGCCGAGAGGAAATGGGAGGATAATATAAAAATTGGTTTAAGGGAGGTGGGATACGATGATAGAGACTGGATTAGATAGGGACCAATGGTAGGCTTAGGCCTATGTGAGGACGGCAATGAACTTCAAAAGTCATTTGTAAGTAAGTAAATAAATAAGTTATATTAACTTCTTGTTATGTTAAGAAGAGTTGTTTATTTTTTAATTTCAGTATGCTGTTAGTTGTAATTTAGACCATTGTTATTAAATGTTGTTATCTAAAGAAAAGAGTGATTATTTATTTACTAGGTGTACATCCGCTCCCATACCTGACCCGACATGTAGGCTACTATTTTCCTTTTCGTTATTTTCCAATATGATTTTCAATATGCCTTTGCGAGTAATGGAGTGGGGTATAACATCCCGAGCCGGGTACTCCCCTCCCCAGTTTCTAGATAACAATATTCATCTTGATATTAAATCTAATTTCTTTGTGAATGAAATGACGTTTTTATTCTAATGCAATCTTTATTATGAGAAAATTCGAGCTCTTTCGTAACTGCCATCAATTTTCGATACTCTACTATACTAATTTGGAATGATTTTATAAATGAAAATGTTCTGCAGTTTGTTATACGAGGCGCATCCAGAAAGTAAGTTTCCCGATTTTTTCCCCTTGAAAGTAAACGTAATTAGTCATGTCAATTGCGCATGCGTAACAGATCTATGACGTATCAATCATATGCCAGCCGGACAAGTCCCGCCTGGTGTCAGTAGCATGGCAGCAGTGGTCCGAAATGGAAGCTCTTATTCCTTCTCCCGCCGCCTGCGAGGTTCGGTCGGTGATAAAGTTCTTTAATGCACAAAGCATTGCGCCAATTAAAATTCATCAGCAGCTCTGTCGGGTCTATGGGCCGAACATCATGAGTAAGCAGATGGTGCGTCGCTGGTGTAGGCAGTTTTCCGAAGGTCGTCAAAGTGTCCATGATGAAGAGCGCAGTGGGCGACTGTCCCTCATCAATGATGATCGTGTTGAGCTGGTGCGTCAGTGCATCGTGGAGAACCGTCGCTTCACGATTACGGAGCTGAGCAGCCATTTTCCGCAGATATCGCGATTCTTGTTGCATGAGATTGTCACTAAGCACCTGTGCCAAAAAACCTGACACCCGAACACAAAATGCAACGTTTAGGAGCAGCACTGACATTTCTGCAACGGTATCACGATGACGGCGACGAGTTCCTCGACAGGATCGTCACAGGCGATGAGACTTGGATTTCGCACTTCACCCCGGAAACCAAGCAGCAGTCAATGCATTGGCGGCATAGTGGATCTCCGGTCAGGACGAAATTCAAACAGACGCTGTCGGTACGGAAAGTGATGTGCACGGTGTTCTGGGACTTCCTTCCAAGAGGTGAAACAGTGAACGCTGACCGTTACTGCGAAACACTGAGAAAATTGCGACGTGCCATTCAAAACAAGAGGCGTGGAATGCTTACTGCAGGTGTTGTGCTCCTCCATGACAATGCTCGTCCACATACGGCTCGGCGCACAGCAGCTGTTTTGACGGAATTTGGCTGGGAGTTGTTTGATCATCCACCCTACAGTCCTGATTTGCTCCCAGCGATTTTCACGTTTTCTTGCACCTCAAGAAATTCCTGTCCTCCGGTGAGCGTTTTGGCAACGACGAAGAGCTGAAGACGTCTGTCACACGCTGGTTCCATTCACAGGCGGCAGAGTTCTACAACAGAGGGATACAAAAGTTGATCCCACGATACGACAACTGTCTCAATTCTGATGGTGGCTATGTTGAAAAATAGCTGGAACATTGCTGTACCTGTTGCCAATAAATGTTTTCCTGAAAATGTGTGTTCTTTTTTTTTAAAATAGGGAAACTTACTTTCTGGATGCGCCTCGTATTTTGCTTAGCAGAATCTAGGAAGTTGACTGCTCTTTTTGTTTATATATTACTAATTGTATTCGATTCCAACAGTTTTCAATTTTGTTTTTAATTAATGAGGACATTTTACCAAGTAACAAAAGTCACCTGGAAGCAGATAAAGACTCGAGCTGCAGGCAAAAGAATCTGGGGAACTCTATGCCAGACCTCGAAACCTCAATACAGAAGAAAACAGACGAAACAAGTAGGTGCAAACTTCTTCAATGATTATGCGATCCCTACTTATACATATTCGAATCTATTTGTTTTGAAAGAACATCAGTCACTGATTTTCCAAATTCCAATTTTTTGTTATTTTTGCATCTCTAGACACAGATCTATTTATTGATGTTGAAAGGGCGTCAAATAGTTGTATGCAACGCTAGAATACTTGGACTCAAAAACTGACATTGGTTTGAAAGGGCATCAATCATGGACTCATGTCATTTTAACACTTTAGATGTCACCAAGATTACTACAAGAAGATGCCACTTTCGATCGAAAGCGAGCATAATCCAAGGAAAGAAATATATTATCTGTTTCACTTCATATTTCAGAAGAATAAAAAGGGTCATGTCAGAGATCACACCACTGCCAATGGCCTCTACGTCCACCATTTTTCAGACGGCACTCCAGAGACATCATGTGAGCCAGCCCACACAGAGAACGTCATATTCAGCTGGAAAACGACCTATTAAACTAAGTAAAATGAACGTAAAACTTTTTGAAATCCTAAAAATTTTACGGTCTTACTAATAAAAACTCTATATACAGACGTTTAACTGTCTTATACTTATACATACAATGAGTAGCTCGTTTATACGTCGTGTGTAAATTCCTTACTAATAATCACTACATACGTCGTGTATAACAGTATAACCGTTACACAGCTACGTCATAGTTTCGTCATTACTTCGTTACGAAAGGTAATAGAATATCTGAGGTTCTCTATAGGATTCGGTAGAGCGCTCTAGTGTGGCGTGTTAAATATCGATAGTACAACTGGCTCTAATCGATTACCACACTACATTTTGGTCAAAGAGTACAAGCTACAGCAATGTTATTCTAATAATTCTATGTCATTTTAACACTTTAGATGTCACCAAGATTACTACAGGAAGATGCCACTTTCGATCGAAAGCGAGCATAATCCAAGGAAAGAACTATATTAACTGTTTCACTTCATATTTCAGAAGAATAAAAAGGGTCATGTCAGAGATCACACCACTGCCAATGGCCTCTACGTCCACCATTTTTCAGACGGCACTCCAGAGACATCATGTGAGCCAGCCCACACAGAGAACGTCATATTCAGCTGGAAAACGACCTATTAAACTAAGTAAAATGAACGTAAAACTTTTTGAAATCCTAAAACTTTAACGGTCTTACTAATAAAAACTCTATATACAGACGTTTAACTGTCTTATACTTATACATACAATGAGTAGCTCGTTTATACGTCGTGTGTAAATTCCTTACTAATAATCACTACATACGTCGTGTATAACAGTATAACCGTTACACAGCTACGTCATAGTTTCGTCATTACTTCGTTACGAAAGGTAATAGAATATCTGAGGTTCTCTATAGGATTCGGTAGAGCGCTCTAGTGTGGCGTGTTAAATATCGATAGTACAACTGGCTCTAATCGATTACCACACTACATTTTGGTCAAAGAGTACAAGCTACAGCAATGTTATTCTAATAATTCTATGTCATTTTAACACTTTAGATGTCACCAAGATTACTACAGGAAGATGCCACTTTCGATCGAAAGCGAGCATAATCCAAGGAAAGAACTATATTAACTGTTTCACTTCATATTTCAGAAGAATAAAAAAGGTCATGTCAGAGATCACACCACTGCCAATGGCCTCTACGTCCACCATTTTTCAGACGGCACTCCAGAGACATCATGTGAGCCAGCCCACACAGAGAACGTCATATTCAGCTGGAAAACGATCTATTAAACTAAGTAAAATGAACGTAAAACTTTTTGAAATCCTAAAACTTTAACGGTGTTACTAATAAAAACTCTATATACAGACGTTTAACTGTCTTATTCTTATACAATGAGTAGCTCGTTTATAAGTCGTGTGTAAATTCCTTACTAATAATCACTACATACGTCGTGTATAACAGTATAACCGTTACACAGCTACGTCATAGTTTCGTCATTACTTCGTTACGAAAGGTAATAGAATATCTGAGGTTCTCTATAGGATTCGGTAGAGCGCTCTAGTGTGGCGTGTTAAATATCGATAGTACAACTGGCTCTAATCGATTACCACACTACATTTTGGTCAAAGAGTACAAGCTACAGCAATGTTATTCTAATAATTCTATGTCATTTTAACACTTTAGATGTCACCAAGATTACTACAGGAAGATGCCACTTTCGATCGAAAGCGAGCATAATCCAAGGAAAGAACTATATTAACTGTTTCACTTCATATTTCAGAAGAATAAAAAGGGTCATGTCAGAGATCACACCACTGCCAATGGCCTCTACGTCCACCATTTTTCAGACGGCACTCCAGAGACATCATGTGAGCCAGCCCACACAGAGAACGTCATATTCAGCTGGAAAACGACCTATTAAACTAAGTAAAATGAACGTAAAACTTTTTGAAATCCTAAAACTTTAACGGTCTTACTAATAAAAACTCTATATACAGACGTTTAACTGTCTTATACTTATACATACAATGAGTAGCTCGTTTATACGTCGTGTGTAAATTCCTTACTAATAATCACTACATACGTCGTGTATAACAGTATAACCGTTACACAGCTACGTCATAGTTTCGTCATTACTTCGTTACGAAAGGTAATAGAATATCTGAGGTTCTCTATAGGATTCGGTAGAGCGCTCTAGTGTGGCGTGTTAAATATCGATAGTACAACTGGCTCTAATCGATTACCACACTACATTTTGGTCAAAGAGTACAAGCTACAGCAATGTTATTCTAATAATTCTATGTCATTTTAACACTTTAGATGTCACCAAGATTACTACAGGAAGATGCCACTTTCGATCGAAAGCGAGCATAATCCAAGGAAAGAACTATATTAACTGTTTCACTTCATATTTCAGAAGAATAAAAAAGGTCATGTCAGAGATCACACCACTGCCAATGGCCTCTACGTCCACCATTTTTCAGACGGCACTCCAGAGACATCATGTGAGCCAGCCCACACAGAGAACGTCATATTCAGCTGGAAAACGATCTATTAAACTAAGTAAAATGAACGTAAAACTTTTTGAAATCCTAAAACTTTAACGGTCTTACTAATAAAAACTCTATATACAGACGTTTAACTGTCTTATTCTTATACAATGAGTAGCTCGTTTATAAGTCGTGTGTAAATTCCTTACTAATAATCACTACATACGTCGTGTATAACAGTATAACTGTTACACAGCTACGTCATAGTTTCGTCATTACTTCGTTACGAAAGGTAATAGAATATCTGAGGTTCTCTATTGCATCCGGTAGAGCGCTCTAATGTGGCGTGTTAAGTATCGATAGTACAACTGGCTCTGATCGATTACCACACTATATTTTGGTCAAAGAGTACAAGCTACAGCAATATTATTCTAATTATTCTGTCCTCTTTGGTTTGTTCTTCTGTGGTTACAAGGCAACCATCATCAAAAAAATTACAGTCGTTACGTACAGCTGTTAGAGGGGCGGACATTTTTTTTCTCTATATACACAACGCTTAAACAAGGGTTTTCGTGTATATAACTACTGCAAAGCAATTCCCATTGTATAATTACAGACTGTTTATACGTCCATAGCTTATTCACGGTGTATTAGTAACGTTTTCTGCCTCACCTCTGCATAAGTCTCGTATAAAAACTATGCATGGTTTATTAGTAAGACTTTAAAAAGCTATACCTTGTATAACGGACGGAACCGTTTCGGCACTAGTAGCGTGTCCTCGTTGGCGTTGTTGGACTACTGACACGATGCCGTCCATCGTACAAAGATATTACCTTTTTAACGATTTTAACATTTTTAAAGTGTTAAGTTTTTAAAAAAAAATATGTGTTTTATAACAAGCGATAAAGTGAACAGCAAGAGAAATAAAATTAATGATTTTGTAAGATTGAACAACTTTGTACTAGAGGAGAAATCTCAACTTTTTCATTATATTTTGAACTGAGCAGTGACAACAGAAGTTGGTAGACTAGGATGATATTAGTGTGTTATTTAGAAGTTGATTTTATACAAGAAAAACCATTTTGTATGCATTAATATTTTCCACAAGTAATTGACTTAGATCTATTGCAATAAATAACCTAATGTTCATGAAATAAAAATGATGTTTGAGAGGTTCAGGAGTAAACCATGGTAAGTGACGTTTCAGTGTTTGGAAGTTATTAGGTTGCTGAACATATTTTATACCTGCAACAGTTTGTATAGTTACCAGCAAAGTAGAATCTGTATACTTCTGCTATCTCTTGAGATGTTGAAAATTAACTACTCCATTAGACGTAGAATGTAGGATACCATATTAAACGCTGAATATATAATTTTTTGACCAAAATGTCAGTTACCACGTTTTACGCCCGTGCTCCTCATTTAATTGTTTCATGCTTAGTATTCTCAATTTGTGTTAAAAAGGCATAATTTTATAAATAAAAAAATTATATAAAAATTAAATAACTAATACAACATTGCGAAGTATTTTCAAAATGTCTTGTCCGTGATGAAGAAACAGAAAAATAATACAAAACAATTTTTAAACCTCTCTTTCAATTACAGTAGACCTAATATCGTTTTTTGTTGTTTTTCTAAATTTACGTTAATTGACTGATGCCCTTTCAAATATATATTGTTCATTTTCACTATTACATTTTCGTCTTTTTTTTTCTTCTTTTTTTCATTTCATTTATTATAGGCCTATTCTATAGATCTTATATTAGCAATGAAGCTTTAAGATGTGGAACAAGTCAAAATTTTACAAGTTTACAATAATTACAATTACAATTTTTACAAATTTTTACAATTTTTACAATATTTCTACAATTATGTAATTTTCTACAATTTTCTACAACTTTTTACAATATTTTGGCGAGATGTAGTGAGATGAGGTGAGGCCCGAGGATTCGCCAAAAGATTACCTGGCATTTGCCTTATGTTTGGGGAAAACCTCGGAAAAAACCCAACCAGGTAATCAGATCAAAGGAGGTGAAATGAAGTGAGGCCGAGGACTCGTCATTAAAATGCCCTTGCAAAAAAAAATATATTCATTTTCAGTATTACATTTTCGTCATTAAAATATCTTTTAGAAATTACCCGTGATTCAATAACGCGTCTTAATAATGTTTGCGATGTTGACCTATAAATTCAATCTAGTCATTATTCTTCAGTTATTTATGAAATTGCTTTGGATGAGAAAAGTTTTATAAAACATCTGGATGAAATATTGAAAGAAAAAGCCATGCAGAAGTGGAGCAGACGTCAGAGTGCACATTTGCACGAACCTTCAACGTCGCAGAATAATTGTGTGAAGGAAATAAACCTATCGGGTGTCACAGTATCTTCGAAAAATATGTAGTCTCCCCTTTTTGGCAAGTATTTTACCCACTTTTAACGGTGCGTTTTTGTGTGCGTTCTCGCTTGGCTGAATCACAACAATCCGTTTTCTCAAGAAATCCGCTCCCCCTTCCAGCAGGAATAAATGCGATGAGACACTTGTATGGTCCACATGCAATAAAACAGCGCCCTGACAAGGGACTGTATTACAGAGGCCGTGGTGACGCAAAATTCTACACGAAATTTATGTCACGGACGAAAAGAAAGCTTATCTCACATTTTCAATCCAGTGCATGACCACTCCTGATTACTGTAAAGAAGCAGTTGGTACGACTGACGATGACTGTGCTAGATCATCATCATCATCATCATCATCATCATCATCATCATCATCATCATCATCATCAATCTTCTTATTTTTCCCGTCTTCCACCTTCTTCTTGCCTTTCTCTTTTTGGAAACTTCTTTCCTCGTTTTTTTTGTATTATTCGTGTCCATATTCTTGCAGAAATTATAATTTATTCCCTTGTTCTACTTTTGTTTTCATTTTCCTTAACTTCATTATCCTTTATCATTAAATTTGTTCTTGGTTTCACCGTCCTTGTTCTCGGTTCCACTATCTTTTCCACTTTCACTTTCCTTCCTTTTGGTTTTCCTGTTTTTTCTTTTGTTTTCATCGTCATTCCTTTCGGTTTCATCTCTCTTATTTTTTATTCCAACGTCCTTTCTTCTTGATTTCTATTTCATTGTCCTTCCTTTTGATTTCATCGCCCATTCTTTTTTATTTTATTGTCCTTTCTTTTTGATTTCAAAATCCATTTCTATTTCATTGTCCTTCCTTTTGATTTCATCGCCCATTCTTTTTTATTTTATTGTCTTTTCTTTCTGATTTCATCGTCCTTCCTTTTTGATTTCATTGCCATTTCTTTCTGGTTTCATCGTCCTTCCTTTCTGATTTAATCGTCTTTCTGATTTCAATGTCCTTCTTATTTCATTTTCTATCCTTTTGATTTCATCGCTCTTTCCTTTTCATTTCATTTTCTATTCTTTTTGATTTCATTGTCCTTCCTTTCTGATTTAATCGGCCTCTTTTTTAGATTTCATCATTCTCCCCTTTTGATTTCATCATTCTCCCATTTTGATCTCATCGTTCTTTCTTCTTGACTTCAGCCTCCTTTCTTCTTGATTTCATCCTCCTTCCTTTCTGATGTAATCGTCCTCTCTTTAAGATTTCATCATCCCCTCTTTTTAATTTCGTTGACCTTCTTTCTTGATTTCATCATCCTCCCATTTTGATCTCATCGTCCTTTCTTCTTGACTTCATCCTCTTTCCTTCTTGATTTAATCTTCCTTCCTTTCTGATTTAATCGTCCTCTCTTTTAGATGTCATCATCCCCTCTTTTTAATTTCGTTGTCCTTCCTTCTTGATTTCATCATCCTCCCATTTTGATCTCATCGTCCTTTCTTCTTGACTTCATCCTCTTTCTTTCTTGATTTCATCATCCTCGCATTTTGATCTCATCGTCCTTTCTTCTTGACTTCATCCTCTTTCTTTCTTGATTTCATCATCCTCGCATTTTGATCTCATTGTCCTTTCTTCTTGACTTCATCCTCTTTCTTTCTTGATTTCATCATCCTCCCATTTTGATCTCATCGTCCTTTCTTCTTGACTTCATCCTCTTTCCTTCTTGATTTAATCTTCCTTCCTTTCTGATTTAATCGTCCTCTCTTTTAGATGTCATCATCCCCTCTTTTTAATTTCGTTGTCCTTCCTTCTTGATTTCATCATCCTCCCATTTTGATCTCATCGTCCTTTCTTCTTGACTTTATCCTCTTTCTTTCTTGATTTCATCATCCCCTCTTTTTAATTTCGTTGTCCTTCCTTCTTGATTTCATCATCCTCCCATTTTGATCTCATCGTCCTTTCTTCTTGACTTCATCCTCTTTCCTTCTTGATTTAATCTTCCTTCCTTTCTGATTTAATCGTCCTCTCTTTTAGATGTCATCATCCCCTCTTTTTAATTTCGTTGTCCTTCCTTCTTGATTTCATCATCCTCCCATTTTGATCTCATCGTCCTTTCTTCTTGACTTCATCCTCTTTCCTTCTTGATTTAATCTTCCTTCCTTTCTGATTTAATCGTCCTCTCTTTTAGATGTCATCATCCCCTCTTTTTAATTTCGTTGTCCTTCCTTCTTGATTTCATCATCCTCCCATTTTGATCTCATCGTCCTTTCTTCTTGACTTCATCCTCTTTCTTTCTTGATTTCATCATCCTCGCATTTTGATCTCATCGTCCTTTCTTCTTGACTTCATCCTCTTTCCTTCTTGATTTCATCTTCCTTCCTTTCTGATTTAATCGTCCTCTATTTTATATTTCATCATTCTCCTTTTCTGATTTCGTTGTGTCCTTCCTTCTTGATTTCATCCTCCTTCCTTTTTGATTTCATCGTCCTTTTATTTATTGTCTCAGAGCGGGCCGATTCTCCCGAAACGGTTTAGTGACTTATTTCAACAGTTGGCAGCACTGACTCATGAGGCAGACGTCCACTCACCACCCAAACAAGAATCTCTGTATCAGCTTTACTTATTATCTCACACAGAACAAGATTCTAAACAGTATTCACACTGTAAATTAATAAGAGTATTGTGAAGTATTTAAAAAACAGCTGTATTTGCTTCATCCAACTCATTCCTCCTGCAAACAATGATGATTTTCACAAAGAAATGAAGACTATTTCCACGCGATACCAGTTCTATTAGCTACTAAGGGATTATAAAGTAACCCATGAGATGGAGCACCTTACAAACCAATGTCGATAGGTCTGATATTAAATATTTCCTAAAATTGGCCCGATTCGCCCTCTGGACCAATTCGCTCCCTCTTATCCTATTATTATTTTCTTAATGACCTCTTTCACTAATATACACTTGTTATTTTACTTATTTTTATTACTAATATATTGCTTTACTGCTTTTTGTTCTTCTTCACGTGTTCTTATCGTATTCTATGCTGCTCTTATTTCTTTCCTACTTGTTTTAATTTTTGTTACCTGATATTGTTGTTGCTATTACTGTTTACATTTCTATCTTCCATATTTTGCAATAGCCTGCTTGATTTCAGATGTTGGCAAGACTGTCAGAGACTTCAAGGATTTTTGATACCATTTCCAGACAAGGTATTTCACATGAGAAGATCTGAAGGTAGCGAACGAGCATTAGATTATGAAGAAATGATAAAATAGTAGTAAAATAAGTGCGATCATCTAGAGCAGGCATGTCAACTGATGCCCATACGGGCAAGCGCGCGCTTTAGAGCTCAGGAGAGCCTGAGCGCTTTACAGCGGAAAGGAAAGAGACAGACAAGAGAGGTAGTATATGCCGCTTGGTCGAGCTTTATACAGGGATGGCCAGCACTGATTCAATGAATAAAGGGAAGAGAACTTATTAAAACTGTATCCATGTTAATTTTTAGATTTTTCTGAGAAGTATAAGTGCATTAAAGAATTTAAGTTTCAATTTTAATGCTCATTTTTCACGGGTTTTATTTTTATTCAAAAGCAGTATTTTCTCAACTTTTTACAGAAAGGTGAAATTTTCAGATAAGTATGTTTATTTATTAGCCTTATAGGCACAGAAACAATGTTTTCATAAATGTAATCGTAAATATGTATTACTGAAGATACGCATTGAAAATTTTGAAAATATTCGCATGGAAAATGTTTGTAATAAAATGAATTAATAAAGGAACTACTGTTACATCATAAACAAAGATATGTGCCCATTTGTTGTAAAAACGTCATATCTATAGCTTCAGCAGGTTTCGAGAAAATAATTTAATATTCTGATGATAGGAATTTGCGCACCAATATCACCTTAAAAGCATAATGCGATAAGGGTTTTGTTATATAATATTAGTTACAGTTGAAACACATATCTAGGTAACTTTGCTTTGTACTATAATATTGTTTTGATTAGTTTAATGATTACTTTTATAAGGCTAAAGATACCATCAATATCAATTCCAACTTACCAAGTCGTACTTAATTTCTTTCTTGGGATATCATTTTCTTTATAAATGATGTTTCATTCACTCAATATAGTAAAGTTTTACTACTATGAAATTTATATGAATATTCCTTCTTAACTCTTTATTATGTTATTAACTGTAATATTAAGAAACTGGTGTTAGTACTTTGTTTTGCGGACAATATAGATAATATCAAACAGCAAATAGCCATATAAAATAACGACATAAAATTTCACGTTTCGTTTGAAGTTTGTATACCACTGTTTTCTTAATCCAACAGGCTACTTATTTATACTGGATGTTCATTTCAAAGTGTGTCATGACGTCACTGTTGTGAGTCAGCGATTTGAAGCGAGTTTCAGCTTTTATGTCAGAGAAGTTTCCTATTAATCAAGACGTTCAATCTGAACTTGAGAACGTGTATGGTATAACTTGAACGTCGTAGCAACAGATGGCGGTCTATACGGTCTGTGTGCTACCATAACCTCTTTCGAACTGTGTTTTGCGCGGGCAAGTCGTACGCAGGGTATTTGTTATCATCGGTTGCGTACGGCAACATTCCACAACACAAATCAAATGCTCCGTGTCCATGTTGACCGTCGAAGTTAATGTCAACAAATACATAAGTAATCGTCTTAACCCTCTCCCCATATCCCGACAGTAAGAAAAAAATTCAACCCAGTAAGTGTTTCCAAACAGTTCACATTCCTGTCACTACAGGCGTTACCGTACGTATCGGTAAGTACTCTTCAGAATGAACGCCGTACTTGCTAGGCAACTTCTCTGCTTATAGGTAATACGCCTTTGCGGAAGTGTAGGAAGATTGAATTCTCTAGGCTCATCGGCTAGCCACATGACGGCATGCAGCGAGCCATGACTAGGCCTGTGATATTGGAGCATGTTTACAGTGAAAGAAAGCCAATTCACTACAGGATATACACAGAGTACGTAAGTGTATGTGTGTACGGAGAGACACAACCGCCGCGGTATAGTTCATTCAAGTGTAATACAAACTGTCGTGAAGTGTAGTGCGCTCCGCAGTATGACTCAGAAGAAACACGTCTCGAAACTAGAATATTTAGTTTCACAGTATGGTGCAGTTTGCATTCTAAATAAAATCTGTATTGTAAACTTTGCAATGTCAGCATTATATCTGCTAAAAACAAGGAATATAATGTTCAAAGGCACGTAAGTACAATGAAACATAAACGGCTGGAACAAGGAAATGAGCAGAACGTTTTTCCAGCGTAAAGAAGGTGATAGAGATGTTCGATAAGAATGATGCAGCTTATATAGATAGGTGCAATTATCAAATATTGAACAACAGTGTCATTTTATTGTATCAAATTTTGGATTTATTCCTCATCCGATTCAAAGTTTAGAAAAGAGTGGAGTTAAACTGGTGGAACAAATTTCAGTAATGAATAATATTGTGTCTAAACTAAATAGTACACAAGACGACGTAGGCAACAAAATCTGAAACAAAAATGAAATATGTATTACAAAAAATAATGGGTTCAGTTCACTCTGCCAGGTAGCTAGTTTTCTATCGGGTGACAGATACACAGTAGATAATTTAGATGTCAAATATGTCGTTTCGCAGCTTTTCTGCATTCAAATCCATACTAGGCAGTAGTAGACACTCATTCGTTTTCGAACTTAGAGAATGCATATTGTTGTTCACTGTAGTTACAAACTAAACACTCAATAGGCAATATATCTAAGCCCACGTGTGTTGAATGGAATTTTCTAATAGTTGAAATAAGTAAAAATAAAGATAGAAAGTAATTCAGAGGGATGTGCGTATTATTTTATTCTGCAGACTGTATATACAAGACTCTGTGTACCTATATATTCTGGAGTGAGTTGGCTTTCTTTCACCGTAAACATGCTCCAATGTCACAGGCCTAGCCATGACACACTTTGAACTAAACACGCAGTATACACAATCCTTCCTCCTTCCATACCTAGCGCTTGATGCCCGTGCACGACGTCAAGGTCAGAAAAATGCGCTTGCTTTGACATCACTGATCTAGAGAAATTCGTCACGGCTACATCTCTGTGCATTGTAGCATTCTCTCCTGGGCTCTGCCGAGATTTCACAGTACAGTGGAAGCCGATGCACTAGCCACTCATTTAACGCTGCACTGCAAGGATCTTGATTTCCAGAGTGTCATCAAGGCGCGGCGGTAAAGTTTGCGCGATAATCACGTCTACAAGGCAGCCAGCAGCATGTGTTGCGCGTTCATTAAAAGTTTTCGAATCATTAATGAATTTCAGCTGCAACTGTGTGCTTGTTGTACAAATTATTCCTCGTGGGAGGAAAGATAAAATTTAACCTCACTTCGTGTTAATTTAAAATACATTAAACAGTCGCCACATTGTTCATTTCACAGCAACGGCCTCTACCAAATTGGTTCCATTTTTACAGACTCACAACGCCAGGCGCGCAGAGAAAAATTTTCCAAGATTTTGACGGGAATAAACGTTTTAAAAGCTTCCAACTCAGCCTAGAAATACTTGCACTTTAACAAACCAAATGCCGAGGCTGTCGACAAATAATGGGCCTGTAAGTATTTGCTTATTAAATTATAATTTTCTGCTGTATACCATGTTCAGAGTTCTGTACAATGTAATTTTAAGCTATGCAACAGCTTGCAAGAAGACCACTTACTGGCAACTCCGTCAATGAAAGATGGCGGCGTAACTCCAACTAGAATGCATACAAGACTGGATTTTTTATTAATACAGGCCACTAGGTACAGGAGATTTTTAAAGTATTTCTGTAAGTTAATAATAATTAAGGAGCGGATTCCTATGTGATTAAATATTATTTTTGCGTGTGATAAAACACAATTAACAAAGTTAAAAATTCCGAACATGAAGTTTCAAGTTTAAAACCCGAATTTTATTTCACAAAAAACACATATTATCACAAAATAATTATGTAAACACATATTTTCAGGAAATCTATTATAAACACATAAATCTTGGAGTTTTTTTACTTAAATAATTTTTTACAAGAACTTTTAAACATTTTAAAACTAAATCAATTATGTCATTCAGAAGTACGTTATCTTTTTAAGAATTCTTGGTTGCTTCGTGTTTCTAAGCGCTGTGTGGTGTATCCGTGATCCATTTTTGTAATAGTATCGCCACAAGTTCTGAGAACTGCTAGGCAACATATCAGTGTTATTATTAGAGAATAAATTAACATGGAAAAGGAACAGATAATCAGGAATATTTATTGTTGCTGAAGATGATTTCATTCAACTCTTTGTTTGTGAAACACAACAGATTAGAGCTCGGGTATGAACATTATTTAGTTTAAACAAATCTCTCGCCTCTCGCTCATGTCCATCAAGTAAGGCAATACATCTCGTTGTGATTCCCTGTTATCGGCTTCGTCAATCGATATCCTTCAAGATATACTGAAAGATGATTGTTTAAAAAACGATTTGGCTTTCCTTTTACCAAATCTAAGCTTTTTCTGTGACACTATAAAATAACTCGAAACATCCAAAAACCTGTTGTCTGGTGCGTGCCGTGAAAATTAAACTAGACTCGCTACCAGGTTCAGAAGTACAAGTACTAAGGGACAAATTCCAGAATGTGTTTGGGAAAAACAGTGGATATAAAAAAATGTGTAAAGTTGCTCAAGTATTGGAGGATGTGCCTGTAGGTGAAATTGACGGTGTATGTGTTTGTGACATTCCTCTCTTTAAATATGTACGTCTGATGTCCTGTGATGTGGAAAGATCGTTTTCACAGTATATGTAAGTCGTTGTTCAGAGATAATCGGCATGCATTTGTGATGGAGAATTTGGAGATGACCTTTGTTGTTCACTACAATTCTCGGACAACTACTAGCACTCAAGTGTGGTTGGTGAGTACCTAGTAACTTTTTTTTTTCCAAACTAAGTAAAGTATTTTTGTCATATTTAAAAAAGAATATATTTTTTTTATTTTTAGCAAATATGTTCGTACTTCAGAATTGTGTAGTAAATATGCACTATCTCTAATTTGAGAAACAATGTTCAAATATTAAAACTTACTTATACAACAACAAATTCCACAATTTAGGACATCTGGCCGACATCTTCGGCTGAACGGATCCAGAATACAAAGCAGAAATTAAATTTAAAATAAAATACAATATAATTTGCGGAGAGAATACGAAACAATGATACATTTAAAAATAAAGTGCAATTTGATTTCGGAGAAACATGAGATGAAAGTACAATGAAGAGTAATGAAATGAAGTAAAAAAAAAAACATTACGTAGTGTTGTACAAATGATTGTGTAAAATGGATAATGAAACTCTCAATACCATTAGACAAATTTTGTTAATGTCCTCATTGGAAAATTTAAGAGAAAGGAGAATTGTTTTGGTTAACTTAAATGAAGTTCTAGCGCCAGAAGAAGTCCTTTCACTTCCCATGTATTAATATTCATTTTGTATCTCTCACTGAAGTGAGGAATACATGGATTGTAAATAGACTTCTTTTCATCGTTAACGTTATTGGCTTGTTGATCATCCTTCTCAAATTTTAATTAAATAGTCAAAATGGAGCCTATTAAAAATTCAGTGGGAAAGCGTTTTCCACCTAATTCTCATATTTCTGAAAATGTTTTTATGATTATTTTTTCAATCTATTATTAAATATTGTATCCATAACATGTACCAGAATCAGTTTTCTTACATGAAGAGTTTGTATAATATACAATATTTCATCCTAGAAGTTACAAAATTCATTATTCACTAAAAATAATTCTTTTTTTTTATATTTGTGTTTCATGTATATAATAGTTTTAATGTATCTTTGTTTCTATTACATTTAATATGTATTTTATGGTTTTTTATTGTAATAATTGTAATTGTAATATAATGTATACAGTATTTACATTTAAATAAAAATAAGCTTTGAAATTAAAAAAAAAATCACATAAATACATAAAATACTCTAGTACAGTGGTCGTCAGCACGCGCTGAAATGTGCAAAGGTTAAGCGGTGCCGTCCCGTGTGCACCGTCGTGCAGCAGGCAGATATAGAGAGCATACCTGTTAGCAGCTACGAGTGCACCATGGTGCACTGAGTTTTCCGCGGGTAAGAGACGCTAGCTCCAGGGTGCTCTGTGCTGACGACCCCTGCTGTAGTACATTTTCTATACATAAAATTTAAAAATAGATCGAAAAAAATCATAAAATATATTCAGAAATATGGAAAATATGTGGGAAACGCTTTCCCATTGCATTTTTAATAGACGCAATTTTGAATATTCAATTACCGCTAACTATAAATTGCATATTGTTTCATGAAGTACAGGCAGTGAATATTTAGCATAGTAATTCTGAGTTTAACATAATTTCTGGTTTCTAAGAAAAAAGTGTTTAATTTTGTTCTTATTTACAGTGCGCAAAGGTGGTTGTACCCCCATACATGGTACCCATTTTATAGGTGGCCACTGGGTAAGTGTGGATTTTCATATGCTGTGGAGTGAGAATGCACCAATCGACGAATTTCATGGTGTTAGAAATTAATTTTCTGTGTTATGCAATTCGATGAACCATGAAGTATTTTCGTTTTTTTTTTTTTTTTTAATCAACCGACATTTTCTGCCGAGATATCTTCCTAACCGGAGCAGTGACTGTCTCTCTACTAAGAGGATCTAAATTTGTAAGATCGTGCAGAAAATGAAGAAAATTTTAGAAATTAAAGATAACTCTTTTAACCCCTTTATTTATCATGACTGTTTGCTGACTATGATCCATATGTTTTTCTGAAGAATCTTCGAAGGGATATTGAGCGTATTCAAAACAACATATCCTGCACTGTCATGAATATATTTATCATAATGATATTAAAATTTATGAGCCTTTTCAAGAGTATATGGATTTAAATGTTTTATTAATAAATCTATTGGCAAGAATTACAAATCAGTTTTCTCCCATCTTGAGCAATCACAACTGTTCTGTCAGTATCTGCCAGTATTATTGGTATTTCGTTTATGTATGAATATAAAATTTGATGTGTATAATTTATTATTATTGTTATTATTATTATTATTATTATTATTATTATTATTATTATTATTATTATTATTACTATAGCAGTAAGTGCAACAATTATCGAGCGATATAATTCTTGAATGTTGAATATTGCATATAAAATATATTAAACTTTATGATTAAGGATGGATAGAACAGAGAAAAATTCTCTCCGACACCGGGACTCGTACCCGGGCTTTCAGCTCTACGTGCTGACGCTTTATCCACTAAGCCACACCGGATTCCAGTTCCGATCCCGAATCGAATTCCGTCAGTTTAAGTTCTATCTCTCAGTTTTCCCTTTGGTTGCCTACCCTCATGTACTGAGTCACAGAATATGTGAGTGGCATAATGTCCAACGCACTATGTACAGAGGTGCACTCATTATGAGTGACTAAGTGGCCGGGATCGGTCGGGATGATATATATAATACGATATGCGTAAGTAATCACTTAGTGATTCAAGACGGCGGTTATCTCTGAATAATTTCAAGGGAAAAATTGTTCCGGAGCGGGGTATCGATCCCGGGACCTCTGGTTGAACGTACTAGTGCTCTACCAACTGAGCTACCCAGGAACTCCATCCGACACCATCTCAACTTTTCCCCTTATATTCACACAACTCGACTGGTCTGACAAGACGCCTGAGACCCACATCGAGTGCATACAAACTGTGTGACTTGGAATTGTGGTTTTCTGTTAACGTACCTACAGTAACGTATATATTATGCAAATTTAGTTTTTCAGGTAAAGCTCCCTGTGAAGCAGACTAGAATAATTTCAAGGGAAAAATTGTTCCGGGGCCGGGTATCGATCCCGGGACCTCTGGTTGAATGTATACCAGCGCTCTACCAACTGCGCTACCCAGGAACCCCACGACACCGTCTAAATTTTCCCCCTTATATCTATACAACTCGCCTGAGACCCACATCGAGTGCACATAAACTCTGTGTGACTTGGAATTGTGGTTTTCTGTTAACGTACCTACAGTAACGTATATATTATGCAAGTCTAGTTTTTTACACTTGAATAATTTCAAGGGAAAAATCGTTAGGGGGCCGGGTATTGACCCCGGGACCTCTGGTTCAAAAGTACCAGCGCTCTACTAACTAAGCTACCCAGGAACTCCACCCGATACCGTCTCAATTTCTCCACTTATATCCACACAACTCGAGTAGGCTGACAAGATCGAGTGCACACAAACTCTGTGTGACTTGGAATTGTGGTTTTCTGTTAACGTACCTACAGTAACGTATATATTATGCAAGTCTAGTTTTTCAGGTAAAGCTCCCTGTGATGCAGATTTGAATAATTTATGTTTATGTTTACTCTTACCGATGACATACATACAATCGGTAAAGAAGTCAGTTGTTATTAGACAACATTTGCAGTACAAGACATAGTTGGTTTCCATTTAAGAAAAGAAAGTTCACTCTAATATCTTGAAAATTATTTAATGTATAAGAAATACATTACGTGTATAAGATGTCCCCTTCGATGCAATTTAACTTGTAATTGTCGGTTTATGTATATCTGAAATATTTCACACGCTATCGGAGGTGAAAAAGTTAAGTGGACCAACCTGTGTATATAATTTGAATTATAGTACCCCTATATTTTTATCTGTGGAAGTAGATATGAAAATAGGTATGGTACTTGAACGAAAACAGTATCATATTGTGGAATTATAATTTTACGTGTGTTACAAAGTTGTTCATCCTACCGTTGACAAGGTGCACGTGTATTTGTTGACATCAGGATTAAAAATACAGTGAACAAACTTCAAAGAAGGTTAAAAAACTCCAATTTTCCGCTGAGAATCGAACCAGGTTTCATCTGGTTCGTAGCCAACAATGTTACCAATATTTCCGTTGTGAAGTCCACCTTGACTTTTGTCGGCACATAACTACATTAAGAAAGAATTTATTTATCTTCTTAAACATGGGAGGGGCGTTGGAAAACAAATGAGAAGCGACGAACAACGAGTTCAAGGAACCCTTAAAATATTTCCTCACAGTTCATTAATTATTTTATTTAATGTTGAACAACTTTAAATCTCCTAGTTACTAAGTGCCAACAAAATTCAACAGAGCTCATATATCTGGAATATTTATAGCATTACAACTCACGCGTGTTATGAGAGTATTTTTTTCAGCATCATTCCAACGCATTCTTGATGGCTAATTGAGCTGTAAGACGAAATGGATGACTACGAATGAGAAAGAAGGCCTAAAATCCGCTGGAAGCCTTGATTGTCCATGCACGCTATTCCGGAATCCGGACGAAATTAAACTCAGTATGTTTCTCGCTTGCGTACAGGAGGAGGAGGAGACACACAACCTTGCGTTTTATTTTGGCGTTTTCGAGGAAGCAGCAGCCGCAACGAAGATGCTGCGATGTATCACTACAAGTAGTTTCTAAAACTGGATGAGATGATTCAACGCTGACGGGAGAGATCACAGAAAACCTGTCCATGTAAATCACGTCTCGGATTATTGATTTAAACTCCAGGAATAGACACTCTTTCAATCGATTTCTTTATCTTAAGGACTAATATGTTTAAACGAACTGAATATAATATTTTTAAGAGACAAATGCGAAGATGATAGCATTTGCGGGAGTCCGGTTCAAAATCTGCTTAATGCAACTTTGAACAATGAGTGTAACTTTACACCACCAACACCTTTTGAATTGTACATGTGATTTTATAGATCTCGTACAGAGTATTCTGTTTGTCTGTAGCTTTTTTTCAAGTCTGTGAATTTATAGATCTCCTACAGAGTATTCCGTTTGTCTGTAGCTCTCTTTCAAGTCTGTGATTTTATAGATCTCCTACAGAGTATTCCGTTTGTCTGTAGCTCTCTTTCAAGTCTGTGATTTTATAGATCTCCTACAGAGTATTCCGTTTGTCTGTAGCTTTTTTTTTTCAAGTCTGTGAATTTATAGATCTCCTACAGAGTATTCCGTTTGTCTTTAGCTCTCTTTCAAGTCTGTGATTTTATAGATCTCCTACAGAGTATTCCGTTTGTCTGTAGCTCTCTTTCAAGTCTGTGATTTTATAGATAATGCCCATGGCTTGTCAGTATATCTTTTCATTAATAATATTCCTCGTATGTAATCGTGAAAACTTTGTAACTAATTCAACAGTTCATAGCATAAATACACGTCAAAAATGTCTTTCATACTCCTTCGTGCTATCAAAAAGGAGTGCGTTATATGGCAGTAAAAATTTGTAATAGCCTCCCTATCGATATAAAAAATGAAACTCAAAACATAACATTATTTAGGGCCAAATTAAAGAAGTACCTAATTTCTCACGTCTTATATTCTGTAGGTGAATTCATGACATTCAATAACGCATCATGAAATTGATACTAAAACTTTCTGTTGTACTAGTAGACTATATTGTAGATCTCGTCTGTATATATTTCATCTAGACTGTGTCTATAAATTAAGATTTCATAATAGTATTAAGTTTTTTGACTTGTTCCATATTCTAGCTGTAAGCATGTATGAATACCATGGAATGTTAATAAATACAATATAATACAATAGATCTCCTACACAATATTCCATTCCTCTGTAGCTCTTTTTCAAGTATGTGATTTTATAGATCTCCTACAGAATATTCCGTTTGTCTGTAGATCTTTCTCAAGTCTGCGATTTTATAGATCTCTTACAGAGTATTTCGTTTGTCTGTAGCTCTTTTTCAAGTCTGTGATTTTATAGATCTCCTACAGAGTATTACGTTTGTCTGTAGCTCTTTTTCAAGTCTATGATTTTAAGATCTCCTACAGAGTATTACGTTTGTCTAGTAGCTCTTTTTCAAGTCTATGATTTTATAGATCTCCTACAGAGTATTCCGTTTGTCTGTAGCTCTTTTTCAAGTCTGTGATTTTATAGGTCTCCTACAGAGTATTCCGTTTGTCTGTAGCTATTTTTCAAGTCTGTGATTTTATATATCTCCTTCAGAGTATTCCGTTTGTCTGTAGCTCTTTTTCAAGTCTGTGATTTTATATATCTCCTTCAGAGTATTCCGTTTGTCTGTAGTTCTTTTTCAAGTCTGTGATTTTATAGATCTCCTACAGAGTATTCCGTTTGTCTGTAGCTCTTTCTCTAGTGTGTGATTTTATAGATCTCCTATAGAGTATTCCGTTTCTCTGTAGCTCTTTTTCAAGTTTGTGGTTTTCTAGATCTCTTACAGAGTATTCCGTTTGCCTGGTAGTTTTGATTGACGTGCCAATAAGAGAGTTCGAAATTACCAAGGTAGTAAAAGAGAAAACAACGCTGAACGTTCTCAGAGAATTAACAAACAACGAGAGCGTATTGCTAGAACTAGACAGCGTAGTCGAGAGTTAATACGCATGTTAATACATATGTTAGCATTCCATTACGATTCGATTATTTTCATTTTAATGATATTCAAATAGATAAAACGGATAAATGAAACGCAAAAATGGGGTAAAGAACCAAACGGATTACGTAGTGCTTATGGACACGTTGTTATTTCTGAGACTCAAGATCCCCCACAACCATTTAAAAACTTACAGTAATACATCCATTATCAACAAACGTTTTAAATAATATAAGACAGTGCAACACCTTATTCCAAGTGGGGCCGTTTGGTGACAAAGCCTTCTTTCAGTTGAGAGAACAAACCTCTGTTCTTACAAATATTTTCTGCTTCAGACGCTGTTAGGTCTAACTTAATACCAAGCTTAAAGTAGAATTAATTGAACAACTCCAGAGTCTATTTCATGGTAATAACAGTTTCATTCATACTTCTAGACACAACTTTGAAATTAATTCAGGAGCAAACGACTTATAACTTATAATAAACTAATTAGGCCTATTAATTAATAATAATAAAGCTGTATTTGGAAATATAACAGATTTAAGTCAATTATATTTATTTCTAACAGGACGTGCAGCGAAGCGCACGGGTATGGCTAGTTATTAATAAAAATTAGACCATCGGAGGTTCTAGAAATAACACATACAGAAAGAGCTGTAAACAATAGCCGTGGTAATTTATCGCGGAGTCAGATCGAGCTTACGTCACACGCTTTTGTGTGTGGATCGGCAAATCGGCCGTGAAGTTACACGTATTTCAGACAGATAACACTCGTGTCTTGCCCTCATGGGCTAAATTTACAGGCAGGTTTTTCTTCCTAGAGTGTTAAATTAAAGTCAGCCAGTCCACGCCAGCAGAGGACGCAGTGTTGAAAAGAAACAGAAGTGATGATGTCATTTTAGAGCGTGCTCTCCCCCCCCCCGTTATTATTTTTATCCCGGTGAGTTTCACAGTTCAAGGCTTGTCTCGGTCTCTCGTGAAATTGGGAATAAAAGACCGGAGAGAAGAGAGCCTCGTGGTATGCAATTGAAATACTAATTATCAGACTTGGCACCGGAGGAGAATATTTCGGGGCGGAAGATTACACTAACAAACAAGGAGCGCTATGTCTGTGCTCCAAGGAATTCACACACTGTGCCCTCACCCACTAAGTTCATACTATATTCATATTATTATATTTAGTATATGTATATAACATATATGCCTTTCTGTTGTTTATTCAGTTAACTTACTTTTTACACAACAATTCCTAAAAGTAGATCTTGAACGCCACACAAGCATGTTAAAAATTTACTCTCAGATTGTAGCGTGCAAAAACTACTTTTAACACTGTCTGCTGTTTGCGCAGATTGTTGTTCCCGCCAGGTGTCACATAGCAGCAATTGCAACCGATCAACAAAGCGGTTCAAACAAGACACACCTACTTTTAAAAATTACTGTTGTTAAAGAAACGTAAACAAATTAAATAAATAGCTTCAACAACTATTTCATTGATAACTACAATGTGATTCTCTCGCCAGAGTCTCCACACTTTTGTCTATAAAACTGCCATCTACAGCTCGATTCAGCGTTAATGGCCCCTGTCCTTGGTTGTTTGGCTAGTGAGCGAGCTGTGTGTTACGTCATAAGAAAAACATTTAATCACAAATATGCATAGGAGGGGAAGAGGGAAGAGGAAGAATGAAATATCTATGCTCGAAGCTGAGGGACACTCATGTCAAGAAAATATGTCATCATGACATTGTTTACTCAACAGACGTAGTGGTTTAACGGGACGTGTGGAAGAATATTGTGTTTTAAGATGGAGTGTACCGCGACATGATAAGAAGAAAGTGTTAGGTGTTATGACTGTGCGGCCTGACCTATGTGACCCAGCCCGCCAGTAGAGTAACTCGCTCTTAGTCTATCTGTCCTTGTAAACTGTCCTTGTAAATTTTATGTTATATTAATGGCTAAGACCACAATAATGTACACGAAATTTTATTAAATTATAACTACCTACTAAAAATACAAAAGATAATAAAATTAAAGCTAATCGTTTAAAACAAAAGATTTTATAGCCTCAAACAAAATAAAGTCATAATAAATAATGACTGCCTCCGTGGTCTGTTGGTCAGCATGCTGGAGCGTGCTGGCTTAGATATCAGGAGGTCCCGGGTTCGATTCCCGGGCTCGGCTCTCGGTGAATTTTTCTTGAAGAAGAAAAATTCCTTGGGTGTCTAGAGTCTGGAAATTTGTATGAATGTGAGTGTGATTGTGAGTGTGCCGGGTTAATATTAACCAATCATTACAAATATAAAAATACATCAGGACTGTCGCTGGGCAGTAACCTGAACACACGGTTCAGTGTCAATTGTTGACAAGAAACTCCATCTGTTAGCACAACCATAAAGCATCTAATAGATGCTATAGAGTTACCAACAATGAAAAAAAAAACAAGATTTCACCCAAAAACAATAAAATAACCTCAACAAAACTTTTAACTACTTTAACCAAAAAGATTCGAGCCTGGCTCTTACGGTAGTGGCTAGAAACATTTTTGTTTTATAATTTTAATTTGTACTCGCTAGCTAGCCAGTTAAACAAATAAAATAAATAAAATAAATAAAATAAATAAATCTACTTACTTTTTGCAGAGGGCAAAATCCCTGAATCAAGCTGTACTTAAAGTTTCTCTTGAAATTTTGTATGCATAATTATTTGGTAATGTTTCCATATTTGTCTTGCAATTTAACACACATTACAACAATGAAAAATCGCCGTGAATATGTCCTACACACGGACATATGTGCTTTGCTCCAGTATTAATAGGGAAATGCTGCAATGTGCTTTACAAGCGCACAACGGAAGTTGTAGCGTGACTATTCATGTCAAAATTGGACGGACGTTCCAACGCACGGACGTTAGCAGTGTGTCTCGTTTCATTTAGTTTCTAGTTAAGCTATAACGCACGTTGCGACGTACGTTATAACGTCCGTAAAATCAATGCTCGTGTGTCCCAGGCCTTAAGGTCTACTATATGCACCACAGTTACATACAACATAAATGGAAACATTCTGTATATTGAAGTTTTTGTAATTTACTGTTCAAGTGTACTTGGCTATATTTCAATTATAGACTATTTCACAGGTTAAATACGAAGCATTTATTTTGTTAGGGCCCGCTAGCGGAAGCTAAGTACCGGTATATGCGGCATTGAACAGCGCAACTGTCCCACTGAGCGGTCGGTTGTGAGTCAAGAACACACAAGGTAAACCGAAGAACTGACAGTTCGAAATATAAAAATGCTTACTCATTTCAAAGTTGTGCTCCCCCTTTGCTGCAAGGTAGATTTAAACACATTTCTATTCACACGTTGCAGCTCTGCGGTCGAAATATTGGCTATTTCTTCTCATATGTTGTTTTGTGACGTTTTTAACTTGATTTCTTGTCGAATACTGATTCCGTAGTTTTGACTTTGCTCACTATATTTTATGAACTGTTCTCTTATTAGGTGGATTTACCCCAGAAAATTGTTCCTGATATACTCTACAACCCTGGGAAGGTGATTTGTTGTTTTCTTTTTTTCTTTTTTTTTTTTTTAAATACAAGAAATGAAAATTATTTCCTCGGTAGTAAATCTTAGAACCATAGACACAGAAAGACAACTGACAGGTCTCTCAAGACAACTTACTCAAGCGTCATGCCGTCTTATCTCTGCCTGCCTATTCGACTTATGCTTATGTAACTGCCGCCATCATAATCCGTATGGTAGCGAGCCCAAGCAAAATAAATGCACTGTATTTGAGAGTTGAGGTTTTATATTATTTTTAATTTGTTACAAAGTGTAAAGTACTCGGGGTGTTCCCATTTTCCTCTAACATTCCACCATTAACACGATAATAACAATAATAATAATAATAATAATAATAATAATAATAATAACAATAATAATAATAATAATACTTAGGCGTACTTGCTTACAAATGGCTTTTAAGGAACCAGCAGGTTCATTACTGTCCTTGCATAAGCCCACCATCGGTCCCTATCCTGTCAAGATTAATCCACTCTATATCATCATATCTCATCTCCCTCAAATCCATTTAAATATTATCCTCCCATCTATGTCTCGGCCTCCCCAAAGTATTTATCCCTCCGGTCTCCCAACTAACACTCCATATGCATTTCTGGATTCACACATGTGTTACATGCCCTGCCCATCTCAAACGTCTGGATTTAATGTTCCTAATTAAGTCAGGTGAAGAATACAATGCGTGTAGTTCTGAGTTGTGTAACTTCCTCCATTCTCCTGCAACTTCATTCCTCTTAGCCCCAACTAACACTCGATATGCATTACTGGATTCGCCCATACGTACTACATGCCCTGCCCAACTCAAACGTCTGGATTTAATGTTCCTAATTAAGCCAGGTGAAGAATACAATGCATATAGTTCTGCGTTGTGTAACATTCTTCATTCTCCTGTAACTCCATTTCTTAGTCCCAAATATTTCCTAAGCACCTTATTCCCAAACACCCCTTAACCTCTGTTCCTCTCTGAGTGAGAGTCCAAGTTTCACAACCATAGAACAACCGGTAATATAAGTGTAAATTTATTGAATTGATATTATTCTACAATCTTATGTAATTTAATGTTGTATATAAGATCATTGTAATGGTTAACGTCACAAAAAAACATATTTATAATTACTGCCATAGGTAGCGCAACAGTTCATTAAGGGCCATTGAAAATAAAAAAAAAATAAAATAAAATAAACGTAAAACAAAATTTCCACAATTTCTTGATATTGGTACAATAACCACTTCTTGTAAACTAAAACTGTAATTCTGATTGAGATGTCACAGAAGAATTGGGCTTGACTTTAGTATAAAATTAAAACGTTTAATATGAATATAAGTGATTTTTTTGCATTTCATTGTATAGCAGTGATCGTTGTTTAAATAAGGTAATACGACTAATAAAAACTGAATGTGATTTGACTATTTGAACAGCCAGGATCGACTAGCACGCACATGGGTGCGATCTACAGCATCGTAATGAAGATGACCACCCGAAGGCCAGCCACCTATTAACCCGTGTACATAGAACACACCTCAAGAAAGAAAAAGTCCCAATTCTAACATGCAAATTACAGCCTTCAGTTCTGTATCTAAAAGGTTCGAAGGTCCAAGGTCCATGTGTGTGAGTGCTGCACCTATAAAACGATAGACAGAGGACTCTTGGGTGCAAGACTTTATATGCGAGGTCGCCGAGGTTAGTTTTATGGTCAGAAGATTGTTACCTACTTGGTATGGTCCACAAATCATTTCAGAATTAATGGGAGGAGTGTAACTATGAGATGTTACAGAACCCTGAGGAAACACAGACGAGCCTGGATTTTCGTGTTAGAGTCAATTGAACGTACGTTCCGTGAAATGTAAAACAGAAAGTATTACCACAGTCTAGTATATACAGCCACGAAGCTCAATACGTAGTAAATATGCATCCATAGATAGTTGCTAACCACTAGGATCGCTAATATCGCCTCATTACAGACAATGCGAAATAGTATCAGCACAGTCTATTGTTCCTAGCACCCCCACAACTCAAGCTTCGTCACTGTATATACTAGACTGTGGTATTACTTCTACTTTCTCATTGCATGAAATATAACGTCGCTGTTATTCCAAAATTTCGTAAATTCAGAAAACAATATTTTAAATACTTTTTCAGTAAGAACAAACAAAATTCCAAAATCTCGCATTCACCGTTCACCAGATTTTGTGCTAATAGAATACTGTAAAGCACCAAAACCTCGTATGGATCCAAATATTAACTAACTACGCGAGATTTTGTATTAGCAGGCCTGCTATCATCCTTACGTACTGTAGATGGTTTTATATTTTGTAATTTATGGAAAAAATATTTTTTATTCTTCTATGTGTTCATAAACATTGAGGATCGATATTTTGCAACCATTAAGACCGTATTCTTGATCGTTGGATTTACAAGGTTTTGGAATAACATCTGCGATAAGAGAAAGTATTATGGTAGTGCAAAAACAGTTCGAGTTCAAAATGTTCACACAAATTCAAGATTTAAATATTGATGAAACAGTAAAAGTGGTTGTAAGTACAAGTTGGGCCAGTCAAACGGAAAGATTTGATGGGAGTATACTGTCCATATGGAGAGGGTGAGAATGAATATAACCGTCTTTTCTCTACCTACTTACTTTACAATTTATAACTCCTTAGGCGGTGACGCCACTATCTCCGCGTTCCCTAGTAACCAAGTTGTTTGTCTCTACCATGTTTTGTTAAATGGTGCTCATCGTTACTGCAAACTGAAATTAATTGATTTCAATGGTCATGAGAAATCTCTCCATGCCCAAAAGGTAACGATATGGTGCGCGGTTTCATACTGGAATAATCGGCTTTTTTTTTTTTTTTTTTGAGAATGAAGCCGGAAATGCAGTGACTGTTAATTCAGTGCGATATGTTGAAATGATACAGAACTCTTTTACTCTTTTACACCACAACTCGCTCATTTTCCAGTGAATGAAACACACTGTTTCAACAGGACGGAGCAACAAGCCACACCGCAAGAATTTCGATGGATGCTGTGAATGTTTTGTTCCCGGGCAGCGTCATTTCTCAAAAGGGAATATCGCTTGGCCGCCTAGGTCACCTGATTTAACGGTATGTGATTTCTTCCTATGGGGACATCTCAAAACGAAGGTGTTTGGGGGCAATCCACCCAGAACAATTCCAGCCCTAAAACAACGTATACAAGATACCTGTCAATATACTGAGAGGGGTTATGCAACAGTTCGTGGCCAGACTCGAAGAATGTGTGCGTTTTTGAATGGAGGTCACTTTGCTGACGTAATTTTTAAGAAATAATTTTTTTCTTGTTGCATTCCTAATGGTTATTCATGTACTTGTCATTTCTACTCATTAAATTGATATAATAGTAACTTTTCATTCCTTTTTCTGCTCCTTCAAATCTTTGCGTTTGACTGGCCCACCTGGTACATCATCTGTTCCTGAGTTCCAATATATTTGTAAAGTACTTCTCTTAATTAAAATGCGCATTTTGTCCACATTTTTATATTGAAAAGGTTATAGGGAACCTGCGAAATACAGTTTCAAATTTAGACATTCAGAGTATTCCTTACAAATTTCATTTTAATTACAGATGATATGGCAACTGTAAAAAGAACAGAAAACGAACTACAAAGATCTATGAATAATTGAGATACAGTCTCAATAGAGGAAAACAAAAACAATAGCTTTCGTGAACATATACGACACAAAAATGACACAAAACAATATTCTACAACATGTTAAGGAATAAAATTGTGTTAATTAGGTTGTAAAATATCATATTGCTGAGCCCACAATGTAAGCAATAAACTGGCGACATAAAAAAATTGGTAAAATAAAAATGATCTTATCTGAAAAAGTAAGAAAATATAGGCTAGATGTTCTCGCTCCTATTTGTAGTACAGATATTTTTCTTGTATCTTTTTTATGTACAGCTTGTCAGAATGGTAAGATACTATACTGCTTCCATGAAAATCAAAGATATCATTGCACCTTTTTATGGCAAGGTAGTCTGCCTGCTCTTTGCCATAGATTCCACAATGTCCTAACATCCAATAGCTTTGCAATAGGACATATGTTAATATGGATATTTTATGTTATTTTAAGACCTACTATAGACATCCCAGTTACGTCCCACATAATTGGAAACATCCTGTGTATTGAAATTCTTGTAATTTGTTGTTCAAATCTTCTTAGTTATTTTTCAATGATATTTCACTAAATAATTGGAAGTTGTGATTTCTTCTATTATTTTTAATTTATTACAGTTTTTTTATTTCTTGTTTTTATTCAAAGCCCACACACTTAGTCTTTTTTTTTTGTAGGAATTTTGAGATTGTATGCTTTTACTCTTAGTTGTAGAAGGTAAGCTATCACAGTTTTCATAGAAGTTAATATTATCCGTTATTAGACGTCACTGAGAGATTATTCAAATGTGGTTACTTGGACCGTGAATTCGACGCTGTTTTCCAAGGGACATGTGAGTTTAGCTTCATTTAGCTCAACTATTCTTCCCCATTACAAGAAACATTTCTCCGAGGACCCTTACTGCCTCTCCCCACACAGGCAAGTTATGTGAACAAACTCGCAAATGTCAACTTTGTCCAGTTTTGCGCTATTAGTGGCGACTAAACAATTTCATTAGACTGCTTGTTTAACATACAGAACACAGCATCTCCCAGACAAACTAACGTATGTTGCTCCACGCTACAATTTGCGAAACTATGGCTCTTAGGATACATTAGGGTAAGATAAAAGTGTCCACTACTTTACTACATTGATTTTTATACACTTCTAGTTCTTTTCTTTCCACTACATGAAGAACAAAATGAAAGTAATGTTACAATCCAAAAATTCGATTTCGAGATATTTACGGAAATTTACGTTAATAATAATAATAATAATAATAATAATAATAATAATAATAATAATAATCTCTTTTAAAGAACCAGGAGGTTCACTGCCGTTCTCACACAAGTATACCTCTTCATCGAACATCTCGTTATTCATCATCTTTTACAGTATCCACCTCGCGACAATGGAATTCCCTGTCACAAAGTATTAGGGGCTGCAAGACAATAAACATTTTTAAAAACAGCTTAAAAGATAACCTTCTTAGCATTTCACTCCAATCATACTGACTTAAACTATCACTGTCTACATTGTTACTCCTTCCTTTAGACATGCATCCTGATAGTGCTGTATTTTCAAAATTGTCTCAAAATAATCTCTTTCTATTATCTAACATTATTTGAAATATATTAACATTCTATATATTTTAGCTTAATTCTGCTACATAGTTTGTATTTCAGTGTTTAATTAATAGTTCATAGTATTTTGTTGTTTAATTCGTAAATAACTCTTGTATACATGTAACTCTTATCTAAATCAAATTGTTGAATTCTTTGTAAGTTGATACATATGTATACTTTTTGCTGGTTGAGTGGAAGAGAAGGCCTTACGGCCTTAACTCTGCCAGCTAAAATAAATCATTATTATTATTATTATTATTATTATTATTATTATTATTATTATTATTATTATTATTATTATTATAAGCCCGCCATCGGTCCCTATCCTGAGCAATCATGCCCTGTCCTTAGAAAATTCGTGTTTTGGGGTGACTTTACTATAATTAAACAGAATTAAAACCTTTTTCATTATTTTAGCAAATGTTCCTCGATTTATGACACAGGAAATAAATTATTTTGCAAAAATTAAAAAAGTCATAAACCTAATACACATATAGGCCTACTATTATTGACAATCAATATGTACATTTCCGTAAATATCTCGAAATCGAACTTGTGTAATGTCATAATACTTTCATTTTGTTCTTGATGTAGCAGAAAATAAATACAATACATACAAAGATACAAATAATGCGGAGCAGGTAAATTTGTGGTAGTCACGCGGAAGGTTAACCTGTCTAAATCCATTTTTATGAGAAAAACCTGGTCCTGACCATCTCACAACAAATGTTCTGTAGGAGGATTGATAGTTAAATGACTTGTTGTTTAATGCGACTATTGTAATGAAACTCTTCCACGGCGTTTAGAGTCACGATAGAGCCTCGGGGTGGCAGTAAATAGCCGTGCCCACTCCGGCAAGATCTCTGCTATTCTGAACACAAGAATTGTGTTCTACTATTTGACTGGTAATTATGTTCAACTACAAGATCGTATACTATCTTCACATTTGCTTTTCTTTCTAGCCCACATTATTTATATGAGCTCTAATATACAATGTGGTGTAGTTCTGCATTCCATTCTCCGACTCACAAACCTGAAGCCAGCGTTGATAATGGTAAAAGTAAACAAAGAACAGAGACAGTTGAAATGAAAATACTAACAAAATTAATTACATTTTCTTGTGAATAAACTACTTTCGGAATTTTCTGCAGAGTATATTCTGCTGTCAACTGTTATTAAATGAGAAATAGATATGGAACTGGTAGTTTTATTTGTAGATATAATACAAGTGTGATTATCTTAAATAAATAACCTGACTTTGCATACACTTCTAATAAGTGTTAAATATAATTATCAGTGCAAACAATTTAGCATTTAATGTTGATAAAAAAAAGTGTAATCAAATTTAGTAGACGTAATGGTGTTCAGTTTTTGTGCAGTGTTAGATTAATTGGAATTAGTATCAAAGAATCTGTAAGCAAAAAAGTTTCTGGTTTGAAATTAGATGATCATTTGCACTGAAAAATACACTTGGAATATATTAGATCTACTCCTGAACGGAGCTCTGCCCGTTATACATTATAATTTAATAATGTTCCATCAAAGTTTATTCTAGCAATCTTACAGATAATATGAAAGCTAATTTTTGTATTTGTCTGACTGGTGTGATGATCTAAGAACGTGCTCTGTTTGAAGGAGATTCTGACGTCACGAGCTTGTTAGCTGTTCCTTGTTAGATTTTTACTTTAAAACTAGTAACGAAATAGCTATCATGAGGAAGGCATTATGTATACAGTAGACATGTACACACAAATTGTGATGATGATGATGATGATGATGATAATGATGATGATGACGACGAATAATAATAATAATAATAATAATAATAATAATAATTTATTTATTTATTTATAATATTAACGTGCAAAAACAACAGCACAAGGCCAATTACAGTTTAGCACGATACAAAACAGAACAAAACAACAAATGATGATGAGAATGAATGATAGAAAATGGCAATGAGATGAAATACAAACAATATAATAGTCTACATCAATCATTGGTCAAATAATATTTATAAAATTATAAACTAGTACAATGAGATAATTGAAATAATGGAATAGTCTAGATTAATCAATTGACCAAATGCAAGAAATAAAATGGAAAAATAATTATAAAATTAGATCAGTGAGTTAAAAACTCAACGATATACTACATATTAAATGGATCCAAGTTGAATCCATGCAAATTAGCATATTTAATGCATCTGCAGACCGGAGAGAGAGATTTAGGATTCTTATTATAAAACAATTTATGAAATCTTAAACCATTAGCAGGCATACGAAAACTGATATTGCTTATGAAAGATTCACAATCAATATCACCCTTAATGACTTTGCAAAAAAATAAATAATCAAGATCCTGACGTCTGGTGAACAAACTACCGCAATTGAAATAATTGCATTTAATCTCATAGTTATAATCGGAATTTGGTAAAAATCTATAAGAACACAAGGAAATAAATTTTCTTTGAATATTCTCCAATTTAGCTGAGTCAGTGGAAGTAATGGAGTTTCATACAAGAGATGCATATTCAAGCTTGGATCTAACCAACGTATAGTATAAAATTAATAAACACATAGGAGTGGAAAAAGAATAAGTTATAGACCTAATTAGACCAAGCATTCTTAACAAATGGGTATAAATATATTGCACATGATCATGGAATAATAATAATAATAATAATAATAATAATAATATATTTATGCATATATTACTGCCATTCATTCTCTTCCTAACAAAACAGACGTGTCTATCAATTGCAAAGACAGAAGTCTAAAAAATCTATAAAATTGTGTGAAACTTGGGAGAAACCTTAAGGCGCATCCACACTACTCATACCGCTACTAATACTTGTACTCGAGTGACTTGTGGGGCTCCAGAGTAATTGAATGTGGAGACGAGTCATGAGGCAATCAGGCGAGCAGCACGAACCCGAGGTTCGTGGGAATCCAACCTCTATTGGTACATGAAAGAGGCTTGGAACAAGTTGTGCAAGCATGTGGACTGGGACGAACCTAGAGTTGGCATTTTCAGTTTTTGTAACTGTGAAGAAAATTACTCGAATTAAGATCCATACTCATGGATGGGCAACTCGTGCTCACAAAGTGCTAAAAAACCTTGAAAGAGAGAAGACAGACGGAGCCAGCCGCAGCAGTTACAAGTTGTTTGTAGTTTCGCTGCAAAAGCAGTTCACTGCCGCGGTGCACTCTGGCGGCTCATGCAGGTTATCGTGATATCTACTCCATGATTTGAATTTCAGAATGACGCTGGTACAATAATTATAATAATTTTAGACAGACTGTACCTAAACACACATAACAAAATTATATTATTTCCTAGCTTTGTAAATTAGTTTAGTACTGGAAACACAACCTGAAAACACCTTTTAAAGAGACAACAAACATAGTTACAACACTTATTTATTATTATACTATTTGTTAATATTTATTATTATATGTCTTATTTGAAACATAGAACGCGAGAATTTACAAGTCTTTATACATTAAAGAGTATTCCTCTGTTCTCAGAAATGTAATAGTCTATATTCGCAAACAATCACAAATTCAAGAAAGTATTTTTCACATGTCACGGCAGATGAAATAAACTTACTTCTAAGCTCTTTCTGTACATTGAGAGCTTTTCTTTTACACTTCTTTCTTGTATTAAACTCTGACTCAAGTACATACAGTATATATGGAAGCAAAGACAAAGAGTATATTTGGAAATTCTGACTTAGGCAGCATTACGAACAGTTCGATTCTGATTTCGCTGGAATCTGGGTGGCGTGCTGGTCTGTAGATTTATCAGTTCAAGGTATAAACTTTCAGGATTTTCTATCGGCTGTAAGTCACAAGGATTTCAGAAAAATCTCGATTCCTTGTCAATTTTCACTGTTTCTCCAAACTTACCAGTGAATTCTACTATAGGTCTTGAAGTGGGGTCTTATATTTGATAAGAAGATTTTCTTATCACTCTTCAAGATAGTTTATAGTCAAAGAAAGTGATGTTGTCTACGTTCTACATGATACTGTCACATTTCAAATTTATCCATAAATGCTCTTAGCTAGTCGATCATATGTCGCGCAATTCTGTAACTCGCACGCACAACGTGCTAACGATATTTGGTATCAGCCTCACCTTGTTGATATCCCATTTTTACCTTTAGATTTCTAAAGCAGATCTAGACAGTATTTTTTAACTAAACCTTCACTGTGTTTATTTGTAACATAAAATGTTATGCGTAAGAAGGTTAATAGAACATAATACAAGCTTTACCTCCTTTTATCTTAATAAAAAAATCTTTCTCTTTCGACTAATCACTAAAGGGAAATGATCTGGGGATTATATTGTTTTCAACTTAAAACGAGCCGCCACTTACTGCAGACGCGAGAAAACTACAGTAGAGAGTCCGTTCTACCTGCACTGAGGTTGTGTTCACACTTCAGGAGTACGAGTTGCCCACCCATGTCCATACTCGTCTAAGAAATGTGTGTCGTAACATCAGTACAGTTACACGCTGGGTCAGACACTTCTAGAGAGGAGAGACGAACATCGTACAAGCCTCGAAGCCGCCGACCAGCAACGGCAGTGACATAAAGCAATAAGATACCAGCTTTCATAGCCATCATCAAGGAGTTTCGTTACAGAAATGTTTGCTCTCGGTGGGTACCGAAAATGATGAAAGACGAGCAAAAACAGGCCCGGAAAGACATTTTGTTTGGAGCTTCTGGAGCGTTATGCAGATAAGAGGGATATTTTTGTCACGCATCGTTAGAAAAGACGAAACCTGCGTTCACAGTTATGAGCTGAAAAGTGTTCGTGCTGATCTCCGGAATCGCAATAAGGACTTCTAATAGAATGGAGTACAGCGTCTTGTAGACTGATGGCGCAGGTGCGTACAAAATGACGGAGACTTCGTAGAACAATAACAGGATGTTTATGAACAATGTGGAAATAGTTTGCACTTAAATGCCATAAGCATAGCAATCACAGTTTCTGAGAAAAAAATACGAGACCAATGTTTCGTACCGATGTAATACAAAACGAAAAGTCTCCAGGAAAGATTTACTGGCCATTCTCTTCCACTTCAAAACCCAATTCTCCTAGCCTCCATTATTGTACATGAACAATGTGGAAATAGTTTGCACTTAAATGCCATAAGCATAGCAATCACAGTTTCTGAGAAAAAATAGGAGGCCAATGTTTCGTACCGATGTAATACAAAACGAAAAGTCTCCAGGAAAGATTTACTGGCCATTCTCCTCCACTTCAAAACCCAATTCTCCTAGCCTCCATTATTGTACATGAACAATGTGGAAATAGTTTGTACTTAAATGTCATAAGCATAGCAATCACAGTTTCTGAGAAAAAATAGGAGGCCAATGTTTCGTACCGATGTAATACAAAACGAAAAGTCTCCAGGAAAGATTTACTGGCCATTCTCCTCCACTTCAAAACCTAATTCTCCTAGCCTCCATTATTGTATATGAACACTGTGGAAATAGTTTGCACTTAAATGCCATAAACATAGCAATCACAGTTTCTGAGAAAAAATAGGAGGCCAATGTTTCGTACCGATGTAATACAAAACGAAAAGTCTCCAGGAAAGATTTACTGGCCATTCTCCTCCACTTCAAAACCCAATTCTCCTAGCCTCCATTATTGTACATGAACAATGTGGAAATAGTTAGCACTTAAATGCCATAAGCATAGCAATCACAGTTTCTGAGAATAAATAGGAGGCCAATGTTTCGTACCGATGTAATAGAAAACGAAAAGTCTCAAGGAAATATTTACTGGTCATTCTCCTCCACTTCAAAACCCAATTCTCCTAGCCTCCATTATTGTACATCTCCCTGTGATTCTATAAATTTGGCCTTACAAATATCTTGTCCCAAAATTCAACACTGTTACACACTAAAAGAGTCAGGAGGATTTTTAGTTGACCATGCATGAAGGCACAGGGAATCAAACATTCCGACAATGAGGCAACATTTCTGTTGAGCCATCTCTGGCATTTGCGATTCTTCGAGTTCCCACAACGATCGTGACAGCTCTTAATTGCATAATCATTCACTGCGTTGAAAATTGCAGAGCTCTGCGTAATATCCGCATTTTACAATAAATATCCTGGAAACACTCCTTGGAGTAATTACTGAATGCTTATCGACAGGTTAAATATTAGACGGTCGCTCACCAACATCAGTCAAGCCGTCGCCCACACAGCGCTGTCCACAAATTCTCCAGGGGCTCAATTATCACATAAAGCCACATTAAAAGATTGGAGCCACGCTGTTTGTGTAGACAAAAGTAACGAATCATAATTGGACCATAATAGTGAGTCAAGGATAACAGGTACCTGCCTGCCTGCAAGTTTATGGAGAAGACGGCGATTGGACCTTTCCATGTTATTATAATGAATATGATTAATATATAGGTTTAAGTTATTACGCATATAAAAATACACGTAGTCGCGTCACTATACATGTGACTATAACAACGCATTTGTTTTCAGGATATTTATTTGAAAGAAAGATACGATAAAACAAATGAAGAAAGAAAAGGAGGAAAAAGAAAGGTACAAACAATTAATAGTACATTATGCAACGAGCCTATAATGAAGGTAATTAAGAAGTGAGTATGGATATTTATGAAACGAGCGCAAGCGAGTTTCATAATTTTCATACGAGCTTCTTAATTACCATTATAGGCGAGTTTCATACGACTTTTTATGCTCGACCATATTTCTAACTTGATATTATTAATTTTATTGTATCTGACCTGGAGCAATGTCCCGTATGTTGTGAAATGTGCGCAGACGCGAAAGTATTGATTTTTTCCGAGGAACAGATGTCCACATTGACCTTGCTAGGCCATAAGAACCTACAGAGATAACATTGAAATAAAATTAGACATTGAAAAACGAGATGACAAATTGTATTTATTTGAATATTATTTACAATTAACGCTAATTATTATAGTAACAGAACATAACCTTCTGCGATAGTATTGGATTTCCAGCCTCCGTGACTTTTCGCTAATTTTCTTTCGATTGCATAACCGAGAATAATCGATACTTGCGGTTTTATAACGGTAGAAAGCTGACCTGTCATTGGCTGAACAGTTGTAACCTGAGTCGTCATTGGCTGAAAGATCTGACCTTTAATGAGTAGGTGTACTTTAATGACATGCATTAAAGGTCTGCTACCAGGTGTATAATTACTACATTTCGGCATGGTCGAGCATAAACAAACTTAATAAACTACTACTACTACTACTACTACTACTACGATGGCATCACAGCCCAAAGTCGAGCCTTAGCCTCCTCAATTTTCTTCCTCCAACTGTCCCTGAGCTGTGCTAATCTCCTCCAGGCAGTTGTTCCGAGATAATCCTGAGAATCGATCGTTACCGCATCTATCCATTTATTTTTGGGTCTTCCAATTGGTCTTTTACCATGTATTTTCCCTTCTAAGATCTTCTTTGGTATTCTGTTCCCTTCCATCCGATAGACATGTACGGCCCATTCAAGCCTCCTTAATTTGATGAAAGTAACAATATCGAAACTTCTATATAATTTATATAGCTCGTTATTATAACGTATTCTCCACTGCATATTTTCTTGCATCGGTCCAAAAATTCTTCTGAGTATTTTGCGTTCAAATATACCTAGTTTAGCTTCTGTCTTCTTAGATAATGTCCAAGTTTCGCTTGCATAACAGAGAATACTTCTAATAATTGTTTTGTATATTTTAAGTTTTGTTTCCTTGTGCACACAGTTAGATTTCAATATTGCGCTTAATGCAAAATAGGCCTTATTGGCTGCAGTGATTCGACTCTGTACTTCAATTAATTCGTTATTGTTACTTATCATTACTGTTCCAAGATATTTAAACTTCTCAGTTTCTTCAAACATGTTTATCGTCAGATTAGGAGGGTTCTATATATTCTGTTTATTTCTTATTTGTGTCATCCGTTTGGTTTTACTTGCATTAATCTGCAACCTGATTTTAGCGGCTCCTTGTTCCAGGTCTTTATACACTTCTTCTATTGCTGTCAACGACCGTCCCATAACATGCAAGTCATCTGCGTATCCTACTATTTGAACGCTTTTGTAAACTAAAGTGCTGTTAGGATCTATACCTTTCTGTGTTATCACCCAATGTAAAGCAAGATTGAAGAGCATTGGTGCTAGAGCATCCCCTTGTTTCAGCCCATTATCAATATTAAATTGTTCTGTTGAACCATAAACTATAAAAGAACAAAAAGAGAACGATCGAAGTAAAAAGAAAGACGACAATAATAAGTAAATAAACAAAATTGAAATGAAAGTACAGATAAATGAAAAGGGACAAAACAAACAACAAAAAAGAAAGCAAAGTGAAACGATTAACAAATAACGATTTAAATGAAGTAGGTACGAGAGAATGATAAATATAAGATAACATGGCTGGAAGGAAGAAGGAAGGACAGATTTCCGGAAAGAGTAACAACGAAATAAATATAATATTAATATTTTTTCATTTTATAAATAGTTTTACCGACAAGCAGAAATACAATGGCTTTGGAATGAATGGGACCGTCTATTGCTTATCTCATAATGTAGTGTTAATGTTACATTTTATTGATGAACGTTTTCGACATATTTATGCCATCCTCAGATCTTGAAAAGTTGTCTTTTATACATACTTAATATTATGCCATATTGGTTAAATGCAATACATAATTAACAAACAACGAAATCATAATTACACTATTTTAAAGCGAACATGTGATTACTGTGTCCTCAATCAGCTGTTGATTGTACAATGCCACTTCATAAAAAGTTAAAACACAAAACACTAGTTAAATAAAAGATTAAAACAAATCTATAAACATTAACATTAAAACATTAAAATATGACACTTGATATAATTCTTATAGGACGGATGTCATTTTCGTCGTTCATTTTTGTTTACATGTTCTGATAAAACAAGTTAAACACAATGGATAGCTTTGTTGGTGATAGATTGTTTGGCTGTATCAAGTGTTGCAAAGTATTCTAACATTAACAATCAAATTGAAGTACAATGATGTTAATATTAGACGCCAGCTTGACATGGACGTATGTAAACAGTTTTTCAAGTTGTCACTTCTCGAAGTTCAGTCAGCCGGATGTAACATATTAACACTACATTATAAGATAAGCAATAGAAGGTCCCATTCATTCCAAATCCATATTAATAAATAAATAAATAAACCAATGGCTATTGAAAAAAAAAGAAACCTTTCATTAGCGATTCAAAATAAAGAGAATCAATACAAGAAAAAAAAAATACGGCTAGGCATGCAGCCAGGAAGATAAGTTAAATCGATGAACATATGGATAAATAGCCTATAGAGACAGGCAGAAAAACACATAGAGATAGACAGGCAGAAAGATAGGGAGACAGACTGGCAGGTAGAAACACAAAGAGTGATAGACAGAAAGACATAGAGAACTAGACAGACAGTCAAAGAGACACAGATATTTAGCCAGAAAGACACAAAGAGATGAATAGAAAGACACAGAGAGATAGGCAGATAGGGAGAAAGACATACATAGATAGGTAGGCAGGCACAAAGACACAAAGAGTTAGGCAGACAAGCAGTAAGACACAAACAGATAAAAAGAAAAAGACAGGCAGAAAGCTACAAAGGGACGGAGAGATAAAAGGACACAGACAGGCACAAAGACACAGAGAGAGATAGATAGACAGGCAAAAAGACACAAACAGACAGAAAGACAAAGACAGACAGAAAGACAAAGACAGACAGAAAGACAAAGACAGACAGAAAGTTACAAAGGGACAGAGAGACAAAAGACACAGAGAGACAGACAGACAAGCAGAAAGACAGAAACAGACAAAAAACAAAGACAAAAAGATATAAAGGGACAGAGAGACAAAAGGACACAGACAGACACAAAGACACAGAGAGAGAGAGAGAGACAGACAGGCAGAAAGACACAAACAGATAGAAAGACAAATACAGACAGAAAGATATAAAGGGACAGAGAGACAGGCAGGCAGAAAGACACAAACAGATAGAAATACAAAGACAGACAGAAAGATATAAAGGGACAGAGAGACAGGCAGGCAGAAAGACACAAACAGATAGAAAGACAAAGACAGACAGAAAGATATAAAGGGACAGAGAGACAGGCAGGCAGAAAGACACAAACAGATAGAAAGACAAATACAGACAGAAAGATATAAAGGGACAGAGAGACAGGCAGGCAGAAAGACACAAACAGATAGAAAGACAAAGACAGACAGAAAGATATAAAGGGACAGAGAGACAGGCAGGCAGAAAGACACAAACAGATAGAAAGACAAAGACAGACAGAAAGATATAAAGGGACAGAGAGACAGGCAGGCAGAAAGACACAAACAGATAGAAAGACAAAGACAGGCAGAAAGATATAAAGGGACAGAGAGACAGGCAGGCAGAAAGACACAAACAGATAGAAAGACAAAGACAGACAGAAAGATATAAAGGGACAGAGAGACAGGCAGGCAGAAAGACACAAACAGATAGAAAGACAAAGACAGGCAGAAAGATATATAGGGACAGAGTGACAGGCAGGCAGAAAGACACAAACAGATAGAAAGATAAAGACAGACAGAAAGATATAAAGGGACAGAGAGACAGGCAGGCAGAAAGACACAAACAGATAGGAAGACAAAGACAGGCAGAAAGATATATAGGGACAGAGTGACAGGCAGGCAGAAAGACACAAACAGATAGAAAGACAAAGACAGACAGAAAGATATAAAGGGACAGAGAGACAGGCAGGCAGAAAGACACAAACAGATAGAAAGACAAAGACAGGCAGAAAGATATATAGGGACAGAGTGACAGGCAGGCAGAAAGACACAAACAGATAGAAAGACAAAGACAGACAGAAAGATATAAAGGGACAGAGAGACAGGCAGGCAGAAAGACACAAACAGATAGAAAGACAAAGACAGGCAGAAAGATATATAGGGACAGAGAGACAGGCAGGCAGAAAGACACAAACAGATAGAAAGACAAAGACAGGCAGAAAGATATAAAGGGACAGAGAGACAGGCAGGCAGGAAGACACAAACAGATAGAAAGACAAAGACAGACAGAAATATATAAAGGGACAGAGTGACAGGCAGGCAGGAAGACACAAGCAGATAGAAAGACAAAGACAGACAGAAAGATATAAAGGGACAGAGTGACAGGCAGGCAGGAAGACACAAACAGATAGAAAGACAAAGACAGACAGAAAGATATAAAGGGACAGAGTGACAGGCAGGCAGAAAGACAAAGACAGACAGGCAAGTAGGCAGACAAGAGAGACAGACAGGCGTTCGGGTGAACGGGTGAACGGTCGGCCGGACAACGGTCGGACAGACGGACGGAGAGACGGACGGACGGACAAAGGACAGACAGACAGATGGACAAACTGACATATACAGATATATGTAGGTAGATAGTAGGTAGTTCGATGGATAGATACGGACAGATATAGATGGTTATCGATGCAGGAATGGATATGAATGGACTGGCCTATATATAGATAAAGATAAATAAATATCAACAGATACAGATGGACGGACAGAGGCAGACAGACAAACAGACACGCAAATAGATAACTTAGACATTCAGCCAGGCAATTGAATAATGGGAGACTTTTTGTAAGTGTGATTTATAAAACCATCACTTAAAAGCAAAGGAAAAGTTAATCAAGGAAAGAAAGAAAGAAATAGAGAAAGAAAGAGATGAAGAAAGAAACAAAGAAAGAAAGAAAGAAACGAACAAAAGTAAGAAAGAAAGAAAGAAAGAAAGAAAGAAACAAATGAACAAAAGAAAAAATAAATTAAGAAAGAAAGAACGCAAATAAGAGTGCAAAATGCAAATATAAGTCTGAAAATACAGATAAATAACAACCATAAATAAAAGTGACGAAATAATGAAATTTACTGAGAAATGAAAGCGTTAGGTAGACTATATAAATACAAAAATCTATCCTCAACGTTTTCAGATTAGATTCATCACAGAGTGAAATTTAATATCTGTAACATGTATTCCTGCTCTTACACGCCGTAAAATCCTTATAATTGACATTAAAATTAACGTTTACATGAACCATATATCAATAAATCGTAACCTGTAAACGAACAGTTAACGTTAACATTTTGTACCTTTCAATCTGACGTTTATGAACTCATCAATTGAGAATACAACAATTCTGCACATACATATGACTACCAAATGTGCTATGCATTTCTAAATAAACGTCAGCAGTCATCAAATAAATCTAATAGATTTATTATATTCTGATTTCAAGCTCAATACACACCTACAGTTTAACTGTTACTTTTAACGGTGATTTCACTCCTCGCTCCTACGTGAGAAATTGGTAATTGATGCGTTTTAACATGCACACCCGCATAAATAGAACCACCTGCATGTCCAGCAAGACACGGACTAGCAGGTATAACCTGTTTCCATTATACAGGGACACCATTTTATTTTTACTTCAATTTTTATTGTACCTGAGTTTTTTAATATACTTCACTCCCAGCCCTTCTACTAATGAAGTTCAACCGTCCTCCACACAGATCCAAGACCTCATATACAATCATAGTAGCCTTACCGTCACAGTACGTTCCAAAAATATGTTCGCGTTTTCCAATGACGAAAGCGCTTTCAATATTGCATCATTTTCGCACAGGTACTGTCGTCCATTTGCCTACGTCGCATCCCGGTTTCCCCCACCTGCTTATATTCGCCTCTCTGTAAAGGCTAGTGGCTGGGCTGTCTTAGCTCTTTTCTGAGAACATTAATTTCTGTTAGGAATTGGACATCTACGTAACATTATACCCATACAACTGTTTAAAATAACTTAAATAAAAGGGCCTCGTTAAGAATTAACTGTCACGAGATTTCCCTCCTCTCTACGATTCTACGACATAACCACTTGGACGGACAGTAGATAGCATGTCTGAGTAATTTTATCTTTTCGGATCGAGCAGAAGTGAAGACTGAATTTACAGTACGTAGGGTACTCTTTTACAGAGTAGGTACAGAATTATTTCAACATGAGTTACTAGTACGAAGTACGAAACTGGTAATTGGAATTACACACATTAGAACTGAAGTCTGGTATCGAAATGAACCGCCACCATTTTAAAAAATGTGTAGGAGAATGGAGAAAGTTACACAACACAGAACTGCACGCATTGTATTCTTCACCTGACATAATTAGGAACATTAAATCCAGACGTATGAGATGGGCAGGGCATGTAGCACGTATCGGCGAATGCAGAAATGCATATAGAGTGTTAGTTTGGAGGCCGGAGGGAAAAAGACCTTTAGGGAGGCCGAGACGTAGATGGGAAGATAATATTAAAATGGATTTGAGGGAGGTGGGATATGATGATAGAGAATGGATTAATTTTGCTCAGGATAGGGACCAATGGTGGGCTTATGTGAGGGCGGCAATGAACCTCCGGGTTCCTTAAAAGCCAGTAAGTAAGTAAGTAAGTAAGTAAGTTTAAATATCCATATTATGATTATTTTTCAATTTAACTTCATTCTCTGTAGTGTACGCTAATGTGCTATAGACAGTATAATATACATTCATAATGAATACGTCCGTATGGACAGCTCAGTTCGTGAGTAAAAATACTCATTGTTAATACTGTACTGTATTCTTATTAAACAAAAACCTAATGAAAATTATCAAACTCAAAAGCGTAATATTTCCTAGTTTACGTAAATGGTTGAGCTACTTTCCTTCCCTCTTATACCTAGTAAAGTGATTTGTTTGTATATTACGCCATCGAACTCCAGTCGTGGAAGGGGGTAGCAACCGTTGATCCACAGGTATAGCCAGGTTAATACCAGAAATGTTAGTAAAAATAAAATGATGTCCCTGTAGTTTCCGACTGTACTCGCGTGTTCTGTATTCACTAAACCGACCAGTATCAGCCCTGAACGAAGAATGTCCAGCTGAAAATTCATCCGCGCTGTATTCAAAGCTGCACCAAACAACTTCGTTGCCGATAGGGCACATTTCTCTTCACCAAATAAGGATTATTAAGGGGAGAGGATGTTATAATGTGGTTCAACATAAGATTACTTCTTAAAAAGCTAAAATGGCTGCCTTTTCAATGTTGCCAACTGTTACCAGATATCACTAAAGCAGGTAAAATCACAATGCTATGTACTAAACTAATAATAATAATAATAATGATAATAATAATAATAATAATAATAACAACAATAAAATAAAACAATATAGAGATAGATGGAGAAATCATTTGCAGAGTATGTATAAAACTCGTTACTCTAAAATGACATTAGATTATTATTAACCACATGGAAGAAGAGATAACCGAGCGCGCTAGCGGCGTGGTAGAGGGCCAGCCCTCGGGAGGTCCGGGGTTCGATCCCAGGGGCCGGCAATCCTAACTGAGGTTTTTCATGGTTTCCTCAGTTATTTCCAGGCAAATACCGGGATTGTACCTCTTGGAAGTCCGGCCATGGACGGCGATCTTTCCCTTAATCCTTTCATATGTGTGAGTGAATGCTGTGTAATGTCTTAAATGTTTGTGTTATATCGGAGGTGGCCCTGGCATAGAGCTGATCCCTCGTCCGGAGAGACCCTCCATGTCCTTGTGTGGTTAAAAAAGTGTGTATGTGATCCATAGCTTAATACCTCTCCCGACATGTTGCGGCCCTGTAAGGCCCGGGTGGCGTGGGTCGTGTAAATGAACCTAAAAGGGAGAGGTTAAACTAAGGGGAAGAAGAAGAAGAAGAAGAAGAAGAAGAGACGTTGGAAGATCGATGAAGAGATGAAGAGAGACATGAGGCCGCAACAGGAGAAATTTCCTAATCCATGAAGAGATGAATAATAGTAATAATAATAATAATAATAATAACAGTAATAATACTTTATTTATGTAATTAAGTAATTAATTTAATCATTTATTGTAGATTGATCTTATATTAAAATGCATTTTTCTGGTAATTTGAAATGCACTGGTTTGACAGAATAGTTTATGATTCATTCGACCTAACCTAAAAATTTTGTTTCTTTGACCATATGAAATGTTTAGTAAGACCTTTGAAAACTGAAAATGACCTTAAAACGTACTTATAGACTACTGCGTGTTCATTAATTACGATTGTATTATTCATTATTAATTAACAAATAAATATGTTCAAATTCAAAATAACACTCGCCAGTAACTCGTTTCTTTAGTAGTGCCTGTTGTAGTACTTGTCAGTACCGAAACTAGAGACAAACTTGGCGAAAGAAAATTCAACCTGACAACTAAAAAATCAATATAATCCACTGGCATATGTGGTAATAGCCGGAAAATAGTTAAGTTTTACCTTTACGTTATAAAATAAGAACACCCAGACTTCAAATATGGTGGGAAAGCAGTAGAGTTTCAAAAAAATGTTCCCTTTAAATAACCTTTGATGTGTGAAAAATATATTAGATATAGGCTACATGAAATTTATGGCCTTACGAGCCGTTGTAAGGCCATTTTTAAACCTCTGGTGCAGAGGGTTTTAAATTACACTGAAATCTGGTTACAATTTTCCGTAAGTTAAATAGGAAACTTTTCTTTGCAATATAAATTTGTATAATCAAGATGTATAAATTTGTTATTTTGTTACATTTGAAAAATATGCTCCCATGTTCCTATAAAAGCATCTGTATAATTCATTCTTAAAATTTAATTAATATGTCAAAATTTTAAAAGTCTATATCAAATTTGTGCTTTAGAAATTTAAAGAAACGTAGTTTTAGGAGTAAAATATCACAGAAATTTTTAATTTACCTATGAAAATAGCTTAAATATATCCATTTTAATGAGTCATTGTATCCTACTATATTTTCAAAATCTGGGTCCCAATTTTTGTCTCAAATAATATTCTCGAAATGGTAGAGCCTTTAACTTGCCTTTTTCACCCCGACTGTATAAGCATGGCTCATAGATAACGCTAGTGCTGAGAAAAGCAAGCCGCACCACAGAGTGCAGAGTGCACCACAGGCGATTGGTCTACATTACACTTGTAATGAATGATAATGGTAAAGATTTTAACGGCGATGGCAATGGCGATGGCGATGGCGATGGTGATGGTGATGGTGATGGTGATGGTGATGGTGATGGTGATGGTGATGGTGATGGTGATGGTGATGGTGATGATGATGATGGAGGATTGTTGGATGTCACAGAAAATTCAGATTTCGAAATAGCAAAGATATATCTTATGCAGTTTTTAACAGTCAGCAGATAAGCTACAGAGAATCTTCAATAATCAGTAAAATTTGGAACTTCAAATGTATAATTGGACGGAGTTACGCAATAAGAGACCAAGCGCCAAAAACCTATTTCGAGATATTGGTCACTGAAATAAATGTCTTTTTTTTTTATAAAACATTTTATGCAAGAACTACTATAACACTCATACTATTACAAAAAAATAGCACAAATAATACCAAAAAAGGCTAACCGATTTTTGATAAGAGACGAGCAATTGAATTAATATTTCAAAGGAAAATAAATAAATGAATTTTATGCAATAAACAAATTTTTGCTTACAAAAAATTCAGATATCGCATTCTTGATTTTTTCCGAGTTAAATTAGCCTGCCATCAACAGATGTGTGCAAATACCTATTTTTTTTTTAAATTGTCGGTTGGTCTATTATTGCGTAACTCCACCCAGTTAAGTAGTTCACATAACTCTGAACAGTTTGTGTAGCTTAACATGGACATCTTTATATAAAGACAAATATAATTGTCATATTCCTGCGAATGATGTAGCTTTTGGTTTTATTGTTGAGAAGAGAGAAAAATAAGACCGCAGACATAATTTGTTTGAAAGATGATTAAATGACGTAATGTATGTTTATAGAATGCAAAGAAATGCAGAAGACCCCTGTTAATCTCTTGAGGAAGCCTGAAGATAACATGAACAAGTTGTCGAGGCCACGAATGATTGCATAATACAAATTAGTATCAAAAACGTTCAAGATATAAATTATATAGACTAAAATATGCGTCAGCACTGCAAACCAGGAACAGGATGATGTGACTAGGTATCACGATTTCCTGTGAAGGCCATTACACAATTAGTGGAGAAATTAGCTTATAAAACTTTCCGGAATCTGATGAATTGAACCTCAGCGTTTCTAGAAACAGAAAGAACTCTTTCAGAAACAGCATGTCCAGATAGCTAGCTGTTGTACTTTCGTTTGTTGCCTTCTTAAAATTCATTAATGTAATTTATAAACAGGACAATATTGACAGGTATGTGTGTAAATACAGGGCTATTCAAAAAGAAAGAGCAGATTTCAAATATTTATTTTAAACTAAGTATAAACACTAAAACAGTGGGTTAAAGGACACGCAACTTTAACAACTGATAGTATCTCAGTATTCTTATGTGTAACATAAAATACAATAATACTAGTATTAATTTTCTTAAAATAAAATAAGTTATTATATTTTAAATTGTATAGTTGATCGGGGGAAGATGCCTGACGTTTACTTTGATTGAAAATTTAAGATACTGTTGATTTAGTTTTGAATTTCATATTGAAATATCTAAGTCTGGAAGATATTTTGAAACTATATTTTCGGTACAAAACAGAAAACATTAATTACCTTGTTTATAGATACAGGAACTGTAGGCATCTTTCCCCGATAGTCGGGTAAGATGGCAAATGCAATTAGCACAATTACTGATATACGTATTTTACCTGAACTTGGTTTGATACATGTATATAACAAAGCTGACTTAATCTAAAGCTCATGGACACTTTCTCGCTCGTTTATCATTACTTAGGAACACAGTCAATGCACATATTTTATTGTCGTGTGCAAGATTTGTCAAATCACTGCTTGCACACAATGAATTCAACCCAGTACATTTTTTTGTCATCATTCTATTTTAAGAGGCGCTTAAGGGTACGGTAAGGAATCCCGTGTGCTAGCAATGCTCTAAAACAGTTCATACCCTCTGTTATAACATGTTCCATCGCAAATTGAAGTCTGTCCTTAATCCACTGACTTCTATTAGAGGATTTTACGTAATGTTTACACATTCCCTGCAATAAAACAAAAAATAAAACTCTTGCAACAAGTTGCCATCTTACCCCGAAAAAAGTGATAATCTTCCCCAAGTATAGGGGTAAGATGCCTAGTGCTGTGACGCAATCTAAGATGGCGGAGCAAGGTCGTTGGTTGTTAACAATACAAACTTTAGAACCTTTACTACAATATCCATGACAAAGGTTTGACTGTTATTACGAATTCAAGGATGTATAAAAATTTTAACATAACTTTGCAATTATTTTAAAGCAGAAAAATGAGCTGTTTTCTTGCTTTTCTTCTTCTCACAACAAGAACACGTGGCAAAATGAGTTAGCTTCCACTCTACAGACATTCAACTGTCTCAGTGATCATGAAGACATGCGGGTGGCGTTCTCTCTTGGAAGAATGTGAAACTACAAAGAAATAAGCATCTTACCCCGAAAGTCATCTCCCCCCATTCGCTCTAACAGTTTATATTTTGTTATTTTTAGCGAATTTATCCTGTTTTTAAGTGCATATCTACATGTATATTTCACCGTTTTTAATGCATATCAATGCGCCGCTTAATAATTACTCTAATACATTCAATGATTTTGAATCATCGAAGATCAGAACTCGTTTTCAATATCGAATCCTTAAAAATAATATTCACAGTAATGACTAGGGCTAGGATTTTGATGAAATTGCATCTTTTTTCTAGTAAGCCAGAAACATAGCCGCTTTGGTATTTATCTGTTATGTGATAAACTGAGTGTTTTAAGACATATTTGTAAGGGCATTTTTTGCCTGTTTCAACTCATAAGAGCATCTTTTGTGTTATTGGGACATTTTTTAGGCATTTTCATTTAATTTTGGCCATAAATCCCCATTATTAATATAAAATAATGTTTATTTCCTTTGATATTTTGTATACATATTTTGTTCATTAATACCCTTTACTTTTTACTTGGTTATTTAACGACGCTGTACCAACTACGAGGTTATTTAGCGTCGATGGAGTTGGTGATAGTGATATGATATTTGGCGAAATGAGGGCGAGGATTCGCCATAGATTACCTGACATTTGCCTTACGGTTGGGAAAAACCTCGGAAAAAAACCAACTAGGTAATCAGCCCAAGCAGGAATCGAACCCGCGTCCGAGCGCAATTCCGGATCGGCAGGCAAGCGCCTTAACCGACCACGCTACGCCGATGGCTAATACCCATTATTTTGTATAACATTTTAATCGTTTTTCTACACAAATATTGCCCTTTTAACGCAATACACCCCGTGTAATGGATCAGTCCAACCATCCCTTCAATATGGACTCCTCTATATTATTTGCTAATTCCGTATAAGAGTGGTCTTGTGATGGGCTACATGGAAACTACATCAGATAAAAAAATTAATTAAAGTGTACGACTTATAAAAAAAATATGTAAAATTAAATAAACTTAAATGTTGGTACTAGAATTTAATTTAATTACTAGTCTAAATATTAAGTAGCACAAAACTCCTTCACACTTCTACACCTACCTACCTTGCCTCCCGTTTCAGTTACCTGTCATCATATCATAATCTCTTAACACGCACGCAAAATAGCCGCATACTAGCCATACCAACACATAAGACATCATCGTATTCTTCATCATACACAATCTCGCTCTCGCGCTTGTGGAATACCCTATCCAGTAACATCAGAGACTGTTGGAATTTAGTAGCGTTCAAAAGCAAACTTATTAAAGCATTTTCTTACTGCGTAGAGTAGGTTTAATTTTTACTCAGTTAATTAAAAAAATGTTTTTTCTCTCTTCTTAATTATTACAATGAACTGTCTAGCTTTTATTAGTCTGTTAATCTTTTAGTACTTTTATTTTTATTGTATTTGTAAATTCAATATTAATTGTAATTATAATTGTAATTGTATTATTAATATTGTAGTTGTAATCCCCTGGTAGAGGGGAAGAGAAGGCCTGATGGCCTTATCTCTACCAGGTTAAAAATAAATAAATAAATAAATAAAACTCCTTTTCCTACTAAGCCAATTTTAGAATGTAAGATCAATTTTTAGGGCATTTTAAGGGCATTTTTGAAAGATTTTTAGGTCATAAATGCATTGTTTTAGGACATCTTTTATGATTTATAGGTCATCAATGACATACTGCCATGTAGTTCTTCAGGACGTCTCCGTAGTTTAGATCTTCATCTGGACACAAAAGTGCAAACACAAGTATAATAAGAACATTCCAGACCTCAGGCCCACGCTCACATACTATGATAATCGTCTCGGCGCCACAGCCAACTGATTTGAATTCCATATCTGGGAGAACGTCCCCGAGTCGCAGGCAGTGCTCAAGGCACATGTCGGGAGAATTCGCTCGTACTTGTTGCCTTTGTTTTTGATGCGGAGGGCCACCGCCTTCTTTTTCTTCCTGTTACGGTTTTATTATTGGGTCGCGTAAAGGTGAGGAAAAGAAAAGAAAAAGAGTGGACAACGAAATGATGTGCATTGCGTTCATATAGATCAGAGCGAGAACTGGAAGTTGTCCTGAGATATATAATGAGACCTGCGGTGGAGACGAAAAAGTTTTCTGCAAACTAATGTCTAATATGAGAGTCGGAATGCAGTCTAGTAGAACGTGAATGTAGGTTGCTTAAAAATACGAGAGAGAAAGTGAGGAAGTGAAAAGAGATGAGGGAGAAAACAAGGACAATTGGTAGCCAGAAAAGAAGAAAAAGGGAAAACAATAAAGAATAAAAGACACAGGGAATTAATATAAACAAAGAAAAGGAAAAATCGAGGGAAAGATAAAGAATAAATTAATAAGGGAAATAAGAATAAATAAATGAACAAAACAAAGAAAAATATAATGAAATCAACAAAGCTGAGCACAGAATGAAAGGAAAGAAAGAAGAATTAATAGTTAAAAGAAGGACAAGTAGAGAAGAGATAAAATGGGAAGTGAGGGAGGAAGTAGAGAAGGCAATAAAGAATGCAGAAGACAGAAAACCAAAGAAAAGGAGAAGCAAATGAAGAAAGTATACAACAGAATAGAATAAAGAAAAAAGGAAATGATAAATGAAAAAGGGAATGGCAAAGAAAAGAAAACATATAAGCCCAGAAAGAAGTAAATGAATAGGTAATCTTCTTCTTCTTTTGGCATACAGCTCTTATAGTTTAGCTAAAACCTCCTACAAAACAATAGCCAAATCACTTCTGTCCTCTTCCTCCATCTCCTTATTCCCACTTTCCTCAAATCTTCCTCAATGCAGTCTAACCATCTCAATCTGGGACGACCCCTATCTCTCTTTCCCTCCAATGTTCCAGTGAAGATCATCTTCGCCATTCTTTTGTCCTCCATTCTAATTAAGTGATCTATCCATTCAAGTCTTCTAATTTTTATCTTTTTATCGAAGTTACTATATTAGGTTCCTTATATACTTGTTCTAATTCCAAGTTACTACGGATTCTCCAATTATTTTGTTCTTTGACAGAACCATAAATCTTTCCCAGAACTTTCCTTTCCCATCTTCTAAGTTGTTGTTGTTATTGTTGTTGTTTTTGTTGCTGTTCAGTCATGGTCCATGATTCACACCCATAAACCATTATTGTTTTGTATATTAATAATTTTGTCTGCTTAGAAATATACCTAGTTCTCATGACTTTGCCTAAGGCATAATAACAACTATTTACTGATGAAATTCTAGCTTTTATATCTTTACTGCAAACATTGTCCCATGTAACCACTGAACCCAAGTATTTAAACTCATTACATTCCTTAAATTGCTCTGAGCAAATAGAAATCATCTTATTTTTTTCCGTTCTTATCCTATTTTTTGACGTGTTTATAAATACTTTTTTTATCAATATTAATTTCGAGTCCAATCTCTTCTGCTATCTCCTTTATTTCCTCATATACTTCACTTATTGCTGATGGTGATCTTGTTATTATGACAACATCATCTGCATAGGCCATGTATTGTCTAGTTCTATTTATTATACTGCCACCTTGGTTTATAGCAATATGACGTATAATTTTTTCTAAGCCTATGTTAAACAACAATGTTGAAAGTGAGTCTCCCTGTCTCAGACCATTTTCTGTCATAAAATCATTTGATAATTTCCCACCAACTTGGATATGATTAACTGTTTTCTTTAATGTGATTTTAATTAAATCTATAATCTTTTGGGGGATATCAATTTCGTTCATTATAAATGAGTAGGTACTAAAGAATGAAAAGAGAAAGAAATCGAGATGTAGGATAAAACATTGCAATGGAAGGAAGGAAAGAAGTGTTGATGAATGTAAAGAAAAAGGAAAGAATAGAAAATGGGAAGCCAAGGAAAGAAATAAGAGAAATCATACGAAAGAATAAATAAGATATAAAATAAAAAAAGATAAGGAAATAAAAAAGAAAATAAATTAATACAAGGACGAAGAGGAAACGAACTAATTAAAAAGGAAGGAGGAAAGGAGAGAAAATTTGGAACCAAGAAGGAAGTGGAAGAGAAGACAAAAAGAATAAATACGATATAAAAACAAAGAAAAACGATAACGTAATGAAAAAAGAATGAAACGGATGGAAGGACAGGGAGATGAAATTTGTTAATGAATGATAAAGAGAAAAAGAAAAGAGCCAGAAAGAAAGCGAAAGAAAAACAAAAAGAAGAAACAAGATATAAATACAAAGAAAAAGGATAAGGATATCAAGAAAAGAGATAAAAATGGAAGGACGGTGAGATGAATTAATTAACGGAAAAAGGAAAAATTCCATTACCCTTTTGCAAATCGAACCCGATGCCTTCAACTTTGTAGTGCAACGCCTTAAGTCGAGATAGAATAAAGGAAAACAATGCAGAAAACTAAAAAGAAAGACAAAGAAGGAGTGGGAGCGAAATAAAGAAAATGTAAATGGAAGAAAGAAGTGAATAGTGTAAAAAGAGGACTAAAAGGAGGATGGGAGTAGAAGAGAAAAAATAAGGGAATAAGAAGTAAGACAGAAGAAGTCAGAAAATAATATGACGAAGAAGGACTAAAAGCGAAGAAGGGAAGAAAAAGAAACAACAAATAAGACGAGAAACCTTAAGCTGGGTGCACACTATATAACAAAACACGTTATATAACAAAGTTATGTAACTTGTCGTAGAAACGAGAAGAAAATGTTATATAACATGAGTTTTTTTTTTGTGTTATACTCGTATAGCAAGTTATATGTTATCCATCGAGTGTCGGTAAAGTTCAAAGGATGTTATAAAACATCGTTATATAACATGTTTGCGCATCATGTAACTTGTTATAAAACACACCCGCTGAACAAAAAGTGCGAGCTGAGTCTTGCTGGAATCATCACATGATGTGTTTTGCATTAGCTGCGTAGTATATCTTGTATTCATTCTCTGTGCGCTTGGCGTGAATATTCATCTGTGTTCCGAAGACAACTTGGCGTAATGTAGTGGACAAGACTGCAACTTATGAGTTAATTGAGCAGTTCAAAGAAAAACAGGTATTATGGGGTCCGCGACTGATATGGACTACAAAGACAAATAAAAAACACGACACATGGGCTGAATTGGGTGTTAATATGAAAATGGATGTACAAGAAGTTGAAAAGAAAATGAGAATCCTTACTGGACAGTTCCAGAGACAATTAAAGAAAGAGAAAAGTGGATATGGAGCAAACGCTCACTACAAATCAAGATGCTCTTGTTTCTAAGAGACAAAATGAGTCAATGATAGCTTCACATACTCTGGCACAATCTTGGATATGCTCTGCTTGGACAAAATGAGTCAATGATAGCTTCACATACTCTGGCACAATCTTGGATATGCTCTGCTTGGAGAATTTGAACAAATAGCTTAAATTTTTTGTAGGAATCTCCACTTGCAAGAAATCTTAAAGTAACGGTTTCTGTAGCCAGTATTGCATCTCGACATGAAGTGTCTTTCTTACTTAGCTTATGGATTGGGTTATTTTACGACGCTGTATCAACATCTAGGTTATTTAGCGTCTGAATGATAAGAAGGTGATAATGCCGGTGAAATGAGTCCGGGGTCCAGCACCGAAAGTTACCCAGCATTTGCTCGTATTGGGTTGAGGGAAAACCCCGGAAAAAACCTCAACCAGGTAACTTTCCCCGACCGGGATTCGAACCCGGGCCACCTGGTTTCGCAGCCAGACGCGATTACCGTTACTCCACAGGTGTGGACTACTTAGCTTATGTCCGATTACGTTTATGAGGTATTCAAAATTAGAACTTGTCATTCTGGCAAAGTTTTTGAAACTTCCATCACATCCAAGTTCTCCTGCCAAGGAATCACCATCATCTCTCTTAAGATCTGCTAAAAGGATACTTCTACTTTATTGTTTTCTAGCTTGTGATGATGGTTGCACCTAACGTTTTCGTTTACAAGGCCTATTACTTTCTGCCAGAATCACACAAGCAGCAGCAGCAGCAGCAGCAGCAAGAACTACATCATCTGCACTCGACGCCATTTTCAAACTTGACATTTATTTCATTTATCGAGTTACAAGAATATTATTTTGATACCAACACCAATAAAACATATAGCAAGTTAAAGAAACATGTTGCATACAAAGTTTGTTATATAACATGTTTCGTTATAGCCTATAGTGTGGACCCAGCTTTAATAATAATAATACTAATAATAATAATAATAATAATAATAATAATAATAATAATAATAATAATAATAATAATGGCTTTATTTAACCTGGCAGAGTTACGGCCGTAAGGCCTTCTCTTACACTCAACCAGGATTAAAACTTGCTTGCATAGTAGAACATAAAACTGGATCAGAATTAAGTAATTACGTACTAATACAATTTAGGTACATAATGAGATCAAAAGAGGTAGTTACATAAAATTTACCTCATAAAATAAAAATAAACATAGTGGAATGCATATTAATGTTGTTAGAATCAAATACGAATCACATAAAAACAGAAGCCGATAATTCAATAAAAATGTACACAGTAGAAATAGAAATAAACACATTAGTATACATATTAGTATTAGATTACAATTAAGTAGGATTTACATAATTAAACCAGAAACCGACAATTGAATAAAATGAACACAAAAAATAGATTAATAATAAAAAAACAACACAGTGGGATACATATTGGCGTTAAGTGATAAATAAACACGATTTACATGATTACACAATAAAAATAAGAAACAAAAAAAAAAAGATAAAAAAAAATACAGTGGAACACATTCCATTAAATATTTGCAAAGCGTTAGGTCTGGCAACTCATCATAAGATATTTTTCTAATTTACATTTAAAGGAAATTAAAGTTCGGTAGCCCTTGGCTTCAGGCGGCAGAGAATTCTAGTGACGAGAAGTAGTAACAGTGAAAGATGAAGAATAAAGAGATGATGTGTGGGGTGGTATTTCTAGAGTGTTATCATATTGTGACCGAGTATTTAAGTTATGATACTGAGAAAGACTATGGAATCGGACAGATAAGTAAGAGGGAGTAGAGGTGTGCAAAATTCGGTATAAGAGAGAAAGGGAATGTAACTTTCTAACCTGAGCCACAATATTTTATCGAAAGAAGGCGAAATATGATCGTAGTAGCGGACATTACAAATGAAACGAACACACGCATTATGAACACGTTGCAGTTTCTGGGATAAATCCACCCTCAGATCACTGAATAAAGCGTCACAATAATCGAAATGAGGCATAATAAGAGTCCGTACAAGCGTCTGCTTTAATTTAGCTGGATAGTGGAACAATCTTTTTAATGAATGAAGAGTGGAAAATACTTTCTTGCACGTGCGTTTGATGTGCGTGTCCCAGATAAGGTTAGATTGAAAATTAACTCCCAGGTTTTTTACAGTTGAACTGAATGGAATGATCGCTTTATTCAGAGTCACAGGAGGAAGGTTCAGCTTATTAATATCGGGGATTAATATTTTATTCGAAAATAAGATAGCCTGGGATTTATCTGTATTTAAGTTAATTCCGAATTGTTGAGACCAAGATGAAACGGATTCGAGAACTTTATTGAGTCTATTAATACAGTCACTTAGTCTATCAGGACTGGCGGAAATGTATAATTGAACGTCATCTGCAGGCTTCGAGACTTTGAACCCGATACAATAAGTTTACTGTGCATGCACTATAGGTTGTTGACTCGCTGCAGGTAGATAGAGATGAGTTGAGGTAACAATGTTGCTATTTAGAATAGAGTACGGTAGTATGGGGAAATACACACATATGTACATTCTGAAAGTAAATATATATATATATATATATATATATATATATATATTACACAATGATAATGTCAAAAGAATATGAAAAGCACTTATTCTCCTGTCTTTTATAAGCATTTGTGTTTAATTATACACAGTGTTAATGGCGGAAATAAACATGTAGCAATTTTAATTTTTTTCATTTATCCTATTGGTCGTCTTTAGGAAGTGCAGTTACAGTACCGAATTGCAATGTACTACAAGATACATTCTCAGTGTCTCAAACGTAAATCTTTTTCGGTTATCTGCCAAACACAGTTTGTACTGTGGAAAGCTGCGCTCTACGTGACGTGATAAGAGCAAAACGAAAAAAACCTAACATCATTGCAGTCTCTGAGAGACAGTCCTTTATTCTCGGGTGACTCTACGTCCACTAATTTGCTGTTTATATTACACAATGTTCCATATCCGTTATTTTTACATAAAATTCATTTCCACTTCTGTTTCACACATTCAGTAACCGGTGTACTTGGTGTCTCATTAGTTCTCTGTGTCATTTCCTCAATTAATTTGATGACTTCCGGCATCTCTTGCTCTGACTTTTCTAACCGTGTAATAGTTTCAGACACAGTTTGAAAATAGGTTTGTATGAAAACGAAATTATTCGTCAGAACCTTCAAATCCAAAGCTTATTCCTTTGCGTATTTGTTGGCATTCATTCTACAGTACCCCCACCCTCTGTACGCTTTACCACTATACTCAGTACGCTGTTATGCGGATTTCCCACTGAACTGCTCTATTGGGTCCAAAGTCTCGAAGCCTGGTCATCTGCATAAATATGATATCTGCAATATTTAAAATACTTGGCGATATCGTTAATATAGAGCTTTAGGTACATAATATCAGTAAAAGGGAGTAAGAAAGAAATTAGTTCAAAATAAATTAAATCACATACGCATAAAGGTAGAAAGAGTAAGAATATGAAAAAGACGCAGAAGAAAAAGAAAGTGATGGAGAATAAGTAAAGGAAGAAAACAACATCATCTATGCATATAATCGTCTGTGAATGAATGCAAACAGCAGGTGCTATTTCACTTGCGAGCACGCTGCACATTTGAGTCAATATTCTGAGGTTCAATTGTCCTGTGTGTTGGGTAAACTACACAATGATTCATTGTACTTCCTCTCACATTTAGAGCGGCCAAAAGACCAGAACGAATGTGAGAAGAATTTGTTGGAGGTATCACCGACTCGTTCACACGATCTACCACCCTCCACCACGGTCACATAACCTTGGTGAGGTAGCTCAACAGCTGACCATCTGCCGCACACAGTTCCGACAGGGGAGAACCGTTTCTAAGATTACTTCATTTTATACTAAAAAAAATTATAAACGACTCCATTTGAGCGTTTCATATAACTATACAGTGGACTCTTCTAAGTTCGACAAAACAGAATTGAAAGTTCAGTCGAATAAGAGTAGTGAGTATGGCAAGTGAAATGAATATGATATAATATAATATAATATAATATATTTTTTTAATTAATTCAGTCTAATTGACATAATATAATAAATCTAACATCATAAAACTGTGAACATGATAAAAACATTTCATTCCTCTTTAAACTTCATAATTTCATTAATTGGATGTTTTGCTGCTAGTCTTGTCTCAATAGTTCATTACTTGTTATGGTGAAATCAATCTGAAATATATTGGTTATTATGTAGAGAATCCTATATGACGCGATGTTAAAATTTATTAAATCGTTGTCAAAAATACTCACATTTAAGATCGTGTGTACTGCACAGGTATCTGTGTTGACATTTACATTGAGACGATTTTTGAGATTGGGTTTTATCTGTAACGAAATTTAACATCAGAATATATGAAATTTGGTGTAAATGAATAATTTAAACACAACACAGCAGTGCAGCCACAATTTTATATAATTATTATGTATTAAATATCTGTACATTAATTTTAGATTGTTAATTGTCATAAGTCAATTTGAAATAGTTATTATTTTCATTATTAAAAAGGTTGTGTTTAATCATTGTTCCACAATAAGAGACAAAATGTACAAGATATTGTATGTAAAAAAGCCTGATTATGCCCGAAGGGCGAAAACGTTTGCTTAACTTTTAATTTTTTATATTTGTATAGTACACAATGATCACTTGCATGGGTAAGTGTCACTGACTTTTTATATTTGTGATATGTCAATTAGACTGAATTAATTAAACTATATTATATTATATTATATTATATTATATTATATTATATTATATTATATTATATTATATTATATTATATCATATTATATTGACTATCTGAACATTTCAACATGCTTTCTAAGTGAAATGAATACAAATTCTTATTGGTTATCCATCAACGAATACAGTACTGTACTTGCATTTCCTGCCCGCCCCGAGACTTGTGTATGCGCTTCTAGTACCACAGTGGGTTTCGACAGTTCCGTCTCACAAACGGCAAAATTCTCAGATAGAAAAATAAGAGTTCATTAATTTAAAATCAGTGATTAAATATGGATGTCCTAATCAATAAAATATTCTGTTTTCCTTTAACAAAAGTATCACTACAAAACACAGAACCAATTCCCATTCAAAGCCATTTCTTAGTGCCCGTATAGGGGCGTGTCTAATTCTCCTACGTAAGCAGTCGAACTATAGGAATATCGAACTTGATTTCTGTCGAACTTAAGAACTACTGTACTTACAATGGTTTAAGATTATATTTGATTGTCAATGCGCAGAAAGTTTCAAGTTCCGAACTGTACACATTAATAATAATAATAATAATAATAATAATAATAATAATCATTATCATCATAAATTGGTAATGATGATGATGATGATTATTATTATTTAAAAATCCAGGAAAACCAATGCTAACGAACAGCGAAAATAGATGTCATAATTCGTTATTTACATTGTAATAAAATAATTTAAGCCTAATTTAGCCTTGTAATAGAAACGATAATATGTTTCGTATGTTATACATAATAACAAATAAGTGGTTTTGTGATATATAGTGTCAGATAAAAAATGGATAATGAATTTTATTTTATCGACGACACTTGAACAAAGGCATAGGATGACATGATTTAAATATTACTAATAGATTCGATTTGTTTAATATTTCATAATAGTGAAAATGCATTAGGCCTATAGGTCTGTAAGTTCTCAATTACTTTAATATGTAAAAAATTATTTACTTTCAAAACCGATACAATACATAACGGAAAAATACAACCTGTTTCTTGTCTTAAACTGAAAAGTGGTTTACTTATTACATAGTTGCTCTTAAAATAAATTAAGTACATGCTTCTTCCGTGTTTATTATAATTATTAAAGACTGATTCAAAGGGTTGAACAAGTGAACGGACGCCACTGCCATCACCTAAATCCTTCCCCCCACCTCCTGCTGCACAGTTGATGTCTAACTGTAAGTGATAGAACTGAGCTAGAGAGCAAACTGTCCCTGCACCATACTGCACTGAGATGACGACTCCTGGTTTAGAAGAATTGACGGCTTTCCTTTATTTCCACGTGGAGGGAGAGTTGTCACATCAGTTCTAGCGGTCGAAAGGGCACTATCTTTGTGACAACTCTGCAACTTGTGAATGAGGATAATCAAAGGTGTTTGTGTAGGAAGTCTTAAGTCTGTTAAGTGGGCGTTCAGAGAAGTCGCCGAACTGCACATGAGTTGATACAGCGTTGTTAAATAACCTGCAGTTAAAACATCTGCAGTTAAAAGAATAATTAAATGAGATACTACTACTACTACTACTACTACTACTAACAGTAAACCTCTAAATATGGCCCCGGCTCCAAATATAGCCCCTCTTTATATCTGGGCAAATACGTGGTGCAATCTTACGGTAATCGTTGGAACTACTACAGTCGGATACAATGACTATTTTTATTGCGTTGTAGTGGTAAAAATAACCTGTTTACGCTCTTGGTAAAGCATTACATTTTCAGTTTAGAGGTGAGTTTTTATATGCATCACACTAATAATTGTACTATATTTATAAAAAGTCATTGTTTAAAGTAACTACTTGTTCTGTGTAACGGTTTATTACAGCACTTTAACATATCTAAGCTTCAGTGTATATAAACCATCGTGGTGAACACAGTGCACCGCCATATTGAAAATAGAGAAGTAGCCAAATACCGCCCCTTTCATGAACCCAAATATGGCCCCAGGGCGAAATTTAGACCCGATTACTTAAAATTCATTTTACATTATGGTTTCCTTTATTTCAGATGTCAAAAATAAAGACATGGCATAAAAATAAAATGATGGATGCAATGTACGTAAAACAATTTACAAATTTGTAAACCTTCGCCATTACTTGCCTACTCATGTATTACGTTTGGTTTATTTGGCTATAGTTGAATCTGTTATCCAATATGGTATAACTGGATGGGGAGGCATTACAAAAACTGCTCTTTTTCCTCTAATTATGTTGCAAAAACGTATAATCAAAATTTGTTTGAAAAGGCGAATGGGATTATCCAACAAATTTGATCCATTCCGAATTGAATGTTTTTAGAATTGACCAAATTTATAAATACTCTTTAATGAAATTCTATCATAAAAATAGAATGAAATTTGTAGCTCAGCCACATGCTCATACTACAAGACGAAATGAAATTCTTAAATTAGTTGAACCTAAATATTTCACATCTGCTGCTTTACTACACAGTACAAATTGTGGTCCACGTCTATATAATTCGATAATAAAATTTCATCCAGAATTGACTACTTTAAGCAATGAAATTTTCAGATCCAGAATTAAAAAAATTATATGACAGACTTCCCTGTATATATATATATATATATATATATATATATATATATATATATATATATATATATTATGTACCATGTATTGTAAAACAAATTTATTTCTATCCTAAGTGTATTTTTCTATTTTATCTTGGTTACTATATCAACATGACCTGCACTAATTATACTACTAATAATAATTTAATATTAATCCATCAATCTCAACATCGTCTCTTTTTTCACTCAGTTATTACTAGTATTATTATTTACTAATTTTATTATCATCTTTATGTGAGCTTTTTCCTTAAGTATTTTGTGTACAAAGTATGTATATCTATGTAACGGAACTGTCCCCGAACACGAGCTTTGCTCTTTCGGGGTATTTTAATGTAACGTTTTTATGTATATGTTATTATTAAATAAATCTAAATCTAAATCTAAATCTATTAACTCAGTATACAATGATGAAGTTGATAAGTGGCTAGATGCACATCAAAACTGTGTTGTTATCCATTATCAAATCTGGTCTCTGATAGGCCAGAGTTACGAGAGAGCTGCAACAATGACAACCACTATAAATGGTTTTCTTGCATATTTCCATTGAACGAAAACATTTTTACGGATGCAGATTTCCTGAAGAAGAGACCTGAAGTGTCAGCTATTACAAAACAAATTAATGCAGGAAGCTCTAAACGCAAACGAAAACCCTCTCTATCAATCAGCACCGATGAAGAGTAGGATAATGATGTCTACGTCTCTACAGATGACGAAGAGAGTGATGACATTCGAGAGAGCGATAATGACGACGAAGATGATGCTGATGCTACGTGCCCTGTTTGCCATAAGCGATATTCCGAAGATAAAACAGGACAAAAGTGGATTAGATGCACGAACTGTTTCAAATGGACTGATGAAATGTGCAATGGCAAACTTCCTAAGAAAAAAAAAAACATTTATAGGCAAAATTTGTGTGACAAAAATTACTAAATTTGATTGTGTGTTCATTTAATATGTTTTATTTTTCAACTAATGTAATTATTCTTCAAATAAATGCGCTAAAAATTAATTTGTTTCATTAAAAATAAATAACCGAGCGGGCTAGCGGCGTGGTAGAGGGCTGGCCTCGCATTCGGGAGGTCCGGGGTTCGATCCCAGGGGCCGGCAATCCTAACTGAGGTTTTCCATGGTTTCCTCAGTTATTTCAAGACAAATGCCGGGATTGTACCTCTTGAAAGTCCTGCCATGGACGGCGATCCTTCCCTTAATCCTTTCATATGTGTGAGTGAATGATGTGTAATGTCTTAAATGTTTGTGTTGTATCGGAGATGGCCCTGGCATTGAGCTGATCCCTTATCCGGGGAGGCCCTCCATGTCCTTATGTGGTCAAAAAAGTATGTATGTGATCCATAGCTTAAAGACTACAAACCGGGAACGGAAACGACAACGAGAACGACAACGAAAATATTGTTAAAATAAATGTATTTAAATGTGAGCATTCACAATTAACTATTGTGAATGCCCACATTTAAATACATTTATTTTAACAATATTTTCGTTCTCTTTCTCGTTGTCGTTTCCGTTCCGGGTTTATTGTGAACCAGCCTTAATACCTCTCCCGACAGGTCGCGGCCCTGTAAGGCCCGGGTGGCGTGGGTCGTGTAAATGCACCTAGAAGGGAGAGGTTAAACCGAGAGAAAGAAGAAGAAGAAGAATAAGAAGAAGAAGAAGAATAAGAAGAAGAAGAAAAATTAATAAGATTGAAGGGGCCATATTTGGAGCTACTCATTACACGGCCAGAAATTGTAGTGATTACAAAAACTTGCTTAATTTGCTACTTTACACCAAGTGACAAATATAATTTTACTTTTCTATAATACTAGAATTAATGTGTAAAAATAATGAGTAATTTTTAAAATTTACAAGATTTTAATTCTTTCATTATACGCAAAAAATAAAAAAGGGGGCCATAATTGGCGACCTTCCCTTACTACTACTAACTTACTACTACTATTCCTTGTAAGAAATATAAATTTCGCAATATGTACCTCTATGTGGTCTCAATATGTTAAATTTGCTCTAATAATTTGATCCCGGCTATAATGGCATAAATGTTAACAAGTCTACAGAGGAAGACATGCAAATTTTGAAATGGAATCGTTGTTTCCAGAGAGGCAGACGATTCTTCTTAGCAACATATGTTTACTCTTGCATAAGCAACAATTCTCCGTGGACAGGAAATAACCGGGTATCATTACGGAAGGCTTTGTATTGTCCCTGCTCAAGGTGTGTCTAGTGAGAGGGCTTTGAAGACTCCGGTTACATCGCAAGTGTCGGGTTGCTCGCTGCACACCACAGTAATGACGATGTGTCGGCCTGCATAGCGCGTCCAACTGAAACTGCTCAAATGAGGGTGTGCCCAACCATTCCAGCAAAGCTGTTCAAATGTGGAGAATTTACTAAAACTCTACTGCACAGCAAGCTACGTGGTCACTGGTAAAATTCACTGTCGTTTTTTGACAATAGAAGCCATCAAGTGTCTGAATCGCACATAAATAAGATTTTTTCAATTTTGTGTCTTTGTAAATTATATACAGAATGATTCATGAAGATTGTTCAATACTCTAGGGCAGTGATGTCAAAGCAAGCGCATTTTCCTGACCTTGACGTCGTGCGCGGGCATTAAGCGCTAGGTATGCTAGGAGGAATGAGCAGCCTGTTGGATTAAGAAAACAGTGGCGCATAAACTTCAAACGGAACGTGAAATTTTATGTCCTTATTTTTATATGGCTTCTTTCTGTTTGTTATTGTCTATATTGTCTGTAAAACAAAAATACTAACACCTATTTCTTAGCCTAATATTGCAGTTATGTTTTAAACGTTAATAACATAATAAAGAGTAAAGAAGGAATATTCACACAAATTCCATAATAACTACAACTATACTGCACTAAGTGAATTAAACACATCATTCATAAAGAAAGTGTTATCCCAAAGATAGACACTGAATATGACATGACAAGTTTAAATTGATATTTATGATATCTTTAGCCTTCTAAAAGTAATCAAAACAATATTATAGTACAAGGAAAGTTGTCTAGGTATATGTTTTAACTGTAACTAATATTGCATAATAAAACTCTTATCGCATTATGCTTTTAGGTGATATTGGTGCCCAAATTTCTGTTATCAGAATATTAAATTATCTCGAAATCTGCTGAAGCTATAGACCTGAAGTTTTACCAAAACATAGGCACATAACTTTTGTTTGTGACGTTAATAGTATTTGCTTTGTTAATTCATTCCCTTACAGACATTTTCCATGTGAATATTTTCAAACATTTTAATACACTATCTTCAGTAATACGTATTTACGATAAATTAGATTTACGAAAACATTCTTTTAGTACCTGTAAGGCTACTAAACAAACAAATCTGAAAATTTCACTTTTCAGTAAAAAAGTTGAGAAAATATTCCTTTTGAATAAAAAAGCAAACTTGTGAAAAATGAACATTAAAATTAAAACTTACATTCTTATAATGTACTTATACTTCTCAGACAAATGTAATAATTAACATGGATATAGTTTTAATAAGTTCTCTTCCCTTTATCCATTGAATCAGTGCTGGCCATCCCTGTATATAGCTCGACCAAGCGGCATATACCACCTCTTTCGTCTGTCTCTTTCCTTTCCGCTCTAAAGCGCTCAGGCTCTCCTGGGCTCTAAAGCGCGCACTTGCTCTATGGGCATCGGTTGACATCACTGCTCTAGGGTGTGATTTCTGGCATCATTATGATGAAAAAAGTTAATATAAATATATGTCATTTTTAAAATTGAGTTAGTTACGCCGTCTTGAATGTTAAACATAAACATAGATATTATCAAGGTTAAGCATTTAAATTATTTACAACAATGGTACTGGGTGTATTATAAATTCATTAAAGAACATTCAAATTATTACTCACCTGAAAAATCTGTATTAAAGACGGTTTTCAAACACCCCACCTTCTGCAGCAATACACGCAGCCGCCTGAGTGTGAACTGCGCGCGCCGCATTCCCTAACTTCTGTTGCTCGGATACTAGGTAGATACGTTGTACCGGTGTTGAGTTATCTCTAACTGTGACCCTGATGTCACGAGACTTTGTGTCGCTGTTATCAGTTGTACTGTACACAGAGTTGCCAACTGGACGGAAATTCCGTCAAAAGTGACGGAATTTCAACGTAGCGGACGGGAAAAAGTGGCTTTGACGGGTGACGGATTTTCTGGCGGAAATTACGATTTACATCATCTTTGACATTTTTAGCTCCTGACATTTTTAATTCTTTAATTTTTGTGAGATTTTACTATTTATTTGAACAGACCTGTCTGTTTCGTATTATGTTTAAGAATCCCCTGTTTTAAATTTCCTCGTAATCAAGTTAGATGTTGACGAATTATTATTTTAATCAGGATTGGTAAGTAATTTTTGGGTATTATTTTTTTTTAATTTTGACGGATTCTGACGGATTTCAAGATATTATACTAACGGGGATATAATTTATGTGTTGGCAACACTGATTGTACACACATACACCTTCAGACGTCTAGGGAGAGAGAGAGATTTCATAAGAATGCGTGTTACGGAAGAAAGAAACGTTATTTTACCCGAAACTATCGAACACATGTATATATAAACTTTTTATATCAGAATGATGTCTGAAATCACATTATAGAGTATTGCACAATCTTCGTGAGTCAACCTGTATATATACAGGATGAACTATAAGTAAAATTGTAAAATTGCTTTGTAGAACAAAAAGTTACATTTATTCGGATCAAATTTCTGCACGTTTAAAGGAGAAAACTAAAATTCTTTCAATAATTTATTGTCATAATACACTGCTTTCTTAACTTGACTGGGCATATTGGGAAATCAATCAATGGATTTCCCAAAACACGCTATGAAATGTTTCATATAGAACAATTTTTATCTCGAAAAGGAAGCAAAAACGAGCAAAACTGTGTTTTGCTTTTATGTGTGAAATATTTCAAAGAATAACTCTCTGAAATTAATGATATTTCTTACGGGTTCACCCTGTAGGTTATGTGAAATAATCCTGTAGATCTTCAGGGCGAATAACTAATGTTGTATGTAACAAGAAGTGTAATATCGTAATTTACGTAGTTTTCTCAGAATTTTTCTCCTCCAAATGTTTAACACTCTCTTATTCAGTAACTACTGCGAGTATGATCGTAATAATTATAACTAGGGCTAGGATTTTGATGAAATTGCATCTTTTTTCTAGTAAGCCAGAAACATTGCTGCTTTAGTATTTATATGTTATGTGATAAACTGAGTGTTTTAAAACATATTTGTTAGGGCATTTTTATGAATTTTTTACCTCCTACAACTCATAAGAGCATTTTTTGTTTTATTCTGTAATTTTTTAGGTATTTTCATTTAATTTTGGCCATAAATCCCCATATTATTTATTTCCTCTGATACTTTCTCTGCATATTTTTGCAATTAATAACTGTTATTTTGTATTTTATCTTAATCGTTTTTCTACACAAATATTGTCATTTTAACGTAGTACACACCCACGTAATGGATCAGTCCAACCACCCCTTCAATATAGACTCCTCTATACCTGCTAGTTCCGGATAAGAGTGGCCTTGTGGTGGACTACATGGAACTACATCAGGTAAAATAATTAATTAAAGTGTACTACTTAGAAAAAGTTATGTAAAATTAAATAAACCTGAATGCTGGTACTAGAATTTAATTTAATTACTAGTCTAAATACTAATATTCTTACTAAGCCAATTATGTAAGATCAATTTTTAGGGCACTTTTAAGGGCACTTTTGAAGGTTCTTAGTTTATAAACGCATTGTTTTAGAACATTTTTTCATGATTTATAGGTCACCAAAATTCTAGCCCTAATCTATACTAATAATAAATCTGTAGCCGACTTTTTCTGGTAATTTTCGATTTTCCAAAAATAATTGGTCCTAACATATATAATTAACCGCCCTGTTACCTTTTCACGCGATAATGGCTGAACCGATTTATATGAAAATTGGAATATAAATTAAGTTCGTTGTAACTTAGAATTTAGGCTATATGGCATTCAAAATATTTTATTTAAAAGGGGGGGGGTTATAAGGGGGGTTTGAATTAAATAAATCGAAATATCTCCCTTATTATTAATTTTCATGAAAATATTACACAACAAACGTTTCTTTAAAAATAATTGCCGATAAGTTTTGTTCCATGCAAAATTTTGATAGGACTGATATTTAATGAGATAAGGGAGTTTCAAAATTATAAAAACAACGCCATCTAAGTCGGTGTAATGAAATAAAAAACAAATGACTTCGTCTATAAGGGGCCTTGGACAACAACAATCGAAAGCTATGAAACATAGCCTACAGAGAATGTTTCTGTGTTTGTATGAAGTAATATCGGAAGCTAAATTAACCGATTTGTATAATTAATTATTAATTTACCATTGGAAAGTGTAGTTTCTCTAGATGGACATAATTCTATAATGTTATTACAGTAACTTCTGAGTGAATCGAGGACAGGTAAGATTAAAATAGCTTCTTATGCACAGAAACCTTGATAGGCATTCGTTTCCTGTATTTCCCAAAATAATTTTTATGACCAAACGAGAGGTCTCTGGATCAAAATGATCGCATTTTAATTTTTTTAATACAATCTCAATTAAGTAACATAATAAACGATTTATCCTTCTATCAAACACGAATGTTCTCTGGATCAAATGTCCTATTTTAATTATGTAATTACTTTATATTTATTTCTAACGGGTGCAGCGGAGCGCACGGGTACGGCTAGTTATAACTAAGATGCAAAGTAACCCAAGGTTTTGTCTTTAATATAATAAAACATTGATTTATTTATAAAAATATCCATCATCTGAAATAGCAGATTCATAAAAGGTACAATGAAAAATATGTATTAAATTTCGTGACATATTTTATTTAAAATGTCTGAAGACTCTAAATTTCATACAATCGACAAAAGTGATTTCTGTTCAGTTTCGCGAACTCACATTTGTGATTTCGTAGCTGCGTCTTAGCGGCCGTGTACACAACGACCGATGTGTCATAATATTCCAATTTGGAAACCGCTGGAAATTACTGACTGCAGTTGTTACCAAGTCTGTTTTCAGAATATTGCAGTAATGGAGTTTATGCCTGTATCCGAAGCACATTACACTGCATAACTAGTTCCTTCAATTCGAGTTGTATACATCGGCTAAACCTATATGATACGCTTTCCCGAATTCAGGGAACGTTACACAGATTAATCAACTGTTTGGGTGGTAAAGGGCTGCAATAGTAACATGTATTAGCGACTGTATATACATAACCAATCACATGTAATGTTTCTCGGCGAGTGATGATAAACGGTAATGCCAACATGCAAAGCGTGGAGACTGCGCCGCACACACAGGACCCCATCCCAGCCTCCCAGCCTGTTGCAGCCAGTCATTGTGGAATGTAGATGGATGTGTGGTCAGTATCGGCATACGCGTACAGTCTGCCGACAAACAGAACTCCTGCAAATTAACATTTCCACTGAATCCAAATGGATATTGTTTCGAGAATATTTCCTGTGCTGATAAGTCATGAAACCCTGCTCCGTGATATTATTATTATTATTATTATTATTATTATTATTATTATTATTATTATTATTATTATTATTATTATTATTATTATTATTATTATTATTATTGTTATTATTGTTTTTTTTTTTTCTCGTTGCCAAACTTTCAGAACGGCCCCGAGGTTCACTCAGCCTCCTATAAAATTGAGTACCGGGTCTTTCCTGGGGGCAAAAGGCGGTCAGAGCGTGGTGCCGACCACACCATCTCATTCTAGTACCGAGGTCATGGAAAGCATGGGGCTCTACCTCCATGCCCCCCAAGTGCCTTCATGGCATGTGACGGGGATACCTTTACCTTTATTATTATTATTATTATTATTATTATTATTATTATTATTATTATTATTATTGCTGTCGATCGATCAAAATATTTAATCGATTAACTATTTGAATTTAATCGATTAATCTGTCGATTAATCGATTTTTGCTCGAGTTGAAAAAAATGTTTTATGCTCGACCATGCCGAAATGTAGTAATTATACACCTGGTAGCAACCCTTCAATGGACCTCATTAAAGTACACCTCTTCATTAAAGTTCAGGTGTTCCACCAATCAGAAAATACCATTGTAGCAATATGAAAGCGCAAGTATCGATTATTCTCGGATATGCAATCGAAAGACAGCAATAAATCAATAAATCACCTACATTTGAAATAAAGTCAGTTCTGATACTATAATAATTAGCGTTAATTGTAAATAATATTCAAATAAATTCAATTTGTCGTCTCGTTTTTCAGTATCTAATTCAATTTCAAGGTTATATCAAGATTAATGTTTATTTTACTCTCTAGATTATATCAAGGTCAATGTCGAAGAAATCAATACTTTCGCGTCTGCGCACATCTCACAATTTACGAGGTATGGCACAAGGTCAGTTCCGCTCCTCAGTCAGATAAGAATAACATGAATACTTATGAATAATTTCAAGTTAGAAATATGATCGAGCATAAAAAGTCGTATGAAACTTGATTATAATGGTAATTAAGACGCGAGTATGAAAATTATGAAACTCGCTTGCGCTCATTTCATAAACGTACTCGCGTCTTAATTACTACCATTATAGGCTCGTTGCATAATGTACTATTAATATACTGTAATACACAATTATTGTTAAATTTAACTTGTGTTCGGTGATAAGCATAAGTAATAAATCTTGTATATCTGTATATATTGTATAGTTATGTTACAAAACTATTTTAATTACTTACTAACATATTTATTATGAGGCTCATAATTTGTGTCAATTTCTCGGGAAATTTTTTAGACAAACATAAATAACAAGGAATATGAAGACTCACCTAGTTAATACTGCTCCATCCACGATTTTAAACATGTGAGTGCATTCACATGCTCCGAATTAAGTGCCGCTCTACGTTTAGTAACAATGTTTCCTGCATCACTAAACACGAAAAAACTTTTTTTCTGTCAAGCACTTCTACACGATCGTTCAATTTAAATCCAAACATTTCACCGTGTTTACCTCTCAAATTCTCATATGACATAATGAAGTTTACACTTTTCACAGACCACAGAAAATTGATTTTTTTTCTTTATCAAACTAAACACACAACCTTCATATACAAACTCAGTACAGAAACTGCAAGCACCTGCTAAAGTACAGTGGTCGAAACAGAAGACTGGCCCCTATTGTAATCCGAATTACCAGATTTTAGAAAAAGAAGATGATAGTTACGCTCTCATTTGCACACAGTATAGACATGGCTATTTTATAAGGAATGAGGGATACGAATCTTAGAAACGAATGTATTTCATATACTAAAAAGATGTGCTGACAACAAGGTGGAAGTTTTCTTGGAAAACCATAAAACTTAATAAAGGTTTCGAATTGTGTTTCAACTTTCAATAGAGGTAGACTAGGTCACTATCCTCATATCTCCATCTCTTTCTGAAGTGTTTGTGCAGACATTTTCTCTCCGCTATCTGGTTTACAGTTAGAAAATAACTGTACTATAGTGCTTTTAAGTAAGAAATTTCCGAGAGAGAAATATTGTCGGAATTTTTAGTATGAGTCTGTATTAACAAAATAATAATTAATATCAAGTACAACCACTTAATTTTAATCGACTCGATTATTCGATTAAATATAATTTATGTTTGTAGGATTATATTTCTAACCCTAAAACTTGTCTTTCAGGACATCGCCGGACTGCACCCCGTGTTCGATGTCTTTGTGAGGCCATTTTTCCAAAACACGAAAGATGCTCCAAAACATTTGCAATTTATTAGAACGTCTGGAGTTACAGTTCAATACTCGGCAACGGGACATATTTTACTCAGGGTGGAATTTGCCTGCATTTTATCGCACTTCCTCCAAAACAGACTTCCTTCGACTCCATCGAGAAGCAGCCTAGGTGTTGTCTATGTTCGTATCTGCTTATGTATGTGAAAATTTTTCTGCATATTTAAAAATATGAAATCAAGACTGTGATCAGGTCTGACGGACGCAAACCTGAAGTATATTTTAAGGAACTCCATCAGTCGAACATTTTGCCCTGATATTACTGGCATTATTTCAAGACTACAAAAACGTGAATGAATAAAAGAAGTGCTACTTTGTACAGTTTTGCTATTAAAATGTGCCGTACGCAAAATACACCTACAATCCTATAAGTATCGCCGCTATAGAGCGCAGAGCGAGACAGACAGAGCGACGGAGAGAGGCAGTAAGCGATGCATTTCCTACGACGAAATAGCCCTGTTATAGAGCAAGGAGTCCCGTAGCGGTAATGCGCAACGAAGTCGAGCACATCTCCCTCCCTCTACCCCAGGCGACACTCGAAGATGACGTCATTTTTGGGTCAAGCGTCAGCATTCCACTCAATTTGTCTCGACATCCAGGTGATGTAATATATTTGTGTTCGGTGTTTTGTAGAGTTCTCGAAGAGATCCATATGATGAAACTCTCTAATATACATTGTTCAAGGCGAAATTAATTTTACATAATTATTTTTTCATGAAGAAATACAGATTTTGAAGATGCCACACAATACCGCTTATGAACTTAATGACGAAAATTTCAACAGAAGGGAATAGCAGATCAAAAAGACTCAAAGAAGTCCAAAATTACCAGCACCGAGGAAGTTACTCGGTTCCAACAGCGCAAGAAAAAAGCCACGACTTCGGGTTCAACCATCGACAATTCACTTTTTTTAAAAAAGAATTTCTGTCATCCAAAACATGACGCAGTCTTAAGCAAAATGATGTGCATGATGAAAAATGTCGTTTTGAGAAAGTGCAGTTTATTAAAAAATGTTGATATTTTTCATCTTGAGTGTTTCAGAACTCCACAGCACAATAGCTTTTCCCTTCTGTCTTCTTCTTGGCTTCATCCTTCCTCGTTTTTGACACCCTCTTGGACAGTATTTGACCTCTTACTCTCATACAGCCTCCTCTTGTTTTGCCTGGCTGCAATGTCTTGTACTACTCATGGAAGATCCTCCTGCCTGACAGTAGTGTTGCAGTGTTGCATGGCACTGCATTCCATATGTGACTAGTTGCAGGAAATGGGACCTAAAGTCGGAATTTCCTTTTTATGTTTTTGTGTTTTCAAGAAGAGTATGAAATACTGAGCATTAAAAAAAATTCATGGTTCTAGGTGCTATAGTCTTTAATATATTACTTATTGAATGTTGAACGTACTTTTCGAGAAAAATGCAATTAAAGTTTTCACTTGTTTTCTTAGCAACTATAAGAAAGATTTACGTATTTCAGAAGCACTGTGTAAAACTATGTCCTAGTTTAGTATGTAAAAAAAAAGCCTACAGGTAGCGCAAGATGTCAAAACATAGAAATGCAGTTTCTACACCGCAAATTCGTTCTTTTGTTCTCCTGTAAAATTTCCTTTCACGACTTTGGGTCCCTTTTCGCGCAACGAGTCACATATTGTACTCTGCAACAGTATTGCAGGTTGCTATGTCCAACCTCTTTTTGGAAACAAAATTTTCCTTTCGACACTTCTGCCACACTTTCATTTTCATTTTTGACTGATTACGTAGTATTAGTTCCTAGAAGCATCAAAAGATGGTAGAGGAAGCATGATTTGAAGTATCTACAGCGAAAATTGAGGGAAATTTGAATATGAGAGTAAAAAAACATAAAGATATTACTCACAATTGACGAAAAGTGGACGTTGCACATTTTAAACCCCTGCACACTGCATTTTAAAAATGGCGCCAGACCTTAAAAAATGGCCCTTGGAGTCTAAATATAGAACAAAAACGTAGTCAAATTTGTAAAGCCATCATATAGGGGAGAGTTGGGTAGTATCGGACATCGGGTAATATCGACAGTGATGTTTCTTTCATCTACCACCAGATGGTAGTACAGTGATGTTCCTTTCATCTACCACCAGATGGTAGTAGCAGTGTTCAGATGTCTCATACAGAAACGTAACCATGTCATTTAGGTACTACCATCTGGTGGTAGATGAAAGAAACATCACTGTCCGATGTTACTCGATGTCCGATACTACCCAACTCTCCCCTAATAAAAAAACCAAAAATTGAAATTTTTTGCCATTTTAGCCAAAAATTCAGTCCTAGTGTCCTTTAAGCGTGTATAAATAAACGTAATGAAAAACTACCAGGTATGTGTATAACTCTCATTCCTGCTAGGTAATCAGAGCTGGACGCAGGCTGTAATCTCGGATTGCAGTAAGCCCACGATCTTCCTAGAAAGATTGGAACGAACAGATATTGCTCAATTCTTAACTGCGGATGAACAAGAATAATGAGATTGTGATAACGTTTGAATAATATTCTGTTTGTTTTGCGGACGATGCATTTAATGTGTGTTTCCAGCAATCCTGAAGATGTTATCTCAACGCCCCGTAATGTGTTCCTTTACTGACTATGTAAGTGGACAGACCTTATCGCAGAAACCTTTTAGAAGCATTTAAAGTATAAAAGAGCTTTTGGGACAGTAGTGTCCGCACAAGAAAAATTTCGCTCTCTCACCCCTAGAATCTCCGTTTAAAGTCGCCAAGTGACTTAGAAAACTACAGCGGAGTATAAAAGACAACCTGTTGCCTCGGATCAGATTAACTCAAGATAGAGGAGGGACCTCTTTAGACGATCAGTGTCTTTGAACAACGTTTTAGTTATTTTAGACGGTCTGTCAGTGACTTCGTTAATGAAACGTGAAGATTCCTTCATTAGATAATGAAGTTTAATCATGTAATTTGTATCAAATTCACTCTGGGCTTCAAAGAATGACTGCTAGGTAATGAGTGTAAGTTAACTATTTCTTTAATTGTGCTTGAACTTGAGCTATATGTTGATTTGAGTTTACTTGTATGTTTATTTCCAATATCAACTCTTGATGTGCTCCTCCTATTGTCATCTATTTTGTTTTAATTTTATGTAATTGAATGTGCGCATGCAAGAAGGTAGCTTCTTTAATAAGGCAAGTTTTCAGGAAAAAAGGTTGAAACTGATTTATATGTGTACTTAATGCAAATAAAATTCATTGTTTATAATACCTCAGAAGGGCTGGCATTACCATTGCCTATTGATATTTGTAAAAGAAGTTATGCAATAAGACATGTGACTACAAATCACTTTTAACCTTCTTCTGAAACCTTGCCCTTTTGGAGAAGTCACCTTCTTGCATGCGCACATTCAATTACATTAAGACCCCAGTTTTGTAGGCTATTCCTGTATCAATTCACTATTACTTCGTTCCATAATGTCTGACAGCAGATGTAAATATTGTCGGCAGAGGAGAGAAAAGTATAATAATTGCTATTAAACCAAAGGCAGAGGTTTCATTCCACGCTCGACTTGAAGTTGGGCGGTCTGAAGCGTTCTACCTCCGCTCACCTTCAAGACAAGCGTGGAATGAGATCTCTGTCATTCGTTGAACAGCAATTATACTTCTCTCCTCCTCTGCCGGCAATGTTTACTTCTCCTGCCATCAGATATTATAGAAAAAATATAGTAATATTTTCTATGTCTGCATAATTTAGGCCAAAATCAATTGATTATCAGCAATATCTGAATATTATGATACAACAAAAATGTTTCGTCTAATCTCCCCATAACTATGAAAGTATGTTATAAGGCTGGCTGAAAAATATTATTTCCAAAACAACTGTTGTTCCATTTTCACTAAGGTCCAGTGGTCTTCAATCTCCTCAATCTTCCTTTAGGCTCAAAATTCATCATTCAGATTGTTCTTCTCAAAATTGTGAATGTCCCATATTAACCGAATCCTCAGAAGTTAAGTATTTAGGCATTACGATCGACCAACACTTACGATGGAACAAATATATTACATATTTATGCAATAGATTACGTAAAACAATTTATATCTTTGTTATACTTCGGTCATATTTGCCAATTAATATTTTACGTCTCATTTATTTAGCTTTATTTCAATCCATTCTCCAGTATGGAATTTTAGGGTGGGGAAATGCTTGTAATTCTAATCTCACTCCACTAATACTTATTCAGAAAAGAATTATTAAAATATGCCTTAATAAACCAATTGGTTACTCATCCGAGCTTTTGTTTACTGATTTTAATGTTTTGAAAATTGAACAGATTTATTATATTGCCTTATTAATCTTCATACATAAAAACCGTAATAAATTCAAATTGTATCATCATAAATATGGAACTAAAAGATCCGATTTTATACGACTAGAGGAACCAAAGTGTTTCACAAGCACAGCTCTGAGCCATGGTACCTATTTTGGTCCAAGGTTATACAATAAAATAATTGATAAATACCGAAATTTTGAAAATTTTAGTATCAGGAATTTCAAAAATAGCGTTAGGAATTTAATTTTTAAAGAATATAGCCTATATTGATTTAATATGTATATGTATTTGTATGACTTAAATTGTTCAAATTGAAATTGTATTTTTAAATTTAATTTATTCCTGTAATTTTTTTTTCTTGACCCAGTTTGTGTCAAAAAATTATCTTTGTGTTTATCTTTGTGTTTAGATATCTCCCTGAGCACGAGATTTTTTACTTCTTCAGGGAAGAACTAAGATTGTATTTCTGTCAATGTTATTTTCTTAACAATAAACAACAATAAACAATAAACAATAATTTTCGTTTGGAAATCTTTTAATGTTTTAATCCTTGGGATTCGCTCTTTAGAAAGTACCTATATCTGAATGAGTGCTCGCAAAAACGGACTAACCATCATTTGGTAATAATGAAGAAAAATTGACATCTGAATTGATTAACAAAGAAGATATTATTTACTTTGCATTTATATTTTTGTTCTTACTTGAATCCAAAAATTAATTCTTTTTCCATTATTGCAAAATGATGATTAGCCTCTTTTTTGCGAGCACCCATTTATTTACTATCTCATCTAATCTCTACTAAACTCGATACGCACTTCTAACAACAACGCATAACTTCCTTTGACGTAGAATTACATCTCTCTCCTCACTAGGTGTTGGAGGACTAACTCGTGAAATGAACGCCACATAAAAGTGGAACACCATCCTTTCTGCCCCTTATTCTCGTTGTCTTCCCCTTCTTTTTTTTGTTATCACTGTCTTCCCTCTCTTATTCATATCTTCCCCTTGTTATTCTTGTCTTCTCCTTGCTGTTCTTGTCTTCCCTTGTACTATTTGTATACCACTAGTTCTCCTTGTACAACCTTTGTTCTCCTTGTATTCTCATTTTCTCCTTTACTTCCCTCATTTTTCTTGCTCTTCCTGTCCTCCCCTTTTTCTCATTCTATTCCCATTGTTCTCCTCGAATCTCCATTGTTCTCCTTGTCTTTCCTCGTATTCCCATTGTTCTTCTTGTTTTTCACTTGTTCTCGTTCTCTCTCTCTCTTATTCTCGTTGTTTCTTCCTTGTTATCCTTGTTTTCTGCTTGTTTTCTTTATACCTCCCTTGTTTCACTTCTATTCCCCTTCTTCTCTTTATTCTCCTAGCCTTCTCCTTGCCGTGTACTGTTCTTTTGAATCTGTGGAGTGTCGTGATTTGTGGCCCAATAAATAATGATCGCACACATTACCTCTTTCCGTTTCTCCCACCAACCACATGTAGTTCTACGTAAAAATATGTAGCATATAACTTTATGATATATTCATTTGGTTTCATAATGCCAAACCGCAAATATCAGTATCTGGAAAACATAGGGGAAAGGCTATGAAATAAGACAAATTAGGTAGAACAATACCGGTAACTTGTAACATTGGTTCTGACAGCGATTCCTGGAGGGCTTCAGCTCTGAGAATTAACCCAAATTATTCGAACAGTTATTACCACACTTCGCCAGTCACGCTCATTCTTCGAGTGTCCTCGGTACTATTTGACGTCACAAATTAGTCGGCAACGTAGAAAAGAAAATGAAAAAGATATACTCCTCCATTCAAACTGCATTCAAATAAAACTCAGATATAGAAAACACATGTACTCAGACAAAATGAAGTCCAAAACAGCTTATTCCACCAATAATTTTATAGCAACTGACTGGGAACAAACCGCGGTATAGCTAGAAGAAAAAAATATGTCAACTATAGTGTAGCAGTAATGGAATGATTAAAAAGTGATAATGCAGTGTATTGTCAGCAATGATAACGTAGCAATAATGGAATGAGACACTAGCTAAAAGTACGAAGAAATAATGCAATGAACTGTCAACAACGACAATGTAGAAATAATACAGAGTGATCCGTTTGTGTATGGATAAAATAAAACACCGTAAAACATGTACTAATGAACTTTATTTGTTGAAAAGTTGTGCATGCAACACTGAAAGATGGGAGATTCCTCAGAGCTCAACATGACCCCCATTGCGCACCCTGCACAACTCATAACAGTGATGTAATTCAGCCTATGTCCATTGTAACATAAGAGGGGTGATTTGTTGAAAAGCTTAATTAATTTTTACTCTCAGATCATCAATGTTCCTGAGTTTCTGTGAATAGACAATGTCTTTAACAAAACCCTACACGAAAAAGTCAGGAGGAGTTAGATCTGGGGAGTTTGGGGACCAAGTCAAGAGATAGCTGCTTCTCGTACTGGGTTTCGCCTGCGATCTCCTGCAGGATTTTTTTAACACAGAACTTGTTTCTAAAAATGTTCGATACCACAACATTATGTAATCGTATTTAGGTACATTACGCACACCATACTCACATCGAAATTTCCTTTGAACTATTTTAACACTCTCAAATTTAGCATACCAAATAACACATTGTGCCCGCTGTTGATTTGTAGTAGCCATTTTAATCATCTACGATTTTCATTTGTCCTTTGAGATTATGCATTGTTGATTATCATATACGGAAACTCCATTCTTGTAATCATAATATAACCAGCAAGCAATTTTTCCTATCATAATAGCTTTATAATAAGAAATTACTATTATCCATACCCAAACGGATCAGACTGTAGAATGAGACATCAGTTATGACAATAGAGTAATAACAGAACGACCAGCCAATAAATCATAAATCATCAAAAACTACGTAGCCCTAAGTACTTCAAGAAAGCCTGTCCTATAACAATCTTTTCCACCACAAATCTGATATAATCAAAAGCTACGGAAGTACTTTAAGAAACCCTGTTCTATAAACATCTTTTCCTCCAGAAGTCTGGCATAATCAAAAGCTATCTAAGTATTTGACAAAGCCTGTTATATAACAATCTTTTCCACCACAAATCTGGCATAATCAAAGACTACGGATGTACTTGAAGAAACCCTGTTCTATAAACATCTTTCTCACCACAAGACTGTCATAATGAAAAGCTATGAAAGAACTTGAAGAAAGCCTGTTCTATAACAATCTTTACCACCATAAATCAGGCATAATCAAAAGCTATGAAAGTACTTGAAAAAACCCTGTTCTATAAACATCTTTTTCACCACAAGTCTGGCATAATCAAAAGCTATGAAAGTACTTGAAGAAAGCCTGTTCTATAACACTCTTTTACACCACAAGTCTGGCATAATCAAAAGCTACGGAAGTACTTGAAGAAACTCTGTTCTATAACAATCTTTACCACCATAAATCAGGCATAATCAAAAGCTATGAAAGTACTTGAAGAAACCCTGTTCTATAAACATCTTTTTCGCCACAAGTCTGGCATAATCAAAAGCTATGAAAGTACTTGAAGAAAGCCTGTTCTATAACACTCTTTTTCACCACTAGTCTGGCATAATCAAAAGCTACGGAAGTACTTGAAGAAACTCTGTTCTATAACAATCTTTACCACCATAAATCAGGCATAATCAAAAGGTATGAAAGTACTTGAAGAAACCCTGTTCTATAAACATCTTTTTCGCCACAAGTCTGGCATAATCAAAAGCTATGAAAGTACTTGAAGAAAGCCTGTTCTATAACACTCTTTTTCACCACAAGTCTGGCATAATCAAAAGCTATGAAAGTACTTGAAGAAAGCCTGTTCTATAACACTCTTTTTCATCACAAGTCTGGCATAATCAAAAGCTACGGAAGTACTTGAAGAAACTCTGTTCTATAACAATCTTTACCACCATAAATCAGGCATAATCAAAAGTTATGAAAGTACTTGAAGAAACCCTGTTCTATAAACATCTTTTTCACCACAAGTCTGGCATAATCAAAAGCTATGAAAGTACTTGAAGAAAGCCTGTTCTATAACACTCTTTTTCATCACAAGTCTGGCATAATCAAAAGCTACGGAAGTACTTGAAGAAACTCTGTTCTATAACAATCTTTACCACCATAAATCAGGCATAATCAAAAGGTATGAAAGTACTTGAAGAAAGCCAATTCTATAACAATCTTTTTCACCAGAAGTCCGGCATAATCAAGAGCTAGGGAAGTACTTCAAGAAATTCTGTTCTATAACAATATTTTCCACCACAAGTCTGGTATAATTTGAATAGAAATTTGTACAATCAGTGAAAAATAGTCCGGTAATTGACTCATCTACGGCAGGGTCTAGGCTTAAATGTGTATTAATTTTGTATAAAATTGGTTCTAGATTGGAGAACAGTGGAGAGAGAGAGGGGGACCCACGCAAACACACGCATGGACGACTCTCTCACATCACTTGTTTCTGTTTTTCGGAAACCAGTCACAAATATGCAATTTGTCACCATGGCGACGCAGCGTACTGTACCGAACTGTACTGGAGCAGTCCGATTACAACTGGAGGCCGCCACAAACTGAGTATGCATGTAACAGCGCAACCTAATCAACGTCATCACGGGTATAATCACAGGTATTTGCTAATAATCACTCACAGCACACAGCACACAAACACTGCTTCACGCAACTATACACTTATCATCAAGGATCGCAATGCAGCTCTGGCGTTAATCTCGATCAAAACTAATCGAAATTGCTATCGGGAAGTTCTGTGCGTCCTCGAACTCTTCCATATTTGTTTTCAAACGGCAGAATATTAATTTTATAAATTGACAAACTACTTAAACAGAGCGTTTATGCGGAAAATGTATTTACGAGCAAACATTCTCGTGGGGGCAGATAAAAAAGTTAAATTATTTTCTTCCACTATGTTAATAATATCAAAATAAGTGCTTATACAAATTTTGGCCACTCCACCTCAATTACGAGGCCGTTCAGAAAGTGATTTTCCCTTAGGCCGTTTATAGAAAAAAACGCAGTTTCATGGAAAGATTTATTGAAACAGATACAGCAATTGTTGCGCTATTTTTCAACATGTTCCTCACTGTAATTGAGGCAATTGTCATACCATGGCGTCAATTTTTGTATCCTTGTGTCATAGAAGTCAGCCGCCTGGGATCCGAACCGGTATGACAAATGTTTAATTTCTGAAAATTTCTATGTTGAAAAATAGCGCAGCAATTGCTGTATATGTTCCAATGTATGTATTATTAATGCGCAAATTTTTTCTGATTTGTATTTAATATCTCCATAGATATTGTAAATTAAGAATTCACTATCATCCCCTTCACTTTCACTACTATTAGACAACATATTTCATAAATTATATGTTGTTATAACCCTAATAGAATTGCAAATTTGACTTTCAGGTATAGCTCCCTGTAAGATTGATGTGAATAATTTCAAGGGAAAAATTGTTGCGGGCCGGGTATCCCGGTACCTTTGGCTGAGCGCTCCAACACTCTACCAAATGAGCTACCCAGGAACCATACCAGATACCGGCTCACTGTTCGTTAACAGAAAACCGCAATTCAAGTCACACACATAGTTTGTGTGCACTCAATGTTGGGTCTTTGACAGCCTGTCAGCCCACTTGAGGTATGTGGATATAAAGGGAAAAATAGAGCCGGTGTTCTAGTACAGTTCCTGGATAGCTCGGTCGGTAAACGTTGGCGCCGTCAGCCAATAGTCCCCGGTTCGATACCCGACCCCTGGACAATTTTTCCTTTAAAATTACTAATAGAATTGTTTATTTACTCTTGTATTAGCAATATTAGTTTCCATTTATTGAGAGAGATAACTGAAGGATTGTACATATATATGAACTAATTTAATAATTCTACATCTTGATTACACAACTTTTAACACTGTATCACTTCGGAATTTGTATGATAAGAACTTTCTTGTATTAAATTTTAACATACCTTGTTAACATGTTTCGACCTATCAACATACCAATACCACACCAATGAACCAACAGGATTACAACGAAGAACTAAACATAATCAAATACATAGCACAAGAAAACGGATACAACCCTAACATAATAGATACTATAATACGTAAGACAAAACAAAACCAGAAAAAACAGAAGAATACAACACAAACACAAGAACACAAAAAATACATCACACTAACATACGAAAACAAAAATACACACAAGATTGCAACCTAAAAAAATTAAATTACAACAGCGCATACAGAACAAATAACACTCCACAAAAACATCTCAACACACAAACAACACAAACAAACAAATACAACCACACAGGCGTATACAAACTCAAATGTAACACCTGCAACAGCTTCTACATAGGACAGACAGGCAGATCATTTCAAACACGTTACAAAGAACATATCACAGCCATAATAATATTGCAAAACACCTCCACATATGCAGAACACATCACAAATGCCAACCACACCTACAGAGACATCAACACAGACATGGAAATACTGCACATCCAACCAAAAAACCAGAAACTCAACACACTAGAACAATATATATATATATTTATTTATTTATTTATTTATTTATTTATTTATTTATTTATTTATTTATTTATTTATTTATTTATTTATTTATTTATGCCTATAACAGGGCAAGCCCCAATTATAATAGACAGTACAGATATTCGTTTACAAAAAATAAAAAACATAGATAACATGGAAAAAAAAAAGAGATGAAACAGATACAAGTGTAAATACAAATTAAAATGGAAAATGAGAAAAGGAAAGAAAAAAAAAGAACAGACAAATAGATACTACCTAAATAAGAGAAACAGATATAGATACAAAATGAAAAATACAAAATAAAATACATGAAAAATAGTTAAATATAGATATCATAGCCAAAAATGTAAAATGTAGTCATAATTGGCAAATTACAGAGTAACAAATAGCAATACTTACTTACTTACAAATGGCTTTTAAGGAACCCGAAGGTTCATTGCCGCCCTCACATAAGCCCGCCAGCGGTCCCTATCCTGTGCAAGATTAATCCAGTCTCTATCATCATATCCCACCTCCCTCAAATCCATTTTAATATTATCGTCCCATCTACGTCTCGGCCTCCCTAAAGGTCTTTTTCCCTCCGGTCTCCCAACTAACACTCTATATGCATTTCTGGATTCGCCCATACGTGCTACATGCCCTGTCCATCTCAAACGTCTCGATTTTATGTTCCTAATTATGTCAGGTGAAGAATACAATGCGTGCAGTTCTGTGTTGTGTAACTTTCTCCATTCTCCTGTAACTTCATCCCGCTTAGCCCTAAATATTTTCCTTAGCACCTTATTCTCAAACACCCTGAACCTATGTTCCTCTCTCAGAGTGAGAGTCCAAGTTTCACAACCATACAGAAGAACCGGTAATATAACTGTTTTATAAATTCTAACTTTCAGATTTTTGGACAGCAGACTGGATGATAAGAGCTTCTCAACCGAATAATAACACGCATTTCCCATATTTATTCTGCGTTTAATTTCCTCCCGAGTGTCATTTATATTTGTTACTGTTGCTCCAAGATATTTGAATTTTTCCACCTCTTCGAAGGATAAATCTCCAATTTTTATATTTCCATTTCGTACAATATTCTGGTCACGAGAAATAATCATATACTTTGTCTTTTCGGGATTTACTTCCAAACCGATCGCTCTACTTGCTTCAAGTAAAATTTCCGTGTTTTCCCTAACCGTTTGTGTATTTTCTCCTAACATATTCACGTCATCCGCATAGACAAGAAGCTGATGTAACCCGTTCAATTCCAAACCCTGCCTGTTATCCTGAACTTTCCTAATGGCATATTCTAGAGCGAAGTTAAAAAGTAAAGGTGATAGTGCATCTCCCTGCTTTAGCCCACAGTGAATTGGAAAAGCATCAGATAGAAACTGACCTATACGGACTCTGCTGTATGTTTCACTGAGACACATTTTAATTAATCGAACTAGTTTCTTGGGAATACCAAATTCAATAAGAATATCATATAATACTTCCCTCTTAACCGAGTCATAAGCCTTTTTGAAATCTATGAATAACTGATGTACTGTACCCTTATACTCCCATTTTTTCTCCATTATCTGTCGAATACAAAAAATCTGAGCAATAGTCGATCTATTACGCCGAAAACCGCACTGATGATCCCCAATAATTTCATCTACGTACGGAGTTAATCTTCTCAAAAGAATATTGGACAAAATTTTGTACGACGTCAACAAAAGTGATATTCCTCGAAAGTTACCACAGTTGGTTTTGTCCCCCTTTTTAAAAATAGGTACAATTATGGACTCCTTCCATTGTTCTGGTACAATTTCCTTTACCCAAATTGCAAGTACAAGTTTATAAATTTCGCTATATAATGCACTCCCACCCTCTTGTATTAATTCTGCTGGAATTTGATCGATACCTGGAGACTTGTACTTTTTCAGATTTTCTATCGCAATTTCGACTTCTGAAAGCGTGGGTTCGGGTATAAATGGCTCAGCAGTTTGTATTTCAATTCCGTCCCGATCATTTCTATTTGGCGTATGTACATTTAGTAGTTGCGCAAAATAGTTTTTCCATCTGTTTAGGATTGAGGGAGAGTCTGCAAGCAAGTCACCATTCTCATCCTTGATCACGTTTACCCTTGGCTGATATCCGTTCTTAAATTCCTTTATACCCTTATATAAATCTCGAATGTTTTTATTCTTACTATTTGTTTCTACCTCATTCAGTTTTTCCTTCAAGTAACCTCTCTTTTTAATCCTAAGTGTACGACTTGCTTCCCGTCTTTCATTGAAATAATTATCTCTCTTCTCCTGAACTGGATCCTGTAAGAATTTCAATTTTGCCTGTTTCCTTCTTTCTACTACCATGCAACAATCTTCATCAAACCACGGTTTCTTTTTCTTAGTTTCATAATAACCTATGCTCTGTTCAGCTGCAATTTTGATATTGTCTCGGATATTTTCCCACATGCTATTAACATCTAACTCTTTGTCAACTTCGTCGGAACTTGCTAATACGGCAAACCTATTTGAAATTTCGACCTGATAATGTTGCTTAGTTTCCTCGTCCTTTAATTTCAAAATATTGAATTTAGTAATATTAACTTGTTGCTCTACTCGCTTGGCTACTGATAATCTTTCTCTTAATTCTCCAATCACCAAATAATGGTCAGAATTACAGTCTGCACCCCTGAAAGTTCGAATATCTACTATACTAGTATGTCTCCGTTTATCTATCAAGATGTGATCTATTTGGTTGTGTGTCAATCCATCTGGAGGTAACAAATAGCAATATTATATAAAATCAACGACCTTCAGTATATTAATAAGAAAATGTTTGTATTCCATGTAAGAAATGCAGAAATCTAGATCCCATGTTTTACATATTTCATTGAAATTTGTACACATTTTTAACACTGGTGAATTTTTATGTGCTGAAGTGTTTGGTTTTTTATAATATAACAATTGACGATTTCTTAAATGTGATGTTCTAGCGTTAATCTGGACTTGTGATAATATTTTGCTATTATCCAGTAGACCGTTGAATATTTTATACAATAAAAGTTGCTCAGCAAGTAATCTACGACTTGCAAGAGACATTAAATTAAATTCAGCAAGTAGATTGCTGTACGAAATTTTGTTATGGAGGGCCGAACAAAGATATCTTCTAAAATACAGATATCTAGAGAATCGGTTTTTGAATTTTTTCAATTTGATTACGATGTGATTTGCAAGTGGGTGCCCAAATTACAGAAATATATACAGACACACGAAAACACACCCCAACGATATTCTCAACACACAACTCAATTTCAAAACACATACACTCTTTGACTCTACACTACGAATACACCCACACAGGAAACAAGAGGCGCCAAGACCAACAACGACCAGTTCCGAAGATGACCGAAAATAGGTCGAAACATGTTAACAAGGTGCGTTAAAATTTTTGCACAAGAAAGTTCTTAATAATTCTGTAGAAAAAAGCAGTGGTAATTTCTCTTTTAATTAGTAAGTGTATGGAGTAGTAAAGTACAATAATTGTACACCAGACTTTTGTGAAACACAATCCTCATAACTTACACAAATTACGTGTCAATGTACTTGTAATACATTATACCATGCTCTTTTGGAATATAGTCCTGATGACCAAGATGAGGGAAGTCACTTCTTGATGTGGTTTTAAAGAAAGATATCTTCCTTCTGCTTTTTACAACAAAGATCATTTTTTCCCAAAAATTAAAAACGGCCTTTCGTTGTCTCCTGCGGTTTGTGACATATAATATGGGTTACTGTTCCCATTCTAATGACAGAGTCTAAATCAGCAAGTTCTAAGTGAGCCGATTCTCTGGTATAGTTCCTGGATAGCTCAGTCGGTAGAGCGTTGGCGCGCTTTGAAATTACTAATATAATTGTTTATTTACTCTTGTATTAGCAATATTAGTTTCCATTTATTGAGAGAGATAACTGAAGGATTGTACATACTATATATGAACTAATTTAATAATTCTGTAGAATAAATCAGTGGTAATTTCGCTTTTAATTAGTAAGTATATGGAGTAGTAAAGTACAATAATTGTACACCAGAATTTTGTGAAACACAATCCTCGTAACGTACACAAATTACATGTCAATCTACTTGTAATGCATTATACCATGCCTTTTTGGAATAGAGTCCTGATGACCAAGATGAGGGAAGTCACTTCTTGATGTGGTTTTAAAGAAACTTTTTACAACAAAGATCATTTTTTCCCAAAAATTAAAAACGGCCTTTCGTTGTCTCCTGCGGTTTGTGACATATAATATGGGTTACTGTTCCCATTCTAATGACAGAGTCTAAATCAGCAAGTTCTAAGTGAATGGCAGTGCCAGATGAAAGAAAACCATTTCTATTTCTTTGTGTAAATGACAGGGAAATGAAATCCTTGCAGTAGAGAGGGAAAGGCAAGAAAAAACGTGTATTCTCTCTCTTGTGGAATTGTACGGCAACAGCAGCATCTGTGTATTATGTGTGACACAAAAGGGCTGCGATGTATATAACACATGCACAGCTTGCTGTTAGGCAGCAGTAGTTGGCGCTGCGGTCAGAGCAAACAAAAGCCTGGCTCCGGGCAACGACAACTGAAAGTATAATGAAAACAAGACACTGCTAAAGCCATAATCGTCATGCACAATGCAGAATGAATGCAAAGAAACTAGAGAGTACACACACAACAATATAATCATTTCCAGGGTTTAAAATAATTAACTATATCGTTTATGTGTATTTCCTTTATTTCAAACCTGAGGACTGTTAAACAATTAACTCAGAAGCTGCATTGTTTTAGTATAATTAAACCTTCAGAGTTTCGCTGATATCCAGTGCTGGAATTCACTGCGTAAAATCAACGCATTGCAGATAAGTAATAATTATAATTTCTGGTGTTGAGAACTGTACTCTGAACTCTCAAGTTGGCATTTAAATACCGCATGGCAATACTGAAAACAATTATAAAGGGGCACAAAACGAATAAACAATGGAAAATATAAATTTAAACTTAAACGTAAGTAAACACGCAAAATTAAAGTTTAATTTCAAAATTATACATAAATTAATTAGAGAAAACAATAAAAGAAAACCATGAAAATGGTAGCCTGGCAAACTCCATGCCCAGGTTTGTTATTGCTACCTTTTCAACTTCTGTAGACACAGCACCACAATAATGGTCAGGAAGAAAGCTAGGGACTTGAAAATTGGAAAATCACTCATCAAGAGCCTTCTATGTACAGCCAGACACAAAAGATTTAGAAGCACAAATAGAAAATGGGATCCAATTAATGCAAGGTTAATTTATAATAGTATGATTTAGTAGTCAAGTGCTCGCCATTAGAAACCACTGTAATCCAGGGAGAAACCAACAAAATGCTTCCTTAGATGATATGCCCAAATAAAAAAATGATTTCAAATAAGCAAAATTAATTTGATGGAGTCCAATAATAATAGACCAACCGTCAATTTGAAATATATATATATATTTGCACAAATATGTTGATGGCAGGCTAATTTAACTCGGGAAAAATCAAGAATGTGATATATGAATTTTGCTGCTATTTATAAGCAAAATTCCTTTATTGCTTAAAATTTATTTATTTATTTTTGCTTTGAAATATTAATTCCACTGCTGGTCTCTTATGAAACATCGGTTAGTCTTTTTTGATATTATTTGTGCTATTTTTTTCTTGCATAAAATATTTCATAAAAAACAGACTTATGTCAATGGACAATATCTCGAAACAGGTTTTTGGCGCTTGGTCTCTTATTGCGTAACTCCGTCCAATTGGCAAGCGTCAATGATTTAGTTGTCAAATGATCGTCATTAGATACTGTGTAATCCGGAAAGCAACCAACCAAATTAATACTGAGATAAAATCCACAAAAAATGAGTTTCAAGTAAGCAGGGACCAACTCAAAAGAGGATATAATTTAGTTGTTAATTTCTTGGCATACAAACCATGCAACCTAGAGCAGAACCAACTGATTGCTGGGCTCAGATTCATAGATAAAAATACTTTTCAACTAAGCAAGGGACAACTGGCTAGTGTTAATGGTTTAGTTTTCAAGTGGTTGCTCTTAGAAACCATACAAACTAGAAAACAGCCAACTACATGATTGATTAGATCAGATTTACTGTTGTCAATTACTCAACAATGGAAACACCATGCAACCAATCAAATGATTGTTGAAATCAGATGCACAAATAAAAGATGGGTATCTAGTAAGCAGGGACCAATTGACAAATATCAATGATTTTTGTCAACTTTTCGCTACTATAAACTGTGCAATCTAAGAAGCATCCAACTTAAGTGACTTCTGGGAATCAGATACACACAAAAATATTGGTTTGAAGTAAGTAGGGATCAATTGACAAGAGGAATGATTTAGTTGTAATTTCTCGGCATTAGAAATCCTCCAACCTAGGAAGCGACCAACCAATTATTGCTGGGATAAGATGTAGAAAAAATTGGATTTCAAGTTAGTAGAAGACAACTGACAAGAACCAATGAAATAGTTTACCAGTGCTCTGCATGCAGGAAGCTACTAACTAAATTATTTTTGATATCAGATGTACAAAGTATGTGTTTCAAATAAACAGGAAACAATTGACAAGAGTAAATATTTTACTTGTCAACTGGTCATCATTAGAAACAAATGAATCCAGAAATTAAATAATTGCTGACGTCATATGCAAAAAATTGATTTTAAGTAAGTAGGGACCAACTGACAAGTTGAAATTATTTTGTTGTCAATTGCTCAGCAATAGACACTATGCAACCAAGGTAGCAGCCAATCAAATTATTGCTGAGATCAGATGCAGAAATAAAAAAAAAATGTTTCAAGTAAGCAGAGATCAATTGACAAGAGTCATTGACTTTTTTACAGTTGAAAACGTCGTTAAATTAGTTTATTGCTAGAAAGGGACAATTGTAAAATATACAACAATTCTAGCACTCCTCTGAAAGAGCGTGATCTCGTGCTCAGAGGAGGACTGAATATATAATAAAATTACATAAGTAAATTAAGACTCACTTTTCGGGAAAGTACATTTTTGTTCATTATTTCTGCCGACAAATACAGCTTTGTTGCATATGTAATCACTTTAGTCTAATATGGCCACTTATGTATGTTGTGAATTCTTAGTTTGCCAGAAAATAAGCGACAAAATAAGCACTAAAAAACTTAGATTCTCAAAAACATAGAATATTAAAACTGTTTTGAAAATTCACAATGAAATCAGCCGTTACAGTCTTTAACAATGACGCCAACTTATGAAACAAACAAAACCTAGAAGACACGCCAAGCCACAACCTTTTCTACCAAATAGTTTCAGAGATATTTATATTTTTATGCAAGAGTGCGAGATGAGAAAAAAATAATAATTTGTCACATAAAACGTATTACGTAATTAAAAGTACTTACGATTAGCATTTTTAAATTAAACTTTACATACCAATTTACGCAGAAAATTTCAAACAATTATTGGGACAAGGAAACAAGCTTTTATTTTTTATGTAACCTTGATAATGAAACAAGAACTAATTACAAAAGAAGGATCATGGGATTACAAACTGGCAAAATATATACAGATAAAAGACATTAGATTTTCAAAAATAGTTTCATATTAAACTCTAAAAGGAAAATGCCATATTTGAAGAGATATGTCAAGCTAAAAAGATTTCACTGAAAACGAAAAAGATCATGTGATCTAAATCTCGAAGAAGAAAGAATCAAGACTAGAATTATAGTAATATACTGTTTTATTTATTAATTCGGATATGAGGCATTTACGTTTTTTTTCGGCGTAAGTTTAATTTATACACCTACATCACGCCCTTCTAGTGTCAGTAAATATTTCATAATATCTACATTTGATAAATGAAGAACAAAGCCTTTACTTTTATGGACGCCTTGACATGGTGTTTGACAGGTATATACTTATGACTGTTTCGTGGCCAGTTTGACATTGAGAAGTACGTCCTCAAGAAAAAATAACGCTAAATAAAGGAAACTACAGTATACACAGCCCAAGTTATACATCGTGCTACACCCACGCCATCTTCGACGTACCATATTTAGGAAATCCGTAACGAGCTCTACCTGGAAATGTCAGAGGACTCAGTTCACCTGAATAAGCTATTGATCAGTGATCAGATAACAAGGTCCACAGAGCACATATGCGGAAATTTTCCAACGTCCAACTTAAAATTTTATTAAATCATCAAAGGAATTCAAAACTCAATCAATAATAATAGTATTTGTATTTGTATTTATTTACATTACATGGTATTCGCAGCTACATCGTTTCACAGCTAGAATATGGAACATGACAAAAAATTCTCAATAGTACTACAAAGTCTTAATTTGTCACATACTTACCACAGTCTAGTATACTCGTATATATTCACGAAGCTTGAGTTGTGAGGGTGCTAGGAACAATAGACTGTGCCGGTACGATGTCGAATTGTCTGTAATGAGGCGATATTAGCGACCCTAGTGGTTAGCAACTGTCTATGCATGCATATTTATTACATATTGAGCTTCGTGACTGTATATACTATACTGTGGTCTTACTTACTTACAAATGGCTTTTAAGGAACCCGGAGGTTCATTGCCGCCCTCATATAAGGCCGCCATCGATCCCTATCTAGTGCAAGATTAATCCAGTCTCTATCTCATACCTCACCTCCCTCAAATCAATTTTAATATTATCCTCCCATCTATGTCTCGGCCTCTCCGAAAGTTCCCCCCCCCCCGCCTCTTAACTAGCACTCTATATGCATTTCTACATTCGCCCATACGTGCTACATGCCCTATCCATCTCAAACGTCTGGATTTAATGTTCCTAATTATGTCGGGTGAAGAACACAATGCGGGCAGCTCTGCGATGTGTAACTTTCTCCATTCTCTAGTAATTTCATCTCTCCTAGCCCCAAATATTTTCCTAAGAACCTTATTCTCAAACGCCCTTAAACTCTGTTCCTCTCTCGAAAAGAGAGTTCAAGTTTCACAACCACACAGAACAATCGGTAATATAACTGTTTTATAAATTCTAACTTTCAGATTTTTTGTCAACAGACTAGATGACAAAAGCTTCTCAACCGAATAATAACAGGCATTTCCCATACTGATTCTGCGTTTAAGTTCCTCTCGTGTGTCATTTATATTTGTTACTGTTGCTCCAAGATATTTAATTTTTACACCTCTTCGAAGGATAAATCTCCAATATTTATATTTTCATTTCGTACAATAGTCACAGTCTAGTTGAAATATATAGAGAAAAGTTTTACAATATACAGTACTACTGCAACAAAAAAATTTGGTATCCATACTTAATACAAGACAGAAATATTCATGCAGCGTTGTTGAATGTCATAAATTCACCTACAGATTAGAAAGCGTGAGCAATTAGGTAATTAATTAATTTGGTCCTAAACATCTTATGTTTGGAGACTGATTTTTTTATAGGGAAGCTATTAAAATTAATTAATCAATTAATTAGTTCATTATTTATTTACTTAAATATTTCTTCATTTACTTACATATTCCATTATTTATATATATTTTTAATTAATTTATTTAAATATTTATTTATTTAAATAGTTATTTATTTAAATATTTATTTATTTAAATATTTATTTATTTATTTAAATATTTATTTAAATATTTATTTATTTATTTAAATATTTATTTATTTATTTATTTATTTATTTATTTATTTATTTATTTATTTATTTATTTATTTATTTATTTATAATTTTTGCGTCTGGAATATTTTACTGTGGAAATTCATGCCATGTTTGTGGTTTTTATTGGGAAGATAGATGCGGTAGTTTCCGATTGCTTTCCGCACACTATTCTCTTTTTCACATACCAAAAAATGGAGACGAGAAGACTGGATTTAACTAATTAGGCCTTTCGGCTTCATCGATTTCACTTCAAGTGTTAAATATTAGTTCTCTGAGCATGTTTTTTGGCTCGACCAGAGACCGGGAAATCCCCATTAGCCTTTACCCCCCGAGCCTACACGCAATCTAACTCAATTTATAGAAGAGATGATATTGGCATATTGAGCTGTAATGGAAGAATTCGCTGATGTTTTAATTTCATAAAATAGCTTTAACTTTGAATGTTACGTATTTATTTTGCAAATTTCCCGTGGATTTTCAACGGACACTGCTAGGTACAATTTTGTTATTTGGAAGCATAAGGGTACATTACATCAGTTATTCATAGATTTCAAAAAGGCATTTGACTCGGTTAAGAGATAAGTTTTATATAATATTCTTATTGAATTTGGTATTCCCAAGAAACTAGTTCGATTAATTCAAATATGTCTTAGTGAAACCTACAGCACAGTCCGTATAGGCCAGTTTCTATATGATGCTTTTCCAATTCACTGTGGGCTAAACAAGGTGATGCACTAACACCTTTGCTTTTTAACTTCGCTCTATAATATACCATTAGGAAAGTTCAGGATAACAGAGAGGGTTTGGAATTGAACGGGTTACATCAGCTTCTTGTCTATGTGGATGACGTGAATATGTTAGGAGAAAATTCACAAAAAATTGGGGAAAACACGGAAATTCTACTTGAAGCAAGTAAAGCGATAGGTTTGGAAGTAAATCCCGAAAAGATAAAGTATATGATTATGTCTCGTGACCAGAATATTGTACGAAATGGAAGTATAAAAATTGGAGATTTATCTTTCAAAGGGGTTGAAAAATTCAAATATCTTGGACCAACAGTAACAAATATAAATGACATTCGAGAGGAAATTAAACGCAGAATAAGTATGGGAAATGCCTGTTATTACTCGGTTGAGAAGCTTTTGTCATCTAGTCTGCAATCAAAAATCTGAAAGTTGGAATTTATAAAACAGTTATATTACCGGTTGTTCTGTACGGTTTTGAAACTTGGACTCTCACTTTGAGAGAGGAACAGAGATTAAGGATGTTTGAGAATAAGGTTCTTAGCAAAATATTTGAGTCTAAGAGAGATGAAGTTACAGGAGAATGGAGAAAGTTACACAACACAGAACTGCACGCATTGTATTCTTCACCTGACATAATTAGGAACATTAAATCCAGGCGTTTGAGATGGGCAGGGCATGTAGCACGTATGGGCGAATCCAGAAATGCATATAGTGTGTTAGTTGGGAGGCCGGAGGAAAAAAGACCTTTGGGGAGGCCGAGACGTAGATGGGAGAACAATATTAAAATGGATTAGAGGGAGGTGGGATATGATGGTAGGGACTGGATTAATTTTGCTCAGGATAGGGACCGATGACGGGCTTATGTGAGGGCGGCAATGAACCTCCGGGTTCCTTAAAAGCCATTTGTAAGTAAGTAAGTTATTAATTCACCATTATTTCGCCTTTGTAACTTAATTGTAACCCACATCGTGGAGAAATCCCCACGTGATGTACCTGCCAGATGTGACAACGCTAACTTATTTCGTTAGGGATCGACTTTGGTTAGCCCCACTTTAATCCTGCAAATTATTCGCAGAATAGAATTGAAGACAATCTCATTGTGTACGCAGTGTATTCTCACAAATTGGAGGCTTTTTTTTAACACGGTGGTGACTAACGAGCTTGAAGCTGTTGTCCATGGACGATATTACCATATGAGCACAACACCTACGTATGTCAGCCCGGCTTGCAGCCCGTAATCAAAGAGCGGCGCAGAAATGAGATCAGCAGGTCCGAAACATTCGCAAGAACCTGCTACTTACATCGCACAACACTAGCAAATCTCAAACTACAGACTCTTTAATCTCTAACCCATTATTACCTGTCGCTATTCTTACAGACATCATTACTGGTATCAAGTAACAGCGGCTAATGAATTCCCCCTCAAGTGGAGTCCTACACACAGGCTCTTCAATAAAATCAAGAAGGATCCTAGTAAGATTTGTGTTCAACGTGCATAGTGTCATTTGAAGAGTCCACTGCAAGGATGGTGGATGTCACTTTCTTGTCGAAAATGAACCAAGACTATCAATGCATAGCTTAAGACATATAGAATGTACATAGAGAGTTATATGGCATTAACACTGATAGTCATTGTCCAATAATGATCGGAAAATCACAGTTAAGCTTTGAGCGCTAAGCATTTCAAATTTCAATTGCTTCTCCTGCAAAATGTATTCCAAATAATATCCATCATTCTTGCAGTGGACTCTTCATTTGTGAAAAAAACAATGTTCCGGAGCCACGCAACGCCTTCATTGTCAGGAGTTGCAAGAAAAGAGAATATATGCTGTTCGTTCTCTGAACCACATAGGCACACGATTGTTAGAAGAACGCTAGCGCGTTGCAACACTAGTTGGAAAAGAGACCAGGTAGTATTGTTCGCTTACGAGTTGAAACTAAATTTTGCGTGATATTTGTTAAAGTGTAAACCAGCTTCAAAGATAAACCACACATGTTAGGATGAAAGAGTAATGGAACGGAGAAAAATTCTCTCCGGCGCCGGGATATGAACCCGGGTTTTCAGCTCTACGTGGATAAAGCATCAGCACGTAGAGCTGAAAACCCGGGTTCAAATCCCGGCGCCGGAGAGAATTTTTCTCCGTTCCATTACTCTTTCATCGTATGATGACGCAGAATATCTGCATGGAAATATCATATGTACTTCGGTACATTGAAATAATATATGATATGCGTAAATCACTTCGTGATTTAAGACGGCGCTTATTCCGTCGGATCCCGGCCAACTAGTCACTCATAACGAGTGCACCTCAGCACATGTGTGGACTTCGGTCCTATGTTCATAGACATCTATGACGTAGTGCAGAGGGCGGCCACTAGAGGGAACCCAAGAGTTGGAACTCAATCAGAGACGATTCTGTCCGACGCTGGGGTTGTATCCGGTGTGGCTTAGTGGATAAAGCATCAGCACGTAGAGCTGAAAACCCGGGTTCAAATCCCGGCGCCGGAGAGAATTTTTCTCCGTTCCATTACTCTTTCATCGTATGATGACGCAGAATATCTGCATGGAAATATCATATGTACTTCGGTACATTGAAATAAGAGACATGTTAGGCCAATTATACAATGTTCATAGATTTGATAAGAAACGTAAAAAATTATATATTACAGTTATATGAACACTAATAAATATAATATAATTATTAAAGAAGTTAGTCTCCTTTAAGCCAAGCAACAATGAGGTTCGATCACCTGAACCAGCCGTCGAGGTAAATAGTAACTGAAGATGGAGAAGCATCTCCGAAACATGTCTGACTATTACTAACTTCTTTAATAGTTATATTATATTTATTAGTGTTCATATAACTGTAATATATAATTTTTTACGTTTCTTGTAAATCAGTTGTTAACAAATGGCGTTCTTGGTACGGTAATCTGTGTCTCGAAATATTTATAACGATGATGAAAACGAAAGTTATGTGTCAGCAACTGGACATAGCAAAACCCATATATAGACTCCATAATCATTCAAGACCTATATAAACATTTTAAGGGAGAAGGAGTACAATGCCATGGCCCACACAGAAGGATCGAATTCAATAAACAAGAATTTTGTGTCAGCAACAACTTATAGCAGAATTACAATATTTGTTATTAATCAAAATATGATTTTATTAATAGGATAAAATTGTATTCGTTTTTTAAAACAATCCCAGACGTCTACTAGAACTAGTTTTGTGATTTGGTCCGAGAATGTACTTAGTCTTGACAATAATTCTGTCTGAAATATGAAGGAAATGACTGAAACAAAAATATCAGCACAGAACAGAAGAGAAAACAATAATACGAATGGGAGTTAACAGATTTTGTGTATTTGGGAAGTCATATTTCACAATCCGAATACTAGATAGACAGTGAGAGAAATTTTGTAAAATTAAAAAATTAAATGGAATTTTGAAAAGAGATTTTTAGAGGAGAGATGAAATAAAATATATAATAGGTAATACTTATCTCGAGCAGTTTATGTCTTATGAATTGCATATATATATATATATTTTCCATTATGTTATGTAACTGATTTTGATTATATGTAATTTTATACTTTATTTTATATTCTCCTTATATTATGTAACTGATATTGACTATTTGTGATTTTCTACTATATTTCATATAATTTCTAAGGTAGACTATCTTTTGTGTGTTGTTTTGTAATCTATCACATAATTTTGTATTTCATGTAGCCTATATTATTGAAACCTTGTTGAGTGGAAGAGAAGGCCTTATGGCCTTAACTCTTCCAGGCAAACTACTGCTACCGCTACTACTACATATTATATCAGAATGAGTTGATCTGTGGAGAAGTGAATATTGAACTCTTCGTCAACATAAAATGACTTGGGGGGGGGGGGAAAACTGTACACGAATGAGATTCATAAATTATTAAGTAAAGCAATCTTAAGAGATAAAATCAGAAGTGACTTACTTATAGTTCGTTCCATAATGTCTGACAGGAGAAGTAACAATGCTAGCAGAGGAGGAGAGAAGTATAATTGCTATTCAACCAATGGCAGAAGTCTTATTCCGTGCTTGACTTCAAGTTGGGCGGTCTGAAGCGTTCTACCCCCGCCCAACTTCCAGACAAACGTGGAATGTCATCAATGTTTACTTCTCCTGTCAGACATTATGGAACGAAGTATAGAAATAAACGGAATGCCTTGAAAGAAATTCGAAAGTAGGAGAGTAGGAGGAAGGCAGAAAATAGGAAAGATTGGAGAATATTGGATTTACAGTGAAAGACCTGGCCTTGGGCAGAGAACTATGAATGAAAATGAATGAATGAATCAAAATGGAGTCAACAAGTTCTAAGGATGCTAGATAAGCGCTTACTTTGGAACTCATTAAATTATAAACAAAACCACAAGGAACAAAACATGAAGAGAAGAGAAGAGAAGAGAAGAGAAGAGAAGAGAAGAGAAGAGAAGAGAAGAGAAGAGAAGAGAAGAGAAGAGAAGAGAAGAGAAGAGAAGAGAATCGAGTTTAATTTGAATCTTCGTAAGACTGGACGCAGTAAAAGGCTATTGACGTAATAGTTTGGACAGGTGTAAACGGACAGTGGAGAGCCAGGTAAGGGAGATTGATGGTCGCTCTGTGACGTGCTGACGGCTGGCATCATTAAATTGTTATAGAGTCACGGTGCATGCCAATGGAATAAGAGATTACTCCGGAATGCCATGAACCACTCATTATCGGCAATAAACACTCAGTGCTGGCGGTTAGCAGTGCATTAAGACGCCGGAACGGTGACTTGATGATATGAGCTGCGATCATCAATATCAGTCTGTACACAATGACGCTGCTAATCTTTTCTTAACAATGCTCTACTGTGCTCTAATTACTGACCAGAAAAGAGGTATATTATTTTTAAATTGACTATTACACTTTTACTACATCACACTACTTTCGACCAATAAAACGGTACGAAAGGACGTCTTTCAACCAATCATGGCTGCTTATCGCACAATTTTATCGCGTCCCTAGCATTTGTTTAATTTTATCGCGTCCCTAGCATTTGTTTATTTTTATCACTACCCTAGCATTTGTTTCTTTGTTTGCCAACATTTCAAACTGCACTGGTCTGGACGTCAAAAAACAGAAAATTACAAACCACTCCAGTCGATGCACAGCACTTTCAAATATGACTCGCATTGGTATTCAAGAACAAGAATTAATAAAGATCACTGGTCATAGCTATGCATCTTCCCTGAAACCCTATTTACAAATAAATGAAGAGCACCACTCGGAAATCCTGAATAAGTTGAGGAATACACCATGTACATCAACGAGTTCACTTCTATTACGCACACGTCCAATATAACATCAACTGAACCACCAACCACTATAACATTGACATTTTAAAATTTTACTTTCAATAACCGTTCTTTTTAAACTTATTCATGTTTATTTTTTATTTCATTATTCCTAATTAAAACTTTTTAATACTTGTTTATATTATCTAGGTTATGTTATAGCTTCTGCTATATGATATTATGGATAGTCACGTATCAGAGATTGTTTAATACTAAGATTTATTGAAAATCATTTGTAAAGTGACGTTGATTACTGGATCCGAATAATTGAAGTGGAATGCAACTGTTTTAATAAAAATGAAATTGAATCAACAAAGCCTTCTTGAATAGTAACCGTCTACAGAGTGCAATGAAGATTCTATAGTTGGCACAATTGATAACAAGAAAACAGCTAATCATAACACACTACTACGCTAGATGTAGCGCAATATTTGTAATGTTGATGATGATGCAATAATACATTTGAAGACAGTTGTATTTTCGTAAGTCAATTAATATTTTATTGTATTGGAGTACTTCGTTACTTCTAATCTTTATATACTTTATTCTAGTCGTGTAATAGTCAATTAAATCCCACTCGAGTTTTGATTTTCTCTAGATAAATCAAAACCTCTATTGAGATTACTGTTGATAAAATTGAGCTAGATCTATAATTTTGCTAGTAAACGTAGATAAATATATTGCAAATATGTATGAAAAATTTTAGCCATGTATATTAACCAGTTTTCAAGAGAAAGGTGCATGAATTTAACTTTATTCTTTTTTTTTTTCTTCTTTCATTTGAATACAATTTTTTAAAACTCAATTATAGCAAATTAAGCTTTCAGGAATAACTCCCTGTAAAGTTAATTTGAATAATTTCGAGGGAAAAATTGTTCCGGGGCCGGGTATCGAACCCGGGACCTTTTGGTTAAACGTACCAACGCTCTCCCACTGAGCTACCAGGGAACTCGAAATTATTCAAATTAACTTTACAGGGAGTTATTCCTGAAAGCTTAATTTGCATAATACACGTCACTGTACGTAACAGAAAACCACAATTTAAAAAGTCACACAGAGTTAGTGTGCACTCAAATGTTGGTTGCTTGACGGTTGTCAGCCCACTTTGAGGTCTGTGGATATAGAGGGAAAAATTGGATCGGTGTCGGGTAGAGTTCCCGGGTAGCTCAGTGGGAGAGCGTTGGTACGTTTAACCAAAAGGTCCCGGGTTCGATACCCGGCCCCGGAACAATTTTTCCCTCGAAATTATTCAATTATAGCAGTTAATACAACAAACTAACCACCAATATAATCCTAAAAGCATGTAGAATAATATGTAAAAATGTGAAAATAACACCTTTTATACTTTCGGAGAAATAACCACTTAAAATCAGCATTACGCACTATGAAAACACCTAGACTAGCTTGTCCCCTTAACGGCGACGAACTATCATGTCATCCTCCTCCGAAAAGAGAAGAGGTAAAGGCAGAGCAATTGAAACAAAACATGAAACGTGCAATCCTCCTTCGTTGTTATTCGCGGTTTGCGTATTCCATGATGCTGACTCGTCTTCCCGCCGCAACATATGTTTCCTTGTGTTTACACGGAGGCAGATAGTGGTGGTGGAGATCTAGACGAATCAGAGACTTTGCGGAACGGAAGGCTAAGTCCAAGGATGTCGAAGATTCATAAGAATGAGGAATGGAAGACTGTCACCAGGGAATAATATCGCGAGTATAGAAGGATGGGGAGGAATACACGATACTGCGAATGTCGGAAACAGCTGTTGAACCAGGTACACCCACAACTGACATGCAACACATTCTATATAACTGTACAAAGGCGAAAGTCTCACTGTATCTGTTTTACCTGTAAAGCAAATAAGTGCAATCTCCTAACAGCTCAGTGTTGTGATGAACAAAAACGCTACGAATTTGTGCATTTACCTAATATTTACATTCCCGTACATGTTCAACATGTTAGTAAATTAATTGTAATAGCTTAAATTTGAGCCGGAGGAAAAATGAAAATATTGCAATACAGGATTAAACACGTACTTAATTATTACCCTTATTTAAATACTAGATGTAATAAGAATTTAATATTGATCCTTGTGGAACTCCATTATTAGTAGTTTTCCATATCGAGGCAGATTTCATAGTGCTATTCAGTGAACAGATTTCGCTTTTCTGTTTCCTAGCTATGAGACAAGAATGAAATCATTGGTGTGCAACGCCTTTAATTCCACAATAATCTTTTTTGTCTAGGAGCATTTTATGATGTATACAGTGAAATGCATTGGATAAATCACAGAAAATCCCCCCACTTGGAAATTGTTTTTAATTTAATTAATAATTTTATCATTTAAACTAAATTAACACGCTCTCGTCATGAAACAATACTAACAATACCATCCCATCGCACCTCCTTATACTCATCCTCTTTCACAATAACCCTGCTAAGATTCTGGAATTCGCTACCTGCTAGCATCAGGAACTGTCGAAATAAAATTGAATTCAAACGCGAATTTACTAAGCACTTGGTCAGTAATTGAAACTCGTTTAGACATGGTTTCTTGTAAATAGTTTCCTTAATTTATGACAAAATATTTCAGTATTCGGTAATTCCATCACTATACAATTTTGTTATTCTAGATTTAATTTGTAATTCAGTAAATATAAAATATTCTTTGTTTTTCTATGATAAATTATCTAGCTTTCATTACTCAGGTAATCTTTTCGTACTTTGATTTTTATTGTAATTGTAATTGTAAATTTAATACTAATTGTAATTTTATTGTTCATATTATAGTTGGAATCTTCTGGCAGAGGGGCAGAGAAGGCCTGACGGCCTTATCTCTACCAGGTTAAATAAATAAACACTAAATACTAATACTAAATGTTGCGTTTTCCGTGGATTTATTTTTCCTAAATTCAAACTTTCTGGAGCTAAAATATTGTATCTTTCTAGATTATGATATAGTCTTTTACACATAACTTCTGCAAAGACTTTGCAGGAAATTGATATAAGTGATATGTACAGGGTGTCCGGGAAAGACCTGACGAAAAGCAAATAACTGTATCTCTGAAACTATTGCATTTATTGTTGTGATGTTTTCACAGTTACAAGACAATCACAATAAATTTTAATGTACCTCTATATGAGCACCATTTGTGGCCCGGTCTATGCCCAGACGATACTCAATCTCCTGCCACACACGCGAAAGTATCTCCGGTGTGACTAGTCCTATTGCTTCGTAGATTCGACCACATAATTCTGCAATCGGTCACATGAGTGCGATATACTTTATCTTTCACATAACCCAACAGAAATAAATCCAATGGGTCATGTCCGGCGACCGTGGTGGCCATGGTATAGGTCCGCCTCTCCCAATCCAACGGTCAGGGAGGGTGTCTTCGAGGAAAGAGCGCACATAGTGAGCATAGTGTTTTCTCCTCGCGCAATGGTATGCGCACGCGCGTAACATGCTGCTAAGCAACAAAACTTATTGAGTTTCTCTTTCTAATTGTGAAAACATAGAGATAATATCTGTAATAGTTTCAGATAAATATATAATTACTTCTTTTTCGTGAGATATTTCCCGGACACTCTGTATTTTGGATATAGTACGTAAGGGATAGTTTCGTTCCATCCTGTGACGTCATGATATGACAGGTAAGGGAAGGTGGAATACAAAGGATTGATAGGATGGAATTTTTAATCTTGTAAACAAGAAATCACGATCTTATCCAAACACAAATATGAGCCCAGTCTTCGCAGTGATAAAGCCGTGGTCTAGCAATGAGCTAGGCCTATCAAAGAGACACAGACAGGTGGATATGTTTGAACATTGCAACACTTTCTCCATACTGTCGTCGGTGGGAGGAGGCGGAAGGCCATGGGAACAGTAGCGTGACCCCAAGTTTTATTGCTGCGTAGCCTGTGGAAGATCGTGAGAAGCTTGATAATCGGCTAATATGTGGGGGCACAGCAAGCAGAATAGCTAGCACATCGGTTTTCCACAACGGACTTCAATGATCGGATTTACTTGGCAATGTGGATACCACTCAAATATAGGGGAGAGTTGTGTAGTATCGGGCATCGGGTAATATCGGACAGTGCGTTTCTTTCATCTACCATAGATGGTAGTACCTGAATTACGTGGTTACGTAACTGTATGCGACATCACAGAAACGTAACCATGTAATTCAGGTACTATCATCTGGTTGTAGATGAAAGAAACTCACTGTCCGATATTACCCGATGTCCGATACTACCCAACTCTCCCCTAAAAAATTCAGCACTTCTGACATGACACATCGAAATGGATTTTTGTAAAGTCTACTGCTTAGTATAATGATTATAGAGTAAATTTGGAAATATTTTATAAGTCGTAAAGGAAATTAAAATTCCACTGTATTTTTGTTGCTTCAGTACCTAAGTATTCTTGTTCGAAAAAAAAATACTCTATTATTTCTTAAAAACTCAGTTACTTTTCTTTAATTAAGACAATTTCTGAAACAATAGCACATTACGATAGAAAGTTGGGAAATGTCTTTTATAAAATCGAGGAAAAGTCTGAAAAACGAGCAGAGCGAGTTTTTCAATTTCAGAGATTTTGTAAAGCACTTCACAACGTGTATTGAACAACATTTTTTGGCGATCATACTTTTAATTTGCAAATACAATAGTCTATATTTTGCATTCCAAATTTAGAGCACTATAATTCCAAAGCCTTCACAAAATTGTACTGTAATGGTAAATGGGTAATACTGTAATGGGTTTATTACAGTATAGCTTTTTTGTTAAGAAGAATGGTTTCCCTAGCAACAAGTTTTTATGTAGGAATTCTAACTTTCAAGGTCTAACAACAATTGCTGTAAATACAACAAAAACACGATCGTGTAAAAAATCATTTTTCACTTCCTGAAATTAACATTTTAGTGACACCGAAAAGCTGTGCTGGGCGTGCTGTGAACAGCTATTTCTCCTGAATTATTGGACGAATTCTGTTCATATTCAATATCTACAAGGAAATTTATCCCAGATTGATACATATAAAATATGATCAGGTAAGATAGATCATAAAAGACAAATATGAGACAAATAAGATATTTAAAATAAGACAGAGAGACAGACAAGACAAGACAAGACAAGACGGACAGGATAGATAGATAGATAGATAGATAGATAGATAGATAGATAGATAGATAGATAGATAGATAGATAGATAGATAGATAGATAGATAGATAGATAGATAGATAGATAGATAGATAGATAGATAGATAGATAGATAGATAGATAGATAGATAGATAGATAGATAGATAGGCAGGCAGGCAGGCAGGCAGGCAGGCAGGCAGGCAGGCAGGCAGGCAGGCAGGCAGGCAGGCAGGCAGGCAGGCAGGCAGGCAGGCAGGCAGGCAGGCAGGCAGGCAGGCAGATAGATAGATAGATAGATAGATAGATAGATAGATAGATAGATAGATAGATAGATAGATAGATAGATAGATAGATAGATAGATAGATAGATAGATAGATAGATAGATAGATAGATAGATAGCAGGGGCGTATTTTGCGGGCTACCGGGGCTACCGGCGGTAGCCCAAGGAAATTACAAAGGAAAAAGTTTATAATATAACATAATGTAATAATTTTGTATTATTAGTTTTACCATAGTCATTAAAATTAAAGTAATTGTTAGATATATCTTGTGTAATAATAGGGTCAGCGGTAGCCCAAACCCTTTAACCAGTATACGCCACTGATAGATAGATAGATAGATAGATAGATAGATAGATAGATAGATAGATAGATAGATAGATAGATAGATAGATAGATAGATAGATAGATAGATAGATAGATAGATAGATAGATAGATAGATAGATAGATAGGTAGGTAGGTAGGTAGGTAGGTAGGTAGGTAGGTAGGTAGGTAGGTAGGTAGGTAGGTAGGTAGGTAGGTAGGTAGGTAGGTAGGTAGGTAGGTAGGTAGGTAGGTAGGTAGGTAGGTAGGTAGGTAGGTAGGTAGGTAGATAGATAGATAGATAGATAGATAGATAGATAGATAGATAGATAGATAGATAGATAGATAGATAGATAGATAGATAGATAGATAGATAGATAGATAGATAGATAGATAGATAGATAGATAGATAGATAGATAGATAGATAGATAGATAGATAGATAGATAGATAGATAGATTCAGGAAGTTAAAAGGGTAAACTTAGATATCGTGGCTATTTGGAGAGTGTAAGTGCGATTCATAGCGTCCATGTCTCACGAACACCGGAAGGATCTCCATGTCGTGTAACAGAGTTACATGTGGCGATGAATGCGAAATAACTGACATCTCGGTTGGACGAAGGCTGCAATATGACTCTAGCGTGCATGTGTTCTAAAGATAGGCCACAAACTAGTTCGCTTTACGCAATGCGAACACGTGCATTAAAGTCCTTTTCCTTCGCACTCCCACTCCTGCCATGCACCATATTAGAAATTCACAACGTTTATTCTGATCCCAGCGTGTCACCTCTGCCGCGCGCCACGCCGCCCGAGACTTGCTTGGCTTGGCTTGGTAGCATTGCTCAATTTGCACACACCGCTACTGCTTTCGGTACCAATTCAAGAAGAATTCCTGCCGCGCTAAGAGTTACGTGTTGTTCCAGGACATCCATGCATAAATACACATACATACATACATGCATAAATACATATACATACATACATGCATAAATACATATACATACATACATACATGCATAAATACATATACATACATCCATGCATAAATACATATACATACATACATGCATAAATATATACATGCATAAATACATATACATACATGCATAAATACATATACATACATGCATAAATACATATACATACATGCATAAATACATATACATACATGCATAAATACATATACATACATGCATGCATAAATACATATACATACATGCATAAATATATATAAATACATACATGCATAAATACATATACATACATCCATGCATAAATACATATACATACATACATGCATAAATACATATACATACATACATGCATAAATACATATACATATATATACATGCATAAATACATATACATACAGGTATAAATACATATACATACGCATAAATACATATACATTCATACATGCATAAATACATATACATTCATACATGCATAAATACATATACATTCATACATGCATAAATACATATACATATATACATGCATAAATACATATACATACATACATGCATAAATACATATACATACATACATGCATAAATACATATGCATACATACATGCATAAATACATATACAGTGGAAGGTCTTAAGTTCGACATCCTATAGTTGGACTGCTTACGTAGGAGAATTAGACACGTCCCTATACGGGCACTAAGAAATGGGTTTGCCATTTTAATGGGAATTGGTTTTGTGTCTTGTAGTGATACTTTTCTTAAAGGAAAACAGAGTATTTTTATTGATTAGGACATCGATATTTAATCACTGATTTTAAATTAATGAACCCTGCTTTTTCTATTTGAGAATTTTGCCGTTTGTGAGACGGAACTGTAGAAATCCACTGTGGTACTAGAAGCGCATACACAAGGCTCGGGAGCGGGCAGAAAATGCAAGTACAGTACTATATTCGTTGATAGATAACCAAAAAGAATTTGTATTTATTTCATCTGTCACACCCACTACCCTTATTGGACTAAACTTACAATTCTGTTCAGTAGAACATAAATATATACACGCACGCACATACGTACATAGATACATACATACATACATACATACATACATACATACATACATACATACATACATACATACATACATACATACATACATACATACATACATACATTAACTTCTATTCTGACAGGTCACGGCTTCACAAGATCGTACCTTCACAGGTTCAAGATTATTCCAACACCAACTAAAAGAAGAACAGACAGTCAACCATATAATATTAAGATGTGCCACACTGACAAAAGAAAGAAGAATTCTACGAGCTAATATAATTGGCACAGGTCAAACCTGGCCTCCACCTTTCGATCAGTTCACAACAACATACCTAAAAAGCTTCAGAAAATTTGTAAAATCCATAGAATTTGACAAAATGTAACAGTAATTGAAATTAGAAATAATACTGACAATAATGGTAACCTAAAACAGAAGAAGTACAATTAGGCAACACTTGTATCTATAAGAATTTCAAGATCTCAATCAAAATTTTAAATATCTTGTTCTCATGTCATATATTATGTAACTAATTATTGTAATATTTTATGTAAAGCATGTAGTATTACTCCAATGTAATGGAGCATGATGATATGAAAAATACATAATACATACATAGGGCTACATGCATACATACATACATACATACATACATACATACATACATACATAGCCTACAGGTAGCAAGGCATGTAGTATTACCTTTATTGTAATGGGACATGACGTTCAACTAATTAAAAAAATACATACATACATACATACATACATACATACATACATACATGCACGCATACACGCATACATACATACATACATACATACATACATACATACATACATACATACATACATACATACATACATACATACATACATACATACATACATACATACATACATACTGAAAATCCCCATATCACCAGAGTTCACAGCACTTGTTACAGGGCACGGGAAAACAAAAGCTTACCTTCATAGGTTTAAATTAGCAAACGATCCAATGTGGCCCCGCAGCCTTGGAGAGCAAACTACACACCATCTCATCCATGAATGCAAAATATTGGAAAGACAAAGGAAAATTCTGAAGAACCAGATTGTATCTAGCGGAGGGAATTGGCCAACCACTTACAGTAACCTCATAGCAAAATATATAAATGCATTCTCAAGATTCATTAAATCGATTGACTTCGACAAATTGCAGTAATACCACGAGTCGGATGAGGTGCAAATGTATCATATCTATTTTTAAGTCTGCAGAAATAGAATTTCAACATAAAAGAAAAACTCAATATCACAATTGTACATAAGTATTATGCAGTATATAGGTATATATCAAATGATAACTAATGTAAATATGTTTAAGATTTACTTTTACTTTTATATATATATATATATATATATATATATAAAAGTAACAATATACATCCATAAATTAGAGAAGGACTTAAAAAAACACACTACCAACATTAAATAAATCAATCACCTATAACTTCGAAAGAAAGTGAATAAACTTTAACCACCTCTGCTAAGATAGAAGATACAGCTAAAAGAAAACTAAAACATGTAATATTACTTTTGTAATGGGGCATGTTGTGGGGGGAAAAAAACATACATACATACATGTGTATACGTACTACCGTCGTACATTACAGGCACTGTGTTCGGTTCAAGTTGATCGAGTATGGTGAAGTTCGATATTCGCCGACGTTCGCTCTGCAGAAGGAGGTCTGTCGTGTTTGTTCCAACTTGTTATGAAAATATTCGCTGTGCCCCACTCATGTATTAATCGCTTGAGAAGTTAGCACAGATCTTGTCATTAGTTTTTCATATGAAATAAGACGAAGTTTTTAATGTCTTGGTTGTCTCTTTCATGTTCGAACATTGCAGCATACTAATACGTACACTTAAGTAAATCCAAATGACCTACATAACGAATGCTGTATTCCAACACGCACCACAGGGATATCAGTGCTAAAATTTACATATGGAAATACTGTATTAGTCCCTCTAAATTTATTTCAGTTTTTTGTGGAGAAAAAAGACATCTGCGCCCATTTGTTCTTCAAAAGTGGTATTTTGATTACAAGTGTGTTGGAATTCATAAAAATTAAGAAGAAATAATGAAAAATGTCAATTACTATAGGCCTTGGATGACTGGAAATAAGATGAATTTAAAAGAAAATAGTTTCGGATCTAGTCAACCGTGATACACATAATGAGGGAAAGAAAAGAATGTGACATCATAACGAATTTATTTCTTTTACAGACTAACAATGGAAATATCAATACTTATAGTAAGGCTCATGCAAGATTAGTTCTGAAAAGCTAATAAGGATATTATACCAGTCAAGTTCCAGGACACGGTGGAATACTCAAAGGCCTAATTCTGAATTAATATGGCCGTCTTTTCTAAGTTGCCAGATAATATACAAGCAGGTAAAATCACAATGATATGTACTAGAGCAATAATGATGATCAAAATAATGATGATAATACTTACTTACTTACTTACAAATGGCTTTTAAGGAACCCGAAGGTTCATTGCCGTCCTCACATAAGCCCGCCATCGGTACCTATCCTGTGCAAGATTAATCCAGTCTCTATCATCATACCCCACCTCCCTCAAATCCATTTTAATATTATCCTCCCATCTACGTCTCGGCCTCCCTAAAGGTATTTTTGCCTCTATAACTAACACTCTATACGCATTTCTGGATTCGCCCATACGTGCTACATGCCCTGCCCATCTGAAACATCTGGATTTTAAGTTCCTAATTATGTCAGGTGAAGAATACAATGCGTGCAGTTCTGTGTTGTGTAACTTTCTCCATTCTCCTGTAACTTCATCCCGCTTAGCCCCAAATATTTTCCTAAGCAACTTATTCTCAAACACCCTTAACCTATGTTCCTCTCTCAGAGTGAGAGTCCAAGTTTCACAACCATACAGAAGAACCGGTAATATAACTGTTTTATAAATTCTAACTTTCAGATTTTTGGACAGTAGACTGGATATTCCTTTGCTGTGGTCGTGCCAGAGAATCAGTCCTATTCCGAGGCTTATTGAAGGGATTCGTAACAAGCTGTTTTTTTACGGTGATGGGTTGTTAGCCCTTCGCCAAACCCCCAAGCTGGAGGACCACCCCTTATCGGCTGTCCACCACTGCTTATTCAATATATTCAATGATAATAATAATAATAATAATAATAATAATAATAATAATAATAATAATAATAATAATAATAATAATATTTTATTGAGCGTAGTTATTTTATTGTGTTATTAGGTTAATTATTTGATATGTTAATTTTTAACAAAACAATCTGTCTTCAATGACGGTGACCATAAAGATCCAGAATAAAAGCACTACAGAATAATTTAGAATGACTAGAAGATTAAATACAGGAATTGTTAGTAAAAAATCCAGATAAATGCAAACACAATTGAATCATCAATGGCCAAAATATAAATGGTAATGTAATAATTTGGATTGAATCCTTTAGAATATTCAATACTTTTTTCTTTATTTAAAAAAATCGGAGACCGTGTGCTTTTAAAATATTACATGTGAATTTAGAAAGTGTGCCACGTGCACGAAACAAAAGACCAGAAACACTCCACTGACTAGTGATATGCTTGACGTACCAAGAATTCAAAGACTGTAGCACACACATTTAGAAAGAGAAAAACATAACAATATTGTTTTTCTTGTTCAGAAAATCATTCCAACATTACTTACTTACTTACTAACTTACTTACAAATGGCTTTTAAGGAACCCGCAGGTTCATTGTCGCCCTCACATAAGCTTGCCATCGGTCCCTATCCTGTGCATGATTAATCGAGTCTCTATCATCATATCCCACCTCCCTCAAATCTATTTTAATATTATCCTCCCATCTACGTCTCGGTCTCCCCAAAGGTCTTTTTCCCTCCCGTCTCTAAACTAATACTCTATATGCATTTCTGAATTCGCCCTTACGTGCCACATGCCCTCCCATTCCAACATTAAGTTTTTTATTGAATAAAACACTTATAAAGTATTTATTTTTATGTTGATACAGTTAACAATATGCATGAAACATGATTTCATAGGCTACACTTTTTCACAATTAAAGTGTGTACAGTAGTGGCAAAAAAAAAAAAAACCAGACCGACCCTTGTAGCTGATTTCAGAGTCTTGTTCACTCCGGAGCACGATAGACTGGTAACTAGACTTTCGTGGTTCGAATCCTGCCTGGGAAGGAAACTTTTTTTTGTTCCTTATTTAAATTTATTCCAAATACTTTTCGATTGTTGTTAAAATTCATGTTCTGGGAATAGTAAGTTAATTAAGTAGTAAAATATCGCTGCAATCGAAAAGTATTGGGAATAAATTTGAATAAGGAACAAAAAAAAAGTTTCCTTTGCAGGTAGGATTCGAACCAGGAAAGTCTTAGTTACCAGTCTATCGTGCTCTGGAGTGAACAAGGCTCTGAAATCAGCTACAAGAGTCGGTCCGGTTTTTTTGCCATTACTGTACATATAAAATTTTCTGCAAAAATTAATATGTCCAATTGTTTTTTTTTCCCAAGAAACGAAATAAAAGAAAACAGTGAAACTTTTTACCAAAGCTGGTAGATATGTGAGATAACTATATAAAATATGACAGACTATTTTATTGTATGAGAAACGCGAGGGACATTTTTTTCGTCTCCTGAAAAATTAATATTTTGGACTTGTCTGGTTTTGGTATCAGCCTTTCAATTAGAAAGATATTTACGAGTAAATATGTAGTAACAGGGCCCTCGTCTTATGGGAAAAGAATTTACCGGGCCGCAATCCCTCCTCTCAAAGGTTGAGAACCACTCACGGGATCCTTCATGAACCCAAAAGTTTCCTTCAATCAGTTCGTTAATACGAAAGGTATACCTACAATTTGTTATTTTACAATTCTATCTTATGACACGTAGTCTTGCAACACGGTTTTTACTTGCCGCGATTGTGTTTGGTCACACATGATTGTTGTATGTAGACTCCTAAATTAGATAAGAGTTTGCCGCAAATTAGCACACCAGCGAGCTAAAAGATCCTCGGAGTGTTTACAAGTTTTTACTTTCCTTCCATCATGTAACAAGGTAATCATCTAGGGATAATTATTTGCCGCTGGCGTCGAATGAATAGGAATCAGTCACTGAAGAACGAGCAGAGTCTTGTTCGCCATATTTGGCGGACAAAAGCAGATTATAACAAATAAGGAGAGACACTGTCTGCGCTGTCCATGAGAACGCATGTCCGCGTAGGTGTGGGTGTCCTCATGCAGGCGGCGTAACAAATGCCCCGAGTGCTACAAAGACTGGCCCAGTGGGAGGCAACACCCGGGTAATGCGCAACTGAAGAGTAACTACTACTTAAATACATTGAGAAATATTTCTAAATTAGTACATATAGATGTCAAGTTACCAAAATAGTAATATACGTTACAAGAGCGGTATGTTGACGTTTTCATGGTCGAGGAAAAGTTTGAAAAAGCGAAACGTAGTTGAGCTTTTTTAATTTCCGAGAACATGAAAACAAACATACCGCTCGTGTATCGTACATTATTTTGTGCCAAGATCGTTTATTACATACCTGAAAGACGAATTTCTAATTAGTTGCAATGAAATCTCCATGTTGGTTTCTGTTTAATGACGGCAACTTCGGAATACCAAAATATCTTTCTTCAACACTGTTGCTATAAAATTTTTTTCTGTGTTTACTACACTCCAGCAGGCCGTGATATACGTCTGTCTTTCCCCCCCCCCCCCCCCAGTCTATAAATGCGAACTTAAAACAAACGGTAAGGTTATGTAATGATTTATTTTTCATTTTAATATTTTAACATTATTATTTATATAACATATTGCAGTAATAACATCGGCATCTGGAATCTTGTTGATTTTTTCACGGCTTCCTTATTGTTACTTGTATCAGAAATACAATAAGTTTCGTGAAGTAGTAGACTTTACTTAATTTTTGCAAATATTTAAAAACAATAATTAACATTGAAATTTAGGTGAAATTGCAGTGGTAAGTTTCCAATTTATAATTATTACTAAGTTAAACGTCTCTAAAAATAATATGTTAAAAGCCTAAAGCAGTAAAATGAATGTGGCGCTTAAGCGGTAAGAAGAGGGAAATTGTTATGTGTGTTACGTTGGGAATACTGAATGTGGCATTTCACACTTACCGTGTGTTGGTTCTGTGCGGAAAACAAGCAAAGACGCACGATCTCGCACAAATTTGTTTTACTAGCCTATTATTTATTTATTTTACTAACCTCAATAGGGAGCTACTTTGCAAAGTATACCAAGAAGCAATAATAAAAAAAGGAAAGAGTCGCCCACTGAATTAATACAGGGACATCATTTTATTTTTACTTCAATTTTTATTGTACCTGAGTTTTTGTATGTACTGCACTTCCACCCCCTCTACTAGTTATGTTATGTTATGGTTTATTTAACGACGCTCGCAACTGCAGAGGTTATATCAGCGTCGCCGGATGTGCCGGAATTTTGTCCCGCAGGTGTTCTTTTACATGCCAGTAAATCTACTGACATGAGCCTGTCGCATTTAAGCACACTTAAATGCCATCGACCTGGTCCGGGATCAAACTCGCAACCTTGGGCATAGAAGGCCAGCGCTATACCAACTCGCCAACCAGGTCGACCCCTCTATTAGTAAACTTCCAATCGTCCTCCACACAGAACAAGGCCGCGTATGCAGTCAAAGTCACCTTACGGTCATAGTAAACACTACTGAGGTAGTGAGTATAGTACGTTCCAGAAATATGTTCGCGTTTTCCAGTGACGAAAGAGCTTTCAATGTTGAATCATATTTTCGCACAGGTACTGTCCGTTTGCCTACGTCGCATCCCGATTTCCCCCAACTGCTTCTGCTAGCCCCTCTGTAAAAGCTGGGCTGTCTTAGCTCTTTTCTGAAAACATTAATTTCTGTTAGAAATTGGACGTCTACGTAATATTATACAACTGTTTAAAATAACTTAAATAAAAGAGTCTCGTTAAATAATTAACTGTCACGTGATTTTCACCCTTTCTACGACCCTGCAACAAAACCACTTGGACGGACAGTAGATAGCATGTATGAGTAATTTTATCTTTTCGGATCGGGCAGAAATGAAGACTGAATTTACAGTACGTAAGGTACTCTTTTATAGAGCAGGTACAGAATTATTTCAACATGAGTTACTAGTACGAAGGACGAAACTGATAATTGGAATTAGGTACAATAGTCTTAAATGACGTGTGGGGCTGTCTCTATTAAAATTTTTGTGTGTTTGGTCTTAGGCGAATTCGCAATCCTTTATAGAGATTTTTAGTGCCACTTTGTCCGTCTATCTGTTTCTCTCTCTCTCTCTCTGTGTGTGTGTGTGTCTGCCTACATGTATGAAACTGTCATATTTCAGTGAGCAAATAATTCTAATTTTCATTAATATCTGGCAAATAGGAAACGGTACAACTACGTTATTTTAATGCACAACTACAAAGTCACAAGGCTAAAGGCTCCAAAGCTGGGTAACTGGTTCCAATGAGTGCACTGATTCAAAAATCAACGTGGAGGCATGAGATAATACTCTGCCTGTCATTATACTTCACTCTGGCTCAACCCCTATTTGATTCGATTACCGATTTTCCTCACAGTAGTGATGGACATATATTTAGGTGTAAGCGTTATGCATATAAATGAATATCAAATGAAATACTGTATAGGTACTAGAATGTTAGAAAAAGTACATGGTGTAATTTATAACTTCAATTCGAGTATGCAAGACTTTTTACGCAATCATCGAGAGTTTCCTAAATCTCTCGTCATTTTTACTGCTTTTTATCGTTTTTTTCTTTGTCTTTTCACCTTATAATTTATCCTCTTTCTTTATTTTTTCTGTTTCTTTCTTTCCTCCTTTACATCTTCTTTCTTTTTTCATGCTTTCCTTTTATAATTTTATGTATTCTCCATCTTCTCTCGTTTTCCCTTCTTTCTCCTACTAATTTACTCTTCTTATAATTGCCTCTTCTTTCTTTTCTTCTACCTTATCCTCTTTATATTTTTTCCATTGACATCATGTCAAGCCAATTTGAAATAAAACTCTGGGAGCAAACCTTGCAGGCGCAAAGCAGTAAAATAATAAAATACGCACTGCAGCTTTCGTCATGAATGAAACATGACTAATCAAAAACAGGGACTCTGTAGGTATATACAGCGAACAATTATTCTAACATCATGATTCGTGGTTTAACGCCGTAAGGGCCCCCCCTCAACCCCGTGAGACGACCGCGGGACTCGGTGGTATTTACAAAAAATGTGAGGTTATGTTTCCCTACAGGAATGGCGAAGCAGACAAAACGTTGCCACATTAACATGAAATGCAAATAGCTTTGTATTGCACCATGAGTAGGCCTAGCAACAGTGTTTTCAACGAATTCTGTAAAGCTATTGTCGGTATGGCCCAATGCTCACCATCGAAACATACGTTACTTCAAGATATAGTGGGCAGTGGAAGCATTGTTTATGGTACCTTCATACTAAGCGAGCGGTCTTCGAACCCAAACGAAGGACAGTGGGCTGAAAGAGCATTCTATGGCGCCAAAAATAAGTTTCCTGGAATGGCAGTTAGTTAGAATAAGTTATTTATTTAAAGAATAAAGCAATTTCAACGAACCTCTCGACTCTGTAGTGCAGCGGTCGGCAAATGTAGTACCGTCATTTCCCATAACTATGGTCCAAGCACCCAACAATGGTCCAAAACGCATTATGTTCTACTTAGTCCCCCAAGAGTTCGGTGTTTGCTACTATGATGGAATTATGTTCCCCATAGATGCTTCTATCTTCCGTTACAAGTGGCAATGATATGGATGCTTAACAAGGTCAGAGTGCATTGTTCTATTTAATGTGTGAAGACACGAAATCATTCAGTTTGTGTTTTTCTGTTTTATTAAGCTCTCCTCTGTAGAACTGGTACGTTATAGATATATGATTGTATTGAACCTGGCTATATAGTGTTTACTTTCACGTAACAATTAGACTGGCAGAGGTTAAGGACTCTGCGTAAAAAAAGTTTAATCTCAAGGGTAGAAGTCAGTCCTCAACTATGTACCACAATTTTTCGTTGACCATAGTTGTATTTCATTTTGAAATATTTGTTTTAATAAAATGTGATGAATGTGATTATTTACTTCTGCAAATACAGTACCTCAGTATATTCTAAAACACCATTTAACATTATAGTCCAGTAAATAAAGAAACAGGCTGTTCCAGCATCAATGGTACTAGCACGAATGATGGTCCGGTAAAACGAAAACTTCAGGGTAGAAGGAAAACAACCGTCCCTTAAGTGACTATGAGAGCGATGAAATTGAATTGGATACAGATTATGATGTTTCCGGTATTCTCTCCATATTTACAGACAATGAGTCAGATGTGGAAAAGAAGACGAAATCTGTTAAATTAATGCTAAAGGCACATAGTTATATGGTAGTTACTTATGAGGAGGAATTGTGGCCAGGGTAAGTTTTGGAAGTGAAGAACAATGGAGCTGTTGTTTCATGTATGGTAAAACGGCAATTACTGAGGTGGCGAGAAATGGAAGATATTTTATTTTATAGAAAGGAAAACATAATAAAACAAATTGAAGACCCCAAATGCGTCTCGAAAAAGAAAGATATATTTTCAATTTCAGAATTACAAGAGAAGTGGAGATTCAAAGGATCGAAATAAGCCTACTGAATATAGTTCTCAGTATGGTAAATAAACATTATCAGTGAATTTATGTGCATTTTGCTAAGAATGTGTTAGTTTATTTTGATACCGTACTTTTGTTCTTTAATATACTGTAGTTGTTCATTATTGCAGAAAAATGACTTTCAGATTTTACTTGTTTATTGTGTGTTTATGCAATGTGTACTAATAAAAATAATCCATGTACTTTTAATTTATTTTTAATATTTCTGTGCTAGATTATGTTTCTACCCTTAAATTAGAACCTCAATGCATTGATTTACGAATAATTACAGCTCCAGCTATAGTCCATTCATGCTTTCAAGCATGAATATATGAGTGGACCATAGTTGGGCAACTCAGAATACAACTATGTACCAATGATTATTATTTTTTTAACACTTGTAATTAAATAATTTTAAACACATATGTCAGTACTTAATATACACTTACAAGAGTCCGAAGCCAAAATTTCACTTAATCTGGATGAATACTACTGAATATACAAAGGAAAATATGAAAAATGTGGACCATAGTTAGGGGAAACTACGGTATATAGTGAGGATCACGGAAGTGTAGTTCCTAAAAGTCTAATTTGGCCGTATCTTCAGTGTCGCCAACTAACACAAGTTATCACCAAAGAGGGAAAAATCACAATGCTACGTGCAGAAATAATAATAATAATCATCATCATCACCACCACCACCACCACCATCATCGACGTGCAAGTTTCGGGCCTCACTGATTCATTGTGGTCTCTAGCCATCTCTTTTTAGGTCTTCGAGGAAGTCGACGGCCTCTTTATATAAGTACATAAAAATTAGAAGAAATAAAGTACTCTAATACAATAAAATATTGACTTACTAAATACTAAACCGTCTTCAAAATGTATTGTTGTACCATCTCATCATTACAAATATCCCGCTAGACGTCAGTAGTGTGTTATGGTGAGCTGTTCTCTTGTCACCAATTGTGTCAACTATGCAATGCTCATTGAACTCTATCCACGATTACCAGTCAAGAAGGCTTTACTGATTCAGTTTCATTTTTGTTAAAACAGTTGCAATCCACTACAATTATCAATATATATTAAACAATCTCTGATACATAACTATCCATAATCTCATACAGCAGAAGCTATCACATAACCTAAATAATATAAACAAGATAAATGATAGAAAAGTTTTAATGAAAGATACTGAAATAAACATTAATCATTTTAAAAGGTGCAATGTCGGCAAACAAAGAAACAACAAATACTAGGGAGGTGATAAAAACAAAAAATGCTAGGGAGGTGATAAAAACAAAAAATTCTAGAGAGGTGATAAAAATTAACATTGCTAGGGTGATGATACAAATTGTAGGGTAAGCAGTCATGAGTGGTTGAAACATGTCGTTCCGTACCGTTTTATTGGTCAAAATTCTGAGAGTTATAGTGGCAGAAAAATAGACTCTAGTGAACAGGTGTGAGTTATAGTGATCGTCCTAAATTGCTTGTAATGGGGTCTAGGCTAGCGATTTGAGGTTAATATAGTAAGTACAATTCTACGGAATAATAAGGATGTAATTGATGTTCTGTTATTTGAAATGTTGTATCAGTGAAGAAGTGTGTTGTGTCTGTGAAGTGTGTTGTGATAGTGAAATGTGTTTGTGTCAGTGAAGTTCTATAGTTTACAGTGGTAATGCAAAGTATTTGAACAGAGAAATGTTTTTCAAGTGTTAGTGAAACAGGATAGTGTCAGTAAAATGTGTCTTAGTTCCAGTGCAATGAGTGAATTGATAGCGAAATGAGTGTAGTGCTGAAAGGTACTTATGCAAGTTTGAACATATATACTCGTGGTTTTAAGTTCTAACTTAGGGTTAATATATAAATTAGATTTACTTTAATTAATTATGTTATATTAAGTGATTCATTTAATTTAGGATGCTCCTTGTTAATATTATTATATATTGCTATTATTATTTTATTATTAATATTATGACTGTATTTTATTATTATTGTAATTATTGAGTGTAATTAGTTACCGCTGCCACTGGGTACTTACCCATTTGCAGTGTGAATAAATACATACTGGATGTTCAGTTCAAAGTGTGTCATGGCTCGCTGTATGCCGTCGTGTGGCTAGTCGATGAGCCTAGAGAATGCAATCTTCCTACAATTCTGCAGAGGTGTATTACCTATATGCCAGAGAAGTTGCCTGGAAAGTACGGCGTTCATTCTGAAGAGTACTTACCGATACGTACGGTAATGCCGGTAGTGGCAGAAATGTGAACTGTTTCGAAACATGTACTGAAGTGAGTTTTTTTTCTTACTATCGAGATATGGGGAGAGGGTTAAGACGATTACTTACGTATTGTTGACATTAATTTCGACGGTCAACATGGACACGGAGCATTTGATTTGTGTTATGGAATGTTGTGGTACGCAACCGATAACAAATACCCTGCGTACGACTTAGTCGCGCAAAACACAGTTCGAAAGAGGTTGTGGCAGCACACAGACCGTACAGACCGCTATCTGTTGCTACGACGTTCACGTTATATCGTACACGTTAGTATTAGTATTTAGTATTTATTTATTTAACATGGTAGAGATAAGGCCGTCAAGCCTTCTCTGCCCCTCTACCAGGAGATTCCAACTACAATATGAACAATAAAATTACAATTAGTATTAAATTTATAATTACAATTACAAATAACACTACAATTAGTATTAAATTTACAATTACAATTACAATAAAATCAAAGTACGAAAAGATTACCTGAATAATTAAAGCTAGATAATTTAACATAGAGAAACAAAGAATATTTTATATTTACTGAATTACAAATTAAATCTAGAATAACAAAATTGTATAGTGATGAAATTACTGAATATTGAAATATTTTGTGATAGATTAAAGAAACTATTTACAAGAAATCAGTTACTGACCAAGTGCCTAGTAAGTTTTCGTTTGAATTCAATTTTATTTCGACAGTCCCTGATGCTAGTAGGTAGCGAATTCCAGAGTCTTGGCAGGGCTATTGTGAAAGAAGATGAGTATGAGGAGGTGCGATGGGATGGTATTGTTAGTATTGTTTCATGACGAGAGCGTGTGTTCAGATTATGGTGGGAAGAAAGGTAAGTGAAGTGAGACGACAGGTACGAAGGAATAGAAGAGTTCAAGATTTCGAAGAGAAAGAGAAGTTAATGTAAATTTCTTTTCTTATCTAGTTTAAGCCAACCTATTGCTTCCAGGGATGGGGTAATATGATCATATTTACGAACATTGCTTACAAAACGTACACACAAATTATGAGCACGTTGAAGTTTCATTTTGTTGTCGCTGGAGAGGTCAGTCAGTAAAATGTCCGCATAGTCGAAATAGGGAAATACAAGTGTCTGCACAAGGGACTTTTTTAAGCAAGAGGGGAGATGAACATTTATCCTTTTTAGCACATGGATAATAGAATTACTTTTCTGCAGGTTTCTGTGATTTGCATGTCCCAGTTGAGATTATCAAGTTCAGATTGAACGCCTTGATTAATAGGTAACTTCTCTGACATAAAAGGTGAAACTCGCTTCAAATCGCTGACTCATCAGCAGTGACGTCATGACACACTTTGAAATGAACACCCAGTAGTATGACGTAGTAAAAGTGTGATAGTCATGTGAAAAATTTCCATACCATAATTTTTGGTTATTTTCTCTAAATTATGGTGATATTTCGAAGCCATCTTCATAGTTAGCAAATAATACTTGGCCGTCTAATAATAATAATAATAATAATAATAATAATAATAATAATAATAATAATAATAATGAAAAAGTGGATCAGAGACAAAACCATCCGAAATACGCAGTAATGAGCTTCTCAAAGAACAAAGAGCGTGCGTACCGCTGGAATCCATTTGTTTCATCGGGCGGTGGTATGTAATCCCGATCAGATGGGCCCTGCAAGTCGGGGACTGTTTATGGAAGCTCTTTCTGCATTGAATATGGAAGCGGATGAGCGCTGCGGTTTAGCTTACAGCCATCCAGATCTGTCTCGCACATCTCTGTACATAGGGCTGCGGTGCCGTGATCTCTGCTGGGGGGCGCCAGATCCGGAGTAAGCCCAAATCGCGGTCCGGAGGGGGCGGCGTGCAGAACACCCCCGCCACCACGCCCACCACCCCGTCCAGCTGCGCCTACCTGCCTTCCCAACAGCACATTTTGTGCATGATGTTCTCCTCTTCTTCTGTCGCCCACTTTGTCAATGCTGGAAGGGACGCCCACTGTTTAATGTCACGTTATATTGAATACAGAGAAAGGAACGTGATACGGAAGCTCTAATTCTAAAATCTAAGGGAAGATGTTTGTAATTGAGTATGAAGAATTATTAAAAAATTGCCTGATATCAGATTGCCAAACTTTCGGTCCTAAAGATCGTAATGTTTTGTGATGAATAAAGCCAGGATGTTTAGGCATTTGTAACAGTTAAAATAAGCAGGCAAAAAGGTCAACAAAACGTAAAAAAGGCACATTAAATTTTGAAAAAAAAAAAAAAGGCATTATAAATATTAAACATACATAATATATTTAACTACAGAAACTGAAATCCCAAACATATCACTTGATTTTTTTTATTAAGTAGGTTATTTTACGACGCTATATCAACATCTCAGGTTATTTAGCGTCTGAATGATATGAAGGTGATAATGACGGTGAAATGAGTCCGGGGTCCAGCACCGAAAGTTACCCAGCATTTGCTCATATTGGGTTGAGGGAAAACCCCGGAAAAAACCTCAACCAGATAACTTGCCCCGACCGGGAATCGAACCCGGGCCACCTGGTTTCGCAGCCAGACGTGCTAGCCGTTACTCCACAGGTGTGGACATATATATATATATATATATATATATATATATGTATATCACTTGATAAACTTAATCAGTACTTTACTTCACCACTCACCTCATAACCTGATAAACAACAAAAACTTAACACCATGAATACTCTCTTAGCCATTCCTCTTCCTGCTCGCGAAAAGTTTTTCTTCTCTAATATTACAGACATAGAAGTTAGGCAGGGTCTTAAAAACACTAGATCTACAGCGCAAGGCTCTGACAACATAAACATTGTTTTTATTAATAAATTTATCGATATCGTGCTTCCTGTGATTACACATATTTTAATTCCTCCATCATTACTTCTACCTACCCAAATCTTTGGAAAACGGCTATAGTGCGTCCAATACCTAAAGTAAACACACCTACATCTCCTAAAGACTATCGGCCAATCTGCATTCTTCCCGTTCTGTCAAAGGCTCTTGAACGTATTCTCCATAAGCAATTAAGCAAATATCTGATTGAATTTAATATTATCGACCCCTTCCAATCTGGATTCAGAAGCGGGCATAATACTTCCACTGCCTTAGTGAGTTTAACTGAAGATATACGGGAGGCTATGGATAAACGACTAGCAACAATATTAATTTTATTGGATTATAGCAAAGCATTTGCCATGTATGGTGGATCCCTATCACCACGGCATGGCGCGTCCTCAGGTTGCGGATAGAGGAGACGGCCTCCAGATATGGAGGGTAGCTGCGAATATATTGAATAAGCAGTCGTGGACAGCCGATAAGGGGTGGTCCTCCAGCTTGGGGGTTGGGCGAAGGGCTAACAACCCATCACCGTAAAAAACAGCTTGTTACGAATTCCTACAATAAGCCTCGGAATAGGACTGATTCTCTGGCACGACCACAGCAAAGGAATAAGGTTTTGAGATTTGGCACTTGGAACGTAACTAGTCTTTATAGAACAGGAGGGGTAACATTAGTAGCAAAAGAACTAGCTAGATATAGAATAGACTTCGTAGGAGTACAAGAGGTTAGGTTAGATGGGAATGGCATATCACAAATAGGAGATTACTTGTTGTATTATGGGGAAGGAAACAATAATCACCAATTAGGAACAGGATTCTTTGTACATAAAAGAATAAAATCAGCAGTAAAAAAGGTCGAATTTATCAGTGACAGGTTATCATATTTAGTACTTAAGGGTAGATGGTGCGACATCATAGTTATAAATGCTCACGCCCCTACAGAAGAGAAAGACGACTATATAAAGGATAGCTTCTATGAGGAATTGGAACATACTTTTGATCAGTTCCCTAGATATCATATGAAAATTTTATTGGGGGATTTCAACGCTAAAGTAGGACGGGAGGATATTTTTAGACCAACTATTGGAAAAGAGAGCCTACACGCAATTAGTAGTGACAATGGAGTTAGATTAGTCAACTTTGCCACATCGAAAAATTTAATTGTCAAAAGTACAACATTCCCCCATAAGGATATACATAAATATACTTGGACTTCTCCAGATGGATTGACACACAACCAAATAGATCACATCTTGATAGATAAACGGAGACATACTAGTATAGTAGATATTCGAACTTTCAGGGGTGCAGACTGTAATTCTGACCATTATTTGGTGATTGGAGAATTAAGAGAAAGATTATCAGTAGCCAAGCGAGTAGAGCAACAAGTTAATATTACTAAATTCAATATTTTGAAATTAAAGGACGAGGAAGCTAAGCAAAATTATCAGGTCGAAATTTCGAATAGGTTTGCCACTTTAGAAAGTTCCGACGAAGTTGAGAAAGAATTAGATGTTAATAGCGTGTGGGAAAATATCAGAGATAGTATCAAAATTGCAGCTTAGCAGAGCATAGGTTATTATGAAACTAAGAAAAAGAAACCGTGGTTTGATGAAGATTGTTGCATGGTAGTAGAAAGAAGGAAACAGGCAAAATTGAAATTCTTACAGGATCCAGTTGAGGAGAAGAGAGATAATTATTTCAATGAAAGACGGGAAGCAAGTCGTACACTTAGGAATAAAAAGAGAGGTTACTTGAAGGAAAAACTGAATGAGGTAGAAACAAATAGTAAGAATAAAAACATTCGAGATTTATATAAGGGTATAAAGGAATTTAAGAACGGATATCAGCCAAGGGTAAACGTGATCAAGGATGAGAATGGTGACTTGCTTGCAGACTCTCCATCAATCCTAAACAGATGGAAAAACTATTTTGCGCAACTACTAAATGTACATAGGCCACATAGAAATGATCGGGACGAAATTGAAATACAAACTGCTGAGCCATTTATACCCGAACCCACGCTTTCAGAAGTCGAAATTGCGATAGAAAATCTGAAAAAGTACAAGTCTCCAGGTATCGATCAAATTCCAGCAGAATTAATACAAGAGGGTGGAAGTGCATTATATAGCGAAATTTATAAATTTGTACTTGCTATTTGGGAAAAGGAAATTGTACCAGAACAATGGAAGGAGTCCATAATTGTACCTATTTTTAAAAAGGGGGACAAAACCAACTGTGGTAACTTTCGAGGAATATCACTTTTGTTGACGTCGTACAAAATTTTGTCCAATATTCTTTTGAGGAGATTAACTCCGTACGTAGATGAAATTATTGGGGATCATCAGTGCGGTTTTCGGCGTAATAGATCGACTATTGATCAGATTTTTTGTATTCGGCAGATAATGGAGAAAAAATGGGAGTATAAGGGTACAGTACATCAGTTATTCATAGATTTCAAAAAGGCTTATGACTCGGTTAAGAGGGAAGTATTATATGATATTCTTATTGAATTTGGTATTCCCAAGAAACTAGTTCGATTAATTAAAATGTGTCTCAGTGAAACATGCAGCAGAGTCCGTATAGGTCAGTTTCTATCTGATGCTTTTCCAATTCACTGCGGGCTAAAGCAGGGAGATGCACTATCACCTTTACTTTTTAACTTCGCTTTAGAATATGCCATTAGGAAAGTTCAGGATAACAGGCAGGGTTTGGAATTGAACGGGCTACATCAGCTTCTTGTCTATGCAGATGACGTGAATATGTTAGGAGAAAATACACAAACGGTTAGGGAAAACACGGAAATTTTACTTGAAGCAAGTAAAGCGATCGGTTTGGAAGTAAATCCCGAAAAGACAAAGTATATGATTATGTCTCGTGACGGGAATATTGTACGAAATGGAAATATAAATATTGGAGATTTATCCTTCGAAGAGGTGGAAAAATTCAAATATCTTGGAGCAACAGTAACAAATATAAATGACACTCGGGAGGAAATTAAACGCAGAATAAATATGGGAAATGCGTGTTATTATTCGGTTGAGAAGCTCTTATCATCCAGTCTGCTGTCCAAAAATCTGAAAGTTAGAATTTATAAAACAGTTATATTACCGGTTCTTCTATATGGCTGTGAAACTTGGACTCTCACTCTGAGAGAGGAACATAGGTTAAGGGTTTTTGAGAATAAGGTGCTTAGGAAAATATTTGGGGCTAAGCGGGATGAAGTTACAGGAGAATGGAGAAAGTTACACAACACAGAACTGCACGCATTGTATTCTTCACCTGACATAGTTAGGAACTTGAAATCCAGACGTTTGAGATGGGCAGGGCATGTAGCACGTATGGGCGAATCCAGAAATGCATATAGAGTGTTAGTTGGGAGACCGGAGGGAAAAAGACCTTTAGGGAGGCCGAGACGTAGATGGGAGGATAATATTAAAATGGATTTGAGGGAGGTGGGGTATGATGATAGAGACTGGCTTAATCTTGCACAGGATAGGGACCGATGGCGGGCTTATGTGAGGGCGGCAATGAACCTTCGGGTTCCTTAAAAGCCATTTGTAAGTAAGTAAGTAAGTATAGCAAAGCATTTGACTCTGTTGACACGGATCTACTATTAACTAAACTTCGAGTGTTAAATTTTTCTGACAGCGTTATCACCTGGATGCACTCCTACCTCACGACCGCCTGCAGCGTGTTGTCTTTAATAATAATTGGTTCTCCTCCTGGCAGACAGTAGAGTCAGGATTTCCCCAGGGTTCGGTTTTGGGTCCATTGCTTTTCTGTCTCTATATTAACGATATCGCCAAGTCATTTAAATATTGCAGATATCATATTTATGCAGATGACGATCAATTATACATTTCCGCCAGTCCTGATAGACTAAGTGACTGTATTATTAGACTCAATAAAGATCTCGAATCCGTTTCATCTTGGTCTCAACAATTCGGACTTAACTTAAATACAGATAAATCACAGGCCAACTTATTTTCGAATAAAAGATTAATCCCCGATATTAATAAGATCAACCTTCCTCCTGTGACTGTGAATGAAGCGATCATTCCAGTCAGTTCAACTGTAAAAAACCTGGAAGTTCATTTTGAATCTAACCTTATCTGGGACACGCATATCGAACACACATGGAAGAAAGTATTTTCCACTCTTCACTCATTAAAAAGATTGTACCACTATCCAGCTAAATTAAAGCAGACGCTTGTACAGACTCTTATTATGCCTCATTTCGATTATTGTGACGCTTTATTCAGTGATCTCAGGGTGGATTTATCCCATAAACTGCAACGTGTTCATAATGCGTGTGTTCGTTTCATTTGTAATGTCCGCTACTACGATCACATTTCGCCTTCTTTCGATAAATTATTGTGGCTCAGGTTAAATGAGAGGAAAAAGTTACATTCCCTTTCTCTCTTATACCTAATTTTGCACACCTCTACTCCCACTTACTTATCTGTCCGATTCCACAGTCTTTCTCGGTACCATAACTTAAATACTCGGTCACAATATGATAACACGCTAGAAATACCACTGCACACATCATCTCTTCATTCTTCGTCTTTCACTGTTGCTACTTCTCGTCACTGGAATTCTCTGCCGCCTGAAGTCAAGGGCTGCCGAACTTTAATTTCCTTTAAATGTAAATTAGAAAAATATCTTATGATGAGTTGCCAGACCTAACGTGTTGCAAATGTGTTCCACTGTATTTATTTTTATTTTTTTTGTTTTTTATTTTTATTATCTAAATCGTGTTTAATTATCACTTAATGTCAATATGTATTCCACTGCGTTGTTGTTTTTTATTATTAATATATTTTTCGTGTACATTTTATTCAATTGTCGGTTTCTGGTTTAATTATGTAAATCCTATTTAATTGTAATCTAATACTAATATGTACACTAATGTGTTTATTTTTATTTTTACTGTGTACATTTTTCTTTTTTATTGAATTATCGGCTTCTGTTTTTATGTGATTCGTATTTGATTCTAACAAATTAATATGTATTTCACTATGTTTATTTTTATTTTATGAGGTAAATTTTATGTAACTACCTCTTTTGATCTCATTATGTATCAGTATGTAATTACTTAATTCTGATCTAGTTTTATGTTCAATTGTGTAAGCAAGTTTTAATCCTGGTTGAGTGTAAGAGAAGGCCTTATGGCCTTAACTCTGCCAGGTTAAATAAAGCCATTATTATTATTATTATTATTATTATTGTTATTATTATTATTATTATTATTATTATATTTTAGCAATAAATTTAAATTATAATCACAGATATTAACTGTCATAAATTTATATATATACGACCTAGTCCTTTACACTCGACAAAATATAGACAATTACTCATTAATAGCCAATATACATGATCATGAAATTAGAAATAGTGAACAAATTAATATTCCATACTGTATATTACATAAAACTAGTACAAATTTTTCTGTCATGGGGATGAAATTATATAATGAGCTTCCCAGTCAATATTATAAGTTACCGACCAATAGTTTCAAAACTAGATTTTATAATAGGCTTTTAATTAATCCTTTCTACTCTGTAGATGAGTTTCTTAACATAAATTCATACGAAATTGTTTTTTAATAAATAAAGTTATTTACATTTAGTTACGTTATTACATTAAGAGTGAAGTGTTTTCATTAATTTTATAGTTTCAAAATGTTTTGTGTTTTCAATCTAATTAAACTTTACTCTCTTCAATGTGTATTTTCAAATGTATGTTGTGACGAAGTCTATCACTGTATGTTTAATGGCTTAATAAATTGAATTGAATATCAACATAACTTATATTTTTACTTCGTAGTCGACACATGCTGACTTAAAAAAATACTTTTTCTCGTGATTAACTGTCTTTTCACAAACCTTACATAAAAAAACTGTTCCATCAGTTGAAAACACATGGACACCAAATTCACTAACGCAAGCATGAATGGTCACTTCAAAATCTGTGCTTCATTGGCTGACCATGATAATATCTTTGAAAAATATTGGAGTGCAAGAGGTCAAATGACTTTATTGTCAAACGCCTTGCATTAGAAAACAACAACAACTTTTCAATGGTTTACTGAATTTGGGCATTCTAGCTAAACGATCATACCTTCTGTCACCCGACAATACAGTAACTGACTGTTCCTCACTAAAATTTCTTTCTCCTACAACAATGAACACGTGTAGCACAAAATTGTAACAGTACGATTTGAAAATATGAAAGAAAACAATGAAAATGGTACGTGATAACTTCTGTGAGAACGAGCTTAATATTTAAAATTATAGAGCTGATTGTTAGTATCGTGAAGAATGACATTATATTTGTAACTGTGGATTCTCGATCATTATTCATATTACACCAATAGTATTAAAGCACGATTATTAGCAGATTAGACACCAAAATCAATTACTTTTATATGCTATTGTTAGTGAGTCATTGTTTCATATATTTAAATTTCATACGCATTCATTACAATTAATTATAAAACTGCAAATAAACAAGAAATATTGCTTTAAAATTACAAAAAAAAAAGGTATTTATTATTGAATTAGTAAGAAACACCTTAAAAAAGCAAAATAGACCAAATAAAAATTGGCCCTATCACTTTGATTTACTCCAAATCATATTTATAACTACGAAAATAATTATTTACTTCCACCCAATAAAATAGGCATTTTTTCAACTATCCAGACTCTAGTGATGAATAAGGGAACTTTTGACTTTTAAATTAAGGGGAAATTTTCATTCAACATTTGTGAAATTGAAACTACATAAACAGACCTACAATACTATGATATGCACAAAATTTGATGCCATTAAGGCTAATAGTCTTAAAATTATACTTCTTAAATATATTTTATATTGGTGTCACTAAAAGCCACCTTGCATCAAAGTTTTCAAAATTTTTGGTTCATATTTGCTTAAAAGCTTGAACATAGTCATGGGAATAAAAATTAATTAGCTTTTTGAGCTCAGTCTGAACAGAGAGTCACAATATATTTTTTTTTTTATTTCATGAATTTACCATTACAGCATATTTTAATCTAACAATAAGTGCAATATGAATATGCCCAGAAGGAACTTATTATTAATATTTCATACAAATGCTAATTTAAATTTTTATCAACATTTAATTTTCCTCTGTGAGAAGTTTCAGACCAATCTCACAATAGCTGTGTGCAAAGAAATATTTCTTTATTCAATAAACTTTTTATGATTCTAAAGTCGAGAAAACAAAAGTAAAAGAAAAAAAAAATAAACTAACGTTCCTGCAACTCACGCACCGTATGCTTGGCCAGATTTGTTTATATGGCTAGATCATTTAGAACAATGTCAAATATGTTGTTATTGTGGTTATTGTTGTCTTTGTCCTGGTTCTTACCATGGTTCTTGTTGTCTTTGTTCCGATTCTTAGTGTGCTTCTTGTTGTCTTTGTCCTGGTTCTTATCGTGGTTCTTGTTGTCTTTACCCTGGTTCTTACCGTGTTTCTTCTTGTCTTTGTCTTGGTTCTTATCATGGTTCTTGTTGTCTTTGTCCTGGTTCTAATCGTGGTTATTGTTGTCTTTGTTCTGGTTCTTAAAGTGCTTCTTGTTGTTTTTGCCCTGGTTCTTACCGTGTTTCTTCTTGTCTTTGTCTTGGTTCTTATCATGGTTCTTGTTGTCTTTGTTCCAATTATTACTGTGCTTCTTGTTGTCTTTGTCCTGGTTCTAATCGTGGTTATTGTTGTCTTTGTCCTGGTTCTTAAAGTGTTTCTTGTTGTTTTTGCCCTGGTTCTTATCGTGGTTCTTGTTGTCTTTACCCTGGTTCTTACCGTGTTTCTTCTTGCCTTTGTCTTGGTTCTTATCATGGTTCTTGTTGTCTTTGTTCCGATTCTTACTGTGCTTCTTGTTGTCTTTGTCCTGGTTCTAATCGTGGTTATTGTTGTCTTTGTCCTGGTTCTTAAAGTGTTTCTCGTTGTGTTTACCCTGGTTCTTATCGTGATTATTGTTGGCTTTGTCCTGGTTCTAATCGTGGTTATTGTTGTCTTTGTCTTGGTTCTGAAAGTGTTTCTTGTTTTTGCCCTGGTTCTTATCGTGGTTCTTGTTGTCTTTACCCTGGTTCTTACCGTGTTTCTTCTTGTCTTCGTCTTGGTTCTTATCATGGTTCTAGTTGTCTTTGTTCCGATTCTTACTGTGCTTCTTGTTGTCTTTGTCCTGGTTCTAATCGTGGTTATTGTTGTCTTTGTCCTGGTTCTAATAGTGGTTATTGTTGTCTTTGTCCTGGTTCTAATAGTGGTTATTGTTGTCTTTGTCCTGGTTCTTAAAGTGTTTCTTGTTGTTTTTGCTCTGGTTCTTATCGTGGTTCTTGTTGTCTTTACCCTGGTTCTTACCGTGTTTCTTCTTGTCTTTGTCTTGGTTCTTATCATGGTTCTTGTTGTCTTTGTTCCGATTCTTACTGTGCTTCTTGTTGTCTTTGCCCTGGTTCTAATCGTGGTTATTGTTGTCTTTGTCCTGGTTCTTAAAGTGTTTCTTGTTGTATTTGCCCTGGTTCTTATCGTGGTTATTCTTGTCTTTGTCCTGGTTCTAATCGTGGTTATTGTTGTCTTTGTCTTGGTTCTTAAAGTGTTTCTTGTTGTTTTTGCCCTGGTTCTTATCGTGGTTCTTGTTGTCTTTGTCCTGGTTCTTAAAGTGTTTCTTGTTGTTTTTGCCCTGGTTCTTATCATGGTTCTTGTTGTCTTTACCCTGGTTCTTACCGTGTTTCTTCTTGTCTTTGTCTTGGTTCTTATCGTGTTTATTGTTGTCTTTGTCCTGGTTCTAATCGTGGTTATTGTTGTCTTTGTCCTGGTTCTTAAAGTGTTTCTTGTTGTCTTTACCCTGGTTCTTACCGTGTTTCTTCTTGTCTTTGTCTTGGTTCTTATCATGGTTCTTGTTGTCTTTACCCTGGTTCTTACCGTGTTTCTTCTTGTCTTTGTCTTGGTTCTTATCATGGTTCTTGTTATCTTTGTTCCGATTCTTACTGTGCTTCTTGTTGTCTTTGTCCTGGTTCTAATCGTGGTTATTGTTGTCTTTGTCCTGGTTCTTAAAGTGTTTCTTGTTGTTTTTGCCCTGGTTCTTATCGTGGTTATTGTTGTCTTTGTCCTGGTTTTTAAAGTGTTTCTTGTTGTTTTTGCCCTGGTTCTTATCGTGGTTATTGTTGTCTTTACCCTGGTTCTTACCGTGTTTCTTCTTGTCTTTGTCTTGGTTCTTATCGTGGTTATTGTTGTCTTTGTCCTGGTTCTTAAAGTGTTTCTTGTTGTCTTTGTCCTGGTTCTTAAAGTGTTTCTTGTTGTCTTTACCCTGGTTCTTACCGTGTTTCTTCTTGTCTTTGTCTTGGTTCTTATCATGGTTCTTGTTGTCTTTACCCTGGTTCTTACCGTGTTTCTTCTTGTCTTTGTCTTGGTTCTTATCATGGTTCTTGTTATCTTTGTTCCGATTCTTACTGTGCTTCTTGTTGTCTTTGTCCTGGTTCTAATCGTGATTATTGTTGTCTTTGTCCTGGTTCTTAAAGTGTTTCTTGTTGTTTTTGCCCTGGTTCTTATCGTGGTTCTTGTTGTCTTTGTCCTGGTTCTTACAATGTTTCTTGTTGTTTACGTCTTGGTTTTTATCATGGTTCTTGTCTTCGTCCTGGTTCTTATCGTGGTTCTTATTGTCTTTGTCCTGGTTGATATTGTTTCTTGTTTCTTTGTCCTGGTTCTTATTGTGATTCTTGTTTCTTTGTCCTGGTTCTTATTGTGATTCTTGTTTCTTTGTCCTGATTCTTAGCATCTTTGTTCTAGTTCTTATTGTGTGAATTGTTGTTCTTGTCTTGGTCCTTATCGTGATTCTTAGTTGTTTTTGTCCTGGTTCTTCTTGTCTTTGCCATGGTCCTACATTTGTCATTTCAATTTAATACTATTTTGTCCATTTGGTAAGTGATTTTTATATCAGAAAATACCTATACTTCAAACAATACTTGGGCGTAGATTCTTGAACTGTCTTGTCTTCTTGTCTTGGTTTCCGTTCAGACTGATGTGTGCCGTGTCTTGGCTAATACTTCCACATACGCCACGCAATCACTCAAGAGGGGTGCTTATTGCCTCTTTCCGGTTTAAAGATAATTTGTTCACCCAGTTTTCGAGTTCTGTTTCACAGTAGATACCTCGCAATATACGAATTTTCAATAGGAATTCTGACTAGATAATTTTGGAAGTACCCTTGCTTTTAAAAATCGACATCAAAGTCAATAATATATTGATTATTTTGTAATTAAATGCTGTAATGAAAACATCATTAATACCAATATGCAATTGTTTATGAAGAATTAATATTCTCACAAATACGAGTATTAAAAGCCACTGTAAGCTCAGGTTTCGGATGTAGACCGTTGATACATAACGCGAAACGGTTTTGTTATTTATATAACAAAAGAACGTAGCTGTTGCATTTTGTCACATGGCGGATGAATTTAGGTATAAAATGGTTATTTCATTTATTATTCAAAGAGCACCATCCCACTATAGGACTCGTGGGTTTACCGCTGTGCAGCGGAATGGCCGTCCTGTGGATAATCCATATCGTGTAGTTGGCGGTGTAGGTTGCACATACAAATTATTACCGTTCGTAAAAAAAAAAGTGAACAATGTTTTGTGCAGACATACTTTTTAATCGATTGATTTAATATTGCAGGAAATTAGAGTTCCAGCTAATCCAAATTCCGTTACGTGGGTTTAAAAACCAAATACTCTAAATTGATCCCTCTGCCATATTTCAAAAGGAAAATTTCGATTGTAAAATTTTAATTTCAATTATAGACCTCAAAAAAAATCGTACTGGTTCGACAATTAATTTTTTTAATTATTGGCTACTTATAGCGTTATGTTATTTTTCCCGATCAAAACCGATTGAGTTTACCTCGCATGGCGTCCATGTTTTTAATACCAATCAGTGTTATAGTACAGCTTCAAGCTCATAGGTTTCTATTGCAAAGCAGCATGTAATAATGGTTTGAATTGTTTTGTATTTGAAAGAGATAACCTAGTTCTACAATAATAATAATAATAATAATAATAATAATAATAATAATAATAATAATAATAATAATAATGATAATAATAATAATAATAATAATAATAATAATGATAATAATAATAATAATAATAATAATAATAATAATAGAAACAAAACTGAATGTATTTAAACACCTGTCACAATGAAGTCTCGCGGCGTGTAAATTTTCATTTCACCAAGTTTTACTGCACTATCAAGTGAAGAACCAGTAAGTGATCGATCTGCTTACAACTTTAACTGCCGACATGTAGAAAGAAAAAAAAAATATCAGAAGAAGTTTATTTAAGAAATGGGTTTCTGAAGTCAAATTTTTTTTTACTGACTGAAAAACATCGTCTTCTATACAATAAATTGTGTTACTTGAAATTATTTTAATGTATGTATATCGTATTATTAAATCTCTAAATGTATTTTAGCGTATATTTCAACAGTTTTTACTGCATAGTTGCATAAATATTTTCAAGGTTTTAGTACATAAAGGTCCGTGGTTTCATCATCATTACTGGGTACATCTGAATGAATAATAATTGCTGCAATTTCAAAATAAAACTTTTTCTTCAACAAGAGATAAATAATAATTTTGTATTAACAAAAGCCGCTCTAAATAAGGGTTTAAAAGAAAGGCTTACTAATCAATTCAAAATGAACAATGATTAAAAACAATTATGTATATGACAATTCGAAAGAAAAAAAAAACATTAAGATAAATGATAAGAAAACATAGAAAGTCATTTGCAATAAAAGTTGTATGTATGTGTGTATGTATGTATGTATGTATGTATGTATGTATGTATGTATGTATGCATGTATGTATGTATGTATGTATGTATGCATGTATGTGTGTATGTGTGTATGTGTGTATGTGTCTATGTATGTATGCATGTATGTATGTATGTATGTATGTATGTATGTATGTATGTATGTATGTATGTATGTATGTATGTATGTATTTATTCACACTGCAAATGGGTATATACCCGGTGGCAGTGGTAACTAATTACACTCAATAATGACAATTAATAATAAACACAACTAATAAAAACAATAATTAATAATAATAATAATAATAATAATAATAATAATAATAATAATAATAATAATAATAATAACAAGGAGTATCCTAAATTAAATGAAGTATGGGTTTCTTGGGTACAAATGATTACTAATTATAGCTAACGACGATTTTAACACATGAGATCCTATGGCATCAATCGTTGCATCAGAAATTTTAAATTGTTTAAGTTGATTTAAAGTTTCTCGTGGGATCGCGCCACGGGCACCGAACATGAGCCCAAAAACTGTCCAATGTGTGATGTGGTATTGTGCTTCGAGATGCTGACAAAAAGGCACGTATATGACTTGTTTTTCACGACATACCTCTTGTGGCTGTTGCTCATGCATCTCGAAACGGACTGAGGGATCAAGAATGACACCCTTATCTTTCTGCCGATCAATTATGATGATATCAGCACGTCTAGTAGAACCATCAGAAGAGATGCAACCAACCTCCTCATAAACCTCATAGGAAGCATTCTGACGGATTGAAGATTATTAAAAATTATTCACGTCCGCCTTTCTATTCTGTGCGTTATCTTTAGTTTATATCGTATTATTAAATCTTCAAAATGTATTTTTACTGCATATATTTCAATTTTGAGCGCATATTTCAACAGTTTTTACTCCATAAATGCATGCATATTTGCAAGTTTTTAATGCATAAACTTCCATGGCTTAATCATGATTAATGCGGCATTTGATTGAATAGAAATTACTACAATTTTAAAATAAAACTTTCTCTTCTACAGGAGTATTAATTCAGGTCAGCCTTTCTATTCTATGCACTGTTGAAGAGTCTCTTCTACTGTACGTTATCTTTAGTCGTAACAACTATAAGAGTTCTAATCTCCATTTCATCCGAACATCTTGCTCAGTGGAATCTCTTGCAACGTGAATTTCGAGTTAACCGCAGTCACAGCGCAGGGTTGCGGCTCCCATAATCTGCTCCCCGACACTGACACCCACTTCGAAACTGACACAAACTCCGTTTTAGGACACACTTAACAAACACACATAAGCACGCACACACTCTGCGTTTCGCACATGACCACATCAACGCACTTCAGAGTAGTTACTCGAGTTCCACTGTTGGCATGCATGCAGCTTTCCTATGCCACTAAAAGAGACATTTCATTGTTTAATATTTCAGTATAACTTATACAGTATAAATACAATTAAGTTTTCCACGGAAGGACTAATTGTTTTGGAACCAGATTTTTAAGAACTTGTACATTGTAATACAGATGCATAAAATTCTAAGATTACGAAATTGTGCAACGAACTTAGCTGTCTGCCCCTACCAAGAACTCAGTAGCGGCTCATGCGTATTTCTTACGAGGAGGAAAGAAGTTAACAGCACGAAATGACATCTTCTTGAATGAAACATGCTACAAATTAGCCTACATGCATACATGTAAGACCAGGTAGTATTGGGGTTGGTCTTCCCTTCTATTCTTGTAAACTGAGTTTCCTAAATTTTTCAAAATATATTACGTTTTCTCTTCCATTCATTGTTGAATAATTGCACAAATAACAATTACAAGGAAATTAACAACCTCGCAGCATTTTTCGAGCACACTACAGCATCACACGTGTTGGAAGAGACTGGGTAGCTACTAACACGTAACCGGAACCGTTTTACGGAAATGGGAATGGGAAATAATCTGAGGAAAGTGAGAACACTGCACCCACCCACGTGGTCTGTGTTGCCACATGTACATTTTACAATTTCAGTATCGCATGATTTTGAAGAATGTCAGTTCTTGTAAAGTCATACTACCATTATTGTTCAAAGCTGCCGGTGGACGATTAATTTTTTATGTTAAAAATAATGTAGTTTGGAGTATCTACTTTCAATTTCAAATAAATTTGTACAAAACTGACAAATTGGCTGTTGCCCTGTCTAGTACACAATGAATGGAAGTGAATTTCGGGGGGCCAAAAAGATCTGCGATACTAACGTAGAACTACATCCTCTTTGTTTTATATAAACCCGACTTTAACTTTCAAATATCCTTCAAAGTTTCAAACCATGAATAGTAGCCTATATAAAGTGCAATGATTAATATTTTTGATTTATAATTAAAACAAAGTTTATATGGTGTCTTTCATAGCATTGCGTTAAAACTGTTTTTTTTGTGCCTCCTCCTAGATGTGTTATAGTCTGGTTGAATGCAACATCGTTAGATGGCAGCGGTAGCGAGCTTGCTGCACGAGCAGTTGGTTTCTACAGGGACATCATTTTATTTTTACTTCAATTTTTATTGTACCTGAGTTTTTGAATGTACTTCACTCCCACCCCTTCTACTAAGGAAGTTCCAACTCCACACAGAACCAAGACCGCAGATAGTAAGCAGTACTGAGTTACTGAGTATAGTATGTTCCAGAAATATGTTCGCATTTTCCAGTGACGAAAGAGCTTTCAATATTGAATCATATTTTCGCACAGGTACTGTCCGTTTGCCTACGTCGCATCCCGATTTCCCCCACCTGCTTCTGCTCGCCCCTCTGTAATAGCTGGGCTGTCTTAGCTCTTTTCTGAAAACATTAATTTCTCTTAGAAATTGGAAGTTTACGTAATATTATACAGCTGTTTAATTTAACTTAAATAAAAGGGCCTAGTTAAGTAATTAACTGTCACTTGATTTCCTCCCTTTCTACAATCCTGCGGCATAACCACTTGGACGGACAGTAGATAGCATGTCTGAGTAATTTTATATTTTCGGGTCGGGCAGAAGTGAAGATTGAATTTACAGTACGTAGAGTAGGTACAGAATTATTTCAACATGAGTTACTAGTACGAAGGACGAAACTGGCAATTGGAATTAGATGCAATAGTGTATAGTGCGATAATATGCACAAAAGAACTGAAGGCTGTATCGAAATGAACGGCCACCATTTTCAAAATTGTGTTTAAATATTCATATTATGATTATTTTTCAATTTAACTTCTTTCTCTATATTGTATGCTAATGTGCTGTAGACAGTATAATATACACTGCATAATGAATACGTTCGCATGGATAACTCACTTCGTGAGTAAAAACACTTATTCTTAATACAGTACTGTACTTTGATTAAAGAAAAACCTAATGAAAATTATCAAACTCAAAATCGCGATATTTCCTAGTTTACGTAAATGGATGAACTACTTTTCTTCCTTCCTATACCTAGTAGAGTGATTTGTGTTTTACGCCAGTATCATCGAACTCCAATCTTGGAGGGGGGAGCAAGCGGTGTTTCCGGTTCTCTAAATGTATAGACAGGTTAATATTAAAAATGTTAGTAAAAATAAAATGATGTCCCTGTATTTCCCGCCCATAACTGATTCAGAGGAGGATCTCTTCCCTATCCTTTCATTTACTTGCTTTAAAACTCTGCTTCTTTCTCTGGCCGCTAATGCGCTGTTGTCCATGTTTGTTAACTGCAGTAAAGGGGGAAAGGATTGGCTTTCCTCCACACAAATAATCTCGCATCTTTCTCATAGTTTTTAGCAGCATATGAGCGCACGTCGTTTAAAACTCGATCAACCGAGATTTTCTTATAGCTGTGAACTTAAAAATTATCGAATCTTCCTCGAATTTCAAGGCACATATTTTATTTGGCATTTACTTTCAAAAGAAGAAAAATGTGAGGAGGACGTTCCTCCCGTCCCTCCCGCGAGGAACTATTCTTCGGGACTGCATAGCTTCTGATAATGATTCCCCTTTTGCCCACTACCAGGATAACAGAGAAGGTTTGCAATTGAACGGGTTACATCAGCTGCTTCTCTATGCGAATGACGTGAATATGTTAGGAGAAAATTCACAAACTATTAGGGAAAACACGGGAATTTTACTTGAAGCAAGTAAAGAGATAGGTTTGGAAGTAAATCCTTAAAAGACAAAGTATATGATTATGTCTCTTAGATCTATGCAAAAGATAGTAAATATCCATACCTTAAAAACAATATACTTTGCATACTTCCACTCGGTAATGCGTTTTGGAATAATATTCTGAGTAAATTTCACAGATAGTAACAATATATTTCTATTACAAAAAAGAGTTATTAGAATAATAGTAGGTGCCAAATCTAGGGAATCGTGTAGGACTATTTTCAAAAAACTACAAATAATGCCCATGGCTTGTCAGTATATCTTTTTTATTAATAATCGTCTTCGTATGTAATCGTGAACACTTTGTAACTAATTCAACAGTTCGTAGCATAAACACACGTAAAAAAATGACTTTCATACTCCATCGGCAAGTCTATCGTGCTATCAAAAAGAAGTGCGTTATATGGCAGTAAAATTTTTTAATAGAATCCCTATCGATATAAAAAATGAAACTCAAAGCATAAGATTATTTAGGGCCAAATTAAAGAAATACCTAATTTCTCACGCCTTCTATGCTATAGGTGAATTCATGACATTCAATAACACTGCATGAAATTGATACTAAAACTTTGTGCTGTACTAATAGACTATATTGTAAATCTCGTCTGTATATATTTCATCTAGAACGTGACTATAAATTAAGACTTTATAATAGTATTAAGTTTTTTGACTTGTTCCATATTCTAGCTGTAAAGCAATGTATGGATACCATGGAATGTTAATAAATACAATACAATAACCGAAATATTGTACGATATGGAAATACAAAAATTGGAAATTTATCTTTGAAGATGTGGAAAAATTCAAATATCTTGAAGCAACAGTAAAAAATATGAATGACACTAGGGAGAACATTAAACGCAGAATAAATTTGAGAAATGCGGGTTATTACTGAGAAGCATTTGTCATCCAGTCTGTTCTCAAAAAGCTGAAAGATGTAGGCCTACAACAAACTTATATTACCGGTTGTTCTGTATGGTTATGAAACTTGGACTCTCACTTTAAGAAAGGAACAGAGGTTAAGAGTGTTTGAGAATCAGGTGCTTAGGAAAATATTTGGGGCTAAGAGGGACGAAGTTACAGGAGAATGGAGAAAGTTACACAACACAGAAATGCATGCATTGTATTCTTCACTGCACATAATTATTTATTAGGAACATTAAATCCAGACGTTTAAGATGGGCAGAACATGCACGTACGGGTGAGTACAGAAATGCGTATAGGCACCGTGCATGGGTCTGAAAATCGTACTGGTGGCGCCGCGCAGTGTCTCAATTCCTAATTAACTACAGGCTCGCAGTCATTCACTAGTGATGTGTGATATAGAAATTACATGCGGCTTTCTGCCGATAAAAAGTTGTAATATTAGTAAGAATGGGTTCATTGATTCATAGTGTTCTGCCCAAGGGCAGGTCTTTCACTGCAAACCCAGCAAGCTTCAGTTTTTAATTATTTTATAGACTCAGTGGAAAGTTCAGTACTGCTAGAGGAGTGTAAAAATGTAACTACAAAGTTCCTCAAATATCAGTGCAGTTGTTTGACATTTAAATCAGATTTCAGACCATTGAATGAGGGTGAACAGTCATATTACGAAAACATTGATATACTTATATTTTATGTCATGACGTGCGTAATATTTGTGTGTATAATGTCTTTATAAATTACGTATTTTAATGTGATTTAATTCTAAAAATAGTCTTAATTACACTTCCTGAATAATGGGCGACTGCAAATTCTCTAAAACACAACACGAAATGAACAATATCATCAACATACTACCTCTGATTGAGGTTCTGGCTGATATGTACATCTGTTATCAAGCTGTACATCTCACTTGACGATATGTGTCAGAGGAAGAACAATATTGTTTGTATGCATATGAAGTCTGACTAGTGTAATTCGTAGCTAGTCGGCGATATATGCAATGAAAGGGAAAAGGAACTGGCCACTCTACCCCATGATATTCTGGCCTAGTTGCCTCATAAGTGGTGCCTTGTTGGTATCGCTTATGAGGTTCAGACTTCTCTTTGGACAGCTGAATAAACAACAAGATCAACATGCGGAAGCAGTTCAATTGATAGTTTGTGTAAAATGATATACTGTATATTTTAATTCGCTGAATGCACCTTTCAACATGAATTCGAACACTGGCAACGCTGTAAGTAGTTCTGACTTCTTCAGCTGTTAATTTACCATCGTGCAGATACGGTGGAGTAACAACAATGATCCCTTTATCGGAGAGGTTTGTTTTATTCCGGGAAAACCTGACTTCATCACCACCTTCTAATAAAGTCAATAATCCGCAATCAGTTGTTATGAATGTGTCACTCGATCTGTCTCGGTAGCATTTAGATATGAAGGCCACCATCTGATCCACATTGGGTGGCTGTTCCACTTCTGAACAATTAATTGTCACTCTACATTTTTCAATATTGCAGGCATTGTTTCCTGAATACTTTCTCTGCTAGGCCAAAACCCAAAATTACAGTAACCATTGTGGATGTCAACATTAAAGTGTCGGTAAAAATACATTATAATTATACGTAATTGTAATACTCCGAACATCACCCTCATAGCAGAATACGACAATCCAGTTTTCATTTTAATTGGAAAATATGAGTAGACGATTTTCTTTACTAATCTCACTCTTGAACAGAATTTTTCCAAAGCTTTCGATGTGAAATTCACTAATAAAAATGGCAAAAAAAAGAATATGTATGGTCTACATCTTGGGGCGTTTCGACTATCTATGGTAGCTATTTTTGGGTTAAATGATAGAATTGGAAATATTTCTTATTATGATTCTACGGGTATGATTGTGTTTCAATTGGCTGCAATTTTAACAATATATTCCAAACCACAAATGTCACTCCCATTAAGTCTGGTAGTTCTGTCTCATATTTTATTGTAGAATAATTTCGGAAACCTTGTATTTCATTAAACATATCATCTGTTCCTGAACGCTTGTCATAACATTTCTTATGTGACTTCAGTTCGGCATATAATGGAATAGACACTTGAGAAGACAATTCACACAATTCAATTGTGAAAGAAAAAACAAATCACTAAGAATGGTTTCATTTACTTCTGCCTGTATGGCTACTTCATTTTTCGAAATAACACTTGTTGAGCATTCGCCTTTCATAAAACTTAAATTTTAATATTTTATTCTTCTTTATGCGTCTCTTTCGTACCTTTTCGGAGCTAGTTGAGATGAGGCAGTCTTTTTCTTGTAATCTTTTATAAAACATACTGGGAACGGTATGCTAGTTTTGGGGGTGTTCTGATCTTGTTCCCAATAAAATGAATACCGCAAATTCTTGCTGCGGGTGTTGGTTTCCAAGGTGAAACATCAGCACTAGAAATCAAGAATTAAATATCGATATGAATACATTTAAAAATAGGTATGTTATTATTTATTGTTGACATTATTATACGTAATATATATGTAAAGAACTCAGTAATTATGAATGTTTTGAAATTTAAATGGTAAATTCCTGTCGTTGTTAACTTAATGGTTATTTATAAACTTAATACTATATACATTCTGTTTTTTACATTAGGCCTAGTATATAATAATACTATGATTACAAGCAGTGTAGCCTTATTTACTTTCGTCTGCGTAGGCTACTGCATGGATCCACAATTAGAGTCGTTGCGCTTCAGTTTTCTGTTATGGGAATGAATAAAAACAATATCGGTTGATGTGTTTCCATAAGCATTACTACACTCAAGAACACAGCAATTTGCATTACCTTTCCGCTTTTTAGGATCATCCATATTTCTAATCATTTAACCTGAGATGTTAAGTACATTCATACTCTTCAAGCACAACTCTATCGCTGCTGTCCCGCAGTTAGTAACAACAGTCGCCACCAGAGGAGCTTGCACCCTATACAGTGTTAGTTGGGAGGCCGGAGGGAAAAAGACCTTTGAGGAGGCCGAAACGTAGATGGGAGGATAATACAGTCTACTCCGTTTGGGTTATGGATAATATTAATTTATTATTTTAAAGCCATTATGATAGTGGGAAAATTTTCTTGCTGGTTATATTAAGATTAAAAGATGGGAGTTTCCATATATGACAATCAATAATGCATGATCTGAAAAGTCAAATGAAAATCGTAGATGATTAACAGAGAGGGTTTGGAATTGAACGGGTTGCATCAGCTGCTTGTCTATGCGGATGACGTGAATATGTTAGGAGAAAATCCACAAACGATTAGGGAAAACACGGGAATTTTACTGGAAGCAAGTAAAGAGATAGGTTTGGAAGTAAATCTCGAAAAGACAAAGTATATGATTATGTCTCGTGACCAGAATATTGTACGAAATGGAAATATAAAAATTGGAAATTTATCCTTCGAAGAGGTGGAAAAATTCAAATATCTGGGAGCAACAGTAACAAATATAAATGACACTCGGGAGGAAATTAAACACAGAATAAATATGGGAAATGCGTGTTATTATTCGGTTGAGAAGCTTTTATCATCCAGTCTGCTGTCAAAAAATCTGAAAGTTAGAATTTATAAAGCAGTTATATTACCGGTTGTTCTGTATGGTTGTGAAACTTGGACTCTCACTTTGAGAGAGGAACAGAGACTACGGGTGTTTGAGAATAAGATTCTTAGGAAAATATTTGGGGCTAAGAGGGATGAAGTTACAGGAGAATGGAGAAAGTTACACAACGCAGAACTGCACGCATTGTATACTTCACATGACATAATTAGGACCATAAAATCCAGACGTTTGAGATGGGCAGGACATGTAGCACGTATGGGCGAATCCAGGAATGCATATAGAGTGTTAGTTGGGAGGCCGGAGGGCAAAAAACCTTTTGGGAGGCCGAGATGTAGATGGGCAGATAATATTAAAATGGATTTGAGGGAGGTAGGATATGATGGTAGAGACTGGATTAATCTTGCTGAGGATAGGGACCAATGGCGGACTTATGTGAGGGCGGCAATGAACCTCCGGGTTCCTTAAAAGCCAGTAAGTAAGTAAGTATGTAAGTAAGTAAGTAAGATGATTAAAATGGCTATTACAAATCAACAGCGGGCACAATGTGTTCTTTGGTATATTAAATTTGAGAGTGTTAAAACAAGTTCAAAGGGAATTTCGACGTGAGTATGGTGTGCGTAATGTACCTAAATACGATTCCATAATGTTGTGGTATCGAACATTTGTAGAAACAGGTTCTGTGTAAAAAAAAAAAAAAAAAAAAAAAAAAAAAAAAAAAAAAAAAAACATGCAGGAGGTCGTAGGCGAAACCTAGTTCGAGAAGAAACTATCTCTTGCCTTGGTCCTTAACTGCCCAGACGTAATCCCTCCTGACTTCTTCGTGTGGTTTTGTTAAAGACATTGTCTATTCACAGAAACCCAGAAACATTGATGATCTGAGAGTAAAAATTACTGAAGCTTTTCAACAAATCACTCCTCTTATGTTACAACGGACATGGACTGAATTGCATCACCGTTATGAGTTGTGCAGGGTGCGCAATGGGGGTCATGTTCATCTCTGAGGAATCTCCCATCTTTCAGTGTTGTATTCCCAAAGTTTCAATAAATAGAGTTCAGTAGTAAATGTTTTACGGTGTTTTTATTTGATCCATATCCAAACGGATCACCCTGTATTAAAATGGGTTTGAGGGAGGTGGGATATGATTGTAGAGACTAGATTAATCTTGCTCAGGATAGTTACCGATGCGATGGCGGGCTTACGTGAAGGTGGCAATGAACCTCCAGATCCCCTAATAGCCATAGTAAAGAAAATTAATAATTAGGGCTAGGATTTTGATGAAATTGCATCTTTTTTCGAGTAAGCCAGAAACATTGCTGCTTTAGTATTTACATGTTATGTGATAAACTGAGTATTTTAAGACATATTTGTTAGGGCTTTTTTTTTTTGCATTTTTTGCCTGTTTCAACTCATAAGAGCATATTTTGTTTTATTCGGTCATTTTTTTATACATTTTCCTTTAATTTTGGCCATAAATCCCCATTATTAATGTAAAATAATGTTTATTTCCTTTGATATTTTCTTTACATATCTTGTCCATTAATACCCATTATTTTGTATGATATTTTAATAGTTTTTCTACACAAATATTGCCATTTTAACGTAGTACACCCAATGTAATGGATCAGTCCAACAACCTCTTCAATATTGTAGACTCCTTTATAATTGCTAATTCCGAATAAGAGTGGCATTGTGGTAGACTACATGGAAACTAAATGTAAAGTAAATCCATGGCGCTACAGCCCATGAAGGGCCAAGACAGATCAGCCTACTGCTGACCTCACGTCCACATATCAACGCAGAGGTGAACGATCACACATGGAAACTACATCAGGTAAAATAATTAATTAAAGTATGCTACTTAGAAAAAATTATGTAAAATTTAATTTAATTACTAGTCTAAATGTTAAGTATTACAAAACCTCTTTTCGTACTAAGCCAATTATATAAGATCAATTTTTAGGGCATTTTAAGGGCATTTTTTAAAGATTTTTAGATCGTAAAGGCATTGTTTTTAGGACATTTTTTTCATGATTTATAGGTCATCAAAATCCTAGCCCTATTAATAACAATAATAATAATAATAATAATAATAATAATAATATTATTATTATTATGCAAAAATCAGTTTGTATTGCCAGAGTAATTATATTTTGTGTCCAATTACGACATGACACTGTTGAAACTACTTCTCCGCTCTCTAAACCATGCGGTTTTGGAGAAACGAAGCAAGTAGACCGCGTTCCGTAGTGCTGCGAGATGATGATGATGATGATGATGATGATGATGATGATGATGATGATGATGATGATGATGATGATGATGATGTCAGTGGATATTCAGGGAATTAACAGATTTACTGCGCATTAAGACACGTGTCTCATCTCTTCGAAGCGGTGTGTATTCACGAACTGTAAGCCAGTTAGTTATATATAACAATGCCCAGATGCTTATTTCTTTTTGGAGCGCACTCTTTTGTTACTATGAGTTTTCCGTGTCGTGAGTTGCAGGTTGCAGACTCAGCTGTCAAGCCTGGCGTAGAAGGTTACACATATCTCGTCTTTGGCTTGGCTCAGCTGTGCACCTAGCTGACATCTGCTGTCCCTCATGCCAAACTAACTCATCCCGTTCACCGGGGTAATGAAGACTTCTGATATAGCCACAGAACTGGCTACCAGTTGAATGTCTCCACCAAACTAACCCCCTAGTTATGGCACATCGATTTTGTTACGTGGATCAAGGCACTCAAGGGTTAGTTTCTTTTTTATTGTCGTCGTAGTCATATCTGACTCAGAAAGATGTAACGAGATATGCAATGTAAGCCACTAGAAATGAAGTTTAGACTTCTAAGCTGAATTAAAATGAACGAAAGAACAACTAGATCGTCTCCTTGACTTGATAAATAGCGCACGCGCTTTCTGATCCAAGCGGTCCCTGGTTCAATTCCCGGCGTCACCAACGAACGAGATTTATTCTTCCGAGTGTTTGTTTCTTGTCATGAGACGCTCTGTTTTGTCAGCAGAGGCAGTGTGCTGTGTTTACCACATGACGAGAGAGGCCCATAAAGTGTGCCTGTCTAGAGTTAGTCAAAGGATATACTGTCCTCTACACGGCATTGGATTGAAAACTGTTAGTTTCTTGTTGTTTGAGGTTGCACTTTGAAATCACCTTGGTATTATAGAGATAACTATATCTTATAAATTTATTTTTAAATCGATTAATGAACAAATGAAGTCTACTCTATTGCTTAATCCTTATAATACAGGGTGATCCGTTTGGGTATGGATAAAATAAACACACCGTAAAACATTTACTACTAAACTTTATTTGTTGAAACTTTGTGCATACAACACTGAAAGGTGGGAGATTCCTCAGAACTCAACATGACCCCCATTACGCACCCTGCACAACTCATAACGGTGATCCAATTCAGCCTATGTCCCAAGAGGGGTGGTTTGTTGAAAAGCTTGAGTAATTTTTACTCTCAGATCATCAGTGTTATTGGGTTTCTGTGAATAGACAATGTCTTTAATAAAATCCAAGGAAGGGTTAAATCTGGGGATTTTGGGGGCTAAGCCAAGAGATAGCTGCTTCTCGTACTGGGTTTCGTCTGCGACTTCCTGCATTTTTTTTAACACAGAACCTATTTCTACAAATGTTCGATACCACAACATTATGGAATCGTATTTAGGTGCATTACGCACACCATACTAAAATCTAAATTTCCTTTGAACTTCTTTAACACTCTCAAATTTAGCATACCAAAGAACACATTGTGCCCGCTGTTGATTTGTAGTAGCCATTTTAATCATCTACGATTTTTATTTGTCTTTTCAGATTATGCATTGTTGATTGTCATATATGGAAACTCCCACTTTTTAATCATAATATAACCAGCAAGAAATTCTTCCTACTATAATAATAACTTTATAATAATACATTAACATTATCCATACCCAAACAGATCAGGCTGTAATTTCCCTTTCATTATTTGACCTCTATCTTCGGCCGACACATAGCTTAAAACAGAAAAGGAGTATTATTGAATTTATTAAATAAAAACAATCGTAATTCCTAACTACTACTCCATTGCGCTGTGAAGGTTGCCATCTAAAGTGCTCGAAAATTGAGCGGACCGCGCACTAACCCGAACAGAACTTGGAAAAAATTCGCTGCCCAAAAGGCTGGTTCAGAAACCGAAATTGTCACAGAGAGACATTAGTGGATATGTATTTCCTCCTTCTCGCTCTATACTGCGTTCTATAATGTCCGATAGGCGACATAAACATTGCCGACAGCGGTAGGGAGAAAGATAGTTACTAATCAACCAATGGCAGAGGTCTCATTCCAGGGCGGTCTGAAGCGTTCTCCCTCCGCCCAACTTCAAGACAAACCTGGAATGTGACCTCTAGCATTGGTTTTCCTCTACCGTCAATGTGTAGTCGCCTATCAGACATCATGGAACGCAGTGTAATCTTGCTTCCGAGTTGTTCTACCGTCACTCAATGCATGGTTGCCACGTCTTCCTGTCACACACTTTGTTACCGATCTTCTATGAAATTATGGCCAAACCGTCAATGTTACGTAATAAACCAATAAAAGACACATTTGTTTACATTTTCTCTACAAAATCAATCAAAATCACCTCTCCAACGTCTCCCGTTTTCCTGGAATATATATTCCAAAGTTGAATTAAAAATTCAATGCTATTAGAGTTTTATGTATAACTAATTGCCCTGATTCATCTGTCAAAAGGATCCTTTTTAGTACCCTTCCGCTGGGTAACTTCCGGTGTTGGACCTCGGACTCATTTCACCGGCATTATCACCTTCATTTCATTCAGAAGCTAAATAACCTGAGATGTTGATACAGCGTCGTAAAATAACCCAATAAAATAAATAAAATAAAGTACCCTTCCACCCTTTATATTTCTCTCATTCCTGCGCAAATAAACTTAGTTCATCCGTGTAAATGCATCTTCCATATTATATTCATCATCCTTCATCATTCATAGGAAAGACTAGAGAATGCTGGGTTTGCAGTGAAATTCCTGTCCTTGGACAGAACACCCTATCGGTATAATAAATTCTCCATTAAAATGTCCCTAATTGAAAAGGTGAATACCAAAGTGTCCTAAGTGTTTTTTTTTTTTTTTTTTTTTTTTTAGATTTTAACTTGTTTTATACGGGTTTCAATTTATCAATTTCAAGCCCATTTATAACCGTGTAAGTTTATTTAACAGACTCTCCTAAGTCTTGACTTAGATCCGTTTGGAAAAAACATATGCAGGCACTGAGAACGTTAAATTTGTTTCACCAGTTTTTGTCATTTTTGTCATAACTTGTAATTTTGACTTAGGCCAGTTTGGAACCCAACGCTTAAATTATATATCGTATTCTTCATACTACCATACTAGCAAGAAGTCTTCATGGACAACATCCAGTCATTCTGCCAATTCAAAGCAAATTCATTACACTGACAATTTACCACAGAATCAATTGATCTGCAACTTCCAAACTCGTGGGAATTGCACGCACTATAATGGTTCTTTACACGCAGCTTTTCAGAAATGATGAGTATTGTACCGCTCGCTAGCGATTGTCCTCAATCACTCAGTGTTAATAAAGTGGAGTGGTGGTCTTTGTCAGAACAACACTATTCAACCAGTTCACCTCTTTTTCTGTTGTGCAGGTTTATGTGTGAGACTAGACTCGCTTCAAGTAATGGCCAGCCACACAACTGTCGAAATCAAAATTTCACCATAACTTTGTATAAAAATAAAGTGAAAACATCCCGTCAGAATATTTTGTATTCATTTACAATAAAAAATATTTCATTTTCCATAAATGATTTCTTATACAGCTAAAGTACACATGACAAACAGTTTTGTGTGTGCTTTAATTATCTTTTCCAAATAGGTCTATATGAGAGATACAGGTTCATTTTTACAAAGTCAAAAGATAAGAAAAATCTGCTCTATATCAGGGATAGACCGACACGTAGAAAACGTCTCCAGTTTTGGGAATGAAACTACAGTTGTATTTATTTCACTGTTTTATTTCTGTTTGGTTTGCAAATGGAGAGTTGGATATATGACAACAAACTCAGTTAACGAAGGACATGCAATATAGTTTCTCTTCATATTAACGCAGATATGCTTGAAATATTTTTTGCAATTTTTTCATTTTACAAATCATATTTAATGCAGTATACAATTGAAGTACGGTACACATGGTGTCCAAACATTCTAATTTTAAATGGTTGAGCTAGAAACAGGTGTCCTTTTAAAAGTACAATACGCAAATGAGCATACATTTTGAGAAAGAAAGAATTGTTTACTATGCTTATATGAAAGGAAACAATTTTATTTTATTGCTGTAATTTAAAATTATAATAATAATAATAATAATAATAATAATAATAATAATAATAATAATAATTATTATTATTATTATTATTATTATTACTATTATTTACTTACTTACTTACAAATGGCTTTTAAGGAACCCGAAGGTTCATTGCCGCCCTCACATAAGCCCGCCATTGGTCCCTATCCAGTGCAGGATTAATCCAGTCTCTATCATCATATCCCACCTCCTTCAAATCCATTTTAATATTATCTTCCCATCTACGTCTTGGCCTCCCCAAAGGTCTTTTTCCCTCCGGCCTCCCAACTAACACTCTATATGCATTTTTGGATTCGCCCATACGTGCTACATGCCCCGCCCATCTCAAACGTCTGGATTTAATGTTCCTAATTATGTCAGGTGAAGAATACAATGCGTACAGTTCTGTGTTGTGTAACTTTCTCCATTCTCCTGTAACTTGATCCCTCTTAGCCACAAATATTTTCCTAAGCACCTTATTCTCAAACACCCTTAACCTATGTTTCTCTTTCAAAGTGAGAGTCCAAGTTTCACAACCATAAAGAACAACCGGTAATATAACTGTTTTATAAAATGTAACTTTCAGATTTTTTGACAGCAGATTAGATGACAAAAGCTTGTCAACCGAGTAATAACAGGCATTTCCCAGTTTTGTTGTGCGTTTAATTTCCTCCCGAGTGTCATTTATATTTTATTACTGCTGCTCCAAGATATTCGAATTTTTCCACCTCTTCGAAGGATAAATCTCCAATTTTTATATTTCCATTTCGTACAATATTCTGGTCACGAGACATAATCGTATACTTTGTCTTTCCGGGATTTACTTCCAATCCGATCGCTTTACTTGTTTCAAGTAAAATTTCCATGTTTTCCCTAATCGTTTGTGGATTTTCTCCTAACATATTCACGTCATCCGCATAGACAAGAAGCTGATGTAACCCGCTCAATTCCAAACCCTGTCTGTTATCCTGAACTTTCCTAATGCCATATTATAAAGCAAAGTTAAAAAGTAAAGGTGATAGTGCATCTCCTTACTTTAGCCCGCAGTGAATTGGAAAAGCATCAGATAGAAACTGGCCTATACAGACTCTGCTGTACGTTTCACTGAGACACATTTTAATTAATCGAACTAGTTTCTTGGGGATACCAAATTGAATTATTATTATTATTATTATTATTATTATTATTATTATTATTATTATTATTTATTATTATTACTAATATTATTCTGAACAGCGATGCATTGTGGCTACATTCATTTTAACCCTAGAATGCTATCATTGATATGTAAAAATGACGTAATAGGGGAAAAGAATATTGAAGTTTCGAGGAGGAGGTTATACTGGGAGAGAAATGACGATATGTACTGTATAATGAAGCAATTGCGGCGGCAATTTCGAGAGACAGGTTTGAGTTCATTTTCTCAAATCTACATTGTTGTGACAATGACAATTTAGATAGGAAGAGTAAATTTATGAAATTTATTATGAATTTATTTATGAATTTATGAAACCTCTTCCAAAAATGCTCAATGAAAAACAATAGAAACTTATGCCCATTCATTACCGCCCTCCAGAACGTCACCAGTCTTTCACTTGTAAACAGATTTTGATGTGTTCGAAGAAACATTGATATGACCATGTGTCTGCTCTCCACACATAATAAATTTGTCACTTCATTCCTCCTTCCCCTTCCCCTATCCTTCAAGAAGGCTATGCTGAAATATTTCTGCTCCTCAGCAAGCTGTGAACCAGGTAGATTATTGGTGTAATATTACGTTTGTTCACTAAATCATCGTCTGTTATATCTTACACTTTGAATCCAATGGTAAATTCCTACCAATTCCTACTATTTATCACTGAACATGATATGTAAAAGTATGATTTTCTTTCCAAAAACCTTCTACAAGTATTTTATATTTTTCAGGTCAAAAACTATTGTCTCATATTTTATTTGAGAAATTGTTGGCCAACTATGAAGTATTCTACTACATGTTCAGTTCAAAGTGTGTCATGGCTCGCTGTATGCCGTCACATGGCTGGTCGATGAGCCTAGAGAATTCAATCTTCCTACACTTCCGCACAGGTGTATTACCTATGTGACAGAGAAGTTGTATAGCAAGTACAGCGTTCATTCTGAAGAGTAGCCTACTTACTGATATGTACGGTAACGCCGGTAGTGGCAGGAATGTGAACTGTTTGGAAACATGTACTGAGGTGTGTTTTTTTCTTACTGTTGGGATATGGGGAGAGGGTTAAGACGGTTTCTTAAGTATTTGTTGACATTAACTTTGACGGTCAACATGAAAACTGAGCATTGATTTGTATTGTGGAATGTTGCCGTACGCAACCGATGATAACAAATACCCTGCGTACGACTTGGCCGCGCAAAACACAGTTCGAAAGAGGTTATGGTAGCACACAGACACTACAGACCATCTGTTGCTACGACGTTTAAGTTAAGGCTGGTTCACAATAAACCGGAAAAGGAAACTACAATGAAAACGAGAACGGAAATAATGTTAAAATAAATGTATTTAAATGTGAGCATTTGCAACAGTTAATTGTGAATGCTCACATTTAAATACATTTAATTTAACCGTTACCGGTTTATTGTGAACCAGCCTTTATACCGTACACGTTCTCAAGTTCAGATTGAACGCCTTGATTAATAGGCAAGTTCTCTGCCATAAAAGCTGAAACTCGCTTCAAATCGCTGACTCATAACAGTGACGTCATGACACACTTTGAAAATGAACACCCAGTAGTACATTAAACACACAGAATGGTATGAAATATGTGCAAGATGAGACAAAAAACACATTTTTCAGAATTTGCTTGTACAATTTTTTTCTTCCCTGTAAAAATAACTGAAATTGAAATAGCAAGTTCTGGAAACAAACCATTTAGTTTAATACTGTTTCAGATTTAAGTATCAATATGTAGGAGTGTCATTTGAAATTCCAAAGGTGGGTGGGGTGAGAAGTGATATGGTAACGCAGAATTCCTGCACGAAAATATCATATGTACTTCGATACATCATAATAACGTTGAATTCTTTGTAAGTTCATGCATATGTATATATACTTTTTGCTGGTTGAGTGGAAGAGAAGGCCTTACGGCCTTAACTCTGCCAGCTAAAATAAATCATTATTATTATTATTATTATTGTTATTATTATTATTATTATTATTATTATTATTATTATTATTATTATTATTATTATGATATGCGTAAGTAATCACTTAGTGATTCAAGACGGCGCTCATCCCGTCGGATCCCGGCCACTTAGTCACTCGTAATGAGTGCACCTCTGTACATAGTGCGTTGGACATTGTGCCACTCTCACATATTCTGTACCACGGTACATGAGGGTAGGCCACCAAAGGGGAAACTGAGAGGTAGAACTTAAACTGAGGGGATTCGATCCGGCATCGAAACTGGAATCTGGTGTGGCTTAGTGGATAAAGCGTCAGCACGTAGAGCTGAAAACCCGGGTTCGAGTCCCGGTGCGGAGATAATTTTTCTCTTTTCTATCCATCCTTCATTATCGACCCTTCTAAGTACTAACATTGTAACTCAATGTTCTTAAATGGTCTTAAATTGTTTCTTTTCCTTCCAGTACTATCATTGTAACTCTAAACCTCCCCAATTGTATGTAAAATCTTATTGTTACTCTACATACCTGTATACACTAATTTACACGATCATTTTAAAACTTCATTTTCATCTCCTGAAAAATGTAAGAAAGTGAGTTACAATGTTAGTACTTGTGAGGGTCGAATTATGGTAACGCAGAATTCCTGCATATGATATTCTTAAGTAATTACTTAGTGATTCAAGACTGCACTCATCCCGTCGGATCCGGGCCACTTAGTCACTGGTAATGCGTGCACCTCTGTACATAGTGCGTTGGATATTGTGCCACTGTCACTTATATTCTGTGACACAGTACATGAGGATAGGTCACCAAAGGGAAAATTGAGAGGTAGAACTTAACTGAGGGGATTCAATCCGACATCGGAGCTGGAATCCGGTGTGGCTTAGTGGATAAAGCGTCAGCACGTAGAGCTGAAAACCCAGGTTCGAGTCCCGGTGCCAGAGAGAATTTTTCTTTGTTCTATCTACCCTTCATCATATGGTAACTAAGAATTACTGCACGGAAATATCATATGTACTTCGGTTCATCATAATAATATGATATGCGTAAGTGATCACTTAGTGATTCAAGACGGCGCTCATCCCGTCGGATCCCGGCCACTTAGTGACTCGTAATGAGTGCACCTCTGTATAGCGCGTTGGACATTGTGCCCCTGTCACATATTCTGTGACACAGTACATGAGGGTAGGCCACCAAAGGGAAAACTGAGAGGTATAGTCCCGTCGCTCTTATTTCCGGCAGCCAATCACGTTGCAGGTCGGCTACATTTAAACGTGTGCGTCTTGTTATTCGCTGATGAAGCTAAAGAAGACTCGATAAATGCTTAATATAATCGCCCGCCATTTTGGCTCTTTTGTTGGCGTTCGCAAAAATCACACGAGGACGTTATTTGCCGCTCATTATTTGCTGAATTACAGTGCGTTTGATTGATTATCATAGGAGCTACGACATGATAATGTTTAACGATGTGGCAAATAGAACCCTCGTCCGGTAGCTCGGCAACGAAAGAACAAAAATAGCGAACGATACTATCTACCTAGACTTTATAGAGCCTTCACGTTCTAAGACGTAAGCAAAGAGGAGGAGTCACGCCAGGAATAACAGCGTCGCGACTATAGAACTTAAACTGAGGGGATTCGATCCGGCATCGGAGCTGGAATGCGGTGTGGCTTAGTGGATAAAGCGCTAGCACGTAGAGCTGAAAGCCCGGGTTCGAGTCCCGGTTCCGGAGAGAATTTTTCTTTGTTCTATCCATCCTTCATCATAGGAAGTGAGACAGTGAAACCTAAAATGCAATTAACACTGATTTTAAACTTTCCTCTCAATATCTTACTTGACGTGTCTTTTTATTGAAATTAAATTCAACTGAAATAAATAATAATCTAGACTGGGAATTTTTGAAATGAAAGTCATGTATATTAGAGAACTTGGAAGGCTGAGGGTTACTTCATGAGTTTGGTAGCAATATGGCGACCGCTTTTAAGTAGTTAGATTGCCTACCTTTTTGTGGGAATGTAAGCAGATACTTTTGTCTGGAATTGTGTTTACAAATTACTTTGGCAAATGTTTTGCAGATTCGCTTTTGTTTTGTTTCGTTTGTTGAAGTCACCATGATTTCCTTCTGCGTGTAATGCTGAAAGTAAATCCAGCACGAGAGCTGTCGTAGCTGCATCAATATACGTATACTGGTGGTGTGGTTTCTCATGAGATCCAAATAAACAATGCAGTTCCCCGGAAATAAAAAGAGTCGGGATGAGAATACAAGATTATATTCTGTCTTCGTTTCTTGTTCTCCGTTTCTTTCCGCCCGTGCAGGTTACGTTATCTCGCAATAACGTAGCCCGGAAATTCCTTGCCCTCCCTTTCCCGAGTTTTGTCTCACCGTCCTTCTTTCCTCTTTTCTCTCATCCACTTAGGCAACACTTTACACACGCGCTCTCTCTCTCTCTCTCTTTCTCTCGGCAGCTGGATCACTGGCGGAGTTAGTACTGCTGTGCTCTTGCTTGCTTGCTTTGCGTGACGCGGAGGTCGGGGACTCCCCAGGGGCCCAAAGGAATCGATTGCCCCGGACTGCCGTGCGTGGCGCTACCAGTATCATTTCGCAACACAGTACTGCTACAAGTTCTGTATACGAAGCAGTAGCAATGATACGCTCACAATACCCACCAGAATTTTTCGTATGAAAATAACTCTCGGAACGCATCTTCTTGTCACGCTTCCTCTGCATCCATCTTTAACTAACAATTAATGGGTTATTCCATGACAACTGGTCTTGTATCTAAAAATAATATCTCACTTACTTACTCACTTACTTACTTACTTACTTACTTATGGCTTTTAAGGAACCCGCAGGTTCATTGCCGTCCTCACATAAGCCCGCCTTCGGTCCCTATTCTATTCAAGATTAATCCAGTCTCTATCATCATATCCCATCTCCCTCAAATCCATTTTAATATTATCCTCCCATCTATGTCTCGGCCTTCCCAAAGGTCTTTTCCCTTCGGCCTCCCAACTAACATTCTATAAGCATTTCTGGATTCGCCCATACGTGCTACATGCCCTGTCCATCTCAAACGTCTAGATTTAAGGTTCCTAATTATGTCAGGTGAAGAATACAATGCGTGCAGTTCTGCGTTATGTGACTTTCTCCATTCTCCTGTAACTTTATCCCTCTTAGCCCCAAATATTTCATACTACAGTTGGAGAAAACTTCGAAAAAAAAGTTACGAGAATGGGATTTATTTATTTATTTATTTATTTATCTATCTATTTATTTATTATTGCTAGTAAGTTTGAAATGAATGCAAATTAATAAAACAATGAAAGATAAACTAGCCCACTCCTGAATGAGTAAGACTCGTGCTCAGGAGAGGATTCCAATACAGATAAAAATTGTCACGGAAACAGCAAACATTAAAACTCTGTAGTTTTTTCGACAATATTTTATCGTATTCTATTTTCATTAACATTCACAGTTGGCGACAAACCAGGTTCATGACGATGACGTACGATAATATACTTGTGATTGTAACCTATCTAATCGCCTTTGGAATACTAACGACAAAGGCTCAAGAATTTGCAGGTAAACGTTAAGCACTATATTTAACAAATCCTGAAAAAAAAATCAAGTGTAAAAATTCGTAGAGCTTTAAAAACAAACATAAAATGTCATTTTTCTCAAAATGAACTTCTTTTGGGAAGTGCCGTTATTATTCTTAGCGCCTCAAGTTTTGGCGAGAATGAGATTTTGGAAATCCTGATGGATCATTATTGTAACAAAAGAATACATGCATACATCTATTATTTTCCTCTCTAACCCATTGTTATGAAACAATATTACTAAGATTTTATACGGTAGTTCAAACTTTAAATGCTTGCTCCTTAAAAACTGAAACGAATGACGTATTACATTTTTCTTTTGGGCAATAGATCTACTGGGTGTTCATTTCAAAGTGTGTCATGACGTCACTGTTGTGGGTAAGCGATTTGAAGCGAGTTTCAGCTTTTATGGCAGAGAAGTTGCCTATTATTCAAGGCGTTAATTCTGAACTTGAGAACGTGTACCATATAACTTGAACGTCGTAGCAACAGATGGCGGTCTGTACTGTCTGTGTGCTACCATAACCTCTTTCGAACTGTGCTTTGCGCGGGCAAGTCGTACGCAGGGTATTTGTTATAATCGGTAACGGCAACATTCCACAACACAAATCAAATGCTCCGTGTCCATGTTGACCGTCGAAGTTAATGTCAACAAATACGTAAGTAATCGTCTTAACCCTCTCCCCATAAAGAAAAAAAACTCATCTCAGTACGTGTTTCCAAACAGTTCATATTCCTGCCACTACCGGCGTTACCGTACGTATGCCAGGCAACTTCTCTGGCACATAGGTAATACACCTTTGGGGAAGTGTAGGAAGATTGAATTCTCTAGGCTCATCGGCTAGCCACATGACAGCATACAGCGAACCATGACAAACTTTGAACTTAACACGCAGTATTTATTCTACTAAACGTTTGCCTGCAGTCTCAGTTCATTGAGCAACAGGAGCACTAAGCATTATACAAAAACAGATTCCCTATTTAAATTATGTCTCTGTGAGGAGTTATCCACATTCCTTAAAGTGCTTGATATTAAAACTTCTTTCAGTATTTTTTTTTTAGAACTGCTGCGAAATGGGATTTACAGACCAATACTACAGTGTTGTACATAAATTACATAAACAAATAATTAAAACGCTGCATTGGATGTCCATTTGAATTTCAGAGAGGGAAGTCATACATTGCGCTGAGCTTTAACGTCGTAAAGAGAGCACTAGCAGCTTAACACCAGTTACTAGAGATGAGTAAAAAAAGCTGGAACAGTTTTTTTGAAACTGTTTCACAATTGAAACTGTTTCGATACGAAACAGTATCGTGATATAGCCTGTTCCAACTGTTCCAAAGGGTGTTACACTGCTCCAGTGATCACCTCAACGTTACACATGGTTTCAAGAAATAAACAGTCCAATTTCTAAACAGTTTTCTTCTTCTTTGCTGTCTGCAAAGGTCACATGTAGCGCTATCATTGACCTCCAAATCGAAAGTAGATATAATATTATCCATGTTCCACACGGCCTTCGTGCAACTGTAGCCCATGTAGGATCGCGTAATTTAATTGTACGAATCAAATTCCCTAACAAAACTCCTAATTATTAGCTGTCCATTGATGGAGAATATGTTCATGGTGCTCTGACATAGTGTTAATTATTAATATACCGCAAAAAATATCATCGGTTAGTGTCATCGTTATTAGGCCTATCTCTCCTAGGGTTATATGCATTATTTTTACTAAAATCGATTTATTTTGAATTGTAGTTATTTACTGTACCCTCAACAGTAACCTACGAAAAACGACTTTCGTCGCCATAATACACTAAACAGCTGATTTAAAGACGTTTCAAAGACTTTGAAACATGTTCCTGAAGCAGATGAGAGGTTGAAATAGTTGGAACACTTGGAACAGTTTACACTGATGTTGTAAACATATTCTTATGAAACTGTTTCTTTGAAACTGTTATTTTGGAACAGCTTCGTTTATGAAACAGTTACAGTCGAAACTGTTTCTTAAAAAGATCAGTTTATCCCATCTCTACCAGTTACAGTAGAGGAAGCAAGATCTGTCCTATAATCTTATCATGGCTATATCACCAATGGGTATGAAGGGGGAAGATAACTTTTAGTCTGAGATCAACTTCCGTATCAGTAGATTCGTATAATATTAACCATCCTGAAATAAACTCTTTTCCTGATAGTTCATCCTTTCCCTTCTCGCACAGGTCACATGCCAGGTCTCGCCTCTTCACCTATACAAGACAGCACAAGGCCAAAGCGATTCACAGACCCATACAACGACAGGAAATAAGATGCGAAGGAATGCACAGGAATACAAAACCTAAACACATGCAATGGAAACAATTCCGCAACGAAAATGCATGCAAATAACTGTAATAACAATTTGAGCAACAGGTGCAATCCCGAAGAGAGTGCCCGAGGATATAAAATACCTGCATATACATCTAGATGTCCAGAACGTAGACAATTACTGATGCACGTTCTCGTACACAGATCATCTCCAGTTACACCGTAAACACGACAGACTTACTTACAACAGAATTAGTAACTAGAGGAACAGAGACGATCGTTTTTCTTTTTGACTTAACCTGTTGCAATTTTACAGTATTGCTGAGTGATTGTAAAAAAGGAAATTGATACTTAAATTAAATTATTAGAGGCCAGATAGAGCTACAGAGGTAATTATCTTATACCCATAAACTTGATACAATGGCATTTCTTTTAAATAACGTGCTAAAACAGGAAAGGTAAAACAGAAAAGAAAAGAACAAAGACATTTCCGTCAAGAAAGGGAACAAATAAAGAAAAGAGGAGAACGTGAGAAGTGGAAAAAGGAAAGAAAGAATGAAAGAAACAGAAAGGAAGGAAGAAAGGAAGAAAGACAGAAAGAAGGAAAAATAATAAAAGAAAGAAAGAGAAAAGGAAACATAGAAAGCAAGAAACAAGTAAAGATTCTAATAATGAAAGAATAGAAGAAGAAAATAAGAAAGAAAAAATAACGGAATAGTATCAGAACGGAAAACCAAGCAAGACAGAATGAAAGAAAGAAAGAAAGAAAGAAAGAAAGAAAGAAAGAAAGAAAGAAAGAAAGAAAGAAAGAAAGAAAGAAAGCAAGAAAGAAAGAAAGACCGTAAAGAAATGAATAACAAAAACAAATGAGAAAATAGAAAGAAGAAAGAAAGAAATGAAGTGCATAGATAAGAAACGTTAAGAAGCGAAGAAGATGTGACGGACAGACAGAAATAAAGAGAGAAGGGAAAGAAGAAAGGATAATAAAAATAAGAGAATCAAATACGTAAATAAGAAAGAAATAAGAAAAAGAATTTACAAATAAAAAATTGAGAAAGAAAGAAATAAAGGTAGAAATAAATACAAAAAAATATGTGAAAAGAAGCAACGAGAGGAGAAAATATGAATTAATGTAGACAATTAAATATTGAAAAGAGACAAGGAAAAATAATAACAAAATTCATATAAAAGTATGTGAAATAAACAAGAAAAGCAAATGAAGCAAATACAAACGAAGACAGAAACAAATGAAAAAACGAACAAATAAATTAGTAGAAAACGAATAGAATGGAAGAAAAACAGGGAACAAAGAATGGGAGATGAAATTAAGAAGAAATAGAGGGAGAAAACAAGAAACAAAAAGGGGACGGGAATGAAAGCAAAAAGGAAGGAGGAAGTGACAGACAATATCGAACCATGAACAGAGTAATATTTATACAGCCAACTAAAATTCTTGTCCAAAATAAAACGTAAAAATAAAGAAGACATAACTGATTTTGGAGCAGGGTGTAGTTAGTGACTTTCCGCCATGATCTCCAAGTTGGCTGACGGAATTCAATTTGGAGAAAAGTCTGCGCTATGCAGTTTTGTTACTAGTTACAGATGGCATCGGAAGATATTGGTCTCTGAAACGAGAAGTTAATGGAAAACCAGTGGTCGATTCGGGAAAGTTTTATCTCTTGGAATGGTCCAACTCTATCCCAAGCGTTCTATTAGCGCGCTTCATTTCTGCCACCCCATTTCTGAACCTCGTACTCAGATGCCTGAGTGCACATTCACAACTACATCTCACACGTAATGCGTGAGTAAACAGCCAAGCATATTACAGCCACTTGAACGTAAGGCTGGCACTAGGCTCAAGATACATGGGGCGGGTAGCTTGTGCTATGTAACACAGATTAACAATATCGGAACATAAACACTTTACTCCATAATCGTACCTATTTTTAAGAAAGGGGACAAGATTAACTGTAGTAACTTTCGAGGAATATCACTTTTGTTTACGTTGTACAAAATTTTGTCGAATATCCTTTTGAGAAGATTAACTCTCTATGTAGATGAAATTATTGGGGATCATAAGTGTGGTTTTAGGCGTAATAGATCGACTCTTGATCAGATTTTTTGTATTCGACAGATATTGGAGAAAAAATGGGAGTATAAGGGTACAGTACATCAGTTATTCATAGATTTCAAAAAGGCGTATGACTCGGTTAAGAGAGAAGTTTTATATAATATTCTTATTGAATTTGGTATTCCCAAGAAACTAGTTCGATTAATTAAAATGTGTCTTAGTGAAACCTACAGCAGAGTACGTATAGGCCAGTTTCTATCTGATGATTTTCCAATTCACTGCAGGGAGATGCACTATCACCTTTACTTTTTAACTTCGCTCTAGAATATGCCATTAGGAAAGTTCAGGATAACACAGAGGGTTTGGAATTGAACGGGTTACATCGGCTTCTTGTCTATGCGGATGATGTGAATATGTTAGGAGAAAATCCACAAACGATTAGGGGCAACGCCGAAATTCTAGTTGAAGCAAGTAAAGCGATAGGGTTGGAAGTAAATGCCGAAAAGACTAAGTATATGATTATGTCTCGTGACCAGAATATAGTACGAAATGGAAGTATAAAAATTGGAGATTTATCGTTCGAAGAGGTGGAAAAATTCAAATATCTTGGAGCAACAGTAACGAACATAAATGACACTCGGGAGGAAATTAAACGCAGAATAAATATGGGAAATGCCTGTTATTATTTGGTTGAGAAGCTTTTGTCTCTAGTCTTCTGTCAAAATATATGAAAGTTAGAATTTATAAAACAGTTATATTACCGGTTGTTCTGTATGGTTGTGAAACTTGGACTCTCACTTTGAGAGAGGAACAGAGATTAAGGGTGTGTGAGAATAAGGTTCTTAGGAAAATATTTGGGGCTAAGAGGAATGAAGTTACAGGAGAAAGAAGAAAGTTACACAACACAGAGCTGCACTCATTGTATACTTCACCTGACATAATTAGGACCATAAAATCCAGACGTTTGAGATGGGCAGGACATGTAGCACGTATGGGCGAATCCAGAAATGCATATAGAGTGTTAATTGGGAGCCGGATGGAAAAAGACCTTTGGGGAGGCCGAGACGTAGATGGGCAGATAATATTAAAATGGATTTGAGGGAGGTAGGATATGATGGTAGAGACTGGATTAATCTTGCTGAGGATAGGGACCAATGGCGGGCTTATGTGAGGGCGGCAATGAGCCTCCGGGTTCCTTAAAAGCCAGTAAGTAAGTAAGTAAGTAAGTAAGTAAGTAAGTAAGTAAGTAAACACTTTACTAAGAAGACAGACAACAAGATTTTAAGGCAAGAGGATACTATTTTTTAAAACTTTTTTCCTATTTTGTGTACAATATTAATTTTTTTGTATGTAGAGAGCTCGTAGCTGTAGCAACTCAACCAAAAATAAATATTTTGAAAAAAAAATGTGAGTCCAGATTTGAAAAAAATGTACCCAATGCAGGATCTTACTAAAACCGATATATCTAAACCATTTTTAAAGGTAGATTCATCCACTTTTTTGCAATGTACTTGCAAAAGCATGTTCTACAAACTGTCTGTAACAGAATTTTGATATTTGTCTCTACGTTTGTAAAGTAAACAATTAAAATTTAATAACACTTTTCTGATTTCCTTTCTTGCAAACAAACGGACGTAGTTTTAAAATGAAATCAATTAACAAAATTCTGTTACAGAGAAAAGTTTCCTATGCATTCAACACATATCACAGTGTTTTAAATTTTTTTTTTAATTTACTAATTTTTCACCAAACAATACCGTCCTCTCCCCTTAAAATATTCGCAACTAATCTCATTTTTATTATTACAATCTACATCACCATTATTATCGCAATCTTTTTAATGAATGTTTTAATTTCTTGTTCTCATATCACAGCCTGCGTACTCGTTCCAAAAATGACCTTTTATTATCTATGCCTTGCCATAAAACAGCCCACTATACTTCCTCTTTTACAGCATCAGCAATTCGTTTCTGGAACTCCCTACCCAGCTCCCTCAGGATATGTCGAACGATATTGCAATTTAAAAGTAAAATATTCAAACATATGACCAGTACTAAGCCACGTAACTCCTAGCTACAGATTTAATTTTTCCGTTCCTTTATCCCATATATGACCAATTGTAACTCGTACGACGTAAGCAACCCGCAGCGCATATCCTTTAAGATCGTTTTTCCTATTTTATAAGGAAAGTTATTGACCTTAGCAGAGCATGCTTGACGTGCAATATCTCTTGGTTCTATAGGCGTTTATACACCCATATTTTATCCAATCATGATTGTTGTATGTATGTATTTTTATCAACAGTAATCTCACTAGAGGTTTTGATTTATCTAGAGAAAATCAAAACTCGAGTGGGATTTAATTGACTATTACACGATTAGAAGAAAGTATATAAAGATTAGAAGTAACAAAGTACTCCAATACAATAAAATATTAATTGGCTTACGAAAATACAACTGTGTTCAAATGTATCAACTATCGAACCTGACGATGTCATATCCAGACCTTGTACACTGGTTTCTGACAAATAAGTATTATTATTATTATTATTATTATTATTATTATTATTATTATTATTATTATTATTATTATTATCAGGGAAAGGATTTATATGTAAATACATATTTACTTATAAAGCTAATATAATTTATATTTTGCATTATCTTTATGTTTCACAATGTGTAGGGTTGAAAAATCCTACTTTTATTTTCCATATTTTTCCATATTTTAGAGTTTAGTACATATTTTCGTTAATTTCCATATATTTTCCATATTTCATATAGAACAGTCCATATTATATTAGGTTTAACAATAAAACAAAACAAAATTCCATTAACTTTTAAAAATACATTTCAACAATAGAGATTTAAACACATGTTCAGTAATCCCTTTAACATCAGAGTTATTTGAAAATTAGCAGTCCTATCAACAATGGGAAAGTAAGTTACAAAACTGTATTAATTTAATTTAAAATTTTTAACAGACTTCAGTTGTGCAGCTCAACAGTTAAATGCCAGTCAGAGTACACATAGGTTCAGTTTTGTAAATCATACTATAAAGACGGTAAATATGCCAAAAGTACGTCATTCAGTCTATTTAAAATCAAAACTAACAAGTTACATTTCAGAATTTAAAGAAGATGGTTTATCAACTGACAATAAAATATTATTTTGTAATTTGTGTCAGTGTGCAGTATCATCTACACAAAAGTTCCTGGTGCAACAACACATTACAACTAGTAAACATCAGGCCAACAAACAACTAAATTCCAAGCAGAGACAATTGTTTTTAACACAACCAACAACATCGAATGTAAGATCTGAGTTTAACATCGACCTGTGCCGTTCTCTCATCTCTGCTGATATTCCTCTCTACAAACTAAAGAATAAGGTCTTCAGGGAATTCCTTGAAAAATATACTCAACATACAATCCCGGATGAGTCAACACTTAGGAAGACGTATGCTCCATCCATCTACGATGAGACAATACAGAAGATAAGAGATGAAATTAAAGATAGTTCAATTTGGGTTTCCATTGATGAGACTCCCGACAAAGAAGGTAGACTTGTTGGTAATGTAGTTATCGGTTTGTTAAGTGAACAATATTCTGAACGAATTCTTTTACATTGTGATGTTCTAGAAAAGTGCAATAACAAAACTATAGTTAAACTGTTCAACGAAGCTATGGGTATCCTGTGGCCAAAGGGTATTATGTACGATAATGTGTTATTCTTTATTAGCGATGCTGCCCCTTATATGGTCAAAGCTGGACAAGCATTATCTGTTGTATATCCTAAATTGACTCATTTTACTTGTGTGGCGCATGCATTTCATCGTGTGGCAGAAGTGGTCAGAGACAATTTCCCTAAAGTAGATTTGTTGATTTCATCAGTGAAAAAAGTATTTCTCAAAGCTCCCAGTAGAGTTAACGTGTTGAAAGAAATGTACCCTGAAATTCCATTGCCACCAAAGCCAATTTTAACTAGATGGGGTACATGGCTAGAAGCAGTTGAATATTATGCCGAACATATAGACTCTATTAACAATGTTCTCCTTGCATTGGACTCTGAAGATGCAGTCTCAATTGATACTGCGAAAACAGTTACCTGTGACATAAGTGTGAAGAATGACTTAGCTCACATTCAGCATACATTTTCATGCATCATAAAAACGCTCAAAAGTCTCCAAAATAGGCACCTTTCACTATCTGAAAGTTTTGAAATTATAAATAGTACTGTGGAACAACTGAATCGTGGTAGAGGTAAAGTTGCAGATGCAGTAAGAGCTAAGGTGGACACTGTACTTTCAAAAAACCCTGGATATGAAGAACTACAAAAGGTTGTTGCTGTGATGAGTGGTGAATCAACAGTGAAGATTAACTTGGACTTATCCCCAGCAGACATTGTGAAATTGAATTATGTACCAGTTACTTCTTGTGACGTCGAACGCTCTTTTAGTCAGTATAAATCTATCCTCAGAGACAATAGAAGAAGATTCACTTTTCAGCACTTGAAAGAAATGTTTGTAACCTATTGTTATGGTAACAGACAATAAAAATTGTGTTTTGTTGAAACTACATTGGAAGATAAGGTACGTCCATTATATTTTTTGTTTAGTTTGATTAAAATGTACCAATATTTAACGTACATAGTCATTTTTTTTATAATTTTAAGTCCATATTTAATTCCATATTTTGGTAAAAATCCATATTTAATTCCATATTTTGGTAAAAATAACTACATATATATTTACATATTTCATATATTTTTAGTCCATATAAATCCGTTCCCTGATTATTATTGTACCATCTCAACATTACGCTAGATGGCAGTAGTGTTTTATGATTATGTTTTCTTGTTACCGGTATCAGTTGTGCCAACTATGGAATCATCATTGAACTCTGTGGACTGTTACTAGTCAAGAAGGCATTGTTGATTCAGTTTCACTTTTATTAAAATCCAACATTCTACTTCAATTATCCGAATCCCTGTAATCAACGTCACTTGACAGATGATTTTCAATAAATCTTAATATTAAACAATCTCTGATACGTGACTATCCATAATATCATATAGCAGAAACTATAACATAACCTAACTAATATACTGTACACAAGTGTTAGAAAAGTTTTAATTAACGACGATGACATAAAAAATAAACATGAATAATTTTAAAAGGAATAATTATTGAATGTACAATTTTGAAATTTGAATGTGGTTGGTGGTTCAATTGATGTTATATTGGACGTGTGCGTAATAGAAATGGAACTCGTTGATTTAGGCCTACATGGTGTATTCAACTTATTCAGGATTTCCGAATGGTGCTCTTCATTTATTTGTAAATCGGATTTCAGAAGATGCATAGGTATGATCAGTGATTTTTATTAATTCTTGTTCTTGAATGCCAATGCGAGTCATATTTGAAACTGCTGTGCATCGACTGGAGTGATTTGTAATTATATATATATTTTTTTTGACGTCCAGACCAGCGCAGTTTGAAATGTTGGCAAACAAAGAAACAAATGCTAGGGACGCGATAAAATTAAACAAATGCTAGGGACGCGATAAAATTGTGCGATAAGCAGCCATGATTGGTTGAAATACGTCCTTTCGTACCGTTTTATTGGTCAAAAGTAGTATGACGTAATAAGAGTGTAATAGTCATTGAAATTATAATCATTGCAATCCTACAAATTGTTAGTACATATTTTGCTAATTTTTCTGCAAATTTTTTCTTTCTTCGTAATTCATGTATAATTTTCCTTTCTGTGTAAGTGTGTATATATAATTTTCCTCATTGTTGTATAGTTATAATTCTTGTAATTTGTAATATTGGTTCACTTTCCACTTGCATATTCATTGAATGTAACTTTTAAGCCTCATATTATTTTGTAATTTATTATTTAGTATGTTCACATTATTTTACTCAACTTGTGCTTGTATGACTATATTAATTTTTTGTGTTCTTTAAATATTATTCTGTAATCATTAATTTACGGTATATTATTGCAAATTGTATCAGCTTCTTTTGTTTTTGGTTAAGTGAAAGAGAAGGCCTGATGGTCTTAACTTCGCCAGAATAAATAAATATTATTATTATTATTATTATTATTATTATTATTATTATTATTATTATGTTGAAACAGAGTTCAATTTCCAAACACTCAGAAAATTGTCGATAGGAATTGAAGGGGAGAAACACAGTTTTTTCTTCGAAACAAAACGCAAATAACAACTAAGAAATGGTAAGTGACATATTCTTTTAGCAAATCTGGTGACAAGGTCACGGATAAGTAAGTAAGAATAAAAAAACTAGTGATAAGCACATACAAGATGCAATCAATCTATTTCCGAGCTTTACTTGTATTTCTTGTACCGTTAAACATACATTTGTGTGTCACTAAAGGCCATTGCTTTTATGCCTGTTGAGCCAGTCTATCAAATAGCGTCAGATTGTCTTTAAGAACGGAGCTTCTGCATGTGATTTTATGCAAACATGTTAAGGACCTATTGCAATTTTTCCTGGAATCTCTTCATATACGCCTTATAGCTAGTCTTCTTCTCTGCTTCTCAAGTGATGTATTTAGTATAGATTCCAGGCGTTCCCCGGATTTTAGATAACTTCTCCATTTTCTATGTCCTATTTGTTGCTTACATTCAGGGCAGTCCGGAAACTTATTGATTTCTTCTTTTATTTTTGTCTCCAAAACAAATGCCAAATGATTACTCATAGTAATAAGTGACAAGATATTCTTATACTCAATAAAAACTTTTGATAATGGCACAGTTTCTGTCTCCCAAACATATGGCAGATTAAAAATAACAAGTGGCAAGTTTATTTATATAATCAAGAAAAAAACAGTGAAAGTATACCGTCTATGCCTTGCAAACGCATGACAAATTTTAAGTGAGAAATGCAAGATTATTTTTCTAGTCTACACTTTCTGTCTCCCAAGCACACGACAAAAGTTAAGTCACAAGTGACAAAATGATGTTTATAATCAAGCAAAATTGGTAATTAGGACAAAGTTCTATTTTCTTAACACGTCTTATGAAATGTAGCAAGTAACATATGGATTTTTCTCGTTAAGAAAAAGTAGTGGTAAGCACACATTTTTGTCTACCAAACAGATGATCAATGATAAGTAACAGTGAAATGTGAATTTTTATAGTAAAAACCTAGTGATAAACGTACAGTTTTTGTCTCCAAAATTTACATTTAACAAGTGACAAGATGATTCTTACACCCAAGAAAAACCAGTGATAAATGCACAGTATAATTTCTCTACGCACCAGATTTCATATTCTACATTACACTTATTTCCTTTGTTGTTACCTTTGTTCATTTATGCATTAGTTACGAAAATAAGTGTATTAAAGTGTACAATCAATAATTGTAGACCTATATCAAGCAAACACATTTTTTAATAAGATAAAGTAAATTTCCTTCAATTATTACTCCACTTATGTACTCAGAAAATGTCGGTTTTATGTATGATGACGTGCGCCTAGTGTTCTGTCTATCTACAAAACATAAGGGGTAATCGGTTGAAAATCGAATATTCGGACGGTTGCCCAACCTTGACGGAGGTTCTCTAACCGGTCGAATCTAAACCGGTTGTTCAGTTCTCTGGTCCATAACTCTCTCACATCTCCACAGATCATCCAGTTATGATCTTTATATTGTATGTCTGTAAGAACTCTCTCACATCTCCACAGATCATCCAGTTATGATCTTTATATTGTATGTCTGTAAGAACTCTCTCACATCTCCACAGATCATCCAGTTATGATCTTTATATTGTATATCTGTAAGAACTCTCTCACATCTCCACAGATCATCCAGTTATGATCTTTATATTGTATGTCTGTAAGAACTCTCTCACATCTCCACAGATCATCCAGTTATGATCTTTATATTGTATGTCTGTAAGAACCAGTTCAAGATTCTCATAAGTTTCTTTAAGATGTACCGAATGACAACATACTTGTTGCCATTGTGCAAAAGCACTGATCACTGCCTTCAGATTTCTTTTGGGGGAATCGATAAAAGTCTCCATTTATCGACTTCTTACTGATCATTAAACGTTTGTATCAAACTAAGAACATCACTGCAGTATAATGGGACACTCTCTTATGAAGAGAAGGGCATAAATTACTCTTCTCTACTCCTGTACCAATAAAGAAAATGTTCCCGGTGTCAGCAAATTTATTTATTTCGATCTGGAGCGTAAGAGTTCAGCTTTTTCCTTGGATAATCCTAAATCTCTTATTAAGCCATTAAGGTCAAAATAATCTGTTAATTCAAAACATCCAGCAAATTTATATTCTTTTATCTTTTTACTTCTTTTTTTGTAACTCCTTGTGAAAATAATAGGCCTCTGCTGCCTCTTCTTTAATGTTCTGCAATAAAGCCACCTTATTCTTTGCCATCTGCTCTGTCAGACTTGTCAACATATGACAGTCACTTGGCAACCTTGTCGAAAATGTTTAAGAAACAAGAAGTTTACAACTTGTCACTTGTCCCTGTTTTAATTGTCAATTTGTCACTCGGTACAGCCAGTTGGTTTAAGTAACAGATCATATGTCGTCCTTTTCAACCAAAGAAATTAATGTCATACCAACCGCTTTACTGTAGAGGACGTCATAACTATGTACACTTTCGTTCTTATGAACTAACTACAGCGGTAGTTAAATTAGATTGAGGTTAAACTCGGAAAAAATAGCAAGCAATAAAATGTAATGGGACATCCACGTTAGCCGAGTACATTAAACGACAGAACCAGACCACGATTATCAATAAATGAGTCGTTTATTAAGTACAGCGACAGTGTAAAAAAAACTTGGATTATTAAAGGACAGAGATCTAAATTGAAACAGTCAACTATTCTCCAACTATACAAAAGTATTTTCATTGCTTCATTCTCTAAAACATAAGAGAAATTGTCTACCCTTTATACAAAAAGAAATATTGTTCAATTGAGGCGCTGTATGCAATAACAGCTTAAGTTGAAAACCTATGTTTTGGAAAAAACAATGTCAAAATTTTAGAACAATGTAGAAATTTTATTGGTAGGCTACATATACTTGTATCATTTGTTTTGTGTAATATTTTAAACTGCATAAATTATTCAAATCAAATATCAGTTATAATTTGAACACAACCTATTTTTAAATATTTGTAAATAAAGTATGGAAAATGTAAGTCGTTATTGCATAGAAAGTCTGAGACTTCTTAAATTAGAGTACCTAGGCATTAAAACCAGTAGAAAAGTATATTTCACGAACATACACGAACTTCATTGTACATCTTGATTATACAACTTTTAACACTGTATCACTTCGGAATATGTATAAGACTTTCTTGTGTTAAATTCTAACGTACCTTGTTTACATGTTTCAACCTATTTATGGGTCATCCTCAGACCTGGTCGTTGTTGGTCTTGGCGCCTCTTGTCTGATATGTGGAGGTGTTTGTAATTTTGTTATAGCTGTGATGTGTTCTTTGTAACGTGTTTGAAATGATCTGCCTGTCTGTCCTATGTAGAAGTTGTTGCAGGTGTTATATTTGAATTTGTATACGCCTGTGTGATTGTATTTGTTTGTTTGTGTTGTTTGGGTGTTGAGATGTTTTTGTAGAGTGTTATTTGTTCTGTATGCGATGTTGTAATTTAATTTCTTGAATGAGGTTACAATTTTATGTGTGTTTTTGTTTTCGTATGTTAGTGTGATGGTACTTTATTGAATGAATAATAAGTAATAATAACACATTAAGGCTTCAGTTTATCAAAATACTACGAAATAATAATTTTAGCCGATAAACCCTTACATTTGTTACAGAAGTATACTGTAGAAAGCAAATAATATTTGCTTTAAATTTTTAATAAGGAAAACAGAATATGTATTAAGAAAATTAGTTCTGAAACTATGCTACAGATGAAAACTGCTCTACTATAGTCTCAAATATTCTTATTCATGTTCACTGATTTCATTTTCAGAGTTATTTTCATCCAGCACTGGTTCAGAATCCAAAATATTTGAAAGAGTACATGCATTTTCTGGTTTTAAGAATTTCAATAATGAAATGATATCATTTCTTTTTTATAATTTTAAACCAGGACGAGGGGGATTGTTTAGATTAAGCACTTTCTTTGGTGGTGTATAATGTCCTGAAAAATGAATGGCCGGAAAACGGTATTGTAAGTACATGATACTACCAAACATCCTGATGTATAAAGCATGAGTATAACATATTTCTGTACTCCGAATTTTGAAACTTTTGACTTCACGTAATGAACTCTCCTGCCATTTAGAATCAACGAAATGAAATACAACTTTTACAGTCAATGGAAAAGACATGGGAGATTATAAACATATCATCGCCGAAATAAAGACTTAAGTAGAGTTAAGCTGTTATTGCACGCAGTGCCTCAATCCCTAGTGTTGCATAGATATTTTTCATAACGTGAAATATGCATCTTTATTGTATACAATCTATAGAATATTCAATTGAAATGAGAGTACAGAAATATTTCTTAATCTTTTTACTTTAGTTTGAAATAAGCGTGTCTTATTGTCGGTGTTCTCTGAACATTTAATTAAATTTAGATTTTAGAGTTTATTTTAAATAACCCATTGGACGGAAATAAACTCAGGAGTCAGAGAAGGCTGCGGCCTCTCTCCTTTGCTTTTTATAATAATTATAATAATAATTTATTTATTTAATCTGACAGGATTAAGGCCATAAGGCCTTCTCTTCCATCCTACCAGATAGCACATATAAATACAAAAAATAAATACAAACATTAATGAAAATAATACAAATTAAGTTAAAGCCCTATAGAGGGTCAACAGAGTCAAAAGAACACTATAGACCTCTCATCGAGCTAATACAAGAAAAAAGACAGAAAATATAGATAGCAATGATGATAGTGATAACTGGTGACTGATTTTTAACGTTTATATGAATCTCATTGTGAAAGATTTTAGAGAAACAAAACACGGATATATCACTATTAACAGAAACTTAAAATTAGATGTAATAGCGTTTGCAGATGATCTTGTTTTACTAACAACATCTGAAGATGATTTGCAATGGTCAGTACATAATTTAAATTTAATAGCTCAAAAATATTCAATGGAAATATCCATTAAAAAAATACAAAAATAATGGTCTTTTGTGGTAAATACCAATACCAAGCAAAATTTGTTTAAATAACACAATTTTGGAAAGAATTAATGAGTTTAAATATTTAGGATATAAACTTCCTTTTGTTGAAAAATTTGATTTATCAGAGAAAATTGTAAAATTCAACAAATCAATGGGCATCATTAATAGAGTTTTAAAACCTTTATTAATACAAAAATCAACTCGTACTCGTCTTCATCAAATAATAGCTCGACCAGTCTTATGTTATGGGAGTGAAGCGTGGACTATAAGGACGAAAGATGGAAGCAGATTAACAGCTTGCGAGATGAGATTCATGCGCCGAACAGCTGGCTACACTAAATGGGATCGAAAGAAAAATGAAGATATCCTTCAAGAACTTAATGTGTCATCAATACTGGACTATATCTCCAGATATGAGTTAAATTGGAAGGAATACGTCTCAAGAACGGTTTCATCCAGGATCCCTAAGACAATAATGAAGTATCGTCCAAATGGGAAACGGTCACTTGGTCTACCTATGAAAAGATGGCAAGAAAATCGCTTTTTCAGGCCGTAACTGTTCTTTTGGGACTAGTACTTGACAGGATCAGCGTATTCCGAATCTCACCGGTCCGGTGGCATCAATGACGTCACGTTGCAGCGAAATAAGGAACAAAACTGCTGGAAGGATCGATGGCTGTCATGGCGACTGTACAAGTTGTTGTCTGTGCTACGCTAGCAAAATTTTGCGAAATTTTCGTACTCCCATCTCGTTCAAAGAAAAGATAGCATAAACAATTTATTTCTTGAACCAGTAGTAATAACGGGTCCGTTGACATGTTCGCTCATAAGCCATTAACATATTGTTTTTACGTTGTGCTCATTACAAACAATACAGCAGAACTAAAGCAGAACACACCGCCATGACACAACAGTGCACGTCTGCTAATTCCCGCCCTGTACAAGAACCAATCAGATTCACTGATGGCGGCTGATGGAGACTGCCACTACCTCTGCAAGTTGATGGCACCGGTGCGACACCGGTGGAACATCAATGACGTCATCGGTGGAATTCGGAACACCGTGATACCATCGGATTGCTCACCGGTGAGGTTCGGAATACGCTCGATGATGATGATGATGATGATGACGATTATGATGACGATTTTAAATTTTACAAGATTTTGTACAACGTGAAATAAGCGTTGTTCATTCTCCGTTCTCTAACACAGTTGAAACACAAAAATTAAATGGTATATCGCCTGTATTTTTATTACGAGTTTAAGGACAGTGTCCTTCAGTAGCATTGATCTTCAACAACCCAAGTGAAGGGGTTGTTCAGAGCAAAACAACTGAATGTGTAGCCTACTTCCAGCTCGCTGCAGTGGGCAGCGTTGCAAGATCTCATTATTCATGTATTTTAAAATGAACGTTTTTTTTAAGCTATTCAAAATATGGAAAAATGGTATTCGACTTTTTTGTTGCTCTTTACTCAAGGAATCACCCACCAGAATTAATGACATCACTTATGATTCCCTCTGTATATTCTTCTCCAGTTTTCACTTCCTACTTGACGAATAATTTATTCTATAGGCAAAATGAGGAAGTAGTTAAAATAGAAACTTATGAAATTGTGTGTCTAGTGCTAGGCTATGTCATGTAGAAATGCTCATTCCCCTTTCCCCCTTGCTTCATAAACATGGCCGCCGACGTTGAAATAATTTTAGACGCCATTTGTGAGAAAATTATTGGGGGATTAGGAGAGTGGATGTGGCCCGGGAAGTGGCTGCATTAGCAGGGTGCCGTGCATACGCACAATACAGCCAAACTATCACCATTGTTAATTACCTAACTGTGCTTAGCAACAAAGTTCCTAACTGCTCGGAACTAAACAGTAGGCCTATGGGACACTGTCAAACTATTCTTAAATACTGCCTACTGAGGCTGCATCGTAAAGACAGGCTGGTGGCACAATTCACAATTTTTACAAAAGATTAATTTGATACTAGAGATTCACTATGTTAAGAGGAGAGACGAGTTAAGTTTCAACTTGTTGCTAAATGACAGCTGTGAGCAGTATGGAATGAAGATAAACGCAAATAAGACAAAGAGCATGGTCATAGGAAGAAAAATAAAGAAGATAAATTTGCGAATTCTAAACGAGGCAGTAGAGCAAGTGGACAGCTTCAAATACTTGGGGTGTACCAGAGTGCTGCATTGGAGTTAAATCGCTCGCTTGAACTCGGTCGAGTGTCGCACCCTCGAGTGAGATACGATCGGTCGTGATACGCTCGTAATAAATAGAAGCACAGTACAAGGTCATCTCACCGACATATCTTATCTTGTATGGAAGGCGACAGATAAGATACACATATGTTTTGCTTACACGGTAAAAATAAGGCTTTAGTTTCTGCGTTTATGACAAACGTTTAATGGAACAGTCAATGGAACGTACTAAAAGAGGAACATGAAGTTATAAATAAAATAGTGTGAAAAACTTCGATATACAGTTATTATTGCTAATTAATAATTATTCAATATTTGATTTACCACATATATAATATGATAGGCCCATACATAGTGTTCCGCCTATATATTGCGACAATGTAGAAACGTTTTACAAAATATTATTGCTATAGCAGTAGATTAATAACAATATTAGTACACAGATAACGTTCACAGAAAATATAATAAAACGAATAATCATGCTGCAAAACTGTTACAGACACAAAGACTGATACACTAATTATTAGAGATTATTATAATTATTATTATTATTATTATTATTATTATTAGTAGTAGTAGTAGTAGTAGTAGTAGTAGTAGTAGTAGTAGTAGTAGTAGTAGTAGTAGTAGTAGTAGTAGTAGAAAACTTTATACAGTTCTTGCATTATCGTGATTATGTTCTCCGTTTATAATAATTACATTTACATCCAATAACATCTATCAGATGTGGCAAAAACAAAATCACTCCTGTGTGTGGGGGGGGGGGGAACCATTTACCTACAACATTTATATTACATTTTAAAGCAAGTATTGTAGCTGTACTATGGAGAGGTTAGTTAAACACTGCAAAGTTTTGAAATGATAAACATCTATGATATTAATACACAGTTCATCACTGTAACAAGAACGAATGTCTAACGCTCGGCTTATACCGTTCGAGGATTTATCGGTCGTGACAATTTTACCCATCATGCATGTGCGCTACCTATCGGATTATGCTATGAACTACTTGGCGCTCGAGCGAAAACGTCCGATGCAGAACTCTGGTGTGTACTATAAACAGTAACATGATCTGCTGCCAGAAAGTCAAAAGGAGGACAGCAATGGCCAAGGAAGCTTTTAATAGAAAAAAAGAGCATTTTCTGCGGATCTCTGGAAAAAGAACTAAGGAAGAGACTAGTGAAATGCTTTGTATGGAGTGTGGCATTGTATAAGGCAGAAACATGGACATTACGACGAAGTGAAGAGAAGCATTTGAAATGTGGATATGGAGAAGAATGGAACGTGTGAAGTGGACAGAGAGAATAAGAATCAAAGCTGTGTTGGAATGAGTGTATGAAGAAAGAATGATGCTGAAACTGATCAAGAAGAGGAAAAGGAATTGGTTGAGTCACTGGCTGAGAAGAAACTGCCTACTGAAGGATGCACTGGAAGGAATGGTGAACGGAAGAAGAGTTCGGAGTAGAAGAATATATGAGGTCATAGATGATATTAAGTTATATATGAATCATATGAGGAAACGAAAAGGAAGGCAGAAATGGGAAAGATTGGAGAAAGCTAGGCTTGCAGTGAAAGATCTGCCCTTGGGCAGAACACTAAATGAATGAATGAATGAATGAATGGTCAAACTATTTCTGGCTGGTAATATACGACTATGTACATCTATTATCAGGCAGTACATCTCACTTAACGAGATGTGTCAGAAGAAGAACAATATCGTTTGTGTTCATCTAAAGTCTGGTTAGTGTAATGTGTAGCTAATCGGCATTGGAGGGAGAAAGGAACTGACCACACTACCGCATTATCTCCTGGCTTAGTTGTCTTACTAATGATGCCTTATTGGTGTCACTTATGAGTAGACTTGTAATGTTGGGGACCGATAGGATGCGTTACGATGATTTCAAGTTTACTATCCGTTCACCAGTTAATACTCTAGCATGCATAAACAGTGTAACTGCTGAATACTCATTTCGCCATTCGCTACCGTAGCATGCGTAGACAGTGTACCTGCCGAATGTTAAAGGTTCTCAGTCTCATATTTTTGCAGCGGAATTTGGTGAGTGTTTTGAAGTGAATGACGGGAACATTACAAGTAAATTATGTAATACAAACATACAGGTGACAAGCGATATTATATACAGAGACATTATAACACAAGAAAAGAAAGGAGGAAACTCAAACCCACGAACAATGCTATGATAATTGGAAGGAGCTACGCAATAATAGACTAACCGACAATTTAAAAAAAATTAGATATTTGCACAAATCTGTTTATGGCAGGATAATTTAACTCGGAAAAATTAAGAATGCGATATTTGAATTATGCTGCTATTTATAAGCAAAAATTCGTTTATTGCATAAAATTTATTTATTTATTTACTTTGCTTTGAAATATTAATTCAACTGCTGGTCTCTTATCAAAAATCGGTTACCCTTTTTTGGTATTATTTGTGCTATTTTTTTTTCGTACTTCTTGAATAAAATGTTTTAATAAAAAAAAACATATTTATTTCAATGGCCAATATCTTGAAACAGGTTTTTGGCGCTTGGTCTCTTATTGCATAACTCCGTCCAATTCTTTTGCACGTACGAAAGGTAGGTAAAAAATATATCTTTATAATATTATACAGCGCATATTTACTTTTAGTGCTGTCCAGATTTGTCTACCTGCCCCTTATTATTCGCGTAATCAATCACAGAACCAAGTCAATGTCCTCGTACTAGCTCACGTTCCCGGCCTATGCAGTCAAGTTGTGTAATCGGTCCCCAACATTATAAGCCTACTTATGAGACTTAAACCTGTCTTCGGACTGTTGACTAAACAACAACTGGTCACAAATAATTGCCACGTTTTATTGCAAAATATAAAACTACAGACCCTAATCTACGTGTCACCGAAGTTTCAGAACCCTCCTATAGGCCTACTTGGAACTGTCTCTGAATTTATAAGCCACGTCAATCTTTTATGTTTTCATTTCTTTTATTTGTATTGTTAATGAGTTGCATATTACTATTTTATAACTGCGTTTCATGTAAATTTTTTATAATTGTAAATTAATTAAATTAATTGTTCATTTACATGGTACTTTGATGGACATCTAGCTTATGTACTTTCATATATCATAATAAACTTATAGGCAGACAGAGAGACAGGCAGACAAGTACATAGACAGACAGACGGATGGACAAGAAGAAAAGACAAGACAAGACAGGACAGGATAGACAGACAAATAGATTAGATTACATTAGACTAGATAGACAGACAGACAGACAGACAGACAGACAGACAGACAGACAGACAGACAGACAGACAGACAGACAGACAGACAGATAGACAGATAGATAGATAGATAGATAGATAGATAGATAGATAGATAGATAGATAGATAGATAGATAGATAGATAGATAGATAGATAGATAGATAGATAGATAGATAGATAGATAGATAGATAGATAGACCCGGGCGAGCAGGCAGGCAGACAGGCAGATAGAAATAAATAAATAAATTCTAATAAATAAGTAAATAAATAAATAAATATATTATAGAAAAACATATTTCGTAGCTTGGTATACGAGAAGTAAAAGCAGAACAGCAGTTCTTCTCATATGAACGTCCTCTGTATTACGAAGGCCTTACCTAAGATCTCTATATTGCCTTTGGGTATAAATCTAATCAAATACCAATTAAAACTACATTTGTAAAATGTCAACAACTTTTATTTTAAACCAAACAGGTACACATAGCTGTTTAAAGTAAACACCTCGAGTTCACTCCACGGAGAATGTATTAATGCTGAATAAATTAGTGGGAACACCCATTCCTCCTCATTCTGGCCTGTAATATGTTAATTGGAGATTCTTGCAAATTAATGAACGAGTCGTTTGAAATCGACAGTGCCGCCACCTGTCGCGCTTGACCGCTGTTGCATCCAAACATCTCCCCTCTCTCTGTCGCGCTCCGATAGACGAGTTCTATAAAGTAAGAACTTACTCAACAACACGTATAATTAATTACCTTCTAGTATTTTGTTAATGACTGTAAGAAATACTTGACTGCAGTCAACTACATAAAATTTTGTAATACGTTCTGGCTTAAGTGGTGACGTTATTTTATAAACAGTCTGATACTAGTTCCCGACTACACTGCAGCCTATTGGGTTATTATTCCCGCTCTCAAAGTATTTAGTTGTTTATTTAACGACGCTATAATAAATACTAGGTTCTTTAGCGTTGATGGAATTGGTGATAAAAAGATGGTATTGACGAGGTGAGGCCGAGGATTCGTCATAAATTACCTGACATTGGGCTTACAATTGAGGGAAACCTCGGAGAAAGAACTCAACCACGTAATGAGTCCAAGCGGGAAACGAACCCACGTCCGAGGACAACTCCGGAATAGCAGACAAATGCACTATCGCCTGAGCTATACCGGGGGTTTCCCTGATAGCTGTTACTATGGTTTTCCTCACTAACTTACTAAATTTTAGCAGAAGCATTTACGATATTGTCAAAACATTGTCCTTCAGAGAAGTCTTAATCAAAATATTGACCTTCAGAGATTTCTATCATAAAAGCCGAGAATTTGGTAAACTGAGGAATAGTTGGTAGGTAAATATTGTCCGTAGCCTTCTGAATCAGAGAAAGGGAACTGTTACGTGCCGTAAATTCATTACAAAAGAATTAACTCTTCGTTTTACAGGTCAGCATTCTTACCATATAAACAGGAATTTCGAAAAGGATGCTCATTATGACGTACTATTTTAAGTTTACTGCATTGATGATGCTAATAGAAATTGACAGATGAAATTGGATAAAAATTGTATATAAACTGTTACACTTTTACTACGTTATACTACTTTTGACCAATAAGACGGTACGGAACGACGATTTTTCAACCAATCACGGATGCTTATTCTAAAATTTTTATTACCTCTCTAAGCATTTGTTTTTATCACGTCCCCAGCATTTGTTTTTTTGTTTTCCAACATTGTACTTTCAATGACTGTACCCTTTAAAACTATTCATGTTTATTTCATCATTCTTACTATACTTTTCGATTGCTGGTAAAATTCATGTTCTAGGAATAATAAGTTAATTAAGTAGTAAAATATCGCTGCATTCCAAAAGTATTGGGAATAAATTTGAATAAGGAACAAAAAAAGTTTCCTTCCCAGGCAGGATTCGAACCACGAAAGTCTTAGTTACCAGTCTATCGTGCTCTGGAGTGAACAAGGCTCTGAAATCAGCTACAAGGGTCGGTCCGGTTTTTTTTTTTGCCGCTACTGTACACTCTGGTGAAAAATAAGAAAACTCTAGGGATTTTTTTCTTCCATAAAAAATACCACTTCAATGTGTACAGTAATCATACGAAGCGAGTTCGTTCAATTTCGCTTCTAAATTGGTTTAAAAATAGCTTTCATAATGTTTGTGTTGGCAATAGAACAAAAATAGTAGGATAACTTTTAAATCATCATCCACCGCAACTTTTTTCTATTACATGTGACCCTATATTTTATGGTACATATTTTTTAATCTTTACTAAATTTTGCAGGTACATAGACACCATGCCCTAGATCAGTTCCAAATATCAATTTTGTATAGGTAAGTTTGTTTGTGCCCCGAACAATAATTTTTATTGTTACCAAATTAAAAAAAAATTGAATTACACATTTTGAAGGTAATAATTAGAAAAGTAAAGGGCAAATAGAAAATATTATACCTACTTACTTACTGGCTTTCAAGGAACCCGCAGGTTCATGCTGCCCTCACATAAGCCCGCCATTGGTCCCTATCCTGAGCAAGATTAATCCATTCTCTATCATCATATCCCACCTCCCTCAAATCCATTTTAATATTATCCTCCCATCTACGTCTCGGCCTCCCTAAAGGTCTTTTTCCCTCCGGTCTCCCAACTAACACTCTATATGCATTTCTGGATTCGCCTATACGTGCTACATGCCCTGCCCATCTCAAACGTCTGGATTTAATGTTCCTAATTATGTCAGGTGAAGAATACAATGCGTGCAGTTCTGTGTTGTGTAACTTTCTCCATTCTCCTATAACGTCATCCCTCTTAGCCCCAAATATTTTCCTAAGCACCTTATTCTCAAACACCCTTAACCTATGTTCCTCTCTCAGAGTGAGAGTCCAAGTTTCACAACCATACAGAACAACCGGTAATATAACTGCTTTATAAATTCTAACTTTCAGATTTTTCGACAGCAGACTAGATGAAATATTATACTTTAAGATATTTCTCTATCTATTCCTTACAACGTATTAACATTTTATAAATTTACAATTACATTTGACTTAAAATAAAGTATGTCCAAAAATTCTAAAATGTATTGCTTTCAAATATTCCTGTGCAACGTCAATAGGAGCATAATATTAAAATTTGGCTAAACTCTGTAAAATAGAAAATATACTTTTGAAAGTTACGAGTGTGTCCCGTGAAAGTGATAATAATTGTTTTTATACTTCAAAGACTTTCAGAATCTAGGGATGATGTTTGAATGAAAGCAGAGAGTTGAGGAACTCTTAAAGTCCCGCGTTTAACGACCTCGCTTTATAACTGAGGTATGAAGCTCTTATAAGCTACACAACTGCATTCTTTAGCATGTATGCCCACCCCAGACGACAGGAGCCAATGGAATTAGAGGGAACAGATCGATAGGACCATCTCCTCCTGATTGGATACCTGCATTAAGGTAAAAGCTTTTGTTACTTTTCTTCCTCGTTTCGGAACGGAGAAGAAGGCGTCTGTTTTCTTGTAGTGCACAGTAACGAATTTGGAACCAGAGCGGAGGAAGGCGAGTCCCTTGTAATGGCGAGCTCCTGTGTAATGATGGCCATTTCTCATGCAGCAACAGCAAGGAGCATGGGCTGGCGGCTACGCAACATCCACAGTGGCGGGCTTCTGTCCTCCGGGAAGAGCGTGTCCTTGTGCTCATGTCACATATTGGGATATCAGTGTTCAATGCAGACATTTCCTCCGGGGGGGGGGGGTTTATACTTTACTGGAGAGGGAGGTGGGACCGCCAGCCAAAGAAACGATAATTTAGATTTTACTAGTCATACTAGTCGAGCAAAATATAATGAGGTGGGCGAGACCTCATTCATATTTGATAATTTAGATCTTAAGTAACAACAGAGGCAATTTATGCAAACCAAGCTTTCAGGTATAACTCCCTGTAAAGTTGATTTGAATAATTTCGAGGGAAAAATTGTTCCGGGGCCGGGCATCGAACCCGGGACCTTTGGTTAAACGTACCAACGCTCTCCCAACTGAGCTACCTGGGAACTCTACCAAACACCGATCCAATTTTTCCCTCTATATCCAAACCCAAAGTGGGCTGACAACCGTCAAGCAACCAACATTGAGTGCACACTAACTCTGTGTGAAAGCTTGATTTGCATAATACACGTCACTGTACGTCAACAGAAAACCACAATTTAAGTTACACAGAGTTAGTGTGCACTCAATGTTGGTTGCTTGACGGTTGTCAGCCCACTTTGAGGTCTGTGGATATAGAGGGAAAAATTGGATCGGTGTTTGGTAGAGTTCCCGGGTAGCTCAGTTGGGAGAGCATTGGTACGTTTAACCAAAGGTCCCGGGTTCGATGCCCGGCCCCGGAACAATTTTTCCCTCGAAATTATTCAGAAGCAATTTATGTAAAACAGAACATAAAAAATGGAGTCAAAGAAATAGAGCTGGCATTCGTGTTGTTATTTGAATATGACTAAATGTTACAATAATACAGCGTATTCCGAATCTCACCGGAACAGTGGAAAACAATGACGTCATGCTGTAGTGAATTAGGAACAAAACTGCTGGAAGGATTGATGGCTGTCATGGCGACTGTATAAAGTTGTTGTCTGTGCTATGCTAGCAAAATTTTGCGAAATTTCCGTACTCCCATCTCGGTCAAAGAAAATAGAGCATAAACAATTTATTTCTTGATCCAGTAGTAATAACTGGTCCGTTGACATGTTCGCTCATAAGCCATTAACATATTGCTTTTACGTTGTGCTCATTACAAACAATAAAGCAGAACTAAAGCAGAACACACAGCCATGACACAACAGTGCACGATGTAATTCGTCTGCTAATTCCCGCCCTATACAAGAACCAATCAGATTCACTGATGGCGGCTGATGGAGACTGCCACCACCTCTGTAAGCTGATGGCACCGGTGTGACACCGGTGGAGCATCAGTGAAGCCATCGGTGAAATTCGGAACACCGTGGTGCCATCAGATTGCTCAGCGCTGAGATTCGGAATACGCTCATAATATAGACATTAACTTAAAAATGTTAGTATGGTTATGTAAAACATGGTAAATAAAAATTATTCTTCTGTTTAAAAGAATTGTCACAAAACCGGCGTTAAGTTTTAATTTTTATAGGCTATAAACCGCCCAAATTTAGTAGGCGTACAAGTAGTACTCACCGATGAAATTAGATCAGTGGTCGGCAAAGATAACGTCATATGAAATACTGGCCGCAAAACACACCAACGGCGAAGGTGGTAAGAGGGAGATTTAAGAGGAGAAGTCGCGGAAAACCTTCACTATTAAGGGTGCTATTCATAGACATTTCGCAGCACGCGCTACGAGCGTACTAAGATAGCCCCGGCTATCCATTGGTTACTTGTACAGAATTCAAATTATATCCTATCGCTAAAACTGGTTTATGAATACGAAAAACGCTGATCATCCACCGGAAGCCCGCGCTAAAAATGTCTATGAATACGATCCATAAAGTTTTGCGTGCGTAGAGACGGATAGTGAACATACCCAACTAAAGAAACGCTCAATTAGGCCTAAGTTTATATCAATATACAGGTTGGAAGTGAAATAGCTTTGCAGATTTTCAGAACGAATAGCTCATGTTGTATATAGGCTAACAAAAGACTATAATATCATATTGGTAGAAAGTTCATAGTTTTTTTTCAGAACATGTTTGTTCTCAAATATTTAACAATATCTTATTCGGTAACTATTGCAAGTGAGATCGTGATTTTTGTCCATATCGATAGCAAATCTAATAAAGAAGAATTTATTCCTCTGGCGTATTTGAATATCGTGCACGGTTTTCGTGTAAATTTAAAAAAACCTCCAATTTCAAGCCACTGCACTATGTGCGAACAGGTTGCAACGTCCAGGTAGAGAGCATCTCACCTACCGAGACACACAGAGTTCGTTGACGTTTCACATCTGTATATCACGAGTAGAGTGTGTTAGCTCCGATGTTGCCGGACTGCTGAAACTTCAAACTTAATTTTCTAATTAATCGTGCATTTAATCATAAAACGTAACATAGGTTTTCCATTCATTTAAGTGTACCCTATCGTCTCTTTCAATCTGCAAAGTTATTTTACTTCAACCGTTAATATCTGTTTATTTCTATTTCATATTTGTATGGTTTCATTTATTTTTTTCTGTTATTTTATACACAGTCTCAGTGAAACGTATAGCAGAGTTCGTATAGGTCAGTTTCTGTCCGATGCGTTTCCAATTCACTATGGGCTAAAGCAAGGAGATGCACTATCACCTTTACTTTTTAACTTTGTTCTAGAGTATGCCATTAGGGAAGTTCAGGATAACAGAGAGGGTTTGGAATTGAACGGGTTACATCAGCTTCTTGTCTATGCGGATGACGTGTATATGTTAGGAGAAAATCCACAAACGATTAGGGAAAACACGGGAATTTTACTGGAAGCAAGTAAAGAGATAGGTTTGGAAGTAAATCCCGAAAAGACAAAGTATATGATTATGTCTCGTGACGAGAATATTGTACGAAATTGAAATATAAAAATTGGAAATTTATGTTTTTGAAGAGGTGGAGAAGTTCAAATATCTGGGAGCAACAGTAACAAATATAAATGATACTCGGGAGGAAATTAAATACAGAATAAATATAGGAAATGCTTGTTATTATTCGGTTGAGAAACTTTTATCACCCAGTCTGCTGTCAAAAAATTTGAAAGTTAGAATTCATAAAACAGTTATATTGCCGGTTGTTCTTTATGGTTGTGAAACTTAGTGAGAGGAACATAGGTTAAGGGTGTTTGAGAATAAGGTTCTTAGGAAAATATTTGGAGCTAAGAGGGATGAAGTTACAGGAGAATGAAGAAAGTTGCACAACGCAGAACTGCACGCATTGTATTCTTCACCTGACATAATTAGGAACATAAAATCCAGACGTTTGAGATGGGCAGGACATTTAGCACGTATGGGTGAATCCAGAAATGCATATAGAGTATTAGTTGGGAGGCCGGAGGGAAAAAGACCTTTTGGGAGGCCGAGACGTAGGTGGGAAGATAATATTAAAATGGATTTGAGGGAGGTGGGATATGATGGTAGAGACTGGATTAATCTTGCTCAGGATAGGGACCAATGGCGGGCTTATGTGAGGGCGGCAATGAACCTCCGGGTTCCTTAAAAGCCAGTAAGTAAGTAGTAAGTAAGTAAGTAAGTATTATTATTATTATTATTATTATTATTATTATTATTATTATTATTATTACGTTCACGCCCCCTCGTTGGCTGCTCTTGGGCCCCCCAAGAATGCTGCGGTCTCCGATTGAAAATGACTGATTTAGACCATGCGGCAACGCAGAGGTCAACTTTACCTTTAGGCTACAACTTGTCATCCGTCAGATCAAGAAATAAGATTTAGCGCACTAGCCGCCGCTGACGTCTTGTATGGCTCAAGACGTGCTGAACCGCACGGAACTGCATCTCAACTCAATTTGGCCCTGACGCCACAGCGCTGCAGAATTCGTTTCGCATCCCTTCTCACTGTGCTGCGGTTAAGCTGAAGAGTTTAACTCCGACGTAAGGATGGAATGAGGCGGGGGGGGGGAAGTGGCTCAAAAACTTGAAGACTTATTGAGGAGCAGGATTTTGCTAAGCATGCCGGCTCTTCAAGCAGCTGAAAGTTGATTAACATAATTCCGTTTCCTTTTGTATAGGGTTATTAACAACGTCTCTTGGTTTCTTGAGAAAAGCTGCAGTGTTAAGAACATTATGCTGAAGCCATAAACTTACTGTATCGATACAATCACAATTTTTAACTCGCTGTTTTATATCATACTGTATAGGTCAACTGATGAATTGTTAAAGCTTATAAATTGAATTAATCTAGTTCATATGAATTGTACAACTTTGTATAGCTTAACGAAAATATGTTTGTAAATTGAACTAATTTGATTGTATATGTTTGTATAGTTTGGCTAATGAATTGTATACTTACTTACTTACTTACTTACTTACTGGCTTTTAAGGAACCCGGAGGTTCATTGCCGCCCTCACATAAGCCCGCCATTGGTCCCTATCCTGAGCAAGATTAATCCAGTCTCTACCATCATATCCCACCACCCTCAAATCCATTTTAATATTATCTTCCCACCTACGTCTCGGCCTCCCCAAAGTCTTTTTCCCTCCGGCCTCCCAACTAACACTCTATATGCATTTCTGGAGTCGCCCATACGTGCTACATGTCCTGCCCATATCAAACGTCTGGATTTTATGTTCCTAATCATGTCAGTTGAAGTATAAATTGCGTGCAGCTCTGCGTTGTGTAACTTTCTCCATTCTCCTGTAACTTCATTCCTCTTAACCCCAAATATTTTCCTAAGAACCTTATTCTCAAATACCCTTAATTTCTGTTCCTCTCTCAAAGTGAGAATCCAAGTTTCACAACCATACAGAACAACCGGTAATATAACTGTTTTATAAATTCTAACTTTCAGATTTTTTGACAGAAGACTAGATGACAAAAGCTTCTCAACCGAATAATAACACACATTTCCCATATTTATTCTGCGTTTAATTTCCTCTCGAGTGTCATTTATATTTGTTACTGTTGCTCCAAGATATTTTAATTTTTCCACCTCTTCGAACGATAAATCTCCAATTTTTATAGTTCCATTTCGTACAATATTCTGGTCACGAGACATAATCATATACTTAGTCTTTTGGGGTTTTTCTTCCAACCCTCTCGCTTTACTTGCTTCAAGTAGAATTTCCGCGTTTTCCCTAATCGTTTGTCGATTTTCTCCTAACATATTCACGTCATCCGCATAGACAAGAAGCTGATGTAACCCGTTCAATTTCAAACCCTCTGTGTTATCCTCAACTTTTCTAATGGCATATTCTAGAGCGAAGTTAAAAAGTAAAGGTGATAATGCATCTCCCTGCTTTAGCCGGCAGTGAATTGGAAAAGCATCAGATAGAAACTGGCCTATACTTACTCTGCTGTAGGTTTCACTAAGACACATTTTAATTAATCGAACTAGTTTCTTGGGAATACCAAATTCAATAAGAATATTATATAAAACTTCTCTCTTAACCGAGTCATACGCCTTTTTGAAATCTATGAATAACTGATGTACTGTACCCTTATACTCCCATTTTTTCTCCAATATCTGTCGGATACAAAAAAGCTGATCAATAGTCGATCTATTACGCCTAAAACCACACTGATGATCCCCAATAATTTCATCTACATATGGAGTTAATCTTCTCAAAAGGATATTCTACAAAATTTTGTACGACGTCAACAAAAGTGATATTCCTCGAAAGTTACTACAGTTAGTCTTGTCCCCCTTCTTAAAAATAGGTACGATTATGGACTCCTTCCATCGTTCTAGTACAGTTTCCTTTTCCCAAATTGCAAGTAGAAGTTTATAAATTTCGCTAGATAATGCCCTTCCACCCTCTTGTATTAATTCTGCTGGAATTTGATCAATACCTGGAGACTTGCACTTTTTCAGATTTTCTATCGCAATTTCGACTTCGGAAAGTGTGGGTTCCGGTATAAATGGCTCAGCAGTTTGTATTTGAATTTCGTCCCGATCATTTCTATTTGGCCTATGTATATTTAGTAGTTGCCCAAAATAGTTTTTACATCTGTTCAGGATTGAATGAGAGTCTGCAAGTAAGTCACCATTCTCATCCTTGATCACGTTTACCCTTGCCTCATATCCGTTTTTAAATTCCTTTATACCCTTATATAAATCTCGAATGTTTTTATTTTTACTATTTGTTTCTACCTCATTCAGTTTTTCCTTCAAGTAATCTCTCTTTTTATTCCTAAGTGTACGACTTGCTTCCCGTCTTTCATTGAAATAATTATCTCTATTCTCCACAATTGGATCCTGTAAGAATTTCAATTTTGCCTGTTTCCTTCTATCTATTACAATGGAACAATCTTCATCAAACCATGGTTTTTTTCCTTAGTTTCATGATAACCTATGCTCTGCTCAGCTGCAATTTTGATATTATCTCGGATATTGTTCCATACGCTATTAACATCTAACTCTTTCCCAGCATGGCGCGTCCTCAGGTTGCGGATAGAGGAGACGGCCTCCAGATATGGAGGGTAGCTGCGAATATATTGAATAAGCTGTCGTGGACAGCCGATAAGGGGTGGTCCTCCAGCTTGGGGGTTGGGCGAAGGGTAACAACCCATCACCGTAAAAACAGCTTGTTACGAAACCTAACAGTAATGAATTGTATATGCTTTTAAAATGAATACTAGTCTGTATAGCTCTACTGATGCATTGCATATGCTGCAAATTGAATGGTAGTCTGTATAGCTCAACTGATGAATTGTTTATGATTATAAATTAAATTAATCTACTTGATATTATTTGCATAAATTTGTATAGCTTAATGAAAGTATGCTTGTAAATTAAATTATTCTGCTTACTTTGTATTGTATATGTTTGTATAGTTTTGACAGATGAATTTTATATGCTTTAAATTGAATAGTAATCTGTATAGCTCTATTGATAAATTGTTTGTAATTTGAAGTAGTTTGCATGATATGTATTATCAATTTCTGTATATTACAACTGATTGAATTGTTTATGCCTTAAATTTAATTAACTTGTTTAGTTTTATACATATAGCTCAACTGATGAATGATCGTTTGTGTTTGTAAATTTAATAACCTGATTGGCTATGTGTTGTATATTTTTAGTAGAGCCATCGATGTAGCTCAGTCGGCAGACTCGCTGGCTGCTGATCCGGAGCTGCGTTCGGGCTTGGGTTGGATCCCCCGTTGATCTCATTGAATGGTTTCTTCCGAGGTTTTCCCCAACCGTGGGACTGAAGCCGGATGGTCTATGGCGAGTCCTCGGCATCAACCCCTTTGATTTGATTGCCTGGTTGGGTTTTTCCGAGGTTTCCCCAACCAAAAGGCAAATGCCAGATAATGTTTTGGCAAATCCTCGGACCTTACCTCACCTCATCTCACTACATCTCGCCAAAATATTGTAAAAAATTGCACAAAATTGTAAAAATTGTAGAAAATTACTAAATTGTAAAACTGTAAAAATTGTAATTGTAATATTGTAAAATTTTGACTTGTTCCACAACTTAAAGCTTCATTGCTCATGCAAGATCTATGGAATAAAATGAATGAATGAATGAATGAATGAATGAATGAATGAATGAATGAATGAATGAATGAATGAATGAATGAATGAATGAATGAATGAATGAATGAATGAATGAATGAATGAATGCATGAATAAATGAATGAATGAATGAATGAATGAATGAATGAATGAATGAATGAATGAAAAGTTCCAGCTAGTTAGTAAAGCGAAGACTATAGCACCGAGCGTGCTGGCTCAGACATGTGTGTTTGAGACTCGTATTTGGGAGGTCCCGGGTTCAAAGTCCGAGGCCGGCCAGTCTAATTGAAGTTTTTTCGTCGTTTCCTCAAACAATTATAAGTTATCTCCCCCTAAGTCCGCCACCTTAAGCAAATGTATTTTTAAAGTTATGATGAAGTCGTATTTCGAAGGTATAAAAAATTACATTGCAATATTCATAATAAAGAGCATCTTAAATAAAAATTTCGTAAAGAATAAGGTTACTCCTTTTCGTACAAAAACAAGAGAGGCAGGGGAATGCAGTTAGCGAAGTTAGGATGCATGTCTTTTTTTTCTCCTAAGTTCGCCACTTGTATGCCTGTTGTAAATTCAAATAATATTTTAATATCCGTCTTGAATCTTACGTACACTACTTTTAACACTTAAATATAAATGATTGATTAAATGGCAAACTTACTAGTGTTAAATTGTATAAGTATTTACAGCTGTTTCGGTGTATCCTTCACACCATCATCAGAGCCTACTAGATCCCGGCGTCATTTCGACATCTCTGCCTGTTGTAGGAGTGCGCTTGCGTGTTGAAAAGTGTTGAAAAGTAGAGTCGAATAGTGTGTGTGTTCTGAAATTCATCTGTGTGTTGAGGATTTGATTAGGGCGCGTTTTAATGTGTCTGTATATTTCATATTGTTCTAGTGTGTTGAGTTTTTGGTTTTTGGGTTGTATGTGTAGGATTTCCATGGCCGCATTTATGTTATTGTATGTATGGTTAGCACTAGTTATGTGTTCGGAATATGTAGATGTATTGTGTCCTCTGGTTATTGCAATAATGTGTTCTTTGTAGCGTGTTTGGAATGATCTGCCTGTCTGTCCAATGTAGAACTTGTCGCAACTATTACATGTGAGTTTGTTTAAGCCTGTATGGTTGTATTTAATTCTTTGTGTTTTTTTGTTTGTTGAGATGTATTTGTAGTGTGTTTTCTGTTCTCTATGCTAATGTTGTATTTCTGCTTTCTGTATAAAGATGCGATCTTATGTGTGCAACACAAGAATACAAGAAATACATCACAGTAACATACGAAAACAAAAGCGCACATAAAATCGCATCGTGGGTACCTGCTGCAGTGGCAGCAATGACATTTGCACCTATGACGCCATGTACTGTCAAAAGAGCCTTTTCGTCCTTCAAATGTATTTTGAAAGACAATAGATAAAACTTCTCAGTCGAGAATCTTGAAAAGAATGTGGTCATATATTACAATCAGGAACAGTACCAGTAAATAATGTTGTTTTGTTTGTTTGTTACTTTTCAAAATAATTCTTGATCAAGTTTGAACGAATTTAATTCTAAAGTTGTGTATACTGCAACTTTAATCTACTGAAAATTGAAATTTATGTAGTTATATCGAGGCAAATTATAGGCCTCTTAGATAAAATGTTAATTGTTACAATAATTTATTCAACCTACAAAGAATGTTAAAAATGGAGCAAAAATGTCGAATCTTATAAATTTTCACAAATAGTTTGGTTCTTGAAAAGGTCAGTTTCATGGTTCATGTTCCCTTAATAAATATATATTTATTTTTAAGAATAACTGTAAGGATACATTAGATAAAATGTTAATTATTACAATAATTTATTCAAACTACAGAGAATGTTGAAAATGGAGCAAAAATGTTGAATCTTATAAATTTTCACAAATAGTTTGGTTCTTGAAAAGGTCAGTTTAATGGTCCATGTTGCCTTAATAAATATATATTTATTTTTTAAGAATAACTGTAAGGATACATTAGATAAAATGTTAATTATTACAATAATTTATTCAAACTACAGAGAATGTTGAAAATGGAGCAAAAATGTCGAATCTTATAAATTTTCACAAATAGTGAAAAGGTCAGTTTAATGGTCCATGTTGCCTTAATAAATATATATTTATTTTTTAAGAATAACTGTAAGGATACATTAGATAAAATGTTAATTATTACAATAATTTATTCAAACTACAGAGAATGTTGAAAATGGAGCAAAAATGTCGAATCTTATAAATTTTCACAAATAGTTTGGTTCTTGAAAAGGTCAGTTTAATGGTCCATGTTGCCTTAATAAACATATATTTATTTTTTAAGAATAACTGTAAGGATACATTAGATAAAATGTTAATTATTAGAATAATTTATTCAAACTACAGAGAATGTTGAAAATGGAGCAAAAATGTCGAATCTTATAAATTTTCACAAATAGTTTGGTTCTTGAAAAGGTCAGTTTAATGGTTCATGTTCCCTTAATAAATATATATTTATTTTTTAAGAATAACTGTAAGGATACATTAGATAAAATGTTAATTATTACAATAATTTATTCAAACTACAGAGAATGTTGAAAATGGAGCAAAAATGTCGAATCTTATAAAGTTTGACAAATAGTTTGGTTCTTGAAAAGGTCAGTTTAATGGTCCATGTTGCCTTAATAAATATATATTTATTTTTTAAGAATAACTGTAAGGATACATTTTGCGACCTCTTTCACAGGTTGGATATAAAACCTAAAAAAACCTATTTCGCATATTCCAAAAACCTAAAATGGTTTTTTTGAAAGCCTAAAAACCCGGTCCCTAATTATGATGATGATGATGATGATGGTGATGATAATTATGATGATGATGAATTTGTCTTAATGTTAATCAATTAGAATTCGTTGTATAGACAGACTATTAAGTGGTTGATATAATCATAAGAAGTACGACCATCATCTGTTTCACAAGAAACTCCGGTGCGTATGGAGGCTGCGGATCCTGTGATCTCCTTCCTTGTTACTCGACAACAGCAGTACAGCCCATCTCGAGCAGGATCCGCGGCGAAAGAAACCAACTCCCGGCCATTCCATTTGTCTTTGTCTATGCCCCACGCTCGGAGAGGCACCTTGCCTGGGATCGACTGCGCATTTTGGTGCCCACACATACAAAAAATATATATCTCACACAATCCCTAACCCCCAAGCCCTTGTTATACGCTACTCTCTACACTCCGTTCCAAAGGCATCTTCCGAAACATGTCCCTAATCAAGAGAGAAATCCGATTCCTTCTAAACAAGGACATCTTAAGGGGAACAACTGAACCTACAGTGATTATATAGTTCGGATCAGCTTACTTAATACCCTAAGGGTGAAATCTAACCATTTTCCTCCCATTAATAGATATGATAGTGGATTATGGTGAATTTATAGTTTGAAAGTTGAATTTTCTTTTGCCAACTTCGTTTCGAATTTCGATACTGAGAAATACTATTGTTATTATTATTATTATTATTATTATTATTATTAATTTATTTATTTATTTATTTATTCTGGTGTAGTTAAGGCATCAGGCCTGCTCTTCCACAACACCAGGAATACAAATACAATAATATAGAAAAACAGAGGAAAAAAATACACTATATACAAAATAAAGCTACACAAAAAATAAAGAGAGAAAGAGAGAAAAAACACTATAAACAAAGAAAAGCCACACAAAAATATACACAGGTTGCAGTCACACAAACTTTAAATGAGTGATTAAGTATCATAATTAATTGTATCCTAACTAATTAAATAACATAAACAAGAAACTTGCAATTTTAATCTAGATTAAAAAAGAAAAAGAAAAAAAAACACAAATCAATACTTCTAGCAATACCTAAAAACATTAACAAGACAAAATTTTCCAATTTAATTTTGAATTGTGATAAAGTCCGGCAGTCCCTGGCGTCATTAGGTAACGAATTCCAGAGGCGAGGTATTTCTACAGTATAGGAAGATGAGTATAAAGATAGAAAGAAGTGCTTGATATCGGTTTCGAAGAGTTGTAAGAAATTGAAAGCGCGATAACAGATAATTCGGAGTAGAAGTATGCATGATTCTAAACAGAAGAGACAGTGAATGTATTGTTCTTCGTTCCTTCAGACGCACCCATGAAAGTAACTGGAGGGAAGACGTTATATGGTCAAATTTACGAGTATTGCAGATGAATCTTATGCACACATTATGAACACGTTGTAGTCTCTCAGTTAAGAGTGAACTTACATTAGTTAACAAGGAATCGCAATGATCAAAATGGGGCATTACAAGCGTCTGAATAAGATTCTTTTTTAGACTAAGTGGTAGAAATACTTTCATATGAAACAAGGAGTGAAGATGAGAAAATATTTTTTTTGCAAATGTGTGTTACTTGAGTGTTCCAATTTAGATCGCTATCCATAAAAATGCCAAGATTTTTAACTATTTCACTGTATTTAACAATAATCCCATTCAATATTATATGTGGGATAGTACTATCATCAAGAGTGCTTCATAGACGATTATGTCCCATTACGATTGCTTGCGATTTCTCTGGATTTAACCTTAATCCAAATATGTGTGCCCACAGTGAAATCGAATTCAAGTCTTCGTTTATTTTGTTTACTGCGTCACTAGTCACTAGTTTGTACTAATAATTTCACGTGATCAAACAAAATACATGTTAATATTAAATCATATGAATCTACTAATTTACAACATAATTTGCGATTTCACAAATTATTGAACCATTCAGAAAACGCCTCCCAACATAAAGATGTAGTAAATAAGTAAATAAGCAAGACAACGTTATTATAATTATTACTATTATTATTATTATTATTATTATTATTATTATTATTATTATTATTATTATTATTATTGTACATGGCATTGTGATTTTACTCTCTTTGGCGATATCTGGTATTAGTTGGCAACACTGAAGAGACGGCTAAATTAGCCTTTTAGGAACAGTTGTTACGTGATCCTCAATATAATATTGAGAAACTCAAAAAGACATATTTATTATCAACAAGAAAGAAACAATAAGGACACAGAGAAATAACGAAAAATAAATAGAATGCAAGAAAGGAAGAAACACTAAAGAGAGAACGGAATGTTCTTTAGAAAGAAAAGTGAAGAAGAAGCTAAAGAATAGATGGAAGAGACAGAATGTGAAATTGCAGGAAGAAAAAGAATAAAGACTTATAAGATAGAAGAAACGTGCAGAAAAAAGTAAAGGAAAAGAGAAGAAACAAAGAAAGTAAAGCAAGAATGAAAAATGCAAAACTTGAAAGAATAAGGATGAATAAAAGGAAGAAAGCTTACGAGAAAACAGAGATATTAAACTGGAGAGAAATAAAAAAAAACTGGCTATCAATAGACACGCATGCGCGGCGCCAACTCAAGGTATTGCTCACATCGTAGTCGTATACCCCATCGAAGGAGACCACATTTATTTTAATCGTGTTATTATGGTCCGTCCCAGGCATCTGTGAAGTAACTTCGCGCATATGGGGGCGGAGTCTATCTGTGCTGGAGTGTTTTGCGGACAGCATCGGCTCGAGTCCGCTAAGGGGTAAGATGCTCGTGATAGAGTAGAGTTCAGATAGAAATTATCCCCTCCTGCAAGCGATTGCTCGCTTCGTTCAAGCAATGCCTCCCCCAGAGCAGTCATTGGTTCCTAGCTCTCCCACATACCACTTGCGCAGAGGTCTTGTTTCGTCTTTCTACTCCACAGATTCCTGGAACGGACCATAGTTATGAACAGACAGTTATAGACACAATAAGAATTGAAGCTGTGTCGGAAAGAGTGGGTGAAGAAAGAATGATGCTGAAACTGATCAGGAAGTGGAAGAGAAATTGGTTGGGTTACTGGCTGAGAAGAAACTGCCTACTGAAGGATGCGCTGGAAGGAATGGTGAACGGGAGAAGAGTTCGGGGCAGAAGAAGATAGCAGATGATAGACGATATTAAGATATATGAATCATATGCGGAGACATAGATGAAGGTAGAAAATAGGAAAGATTGGAGAAAGCTGGGTTTGCAGTTAAAGACCTGCCCTCGGGCAGAACAATGAATGAATGAATGAATGAATGAATGAATGAATGAGTTACGAAATTATAGTGTCGGAATGGATCACCCTGAAAATGTTACATAGCCGTTTTCGTCCTGGTATCTCAAATGTCGGTCTGATTTTAAATACGTATTGACGTCAGAAATAAACATAGAAAGACTATCAAAGAAAATATTTATTAGAGATTTATAAGGAAATATAATGACTGCTTGAAACGGTTATAGGCCTAGTCTTAATTAAAGTATAATATGTTATTTCTTTAAAACTGTACAGAACTTTTGTTTTCTCGTGAAACCAACTTACACGTGAGGGGAAGAACAAAATAATGGTCTTAGACGTTTATGTCCCTCACTATGCTTCCACTTGCAGCTTGTCAGACTTCCTAATAGCAGGAAATAACTGTATGTGTTAATATTTTTATTTAATTTGCAAGAAAATCGCCCATTTTATTGAAAAACTGCAAAGGAATAAGTAATTCCTTATTGTTTCTCTATTGATAAGAGTAAAAATCAGAATCGTGCAGATAGTACTTATCGAGTGAAACAGTGTTAGCATTTAGGGGCAAATTACTTTTTTCTATGAAAATTTCTCATTGGAAACTCATATGGTAAGTAGAGTTTTCTGTTATACTTTATCTAAGAAATAAGCTGTTAAAATGTTCACAGTTATAGCCTATTACTTCCACTCTATGCTCACTTTAATTTTACATGATTAAAGAACTGTTTTCAGAACATGGGAGGAGTGTTAGTAGGAGGAAAGAGAATAAAGTGCATAAGATTTGCTAATGATATGGTGTTGTTAGCAGAAGAGGAAATGATACTAAAGGATATGCTACTGGAGCTAAATGACAGCTGTAAGCAGTATGGAATGGAGATAAACGCAAATAAGACAAAGAGCATGGTCATAGGAAGAAGAATACAGAAGATAAACTTGCGAATTCTAAATGAGGCAGTAGAGCAAGTCGACAGCTTCAAATACTTGGGGTGTACTGCTGGGTGTTCAGTTCAAAGTGTGTCATGGCTCACTGTATGCCGTCACGTGGCTAGTCGATGAGCCTAGAGAATTCAATCTTCCTACATTTCCGCAGAGGTGTATTACTTATCTGCTAGAGAAGTTGGCTAGCAAGTACGGCGTTCATTCAGAAGAGTAGCCTACTTACCGTTACGTACGGTAACGCCGGTAGTGGCAGGAATGTGAACTGTTTCGAAACATGTACTGAGGTGAGTTTTTTCTTACTGTCGGGATATGGGGAGAGGGTTAAGACGATTACTTACGTATTTGTTGACATTAACTTGGACGGTCAACATGGACACGGAGCATTTGATTTGTATTGTGGAATGTTGCCGTACGCAACCGATGATAACAAATACCCTGCGTACGACTTGGCCGCGCAAAACACAGTTCGAAAGAGGTTATGGTGGCACACAGACCGTACAGACCGCCATCTGTTGCTACAACGTTCAAGTTATACCGTACACGTTCTCAAGTTCAGATTGAACGCCTTGATTAATAGGCAACTTCTCTGACACAAAAGCTGAAACTCGCTTCAAATCGCTGACTCATCAACAGTGACGTCATGACACACTTTGAAATGAACACTCAGTACAAGCAGTAACATGAGCTGCTACCAGGAAGTCAAAAGGAGGATAGCAATGGCCAAGGAAGCATTTAATAGAAAAAGAAGCATCTTCTGCGGACCTCTGGAAAAATAACTAAGGAAGAGACTAGTAAAGTGCTTTATATGGAGTGTGGCATTGTATGGGGGCAGAAACATGGACATTACGACAAAGTGAAGAGAAGCGAATAGAAGCATTTGAAATGTGGATATGGAGAAGAATGGAACGTGTGAAATGGACAGACAGAATAAGAAATGAAGCTATGTCGGAAAGAGTGGGTGAAGAAAGAATGATGCTGAAACTGATCAGGAAGAGGAAAAGGAATTGGCTGGGTCACTGACTGAGAGAAAACTGCCTACTGAAGAATGCACTGGAAGGAATGGTGAACGGGAGAAGAGTTCGAGGTAGAAGAAGATATTAGATCATAGACGACATTAAGATATATGGGTCATATGAGGAAACAAAGAGGAAAGCAGAAAATAGGAAAGACTGGAGCAAGCTGGGTTTGCAGTGAAAGATCTACCCTTGGACAGAACACTAAATGAGATGTATCTATAAAACTCTCGCTCATATATTGTGGTGGAATAAGATCGTTTCATAGTCTAATACAATAGAACGAAGAATTATACAAGGTATAAGAAATTAATGAAATGGAAATACCTGTACGGAAAAGAATCACATACTACCAACCCCAACCCGATCCATTAATATCCCTGAGCTTATCAGTAGAATTGTCTTTCACTTGCCCAAACGCGAACAATATTCTCCATTACAGATTCTAGCACAAATGAGCGGAAGATAGCTTGTACTGCTCGCCTACATGACGTTTTCCGAATTAGCATAGTAAACAATGTTCGGGGAGAGAGACCACAGCGTTTGCTAGAGAGTAAACCCCAATCTCCAGAGAACGCTTTAGAATTGTGTAATGTAAAATATGCATGTCTGTCTTGTTACATTCGATGCTGGAATGGCATAACTTGAAAATGAATAGCTATCTGCAACACGCATTGTCTTGTAACTATTGCATGAACCACACCGCCCCAGTGTAATCTGTATACTCCGACTATAATGCGTCGAACTTCACGAAGATGCTTCTGTCGCAGGAATTCAATATAAAGTACGCCTCATCTTCTTCTACATCTTATCTCTTTTGTGAAATGTGGCTATTGATCGATACAGAAGTTAAAATTTAATTTAGAAATATTTAGATCGAAATCTAGGGCAAAGGTGCCTAATTCCGTGATATCCCTAATGCCGTGATAAAATTTCAATTGACTGCCATGGAGTTGTGGTCTCTGACTTTTAAGTTTTTGAAATACTTAACACATGCCACGAAATGTCTTCTTTTCAATTCTATTGAATATCCGCCTTTTGAATGGAAGCATTCGACTGCAGAAGTTTTTGTTCAGTGAAAGGTGGTTGACCAGTAAGTTTTTCTTTCTCTTGTGACGGCTCCTGAAGAAACATTTTATATTTGAGGTAAGAATTAATGTAGCATTATAAAAATGATATATTACTGTAGATTAAAGTGAGCTGAATCGATGTGTATGATTATTTAAACCTTATGAGGCAACAACAATGCTACAGGAGCTTTCCCATTTTCGGATTTATTTTCATATTTCTCCTTCCTGGCTCACTCGACCAGTGATGCCAACGCTAAATTGTGAAAATTCAACTGCTTGACAAAACATTTTCATCGAATTGGTATATTAGACAGCCCAATCTGTATTATGCGTGAAATATTCTATATGGACACTGATCATTTAATGTCCTCCTCACCACTACAAATATAAAAAATTTGGGAGAAATATTGGTAATCTATGGATGTAATGTTTCGTATAAAGATTTTATTTTCATTTTCTCCTTTCTGTATTTTTCTTTGCCATTTTTCCCCCTTTTCGTTATTGTATCTCATTTAGGCCCAAAACTTTAAATGCATTTAAGTAATTAAAAAATAAACAAAATAAAAAATAAGTAAATGAATGAATGATTAGATAGATAGATAGATAGATAGATAGATAGATAGATAGATAGATAGATAGATAGATAGATAGATAGATAGATAGATAGATAGATAGATAGATAGATAGATAGATAGATAGATAGATAGATAGATAGATAGATAGATAGATAGATAGATAGATAGATAGATAGATAGATAGATAGAGAGAGAGATAGAGAGATAGATATATAGATATATAGATAGATAGATAGATAGATAGATAGATAGATAGATAGATAGATAGATAGATAGATAGATAGATAGATAGATAGATAGATAGATAGATAGATAGATAGATAGATAGATAGATAGATATATAGATAGATAGATAGATAGATAGATAGATAGATAGATAGATAGATAGATAGATAGATAGATAGATAGATAGATAGATAGATAGATAGATAGATAGATAGATAGATAGATAGATAGATAGATAGATAGATAGATAGATAGATAGATTAATCTTGCTCAGGATAGGGACCACTGGTGGGCTTATGTGAGGGCGGCAATGAACCTCCGGGTTCCTTAAAAGCCAGTAAGTACAGTAAGTAAGTAAGTATTATTATTATTATTATTATTATTATTATTATTATTATTATTATTATTATTATTATTATTATTATTACAGAGACTGGATTAATCTTGCTCAGGATAGGGACCAATGGTGGGCTTATGTGAGGGCGGCAATGAACCTCCGGGTTCCTTAAAAGCCAGTAAGTAAGTACAGTAAGTTAGTAATTATTATTATTATTATTATTATTATTATTATTATTATTATTATTATTATTATTAGGGTAAACTAGGGTCTGTTGGACAGTCGGGCATGTTGGACACTCTGTACTTTAATGTGTTACCTCGCCACTTGTGGGCACCACATTCTGCTAGAAGTCAATGACGGAAGTACTCGTAGCTACTTCCGTCATTGACTTCTAGCAGAATGTGGTGCCCACAAGTGGCGAGGTAACACATTAAAGTACAGAGTGTCCAACATGCCCGACTGTCCAACAGACCCTAGTTTACCCTATTATTATTATTATTATTATTATTATTATTATTATTATTATTATTATTATTATTATTATTATTGAAATAGAATTTATCACAATATGACGAAAGATTCCCTTATAGGTTAACCATTAAGCATATTGGCATATTACGGTATTCGTGAAACGGTAAAAATGTTTGAAATTAAATATTAAGATAAAAATGTAGCTATTTAGTATCACTTGTAGTAGGCTATACTACTGCATGAGTGATTCTTTTCTAAAATAACTGTTAGCTGTTTTAACGCCCTACACTCAGATAAACCAGTTTCTTAAATTTTCTTTGACTCTATCTTCGTTGCTAAATTCAGGGCGTTGCCTCAGAGCAACAGAATGCATATAAACATCACACAGAAAAAATAAAAAAGTAAAAAGTAGTGTATTGCTTTGAGGCAACATTATGCAGTAGAGGGTTATCTCATAATACGTTAATAAACCTAGCAAGATGGTGTAATAGTTAACACATGCGCCTTGTATTCGGGAAATTCGGGGTTCGACCTCAGGAGCCTGCTATCCTGACTTGAGTTTTTCGTAAATTCTCAAATTCTCTTCAGGCGAATTCTGGGATAGAACCAATTATAATGGCCACGACCCCCTTCCTTCCTAGTCCTTCAGTGCTTCGTAACATCATTTTATGGTCATCTCCTCACCTTCCGAGACAAGCCGGACATCTATCAGAAAAGTATTATAACTGGCTGAAAGCACTCCCCTCTAGTGAGAGGTGCGAGCATTAGAGGCAAACCACTGGAAGAGAAGAAAAAGTCTAAAAAAAAAAAAGGTTGGCCTAATGTCGTTTTTATTCTTGGTATTTACTAAGTCTGTATTCTATTTTATGCTCGACCATGCCGAAATGTAGTAATTATACACCTGGTACTAGCCCTTTAATGCACCCAATTAAAGTACACCTATTCATTATAGTTTAGTTGTTCAGCCAATGAGAAATCATCATTGTAGCATTATAAAAGCGCAAGTATCGATTATTCTCGGATATGCAATCAAAAGACAACTAGCGAAAAGTCACGGAGGCTGGAAATCCAATACTGTCGCAGAAGGTTATATTCTGTTACTATAATAATTAACGTTAATTGTAAATAATATTCAAATAAATTCAATTTGTCATCTCGTTTTTCAATTCTAAATCAATTTCCAAGTTACATCAAGACTAATGTTCATGTTATTCTCTAGATTATATCAAGGTCAATGACATTCGTTCCTCGTAAAAAATCAATACTTTCGCGTCTGCGCACATCTCACAATTTAGAAGGTCAGTTCCGCTCGTCACTTACATAACCATAACATGAATACTTATAAATAATTTCAAGTTAGAAATATGGTCGAACATAAAAAGTCGTATGAAACTTGCCTATAATGGTAATCAAGACGCTCGTATGAAAATTATGAACTCGCTTGCGCTCGTTTCATAAACAAACATACTCGCGTCTTAATTACTACCAATATAGGCTCGTTGCATAATGTACTATTCTAAGTTTGTAATAGAATTAAGTGTAGGCTATGATTATTATTGTCTACTGTGAGCGTATGGAAATCATAAATTTATCAATTTAAAGAGCACAAAATGGAGGCAGCAAAGTTGCTCAGGCACTACTGGAAACAAGATTATAAAGTTCCTACCGCAGCCAGAAAAATCTCAGAGATGGAGAGCGAAGGAGTTGTTAGTAAGCATATAGCACGCACAGAAATTCAATCGCACTTCGGAAAGCCTTTGTAGCGGAAAATTTAGAGTACTAAGAGCTTTAGGAAAAAAGTTCATCAACAAGCACTCATTGGCTGCCAGAAGAACTTGATACCGGTACATCAAGAGGTATTGTATATTGCCACATCAAGACCAACAGAAAATCATATAGGAGTTGTAGGTCCGTACCTCATGAATTGAATCCAAAACAAGCGCAGAGTGGATGTCTGTCATAGGCTTATCAGTAATCCTATGAATGATAGATTTATTAAGAGAATTGTCATATATGATGAAAAATGAATATACAGTATTGCCGCAACCCTGACACCTAAAAACATAGACTCAATCCCTGACAAGCTTGGTAGATCTATTGCTGAAAGAAGTCAATTTGAGCGTGAAGTATAGTTGGAATTCCGAGATTTTTTTTTATTATTTATGCAGGGGCTCTTGAATTAATCTCTAACCACAACAATGACAAGGAATAAAATATTTGGTTGTGACACAAAAAAATGTAAAAGGACGAATAAAACACAGTAAAATGAATTAGAAACTGAAATTGGCTGCTTTGAGATCTTTACAAATTATTCAAAATAGAGCTTTAAGAAATTTATTGGGTTTTCATTATTTGACTCCAGTTAAAAATCTATATCAATTTTCTTTCGTTCTACCAGTTGAATCAATTATCAAATTAGGTGCTGCCATTTTCATGTGCAAAGTTATTAACAATTTAATAGTAGTAATATTACATTTGAATTCAATAAAGATATAAATACTTATTTAACAAGAAAAAAAGACAATATATTTTTTCTCATCATAGGTCAGTAACTTATGGAACGTAAGGACTTAACCATTTTTTAACAACAACTTTTAACCAACTTCCTTTAGAATATAGAATTTTACCAAATTGCCGGTGTTTTAAAATTTGTTTAAAAAAACGTTTTTGGGAAGATTATTTATTTTAATTCTCAGTTGATTTATTTATTTCATGGTTTCAAACTTTTTCTTCTTTCTGCACAAAACTTTATGTCATCTTATTATTTGTTCTTATTTTGCTTTCTTTTTTCAATAAAATCTTGTGTTATTATTTGTTTTCACAGGCTGTAGTTTTCAATTACATTGTATAACGTATGTATGTGTTCTTATATAGCCCTACATATGAGTTATACTCGTTGGGGCATACTCAATGAATTAAAAAAAAAATAAAAAAATATATAAAAAGTGGAGACAATAATCATTTTTTCCCTAGCCTCCCAATACCTATCTATCAGTGTTATTCTTGTTAGAACAGGACAGTTCATAAGGTGTGGAACATCTATATTGTTGCGAGAATGTAATTCGATTTTCTATTTTTAAGTAGGTTATTTTACGACGCTTTATCAACGTCTCAGGTTATTTAGCGTCTGAATGAGATGAAGGTGATAATGCTGGTGAAATGAGTCCGGGGTCCAGCACCGGAAGTTACCCAGCATTTGCTCATATTGGGTTGAGGGAAACCCCCGGGAAAATTCGCTTTGATCTAGTTCCAAATGGAAGTGGTCACATTTTAAGTATAAGGTGCAATCAATATATTTCCGAATTGCATTTGTACTTATTGTACCTTTAAACATACTACATAGGAATGTCAAGTACACACCTATGGAGTAACGGTTAGCGCGTCTGGCCGCGAAACCAAGTGGCCCAAGTTCGAATCCCAGTCGGGGCAAGTTACCTGGTTGAGGTTTTTCCAGGGTTTTCCCTCAACCCAATTTGAGCAAATGCTGGGTAACTTTCGGTGTTGGACCCCGGACTCATTTCACCGGCATTATCACCTTCATCTCATTCAGACGCTAAATAACCTAAGATGTTGACACAGCGTCGTAAAATAACCTACTTCTCTCTCTCTCTCGCATATAAATGGATATTACTACTTCCATGTCTGTTGAGTCGGTCTATCAAACAGCGTCATATTTATTTAGTAGCCTAACTGAGTTCTACATGAGATTTTGTTAAAACAAGTCAAAGGCTTTTGCGAATTTTTCCTGGAGTCTCTCCATATACGTCTTATGGCTAGACCTCTTCTCTGTCTTTCAAGTAAGTTTGATGCATTTAGTATAGATCCTAGACGTTTTCCTGGTTCTACGGTCCGTCCCAGAAATCTGTGTAGTAGAAAAACGAAACAAGACTCCTGCGCAAGTGGTATGTGGGAGGACTAGGCCAATGATTGCTCTGGGGGGAGGCATTGCTTGAACGAAGCGAGCAATCGCTTGCAGGAGGGGATAATTTCTATTTGAACTCTACTCTACCTTCTACCACGAGCATCTTACCCCTTAGCGGACTCGAGCTGATGCTGCCCGCAACACACTCCGGAACAGATAGACTCCGCCCTCATATGTGCCAAGTCACTCTACAGCAGCGGTGGCGAAAATGTAATCGTGCGCCGAGCCACTGTGTAACCTGCAACGTGCATAGCACCTATGGTGGGAGGCGAACACCCGAAGGGGAAGTGAAGCAACTGTCTGACTTATTAACGGATTTTCATTTTCCTTACGTCAAGCACTTAAATATAATTTTATACAGTACAAGGCTACAAACTAATGTTTAGTATGTGTAACGAAGAAAGAAATGAACAATAAATGAACAATATCACAACCTAAAATTAACTGTCTTCAGAATGTCTCTGCGATAAAGTTTAAAAACCAGGAATTATGTCACTTACTGCCAGTCGTAGTTGATCACGAAGGTATTTGTCTGTCAGTCGAGATCTAAATTTGGTTTTTACTATTTTAATTGTTGAAAATAATTTTTCACAAACGTAAGTTGTAGCGAACATGGCTTGAACAGAACAAGTGAAAGAACGAAGCTTCGGATATTTATTTTTTGGAAAAGATTTGAAAGTTCAACATTTGTCAAATCCTTACATCTAGCTTTCATTTGACATCGCATAGTAAATCAGTGAGTTCAAATTGAAGAGCTAACAGCATTATTCGTACATCTGCTGAAAAAGGGTCGACGTACAGAGATGATGATGATGATGATGATGATGATGATGATGATGATAACAACAATAACACTTAACCTTTTAATGTTTCATGAGTAACATGTAGTATAATGCCGTTTTATGTTATACAACCGTTTTCCTCGTAATACTTGTGAACAAATCATAATTTAGTATTCTCATCATATTGACAGCAAAAAAATGCGTCCTCCCATCCTACTTGGAACTTTCGTACATGGTTTCGAGAGAGACATATGCCACTTGCAGGGCAGAGACAAATACAAATGGAACGGAGTTTGACTCCAGTGAGTGAGAGGGTGGGGGTTGGCGGAGGTTAGAAGCAAGCGAAATGCACAGCTATCACTGCGAGCCACAATGTCTCGCGAGTCACGTTCTCGCCACGGCTGCTCTACAGATTCCTGGGACGGACCATAGATAACTTCTCCGTTTCCTATATATTTTATGTTGCCTTTATTCAGGGCAGTCCGGATACTTATTGCTTGCTCCTTTTAGGCTATCTAGTAATTTTCTGTTCTGCTTTCGTTAAACACTTGCGTGAAATTTCTCATACTACCTTTCTAGAGAAATATAGTATGATATAGTAAATCGAAGACAGAATATATTTGAAAAGTATGATCCCAAAACGTGTTCAGTCAATTTTTATGAAAGGACTGGTCTAGTATTTTCTATCCACTCGTCTATTGAATGGATATTCATAATGTAATAAAAATGGCGACAATTATAGTCAACTGCATTAGAAATATGCTTGAATTTTTAGGAACCTATAGTGCAAATGGTTTATGAGAAAAATGTTCCTAAAATGCCTATAATTTTAACTTAAATTTAATTAATACTTTTCAGGTTTAACAATTTTTATAAAGTGAAGTATATGACGTAAAAAGATAATCTAGTTTTTACAGCATGCACATATTTCAGGTATATTTTGTTTCTTTTTTTATTATCTTTCTACCCCATACACTTCATTTTATTATACGTTTCTAAACCTGAAAAATATTAATTCAATTTAAGTTAAAATCATGAGTATTGTAGGAATATTTTTCTCAGAAACTACTGATGCTAGAAGGCTGAAATTTTTCATACTTCTCTTTGATATGATAGTGAAGAAACGAGGCAATTGTAACATAATTATCAAAATTATTATGGATTTCAGACCGAGAAGTATGAAAAAAAACAATTGAAAATTTTTAAATAATTTTTTTCAGGATGGAAAATATGTTTTTCTATTCAATGAATATTCATAATGTAATAAAATGGCGGCAAATATAGTCAACTGCATTGGTAATATGCTTGAATTTTAAGGAACCTATAGTACAAAAAGCCCTCATAACGAAGTGGAAGTGGGATGGTCATGTAGCAAGGCAGCAATAGGGCGTGGGCGCGAGAAAACACCATGTGGGACCCGTACATAGGAAGGAGAACACAAGACAGGCCAAGAAGAAGATGGGCAGATGCATTCAAGCAACAGCTGGGAGGGAACTGATCAACCATCGCCCGCAACAGGAACGAGTGGAGACAGATAGTGAACGAACTCATATAGAACTAAAATTTGACAAACTCTAGTGTATCTCAAGTGAATGTGAATGTAAATACTGTTCACGTGAAATAGCTCATCATGTGAACCACACGAACCGAGCTTCCCCTCCTGTATAAGGCCTAGCCCTTCATGGGACACAGTGGCTTCATTTATTCATTCATTCATTCATTCATTCATTCATTCATTCATTCATAGTGCAAATGGTTTATGAGAAAAATGTTCTTAAAATGTCTATATTTTTAACTTAAATTTAATTAATACTTTTCAGGTTTAACAACTTTTATAAAATGGAGTATATGACATAGAAAGATAATCTAAACTCGAAAATATATCTGGAAGTACTGTGTGTATGCTGTAAAATTTTTTGTGCGAGATCGTGCATATTTGCTTGCTTTCCGCACAAAACCAACCCGCGGTAAGTCTAAAATTCCACATTCAGTATTCCCAACCGAACACACATAACAATTTCCCTCTTCTTACCGCTTAAGTGACATATTGATTTTACTGCTTTAGGCTTTTAACATATTATTTTTAGAGACGTTCAATACAGTAATAATTATAAATTGGAAACTTACCACTGCAATTTCACCTAAATTGCACTGTTAATTATTGTTTTTAAATATTTGCAAAAATTAAGTAAACTCTACAACTCCACTAAAGTTACTGCATTTCGTGATGCATGTAACATTAAAGAAGCCGTTTAAGTTCGCATTTATAGACTGGGGGGGGGGGGAAAGACAGACGTATATCACGGCCATTTGGAGTATAGTAAACACAGAAAACATTTTAAAGCAACAATGTTGAAGATAGATATTTTTGTTTTCCAAAATTGCCGTCATTGAACAGAAACCAAGATGGAGATTTCATTGCAACTAATTAGAAATTCCTCTTTCAGGTATGTAATAAACGATCTTCGCACAAAATAATGTACGATACATGAGCGGTATGTTTTCTTTCAATTGTCGGAAATTAAAAAAGCTCAACTACGTTTCGCTTTTTCAAAATTTTCCTCGAACATGAAAACTTCAACATACCGCTCTTGTAACGCATATTAATATTAATTGATAGATAAAAAAAGTTGAAGGGTAATAGCTAAATTTCTTCACTCATTCACAACAGCATTATTCTCAAGACTAGCCAATTTCCTGATTTTTTCTTTTCTCCTCGAGTGTCATAGTATAGAAAGTAATGTTTTCGGAATGGTTAGTACATGACCATAATAGGCCTGTAGTGGAATGAGAGGAGTGTTCGGGTGTTCCAACTGTTTTATTTAGTAAGTTGCTAGCCCGAGATCATGGCCATGGATCCAGACAGAGAGAGAATCGAGCACAGAATGGAAACACAGATAAACAGGGTGGAAAAGAGATGGAACCGTCGTAGACAAATTGAAGCCGAGGGAGCTGCAGCCGCTGGTATTGAATGTCTGGAAGATGAGAAAGAAGGAGAGGGACGGTGGAGACAAAGCCAGCAAGAGCCAACTACCGGAGTACAAACACAACAGCCGAAAACACGAGGACTTGGCTGGCGGCTGCATTATAATAGTTAGATGAACACAACAGCATTCTCTCAAACACAGTTACACGGGGTGCGCAACATGTGACGTTCAGTCTTGGCGGGTCATAACGCGCACACTATTGAGCAATGCGGTTTCAAGGGAGGCACTTCCTACCGGACATAAAACACGCATGTTCGTGTTATATACAGTATGTGTTTACATGTATGGATGATAGGATGGACGGAAGAACACAAGCATAGACCATGGATAGATACTATAGAGACAAGCAGAGAGACAGATTAGATTAAGGGGACCGGGTAGTGATTTATTTGAATAGTATATTTTCTTGAACCCTATTTTACCCGAAAGTACATTAGGGTTATAGTTATAGCCTGAGTTTATTTTATTATAATGAGAATTCATTTGGCGTGGGTAACCCAGTCTTGCTACTTAAAATTAACACTTATATCTACTACAATAATTTGAATTATTTACAAGTTCTTAAATTAATTACATATAAAATTACATACTCATACCTTCTACACAATTGATGAATTGTTTATGCTTGTGAATTGAATTATTCTACTTAAATGACATGTGCAATTTTATATAGCTCAACTAAAATATGTTTTTATATTGACTTAATCTGTTTACTATGTATTGTATTTTTTGTTTAGCATAACTGATCAATTGTATGTACTGTAAATTGAATAGTATACTGTATAGGTCAACTGATGAATTGTTTAAGCTTATAAATTGAATTAATCTACTTCATATGAATTGTATAGCTTAACGAAAATAAGTTTGTAAATTGAACTAATTTGATTGTATATGTTTGTATAGTTTGGCTGATGATTGTATATGTTCTTAAAATGATTACTAGTCTGTGTAGCTCTACTGAGGAATTGTATATAGACCTACTGTAAATTGAATGGTAATATGTATAGCTCAACTGATGAATTGTTTATGATTATAAATTGAATTAATCTACTTGATATTAATTGCACAAATTTGTATAGCTTAATGAAAGTATGCTACTTTGTATTGTATATATTTGTATAGTTTTGGCCGATGAATTGTATATGCTTTAAATTGAATAGTAATCTATATAGCTCTACTGATAAATTGTTTGTGTTTGTAATTTGAAGTAGTTTGCATGATATGTATTATCAATTTCTGTATATCACAACTGGTTGAATTGTTTATGCCTTAAATTTAATTAAATTGTTTTGTATCATAATATAGCTCAACTTATGAATGATCGTTTGCGTTTGTAAATTTAATAATCTGATTGGCTATGTATTGTATACTTTTAGTAGAGCCATCGATGTAGCTCAGTCGGCAGACTCGCTGGGCTGCTGTTCCGGAGCTGCGTTCGGGCTTGGGTTGGATCCCCCTTTGGACTTTGGTTTCTTCCGAGGTTTTCCACAGCCGTGGGACTGAAGCCGGATGGTCTATGGCGAGTCCTTGGCATCAACACCTTTGATTTGATTACCCCCTTTGATTTGATTACCTGGTTGGGTTTTTCCGAGGTTTCCCCCACCGAAAAGGCAAATGCCGGGTAATATTTTGGCGAATCCTCGGACCTCATCTCATCTCACTACATCTCGCCAAAATGTAAAAAAATTGTACAACATTGTAAAAATTGTAGAAAATTACTAAATTGTAAAACTATAAAAATTTGTAAAAATTGTAATTGTAATATTGTAAAATGTTGACATGTTCCACATCTTAAAGCTTCATTGCTCATGTAAGATCTATGGAATAAAATAAATGAATGAATGAAATGAATGAATGAATGAATGAATGAATGAATGAATGAATGAATGAATGAATGAATGAATGAATGAATGAATGAATGAATGAATGAATGAATGAATGAATGAATGAATGCATTGACGTGGGTAACCCAGTCTTGCTACTTAAAATTAACACTTATATATACTACAATAATTTGAATTATTTACAAGTTCTTAAATATATTACATATAAAATTACAAAATTCTTTACAGCAGCACGTTTTTGTGAACAAATTGAATAGTGGTTTGTCATATATTATATTACAAAAATGTAAATGTCCGACCAAAATAAATCTTTTGTTTTCGAACACTGGACAATGAAACAAAAGGTGATTCACAGTCTGCTCTTCCTCACAGATACATTAATAGCCATTGTCCTTATGCAATTTAAATCGTTCTAGGTAAGCCCCAAATTTCCCATGACCCGATAAAAATTGTGTTAATATAAAATCCGGTATAATTTGGTTTCTATTTAAGCGGGTGTCGACGCTAGGAAAGAAGATTTCTCTCGTAACTGAACCCTTTGTACTGCACAGCCACTGATTGTTCCACCTATTTATTATGTGCTCATTTATCTTTCTTTTTGCATATGAAAAGGACATAGACTATAGCTCAAATTTAAGTTCGAAACTGCAGCATTAGCGGTCTAAAATCCGATTTTTTATTTTGTCTTTAAGAAAGTACAAAACGTGCTCTTTAAAACAATATATACTGTTGGGTTTATCTCTGCAGATAAGCCATAAGGCAGCACATTGTTATTTTTAATCTAATTTTCCGTAAGTTGAAGTTTTTCGAACATAAGAGCATTTTTCTCTGAAACCACAGAATCAATTTACATTAAACTTTTACAGTGTTTTCTGCAGCCTATGTTCTACAAAGTAGACCTACGGTTTTAAGAATATCACACACATAAAGGTAAAGGTAAAGGTATCCCCGTAACATGCCATGAAGGCACTTGGGGGGCATGGAGGTAGAGCCCCATGCTTTCCATGACCTCGGCACTAGAATGAGGTGGTATGGTCGCTCTGACCTCCTTTTACCCCCGGGAAAGACCCGGTACTCAATTTTATAGAAGGCTGAGTGAACCTTGGGGCCGTTCTGAAAGTTTGGCAACGAGAAAAAATCCTGTCACCACCTGGGATCGAACCCCGGACCTTCCAGTCCGTAGCCAGCTGCTCTACCAACTGAGCTATCTCACACATAACACTAGGAAAAATATATTATATGCATTGGAAAAATGGCAAAAATTGTAAATCGAAGTTCAATATTTTTTCTGTTTCACTAAGAGTGAAATATTTAACTAAATCTTGCTTTAGAATTTACAATATACGTTACTTGATAACTTAAAAAAAATACAAGGCATATGAGTGAAGATTATAGCAAGTAATGTGCACCTTAAGACTGAGGTACATTTAGTAAAGTGGGAAAACAGGTTATCAGTTAGGGCCTTTCTTTTGCACTTGGATAGGAAAGTAATTAGTCGTCTTTTATGCCAATTAATACAGAATGATTGATTATAACCATGCAAATTTTTATTGCACTCTGTACACTAAAATCCTAAAAATATTGAAATCCATTTTTGTACTAAAATTCTTTAATCGCACGGGCATCACTACTTACTTCCCTTAAGCAGATTATAATATGTTGCGTAGGGATCATTTCATGTAAACTACGTATTATATGACAAATACTGAATTTGTTTTCGCGGACATACAATAAATGTTCGCACAAACTTTAAACAACAGGTTTTTTAGTATGAATAGGAAAAAAAGCAAAACATGACAGTTACAGATGGACAATGAATCTGTTTTTTAGACAGACAACTGGCTGAAAATAATATAGAAATAGAGTGAGTTGGGGTAATTTCGGTATAAAAACAGTCTTTTTAAGTTCAGAGACCCATAGCCTGTTACTATGATAAATTTTCCACTCATTTCTTTTTTTATGTTAGCACTGTGATTTTCTAGAATGATTCTATCACATTTTGTAATATGTTGGCCTCTTCTTATCATAATAATAACCGTAGGTTTAACTATACACAATAAAATTTATCCCATGGATAAGGAAATAGGGGTATAATGTGTAGTATTGAAGTAAAACATGTTTAAAGTCCATATAAAATCAAACAAACTAAAGGTTGGTGTATGTATCCTACATTAGAATACAAGGAGAACTAGGGAACGACAAAGAGAAGAAGGGAAATAAATGAGAAAATGCGGAATACAAAGACAACATGGGGAATACAAGAATAACAGAGACAACCAATAAGAAGAATGCATTGCAATGGGAATACGAGGAGAATACAATAACAATGGACATACAAGGAGAAGAAGGAAAATAGAAAGAGAACAAGGCGAAAATAAGAAAATAAGGGGAATACAATACATACTAGGGAAATATAAAGAGAACAAGGAAAATACAAGGAGGAAAGGAGAATACAAGGAGTACAAGGAGAATACAAGGAAGACAAGGAGAATAAAAGGAGGATACTAGAAGAACAAGGAGAAGACAAGGAGGACAAGGAGAATACAAGGAAGACAAGGAGAATAAAAGGAGAATACTATTAGGACAAGGAGAATATACAAGGAGGATGAGGAGAATACGAGGACAAAGAGAATACAAGGAGGACAAGGAGAATACAAGGAGAACAAGCAGAATTCAAGGACGACAAGGAGAATACAGGACAAAGAGAATACAAGGAGGACAAGGAGTATACAAGGAGGACAAACAGAATACAAGGACGACAAGGAGAATACGAGGACAAAGAGAATACAAGGAGGACAAGAAGAATACGAGGACAAAGAGAATACGAGCATGACAAGGAGACTACAAGGACGACAAGGAGAATACAAGGAGGACAAGAAGGACAAGGAGAATACAAGGAGGACAAGGGAAATACAAGGAGGACAAGGGTTATACAAGGAGGACAAGGAGAATACAAGGAGGACAAGATAAATACAAGAAGGGCAAGGAGAATATAAGGAGGACAAGGAGAATACAAGGAAGATAAGAAGGACAAGGAGAATACAAGAAGGGCAAGAGAAATACAAGAAGGACAAGGAGAATACAAGGAGGACAAGGGAAATACAAAAAGGGCAAGGAGCATAAAAGGAGGACAAGGAGAATAGAAGGAAGATAAGAAGGACAAGGAGAATACAAGAAGGACAAGGGAAATACAAGGAGGGTAAGGGAAATACAAGAAGGAAAAGGAGAATACAAGGAGGACAAGGAGAATAAAGGAAGAGAAGAAGGACAAGGAGAATACATGAAGGACAAGGGAAATACAAGGAGGACGAGGGAAATACAAAGAGGACAAGGGAAATACAAGAATGAAAAGGAGAATACAAGGAGGACAAGGGAAATACAAAGAGGACAAGGGAAATACAAGAAGGAAAAGGAGAATACAAGGAGGACAAAAGAAATAGGACAAGAGAAATGCAAGGAGACCAAAGTGAATACAAGGAAAACAGGGAATGAAAATGAGTACAAGGGGATAGCAAATAGTACAATGAGATAACGAAGAGAGCAAGAGGAATACAAAGAAAAAGGGAAATACAAATAGAACGAGGAGAATACGAGGAAAACAAAGAAAATATGAGGAGAAAAAGGAAGTAATCGGAAATAAAGGGGAATATAAAGAGAACAAGGGGAATACAAGGAGAACAATTGGAATACAAGGAGACAACGGGGTAGGTATGGAAACAAGGCAAAGAAAAGGAGAAAAAGAGGGAGACAAAGAGGACAAAGTGGAAATAAGGACAAGGGAAATGGCCCACAAGGGAAAAGAGGTGGCAATTAGTAAGGAAAGGGCACGATAAGGAAAACGAAGGGTATAGAAGGAGAAAAGGGGAAATACAAGGAGAACAAAAGGAATGAAAGAAGAATAAAGAATACAGAAGGAGTACAAGTGGATGACCAAGAGTACAAGCGAAATAGAAGGAAAACAATGGACGACAAAGAGAACAAGAGAAACAAAAGAAAAACAAGGGGGAACAAAGTGGACAAAGAGAATACAAGGAAAAATAGGGGACGACTAGTAGAACATGGGGACGACAAGGAGGGCAAGGGAAATGAAAGGATAACGAAGATTATAGAAGGAGAACCAGGAGACAACAAGGAAGATAATGAGTACGCAAAAGGGAGTTGAATTTTCATGTTAAGGTCAATTGTCAAGTCACTCTCCCATATCTAAGAGTGAATGAATGAATGAATGAATGAATGAATGAATGAATGAATGAATGAATGGTTAGCCATGATGTCCCATGTTGGGCACAGGCCTCCTGTGATGGGGTTAGAACCCCTCCTCAGGGATGGCTCAAGTATACTCGCTTGGTGAGCCAATCCAGGCGAGCTTGTCGTGTATACTACTTTTGTGACATGGTTAATAACTCTGTTAGACTTTAACTAGTCTCACCACTCTGTTCTTTGTTCATTTTTTTATCTAATGAGAAATATTTAATTCTGCGTAAAAAAGAAGAAAATAGGCTATACTTTAGCGGTCTTACTAATAAAAACTCTATATACAGACGTTTAACTGTCTTATACTTATACAATAGTAGCTCGTTTATAAGTCGTGTGTAAATTCCTTACTAATAATCATTACATACGTCGTGTATAACAGTACAACTGTTACACAGCTACGTCATAATTTCGTCATTACTTCGTTACGAAAGGTAATAAAATATCTGAGGTTCTCCATTGTATCCGGTAGAGCGCTCTAGTATGGCGTGTTAAGTATCGATAGTACAACTGGCTCTAGTCGATTACCACACTATATTTCGGTCAAAGAGTACAAGCTACAGCAATATTATTCTAATTATTCTGTACTCTTTGGTTTGTTCTTCTGTGGTTACAAGGCAACCATCATAAAAAAAATGACAGTCGTTACGAACAGCTGTTAGAGAGGTGGCCATTTTTTCTCTATATACAACGCTTAAACAAGGGGTTTCGTGTATATAACTACTGCAAAGCAATTCCCATTGTATAGTTACAGCCTGTTTATACATCCATCGCTTATGCATGGTTTATTAGTAACGTTTTCTGCCTCAACTCTGCATAAGTCTCGTATAAAAACGATACACGGTTTATTAGTAAGACCGCAACTCTATAAGCTGGTCAAACACAATACCCAATAATCTGTCTGGAAACGAACCCCTGTTCCTTTAACTGAGAACCCGCATGTAACTACTCGTAGCTGAGCTGAATCCGGTTAAATATCTTCCAGTTGAATACGTAATGATTCCAGGGCAGACACACCACCGGTATTTGGGACACGGTCAGTCATAACCTGACTCGGTGCTTTCGAAAAAGTCACATTCAGCTGTCCTTGCAGTGCTCTCCCCTTCTGCGGCTTATGTTGATAAATGTCATCATATACTCTGAACCCCGGATCAGATATGGCACTTGGAATGAAATCACACCAGGAGTCAGCAGGTCTTCAATTTTTATTCCGTCCATCGATAACCAGTATTTTTTCGTCGTCATGGTAACCTCCCATTCTTATGCTTGTACTTTTCTCACTGATCGGTGGCTCTTTCTGACGACACACTGACATGTTTTCATCAAAGGACAATGTCATTAGAGTACTTGAACATGGTTCTATAGGTCCGGTAATATTGCAAAAAGATATCATTTTAAGATTTTAGTTTTTATAATTATAATACAATGATAGATGTAACTTAGACCTAAAACATGAAACTACAAGTCAGCTTTGTTAAAATAACGCTAACAGAATGTAAACTAACATGTTACAAATTAAACATCCTGCTAGTGTAATATTTATTTACTTACTCATTTATTTATTTACTTACTTATTTATTAGTTGTTTATTTACTTATTTATTAGTTGTTTATTTACTTATTTATTAGTTGTTTATTTACTTACTTATTTATTTACTTATTTACTTACTTATTTACTTATTTATTTACTTATTTATTTATTTACTTATTTATTTCCTTATTTATTTACTTATTTACTTATTTATTTATTTATTTACTTATTTATTTATTTACTTTTTTATTTACTTATTTATTTACTTTTTATTTACTTATTTATTTATTTACTTTTTACTTATTCATTTATTTATTTACTTATTTATTAATTTACTTATTTATTTATTTACTTACTTAGTTACTTATTTATTTATTCACTTACTTAGTTATTTATTTATTTACTTACTTATTCATTTACTTACTTATTCATTTAATTACTTATTCATTTACTTACTTATTCATTTACTTACTTATTAATTTACTTACTTACTTATTGACTTACTTACTTATTCACTTACTTACTTATTGACTTACTTACTTATTCACTTACTTACTTATTTATTTATTTATTTATTTATTTATTTATTTATTTATTTATTTATTTATTTATTTATTTATTTATTTAATTGAAAGAGGAGAAATGGGAGGAGAAATATAAAAGGTACGCAAAACGCGTCCTCGCGAAGGATTCGGGCTGAAGAAACTGAATACGTGAGCTCCAAGCCTGTTGACCACTTGTCTCACTCCGAAATACGCTGCTCTACTGAAGGATCTCTAGAAAATTTTGAAGGGGAAAATGCCGAAAATGGACGTAACCTCTTAGGTATCACATATGCGAGCGAAGTATATAGGGAGACCTACTAATAAATGGTGCTCAGAAAAAATCATAGCGCTCTTACAGCAAAAGTTTAAGTCCTAAGTGCTATTACATGATATTTCAGTGTGGTCTTAAAACTTTTGACCGAGACTGTAAAGTTATGGATTCAGAATTCGGTGAAATCACTGTGGCATAAAGGGTTAAAATGTTTTCACATAACACATCTACGGGCCAAAGTATACACGACATTATCTAGAAGGCATCGACAGTTTGATTTACAATCTGTGGTCCTCAAACTGCAGTGGGTCGCAATCTGCAGTCAGGGTTTATTAATTACCCAAGTTGCTTATACCTGTCTGCAGGAGCCGCCTATAAATTGCGGGGCTCGTAAATTACCGACTCGGTCCTCCCGCCCGCTATGTGCAGAGGACTGTGGAATCTTTGTTATGCGCGCTGACCAGGCTCGGCGTTACATCACCTGCGAATCCACTTTCTTACGGCAACCTACAGCATATCTGTAGTCACATTTCAGGCCTGAATAGTTCGCCACGTCAACAAGGCGTAACAAAATTCCACAGCGGGCATGTCAATTGATGCCCACAGGAGCAAGCGCGCGCTTTAGAGCCCAGGAGAACCTGAGCGCTTTACAGCGGAAAGGAAAGAGACCGACGAAAGAATTAGTATATGCCGCTTGGTCGAGCTATATTCAGGGATGGCCAGCACTGATTCAATAGATAAAGGGAAGAGAACTTATTAAAACTGTATCCATGTTAATTTTTAGATTTGCCTGAAAAGTATAAATGTATAAGTATAAGAATGTAAGCTTTAATTTTAATGCTCATTTTTCACAAGTTTGATTTTTTTATTCAAAAGAAATATTTTCTCACCTTATCGTATAGAAAAGTGAAATTTTCAGGTATAGGCCTATTTATTTAGTAGCCTTACAGAATGTTTTCGTAAATCTAATATACCGAATATACGTATTACTGAAGATAGTGTATTGAAAATTTTGAAAATTTTGAAAATATTCGCATGGAAATTGTTTGTAAGGAAATGAATTAACAAAGCAACTACTGTTACATCAAAAGCAAAAGATACGTGCCCACGTGTTGTAAAAATGTCAGCTCTATAGCTTCAGCAGATTTCGAGAAAATAATTTAATATTCTGATGATAGGAAGTTGCTCACAAATATCACCTTAAAAGCATAATGCAATAAGAGTTTTGTTATGTAATATTAGTTACACTTCAAATAGATGCAGTTCCTAGGTAACTTTACTTTGTACTGTAATATTGTTTTGATTAGTTTATTGATTACTTTTGGAAGGTTAAAGATACCATCAATATAAATTTCAACTTATCATGTCATAGTCAATCTCTTTCTTTGGAATATCACTTTCTTTATTAATGATGTGTTTCATCCACTTAATACAGTATAATATATTATATTACTATGGAATTTAAGTGAATATTCCTTCTTAACTCTCTATTATGTTATTAAGATTTAAAACACAAGTGCAATATAATATTAAACATAAAGAAGCCATATAGAAATAACGACATAAAATTTCACGTTCTGTTTGAAGTTTGTGCACCACTGTTTTCTTAATCCAAACAGGTTGCTTATTCATATACACAACCCTTCCTCTTTCATTACTTAGCGCTTGCTGCCCGCGCACGACGTCAAGGTCAGAAAAATGCGCTTGCTTTGACATCACTGTTCCATAGTGTCGATTTGAGTTAGAAAATTTCAAGGTCAATAAAAAGATGGGAGGGAAATTGTTGGGCTATAGCACCATGTGCTATACATGTACAAATATTCAACATTTCAGAGCTACAAGATCCTCTATACACCACAAGCTTAGTGACAGTTTCTCCTATATCTGTATTCCTCGTACATTTACAGCGAAATCGGCAACCGTTTCTATGTTAGCAACTTTAGATTATAAAATATATTTAGCAGCGACAGCTCTAGAATATGCCATTAGGATAACAGACAGGATTTGCAATTGAACGGGTTACATCAGCTTCTTGTCTATGCGAATGATGTGAATATGTTAGGAGAAAATCCACAAACGATAAGGGAAAACACGGGAATTTTACTTGAAGCAAGTAAAGCGATAGGTTTGGGAGTAAATCCCGAAAAGACAAAGTATATGATTATGTCTCGTGACCAGAATATTGTACGAAATGGTAACATAAAAATTGGAGATTTATTCTTGAAGAGGTGGGAAAATTCAAATATCTTAGAGCAACAATAACAAATATGAATGACACTCGGGAGGAAATTAAACGCGGAATAAATATGGGAAATGCCTGTTATTATTCGGTCGAGAAGCTTTTATCATCTAATCTGATGGCAAAAAATATGAAAGTTAGAATTTATAAAACAATTATATTACCGGTTGCTCTGTATGGTCGTGAAACTTGGTTATTCACTTTGAGATAGGAACAGAAATTAAGGGTGTTTGAGAATAAGGTTCTTAGGAAAATATTAGGGGCTAAGAGGGATGAAGTTACAGGAGAATGGAGAAAGTTACACAACGCAGAACTGCACGCATTGTAATCTTCACCTGACATAATTAGGAACATTAAATCCAGACGTTTGAGATGGGATAGGGCATGTAGCACGTATGGGTGAATCCAGAAATGCATATGGAGTGTTAGCTGGGAGATCGGAGGGAAAAAGACCTTTGGGGAGGCCGAGATGTAGATGGGAGGATAATATTAAAATGGATTTGAAGGAGGTGGGATATTATGATACAGACTGGATTAATCTTGCTCAGGATAGGGACCAATGGCGGGCTTATTTAAGAGCGGAAATGAACTTGCGGGTTCCTTAAAAGCCATTTGTAAGTTGTATTTAGCAGCGAAAGTGTTTATAAAGAACTTAAGGGGAGACAGAGGTAAAATTTTTGGCATTTTGGTAAAATATTCCGATTTTGTGATTTTTACACAAAGAAATACTTTGGAGAATATCCCTACAATATTTCATTTGTCTATGACATCTGGAGCAATTGTTTTCGTCGTCATTTTGAAAAGTCTGCATCATGTAAACACGTAAATCCCAGCTACGCCCAGGCATTTAAATTTGTAATCAACTTCTGAAACATGCCTATCGCCTCTGTTTGAGATGGCCAGGGCATGTGTGAATCAATAAATGCGTATGGAGTGTTAGTTCGGAAACCTGAGGAAAAAAAACCCTTGGGGAGGCCGAGACGTAGGTGGGAGAATAAAATTACAATTGATATGAGGAAGGTGGGATATGACGGTAGGGAATGGATTAATCTTGCTCATGATAGGGACCGATGGCGGGCTTATATGAGGGCGGCATTGACCTCCGGGTTCTCTAAAAGCCATTTTTAAGTATGTAAGTAATGCTTAATGTTATCACAAACATCTTAGGCGACAATCTGATTCTAGACATTTTTTGTACAACTGTGTTCTTCTTCTTTTCAACTAATGACAGTGAAATGATTCTTTTCTGTTTCCGGCTATTCTTTTCATTTTTTATTGATATGGTATCTTCCTGAATCGTCTTTCGAGGTCTTTCTTCGTGTATTGCTCCTCAGAATTTTTCTTATAAATTTGTTTTAAAGAAATTATTGCGACTTAATTTGTAACCAATGAGGATAGTTTATCTACTGTTAATGTAAAAGATAATGATCTATTTTTATATATTTCCTTAACTAATTACAGGTTTGTTTTCTTATCTGTCCAGCTAGCCCTCGTCCTTCCCCAAATCCATATTTCCATTACAACCAATCTCTTTCTATCACTTTTTATCAGGACTCAACTTTCGTATAGGCCTATAACATATAACAGTACATTTCTATATAAGGTTTCAGAATTTGCTTCCTTTCTTCTGTGCTTAGATTCTTGTCAGTAAATAAATATTTCTTCTCACAAAAAAAAAAAAAATATTTTGGGGGGTTAGTGTAATTATTCTTACTTTATGGTAGATTTGTTTTCATTGGAAATCGTACTTACTTACTTAAAATGGCTTTTAAGAAACTTAGAGATTCATTGCCGCCTTCACATATGCCCGCCATTGGTTCCTATCCTGTTCAAGATTAATCCAGTCTCTATCATCATATACCATCTACCTCAAATTCATTTTAATATTATCCTCCCATCTACGTCTCGGGCTCCTCAAAGGTATTTTTCCCTCCGGCCTTCCAACTAACACTCTATATGCATTTCCGGATTCGCCCATACGTGCCACATGCCCTGCTCATCTCAAACGTCTGGATTTAATGTTCCTAATTATGTCAGGTGAAGAATACAATGCGTGCAGTTCTGTGTTGTGTAACTTTCTCCATTATTCTGTAACTTCATCCCTCTTAGCCCCAAATATTTTCCTAAGCAACTTATTCTCAAACACCTTTAATCTCTGTTACTCTCTACCTAAAACAATTGTTCTAGTGCTTTGATATTATATGAAATTTTTATATTGGTGACAGTAACTGAAATAAGTTTCGTTAATTTGGTATCAATTAACTGAGTGGTGAATTCTGGAAGTAACACCGCTTTGAATATCCTTGCAGTCAGGCAGTAACGAGGCTGGAATAGCGGTGTATTTTGTGTTGTGTACTGTAGTGAATAGTGAATACGTACGTGCAAGGGATAGCTGCGTGTATCTTATGGCTGGGGGAACCTAAGTCCATTTTCTGGTTCAACGACGATTCAGACGAGAGTACCACAAAGATCCACCGCGTCAGAACAACGTCCACGATTGGGTTAAACAATTTCAGCAAATAGGCAGAGTGGAGAAAGGAAAAACAACATGAAGGCCTAGGAAATAGGACGATAACGTGTAGCCAATCCGACTGTCCTGTGTTTGGAGTCCGTATAAGACCATTAAACACAATAGGACTATGAAATCTGCCTCGACATGGGAAACTATTAATAATGGAATTCCACAAGGATCAATATTAAGTACCTATTTTTATAGTGTTCATAAATGATCTTGCCCACCTGATAAAAGATGTAGGTCATTCCATATTATTTGCAGATGCCACAAGTAAAGCTAGTAATATTACAGTCAATAACTCCAACACATTCCAATCTTCAATAGAGAAAATTCTCCTCAAAATATGTGCTTGGGTCTCAGCCAATTGTAACAAAACTAACATAATCTTATTTAAATCACTGTCAAATTCAACCTCGTAAATTTCAAGTGTAATAATTAAGAACAGATCCCTAGTAGAAACAACAACTAAATTCATTGGCTTACAAATCGATAATATGTTAAATTGGAAAAATCATATTAAAGAAATTACCCCGAAGCTAAATTCAGTATGTGTTGCTATTAGATCTATGCAAGAGATAGTAAATATCACTACCTTAAAAACTATATACTTTGCATACTTTCACTACTTCCACTCCGTAATGAGTTTTGGAATAATATTCTAGGGAAATTCTACAGATAGCAACAGTATATTCCTACTACAAAAAAGAGTAATTAGAATAATAGTAGGTGCCAAATCTAGGGAATCGTATAGGATCGTTTTCAAGAACTACAAATAATGCCCAGGGCTTATCAGTATGTCTTTTTCATTAATAAACTTCTTCGTATGTAATTGTGAAAACTTTGTAATTAATTCAACAGTTCATAGCATAAATAGACTACTCGTCAGAAGAAGACTTTCATACTCCATCGGCAAGTCTATCGTGCTATCAAGGAGTGAGGTATATGACAGTTAACACTTTAGAGCAGTGATGTCAAAGCAAGCGCATTTTTCTGACCTTGACGTCGTGCTCGGGCAGCAAGCGCTAAGTATGGAAAGAGGAAGGGTTGTGTATATGAATAAGCAACCTGTTGGATTAAGAAAACAGTGGTGCACAATCTTCAAACGGAACGTGAAATTTTATGTCGTTATTTTTATATGGCTTCTTTCTGTTTAATATTATCTATATTGTCCGTAAAACAAAAGTACTAACACTGATTTCTTAATATTGCACTTGTGTTTTAAATCTTAATAACATAATAGAGAGTTAAGAAGGAATATTCACTTAAATTCCATAATAGTATAACTTTTACTGTATTAAGTGGATAAAACACATCATTCATAAAGAAAGTGATATTCCAAAGAAAGAGATTGAGTATGACATGATAAATTGGAATTTATATTTATGGTATTTTTAGCCTTACAAAAGTACTCAATAAACTAATCAAAACAATATTACAGTACAAAGAAAAGTTACCTAGGTACTGCATCTGTTTTAAGTGTAACTAATATTACATTAAAAAAAACTCTCATCGCATTATGCTTTTAAGATGATATTTGTGAGCAACTTCCTATCATCAGAATATTAAATTATTTTCTCGAAATCTGCTGAAGCTATAGAGCTGACATTTTTACAACACATGGGCACGTATCTTTTGTTTATGATGTAACAGTAGTTGCTTTGTTAATTCATTTCCTTACAAACAATTTCCATGCGAATATTTTCAAAATTTTCAATACACTATCTTCAGTAATACTTATATACGGTATATTAGATTTACGAAAACATTCTGTAAGGCTACTAAATAAATAGGCCTATACCTGAAAATTTCACTTTTCTATACGATAAGTTGAGAAAATATTTCTTTTGAATAAAAAAATCAAACTTGTGAAAAATGAGCATTAAAATTAAAACTTACATTCTTATAATGCACTTATACTTCTCAGGCAAATCTAAAAATTAACATGGATACAATTTTAACAAGTTCTCTTCCCTTTATCTATTGAATCAGTGCTGGCCATCCCTGAATATAGCTCGATCAAGCGGCATATACCACCTCTTTCGTCTGTCTCTTTCCTTTCCGTTGTAAAGCGCTCAGGCTCTCCTGGGTTCTAAAGCGCGCGCTTGCTCCTGTGGGCATCAATTGGCATGCCTGTTTTAGAGCCTTCCTATGGATGTAAAAAATCTAATTCAAAACATAAGATTATTTAGGACCAATTAAAGAAGTACCTCATTTCTCACGCCTTCTATTCTGAAGGTGAATTCATGACATTCAACAACGCTTCATGAATAGCATATTTATCTTGTATTAAGTACCGATACTAACGCCTTATAGGCCTATTGTAATAGCTAGCATATTGAGCAACGTACGCCTCGTTACCAATGCTTTTAGGCATAGGTTGCATGATCCTTCAAGGCTCCACTCTAAAACAGTTTCCTTTTCTTGATAAACTGTGTCCATTTGGTGGTGGCTATCAGTTCAATTGAGCTCGTCTTTTCTCGCTTCCTCGCCATCCCTTCTTCAACCCACCCCTCGCTCTTTGAATCTTCACAGGTTTAGCAGATCCTGAGGGCGGGCTTTGAAGGAACGGTAACCGGTGGCTGGTCGAGGTTGGTGTTGCTAATTCTGAGGTAATTAACTTGCTCTCCTTTTGGTACAATAAAGGCACTTGCTTCTCTCACTTTAATCTGTCCTTACGCTGCAAGGTAAACGGCACTTTTCTTCACAAATACGCAAAAAGCAAGTTTTACTTGACTTTTACTAATAATCTATTCAGAACAGCCTGTTATCTTGTTATTCTTCTGCAGCTTCTTTTTTTCTCTTTCTTGTACCTTTATATTTATAAAGAATCTTGCAATTTCCCAAACGAATGGCCTTTGCGATTACAGTTCAAGATTTGTTTCATTAATATTTGTCTGAAATTCTTAATGTATGGTCATAGTAGCTTCTTCTTCTTCTTCTTCTTCTTCTTCTTCTTCTTTCTTACAATCTCTCCTACACAGATGATTCACGAGAATTTATCGTCACTTATGGAGCTTATTTCCGAAGACATTCTGAGCAAAAAAATGTCATATAAACATTTGTCCTGATCTCAATATTTTCAAAGTTACATTAATTTGAAGTTCTTAGTAAAATACCTTTTTCCTATAATTTTAAGGGTAAAAAAAATTACAGATAAAATTAACTATTCAGAAGTGTCATTACTTTAATTGGCTAGTGTTTTGAAGCTAAAAATGCGTTGGTAATTGCTTTGTACAGATTTTATTTTTCAATTTTTAACTACTCGTAAAAATGACATCATTCTTACGCACTTAACACAAAAATTGTTACAAATCATACGACTTTAGGAACTTCATTATTTATAGTTTAATTAAGCATCCTAATGCACAGTCTTAAAGAATTTACAAGAGTGATTTGTAACAAATGTTGCGATAAATGATTAAGAAAATGTAATTTTGTAGTTAATAATCGAAAGAAAAAATTCTATATGAAGCAACTATGGTATTCACGACACATTTTTAGGTTCAGAATACTAGCTAATTAAAGAAATGATACTCCTGAATAGTTCGTTCTTTATCTGTAATATTCGTTTACCTTTAAAACTCAAGAATAATGGTCTTTTACAAACAACTTCAAATTAATGTAATTCTGAAAATATTGAGATTAGTAGAAATGTTTATATGGCAATATCTTCGGAAATAAGCTCTGTAAGGAACGGCAAATCCTCGTGAATCTCCCTGTATATTATATTAAGGGCGTGTATACATATTTCGCTGGTATAATTAATAAAATTCAAAATATAATTTCCACATAATATCTTGAATTAATGTTGTACTGGAAATTGGTATAATGATAAGTCAATATTTCTATATTTTTCATTTGGTTATTTAACGATGCTGTATCATCTACGAGGTTATTTAGTGCCGATAGAATTGGTGATAGCGAGATTATATTTGGCGAGATGAGATCGAGGATTCGTCATAGATCACCTGACATTTGCCTTGTGGTTGGGAAACCCCTCAGGAAAAACCCAACCAGGTAATCATCCCAAGCGGGAATCGAACCCGCGCCCAAAAACAACTTCGAATTGGCAGGCAAGCGCCTTAGGTGACTGACTTACGCCGGTGGTTACTTCTAGATTAATAAACAATTTTCAGAATCCTAAAAAACGTTTATTGTAGAAGTAATCATATTGCTAATGGGGAAGGTGCAAATTCTGCAGTGAAAATAAGTTTCCATGATATATTTTACAATGTTCAGAATAGTAGTAGTTATCTCCCAAGAGCACGACGCAGAAATTACTCCTAGATCTATGATATGAGGGGTCAGAAGCAAAGGGGTATAAGTCCACTTAAGTCACTTTTTAGAAATGTGGTTGAAAGTACTTAAGCTTTCGTAAATTCCGTGAATTTTTTTATTTCTATCTTAGTGTGTTATACATGGTTAAAACATGCCTTCGCCAATAATATGTTAGATGATTTAGCATGCTAAGTAATGCCGAGTAGGCCTATAACATAGGAGAGCGACTATTTCTTAACGAACAATAAGGTGGTAGCCATATTTAACTTTTTTATTCTTGTTTCTTCTTGTTACAATAAACTACCACTTCTTTATGAACTTATGTTTGCAGTATCCAGAACTTTGCCAAATAAAAAGTATTCTGAAACCTTCAAAAAAGTATTCTCATTAATCCACTCGTTTAGGCGATTGAAGAATTTTCTACTCTTTTTCCTGAAAAAGATGTTAATGCAAACACTCGTGACGCCCCACTTCGATTACTGTGATATTCTGTTTACTGACCTAAGCGTTACTTCGGCGCAGAGACTAAAACGTGTTTATAATATGTGCGTCCGTTTCGTCTGCAATATTCGACGGGCTGATCACGTAACACAGCCGTGGCGAAAATGTGATCGTGCGCCGAGCCACTGTGTAAACTGCAACGTGCATAGCACCCATGAAGGGAGGCGGACACCCGAAGGGGAAGTGAAGCAACTGTCTGACTTATTAACGAATTTTCATTTTCCTTACGTCAAACACTTAAATATAATTTTATACAGTACAAGGCTACAAACTAATGTTTAGTGCGTGTAACGAAGAAAGAAATGAACAAGAAAACATAGGACACATTATCACAACCTAAAATTAACTGTCTTCAGAATGTCTCTGCGACAAAGTTTCAAAATCAGAAATTATGTCACTTACTGCCAGTCGTAGTTGATCACGAAGGTATTTGTCTGTCAGTTATGATCTAAATTTGGTTTTTACTATTTTCATTGTTGAAAATAATTTTTCACAAACGTAAGTTGTAGCGAACATGGCTTCAACAGAGCAAGCGAAAGAACGAAGCTTCGGATATTTCTTTTTTGGAAAAGATTTGAAAAGTTCAACATTTGTCAAGTCCTTACATCTAGCTTTCATTTAACATCACATTATAAATCTGTGCGTTTAAATTGAAGATCTAACCGCATTATTAGTACACCTGCTGCAAAAGGATCGACGTACAGCGATGATGATGATGATGATAATAATAATAATAATAATACTTAACATTTTAATGTTTCATGAGTAACATTTAGTGTAATACCATTTCATGTTATACAACTGTTTTCCTCGTAATACTTGTGAACAAATCATACATTTAATATTTTCATTATATTGTCAGCAAAAAAAATGCGTCCTCCCATCCTACTTGAAACTTTCGTTCTTGTAGAGGTACATGGTTTCGAGAGAGAGATTGCGACGATACGCCACTCGTAAGTCAGAAACAAATACAAATGGAACGGAGTTTGACTCCAGTGAGCGAGAGGGTGGGGGTTGGGGGAGGTAGGAAGCAAAATAAATGCACAGTTATCATTGCGAGCCACAATGTGCTCGCGAGTCACATTTTCGCCACGGCTGACGTAACACCATCCCTCGAAATGTTATCCTGGTTCCGTTAGACGATCATAGGAAAATCCACTGTCTTTCCCTTCTCTTTCACATATTGCATTTCTCCACTCCTGTCTATCTTGCGTCTCGTTTTCAAAATTTATCCACCCATCATAACCTAGACACACGATCACAACACTCCTCAATATTATCTATTTCCCCCACCGAACATCCTCATATTCATCTTTTTTCACTGTGGCTGTTCCTCGACTTTGGGATTCCCTACTGAGTAATGTCAGGGACTGTCAGACATCAAACCAATTTAAGAATAGGCTAAAGAAATATTTTTCTAACGATTCTTGTTAACAATAATAACCAGGGAAAGGATTTATATGTAAATACATATTTACTTATAAAGCTAATATAATTTATATTTTGCATTATCTTTATGTTTCACAATGTGTAGGGTTGAAAAATCCTACTTTTATTTTCCATATTTTTCCATATTTTAGAGTTTAGTACATATTTTCGTTAATTTCCATATATTTTCCATATTTCATATAAAACAGTCCATATTATATTAGGTTTAACAATAAAACAAAACAAAATTCCATTAACTTTTAAAAATACATTTCAACAATAGAGATTTAAACACATGTTCAGTAATCCCTTTAACATCAGAGTTATTTGAAAATTAGCAGTCCTATCAACAATGGGAAAGTAAGTTACAAAACTGTATTAATTTAATTTAAAATTTTTAACAGACTTCAGTTGTGCAGCTCAACAGTTAAATGCCAGTCAGAGTACACATAGGTTCAGTTTTGTAAATCATACTATAAAGACGGTAAATATGCCAAAAGTACGTCATTCAGTCAATTTAAAATCAAAACTAACAAGTTACATTTCAGAATTTAAAGAAGATGGTTTATCAACTGACAATAAAATATTATTTTGTAATTTGTGTCAGTGTGCAGTATCATCTACACAAAAGTTCCTGGTGCAACAACACATTACAACTAGTAAACATCAGGCCAACAAACAACTAAATTCCAAGCAGAGACAATTGTTTTTAACACAACCAACAACATCGAATGTAAGATCTGAGTTTAACATCGACCTGTGCCGTTCTCTCATCTCTGCTGATATTCCTCTCTACAAACTAAAGAATAAGGTCTTCAGGGAATTCCTTGAAAAATATACTCAACATACAATCCCGGATGAGTCAACACTTAGGAAGACGTATGCTCCATCCATCTACGATGAGACAATACAGAAGATAAGAGATGAAATTAAAGATAGTTCAATTTGGGTTTCCATTGATGAGACTCCCGACAAAGAAGGTAGACTTGTTGGTAATGTAGTTATCGGTTTGTTAAGTGAACAATATTCTGAACGAATTCTTTTACATTGTGATGTTCTAGAAAAGTGCAATAACAAAACTATAGTTAAACTGTTCAACGAAGCTATGGGTATCCTGTGGCCAAAGGGTATTATGTACGATAATGTGTTATTCTTTATTAGCGATGCTGCCCCTTATATGGTCAAAGCTGGACAAGCATTATCTGTTGTATATCCTAAATTGACTCATTTTACTTGTGTGGCGCATGCATTTCATCGTGTGGCAGAAGTGGTCAGAGACAATTTCCCTAAAGTAGATTTGTTGATTTCATCAGTGAAAAAAGTATTTCTCAAAGCTCCCAGTAGAGTTAACGTGTTGAAAGAAATGTACCCTGAAATTCCATTGCCACCAAAGCCAATTTTAACTAGATGGGGTACATGGCTAGAAGCAGTTGAATATTATGCCGAACATATAGACTCTATTAACAATGTTCTCCTTGCATTGGACTCTGAAGATGCAGTCTCAATTGATACTGCGAAAACAGTTACCTGTGACATAAGTGTGAAGAATGACTTAGCTCACATTCAGCATACATTTTCATGCATCATAAAAACGCTCAAAAGTCTCCAAAATAGGCACCTTTCACTATCTGAAAGTTTTGAAATTATAAATAGTACTGTGGAACAACTGAATCGTGGTAGAGGTAAAGTTGCAGATGCAGTAAGAGCTAAGGTGGACACTGTACTTTCAAAAAACCCTGGATATGAAGAACTACAAAAGGTTGTTGCTGTGATGAGTGGTGAATCAACAGTGAAGATTAACTTGGACTTATCCCCAGCAGACATTGTGAAATTGAATTATGTACCAGTTACTTCTTGTGACGTCGAACGCTCTTTTAGTCAGTATAAATCTATCCTCAGAGACAATAGAAGAAGATTCACTTTTCAGCACTTGAAAGAAATGTTTGTAACCTATTGTTATGGTAACAGACAATAAAAATTGTGTTTTGTTGAAACTACATTGGAAGATAAGGTACGTCCATTATATTTTTTGTTTAGTTTGATTAAAATGTACCAATATTTAACGTACATAGTCATTTTTTTATAATTTTAAGTCCATATTTAATTCCATATTTTGGTAAAAATCCATATTTAATTCCATATTTTGGTTAAAATAACTACATATATATTTACATATTTCATATATTTTTAGTCCATATAAATCCGTTCCCTGATAATAACTGTTTCAGGTTTCTCAATGTTTAATGGTTATATATATCTCAGAATAAATATAAATTATTATTATTATTATTATTATTATTATTATTATTATTATTATTATTATCACTATTTCTTACCAATGTTTATTATTACCACACTAAAATTACTTATCCAACTTTCATTATTTACTTTCATGTTGTTTAAGAGAAGTATTATATGATATTCTTATTGAATTTTGTATTTCCAAGAAACTAGTTCGAATAATTCAAATGTGTCTTAGTGAAACATATAGCAGAATCCATATAGGCCAGTTTTTATCTGATGCTTTTCCAATTCACTGCGGGCTAAAGCAAGGAGATGTAGGCCCTATTATCACCTTTACTTTTTAACTTCGCTCTAGACTTCTAGAGTATGCCATTAGGAAAGTTCAGGATAACAGACAGGGTTTGGAATTGAACGGGTTACATCAGCTGCTTGTTTATGCGGATGACGTAAATATGTTAGGAGAAAATCCACAAACGATTAGGGAAAACACGGAAATTTTACTTGAAGCAAGTAAAGCGATAGGTTTGGAAGTAAATCCTGAAAAGACAAAGTATATGATTATGTTTCGTGACCAGATATTGTACGAAATGGAAATATAAAAATTGTAGATTTATCTTTCGAAGAGGTGGAACAATTCAAATATCTTGGAGCAAAAGTAACAAATATAAATGACACTCGTGAGGAAATTAAACTCAGAATAAATATGGAAATGCGTGTTATTATTCGGTTGAGAAGCTTTTGTCATCTAGTCTGCTGTCAAAAAATCTGAAAGTTAGAATTTATAAAACAGTTATATTACCAGTTGTTTTATATGATTGTGAAACTTGGACTCTTACTTTGGGACAGGAACAGAGATTAAGGGTGTTTGAGAATAAGGTTCTTAAGAAAATATTTGAGGCTGAGAGGAATGAAGTTACAGGAGAATGGAGAAAGTTACACAACGCAGAACTGCACGCATTGTATTCTTCACCTGACATAATTAGGAACATTAAATTCAGACGTTTGAGATGGGCAGGGCATGTAACATGTATGTGCGAATCCAGAAATGCATATGGAGTGTTAGTTGGAAGGCCGGAGGGAAAAAGACCTTTGGGGAGGACGAGACGTAGATGGGAGGATAATATTAAAATGGATTTGAGGGAGATGGAATATGATGATAGAGACTGGATTAATCTTGCACAGGATAGAGACCGATGGCGGGCTTATGTGAGGGCGGCAATGAACCTTCGGGTTCCTTAAAAGCCATATGTAAGTAAGTAAGTTGTTTTATGGTCTAGATATTAATGTAATAACTATGTAACCAATTGTATTCAATTAGATTTAGAGTCTGGCTGGGCGGAAGAGAAGGCCTACTGACCTTAGCTCTGCCAGATTAAACAAATAAATACTGTAATTAAATTATTATTATTATTATTATTATTATTATTATTATTATTATTATTATTATTATTATTATTATTATTTAAGACTAGGAACTTACTTTAGAATAACATTATAGCTATTCTTCAATTTCCATTCTAAAATAAATTCATTATCAACATTTTTAACAGGAACTGAGTTTCATCTGCTTTAAAATCCTGTCTTTATATTTTTGCCGGCGACATATTGACGCAGATGTACCCACCCGCATACACAGAAGTACCAACATAATTTATGAGGCTCAGGACTCATGCTATATAGTATCTTCAGGTTGGCAGCATGTTGTTTAGTGGTCTTTGGATACCGGGAGTGAAATAAGCGTCACCATAAATCAAAATATTACTATTTCGTACACCAAAACCAATTTGGCAGATGCGACATGGTCTCTTAGCGTCGCGATTTACGGCTGCAGAGATGAGTGAGATCCACACGAATGCGTGCTCTGTGTCTTGCTGAGTGACGATTTGTGCCATTCTCAAATAGGCCTACTGTAGCTACAGTAATTCACTATAAACTGTAATAATGCATGAAATGGAATTGAAATACATAGTTTAGGAATTGCGTTAGTAATAACATATAACAACTTTTAAAGACTGTTGCAATAGATAAGTCGATGTTGAGTAGGCTTATCTCTCAGATTTGTGACGAATCTAATGAAATTTAGTTCTTTCTGAACAATCTCCTTCTTCTTCTTCCCTTCAAGTATTAGGCCATATGGCCTGTTACGATCTACCAGTTGAATTTTCAATCCAGCGCTTCTTTGGACGACCGAGAGATCTCTTCCCGTTTGGACGATAGTGGAGCATGACTTTTGTGGATTCTATCTCTACACATGCGATGCAGATGATTTATTCAGTTGTTCCGATAATGTTTTACGTGATTAATTACAGGTTCTAGTTGTAATTCTTCCATTACATCTTCATTGCGTTTGTGATCCCATTTCGTATATCTGCTGTATATCTCATAAATTTCATTTCATTGCCCGTTATTCTGCTTTCGTCTTTCTTCCTCAATGTCCATGCCGTAACAAAGCACAGGTCTCGCTAAGGTCTTGTATTGGTGAATTCTAGTATGTCTTTGTACTAGGGAAGAGTTCATAATGTTGTTAATTATTCCCGCTGCTACTTTCTGAATAATTGTTTAATAATATATATGTCTGTGAGACATGGAAGGTGACGCGGTGTAAGTCCCTACTCCGGAAATGCTTATTGGGTGGGTCTAATTTACACTCTCCAGTACTCGCGCGGCATACATTTGTAACACACTGCTGTTTATTACGTCATCACACCTCTGCTTTAAATGATGATAGCGTAAAATTTTCTGTAGCTTCTTGTCACTGTTCAGCTTTTATATCTAGAGTAGCGATGACCAAACTGGGTATCATGATTACATCGTGTAATCAAAGAGATTCATACTGGTAAGGGAAATTTCCTGTACGCTGGTCTCTATGTCGCTCACGTACTGAAGGTAAGCAGTGTCGGTACCACGTCGTTCTGTCTCTAGCAGGAACAGAAGGTTTCGTACAGAATGGGAAGAGGAATTTATTCGCTGTTCCGTTGGGGAAAATGTAATATGTTGCTTTCTCAACGGTTCAATTAGTAGGCCTAATAGTATTTAGAAGCGACATTACAGGGCATTACGCTGAATACACAGGCGTAACAGGTATTATTATTATTATTGTTACTATTATTACTATTATTATCATTATTATTATTATTATTATTATTATTATTATTATTATTATTATTATTATTATTATTAATCAGCAAGTGTAACCATAATTCTCTTATACGAGCCTGAATATATAGGCCTACATCTTCCCTTGAAAGATAATAGTAATATGCGTTAAAAGAGCGGTATGTTAATGTTTTCATGTTCGAGGAAATTAAAAAAGCTCAACTACGTTTCGCTTTTTCAATCTTTTCCTCGAACATGAAAACAAACATACCGCTCGTGTATCGTACATTATTTTGTGCGAAGATCGTTTATTACATACCTGAAAGAGGAATTTCTAATTAGTTGCAATGAAATCTCCATCTTGGTTTCTGTTCAATGACGGCAACTTTGGAAAACAAATATATCTATCTTCAACATTGTTCCTATAAAATGTTTTCTGTGTTTACTATACTGCAGCAGGCCGTGATATACGTCTGCCTTTTTTTTTCCCCCAGTCTATGATGAGTCTGGAATCTTGTTTATTTTTTCACGGCTTCTTTAAATGTTACTTGCATTACAAATGCAGTAACTTTTGTGGTGTTGTAGAGTTTACTTAATTTTTGCAAATATTTAAAAACAATAATTAACAGTGCAATTTAGGTGAAATTGCAGTGGCAATTATTACTATATTGAACGTCTCTAAAAATAATATGTTAAAAGCTTAAAGCAGTAAAATCAATATGTCACTTAAGCGATAAGAAGAGGGAAATTGTTATGTGTGTTACGTTGGGAATACTGAATGTGGTATTTCACACTTACCGCGTATTGGTTTTGTGCGGAAAGCAAGCAAATACGCACGATCTCGCACAAAATAATTACTAGAGTAGGCCTACGCTATATCTCCGGTTTCATCCTCTTTTAATCTTTTGATGACTTATCAGTTATTTACTAGTTATTGATTTAATAATAATAATAATAATAATAATAATAATAATAATAACAACAACAATGGCAATACTAATAACAACAACAATGGCAATACTAATAACAATACTGATAGCATTACCAGTAGCAGCAGCAGTAGTAGTAGTAGTAGTAGTAGTAGTAGTAGTAGTAGTAGTGGTAGTAGTAATAGTAGTAGTCATAATAATAATAATAATAATGACAATACTAATAACAATACTGATAGTATTACCAGTAGCAGCAGCAGCAGCAGCAGCAGTAGTAGTAGTAGTAGTAGTAGTAGTAGTAGTATTAATAATAATAATAATATTAATAATAATAATAATAATAATAATAATAATATTAATAATAATAATAATAATATTAATAATAATAATAATAATAATAATAATAATAATAATAATAATAATATAAGGAAACTGATTGAATATTACTTGTTAGTGTAGGAATGAAACAAGCTATTAAACTCCAAGAACTGAAATCAGTCATAAATCAACGTTATGAAGAGAAAGATGACATAAATAAAATGTAAGGAAGCCAGCTATCTAGTGGCGAACGAAATAGGTCGTTCTCTTAAACCTTCCAACGGAGGAGAGTTTTATAGAAGTGTAATGATCAAAGTGGCTGAAATAATTTGTCCAATGAAAGTTGTTAATTAATTTTGAAAATTGCGCTTTCTCGAATAAATATCCAGAGGAGAATTCAGAAGATTTCTGATTGTGTTTATGAGGAATATTTAAAAAAGAAAGCAAGAAAGTTTATATATATTTTATTGGTTCTTGATGACAGTAGTGACATTACTGATATAGCAAAAATTGCGATTTTTAGTAGCGGGTTGATGAAGAACTCAATGTTAGTGCACGAACCACCTCTGGTTGTAGTTTTCATGCCAAGTACCTCTCCCCCGTTTCTTTACTTCATAGACTGTCTCTCGCGCGTAATCACTGCCGTTCGAATTTTGGTCACCGCTGGTCTAGAGTATTTGGATGTAATTGTGACTCTTTTCTGTGTAGCAATATATATGTTTTTAGAATGGATTACAAATTGTAAAATTGAACCCAATAGTGACTTAAATTTTAGGAGTAGAAAATAAGTCAAGAGTGTAGTTTATAATATATAAAAACGCAATAACAATAATAACAGTAGAGTTTTCTTATTACATCGTTTGCATCATAATACTGACATCATTTGTTTAAATATTAAATGTTATAATGTTATATCATAAACAGTTTAATAGAATCAGTAATCGTGCTATACATATGTTGTAAAATTACATATATCAAAATCAGTTGAAAAGCAAAATCTTACTATATGGCATACAGATACAAATGATTAAGTAATTGTAACCTTTAAATTCAAAAAGAATAATGTAGTTTTATTCTTACAACAATAACTCTTCACTTTCTACAATTCAATTCTACTCCCGTCAACAATGGGATTTCCACTCCACACAGTAACACAGTATTTGTTATTGCAATCCACAGACGACAATGACAATTTACTTGGATTATTGAGAACAACAATGAACTGTGAATTTTAACTAATGTTTACAAAGCACTATTTACAAACCAGAACTGTCAGTTCTCAGTTCATAGTTCGTTTGCCTTGGCTAGTTCTTCTAGCTCAGTCACTCAAGTTCACAGTATCTCGAACCACAGACCTTCAGAGACAGTCCACTGAACCTCGAACTCAGGTCCCCCAACTGCGGTCCACTGCACTCGAACTCAGGACTTCGGACGCTCGCAGAGCTGCGTCGGACTCCGGTCTCGAAGCTGGCTTCACTGCTACACAAGACTGGCTGGCTTGCTCTCCACTGACCATAGCAACACTGCTACTAACTAAACTGCTCAAGTTCACCCGCGTGTCGTAATTTATAACCTAACTACAATGCTATAAATTTCCACGGGTGTCCAGAGATAGCATTCTCGAATAATCTGGATTTCTCTCCTTTCTGCCGCGGTCGCTCTCTCCCCTCTCTTCTCTCCGTCATAGCACATGCCCCAGGAAGCAGATGCGCGCGCAACCCGCCCAAAACACGGCCGACTTAGCCCTTCCTCCGTCGGTCGTGAGATCTCACGTGGCCGTCACATAATATATCAAGATAATAAAAACGGGAAAAAAAATAACAGAGAGGAGAAATAAATAACAACTTAATCATTAGGACTATTTAGAGAGTTCCACAAGGGTCTAGTTCTGTTCAATAAAAAAATTTCTAAGTAGAGTGTACTTCAAAGATTTTAGGTAGGTATGCAATGGAACGCTGCTATTCACACAAATGCATGTGTACTATATATTCGCAGGTATCTATTTATCCATCTAGCTATTAATATATCCATCTATCCATTCATCCATCCACCCATCAATCCATGCATCTACCCAACCGTCCATCCAACCGTCCATCAATATATCCATTCATCTGTCTGTCTGTCTGTCTGTCTATCTATCTACCTATCTATCTATCCATCCTTCCATCCATCCTTCCATCCATCCTTCCATCAATCCATCCATTCATCCATCTATCCATCCATCCATTCATCCATCAATCCATCCATTCATCCATCCATCTATCCATCTATTTTTCCATCTTGCCATCCATCCATCCATCCATGCAACCATCCATCCATGTCTTTATTTATTTCCTTATTTTTTTCATTTCTTAATTTAAGCACAATATAAAATTTTAACATTTCCATCCATTTAGCCTATATCTATAAATGCTTAATTTTCTTTAAACAGAATGAGAATAGATACAACAAGAATTCTGACTTTCATAATCATAGCATGCGAAATGCACATCTGGTCACTATCGAAAATCATCAAAGTGAAGGTGAAGCAGATTTTAACTGATCAATGCTTTTATTCAGTAAAAAATTCTTAAATTACAATATATATAATACTACTTGATATTTTTAAATACATTTTTTTATCTATAATGTATTTTAATCTAATTGTGTTTTAATCTAAAACGTATTTTACCAATTTTTTTAATTATATGTACATCCTTGTACTGTATATAGTAATGTATTGAATAAACAATCAATCAATTCTTTCTTTATTTATTTAGTTATTATTTATTTCATTTCTTTATTTATTTCTTCATTTATTTACTTATTTATCTATTGACCTATTCATTTATTAATTTATTTACTCAACCACTCATTCGTTTATTAATTTATTTGCCTATTTATCTATTTACGTACTTATCTACTTATCAATTTATTTGTTTACTTAATTTTATTTTTTTCTTTCTTTTTTATTTATTTAATTTGTTTGTTTATTTATTCATATGTTTATTCATTCGTTCATTCGTTCATTCATTCATTCATTCATTCATTCATTCATTCATTCATTCATTCATTCATTCATTCATTCATTCATTCATTCATTCATTCATTTATTATGTACTTATTTATTTATCTATCTATTGTTAAATGTTTGACATTCCACAATTCATTCTCCCTATTCCAATACGTATACTACAGCAAATCACATGTTGAAAGAAATAAGAATTTCATTCTGCCACATCACAGTAATGATTACGGGAAAGTACTGCATGAAGTTTGTAATCGTGCGTCGATATGATTCTGTGGGGGAGATAAAACTCACCCATGGGGACCCGCTGTCCCTGCAGGTACACGAAGGTGCATTGTCTGCTCTGTGGCTGTATAGCTGCACCATTCAGCCAGTAATGAGCTCCTGGATATGGGTCGCTTACATAATTAAACTCGCCGTTAATTAGCAATGAATCAAACGTAATTCAAATCAGCGACAAGACTCTCGATTCGATCCCTCCCCATGAAAAACTGTTAACAGCACAATGCGTCTCGTGCTTTGTGTGTATTCGGCGAACTGAAATCAAAGCAGCAATAAAAATGAGACTATGAAAATGACACACACTTTCTCATTATACGTTTCATGTGGTTCGCAACAGTTCAGTTCCTTTGTCATGTTTAGCGACGACACAATATGAACTGTTTAACCTATAGTTCATTTTCAGAAAGCACACATTATTTCAATCATTTGCTGTGCACCAAAATAAGGTGCACTTTCGTTTACTGTACCACGCTCAAAAGTAATTGTCTATAATTAAAAAATAAGTCGTTCAAATCCTTTTATAAATTTTAAGATTTAAATACAGAGCGTTCTCAAGGAAAAAGATTCGCTCAGATAAATATCGGCCTTTTAATGTTACAGATCGAACGCAATTGCCGAGGAATTAGTGTGTACATTTTCCATGGATCTAGCGTGGGAAGATTTTGTATTGTTGGTATGGACAGAAAACACAAGCTGAAGGTCAAGGTTAAACCATTAGTATACAACTGACTTTCATAGAGTGAAGTTCAGTTTAGTTCGTGGATAATGTCATACAAAGTAGAGTTCACACCTGTGGAGTAACGGTCAGCGCGTCTGGCCGCAAAACCAGGTGGCCCGGGTTCGAATCCCGGTCGGGGCAAGTTACCTGGTTGAGGTTTTTTCCGGGGTTTTCCCTCAACCCAATACGAGCAAATGCTGGGTAGCTTTCGGTGCTGGACCCCGGACTCATTTCACCGGCATTATCACCTTCATATCATTCAGACGCTAAATAACCTAGATGTTTATACAGCGTCGTAAAATAACCCAATAAAATAAAATAAAAAATACAAAGTAGAACAGCGAATTTTCATTTTTCATCTTCATTACACAAATAGCACAAGAAAATAGATACAATCTCAATATAATAGACGTAAAAAGACAAAACATAATTACAAGAAATATAGCAATACAATAGAAACACAAGAACACAAAAAAAAGCATTACACTAACATACGAAAACGAAAACAAACAAGATCTCATCCTCATTCAGGAAATTAAATACAGGACACTACTAAACTACTACTGCCACTACTACTACCATTACTATAATTACTATACTACTACTACTACTGCCACTGCTACTACTACACTACTACTGCCACTACTAAACTACTACTTCTACCACTACTAAACTACTACTTCTACCACTACTACTACTGCCACTGCTACTACTGCCACCACTATTATTACTACTATACTACTACTGCCACCACCACTACTACGACTACTACACTACTACTGCCACCACCACTACTACGACTACTACACTACTACTGCCACTACTACTACTACTATTATACTACTACTTCCACTACTACTACTGCCACCACCACTACTACTACTATACTACTACTGCCACCACCACTACTACTACTACTTCCACTACTACTACTGCCACCATCACTACTACTACTACTGCCACCACCACCACCACTACTGCCACCACCACCACCACCACCACCACCACCACTACTGCCACCACCACCACCACCACTACTACTATACTACTACTTCCACCACTACTACTATACTACTACTTCCACCACTACTACTATACTACTACTTCCACCACTACTACTACTAAACTACTACTTCCACCACTACTACTACTACTACTACTAAACTACTACTACCGCTACTACTATACTACTGCCATTACGAAACTACTACTACTACCGCCATTACTAAACAACAACTACTACTACACTAATGCAACTACTACTACCATTACTAAACTACTACTACTATACTACTGCCACTACTGAACTATTACTATTACTGCTACTACTACTACTACTACTACTACTACTACTGCTCCTGCAACTACTACTACTGCTAATAATAATAATAATAATAATAATAATAATAACAATAATAATATTGTTGTCCACCGCTGTGCAGAAACTATTAGCATGCCTGGTCCTGAAACGAGCGAGTCCGGGTTCAAACCCTGGTTGGGACAAGTTACCAGGTTGATTTTTTCCAGGGTTTTCCCTCAACCCATTAAGAGAAAATGCTGGGTAACTTTCGGCGCTGGATCCTGAACTCATTTCGCTGGCTTTATTACCTTCACCTCATTGAGACGATAGATAACCACAGCAGTTAATAAAACTTCGTAAATAACCAATAAAAAATAAAAAAAACAATAATATTTTTAGTATAATAGATACCTTGAATAGCGATCGGGCTATGTAACGCGAGATGTAACTCCGATTTTTGCCACCAATGGCAGTAACACTTGCTTGCAAGTTCAATACTCCCTCGTTCATATGCATTTGTGCTGCACCATTTACCATTCTAGTAAGTTTATCATTATTGATATACAATGATCGTTTATTAAACTGGAGTAGGAAAGGAAACAGTAAGTTTCCTGTACCGATTCTGGAATCCTGAAATCGATATTTCAGTAGCAATTGCAAATATCCAATCAAACTCCTGTGTGAATAATCAATCTTTGCTTCTCTTTTCAATTAAATTTATATTTTTTATGACGAACTACTCATGGAATTACATCAGAATATGAAACCGATAGCCTGCCTCATAGTCATGTTATTCATAAATGATTACAATCCTTTACTTAAGGGGAGGCACAGGTGAAATTTTCGAACAAAACTGAAGAAATAATGAAAATTTGGTTTTTTCCATTTTTATTATCTTTATTTTGATATTCCGATGTTAATTTTTTATTTTGTGCCCTTAAAAGTATGAAATTAAAACCAAGATAACTGTATTACTATATTATTCCCATAATAAACTAATACTTATCATTATTTATATACCTTCTCTGAACATATAAATAAAAAGAAATATTGAAAATTTCTTACAATATGGTGCATGGAGCATTTTATATCAAACGATATAAAGTTTTATAAAATTATTAATATTTACAGAACTATTGTACTTAGAAAGTTGAAACTTGGTATGTCTATTACTAATAACATACTTAGTATCCATGATCAATTTCAAACAAATCCGATAAATTTTGTGGATTTTGAAATATTCACCTCTGCCTCCCCTTATAGCCCTTTTAAATTCGACAACAGTTGAGATACGATTGTTAGATAATATTGGACTAAAAATCGAACTCCGGTCTCCTTCTGCAAGTGACTCAGCTACAGCTCGACTAAAATATCAAGTTTTGAGAAACGGAAATAGAAAACAGCAGTGAAATTCAGTTTCTGTCCGTTGTACAACATTGACACCAAATTAGTGGTGATAAGCACGCATCACACAAGAGTAATTTTTTTATGGACAAAATGTAGCCGACGTTAAAATATTTAATGAGAGAGCCTAACATAAAAGGCTTTTTAAATTGAAATTGTCAGGCAACGCGTTCAAACATCCACCCAGTGTTCCTGTTCAGGTTCAATTATTACAAACTGTGAAAACTTCTAAACGTGGAAATCAAATTTCAGTAGCAAATAACAAATGAACAACGACGGTCCGTTCCCATTAGCTTGCTACATTCGCAGGTCGCTTCGCTAGTTGCGTAGATCCCATTATCTTCTCATGAACACAAACTTCAAAGACTTTGACAGGCGTCTCTCGTTGGCTGGATGGTCGGCCGGCCGAAAGCACACACACCAAGTTTCGCTAGTTTGTTTGATCTGCTATAGTGCCTCAAGTACACACAAGAACAACTTGTTGGAATGTTTAACAGTTATCGCTGAGCAAACGCAAAAGATTACCGAGTGAAGTACTTGCAGCAAGTCGATGATGAACGCCATTCAAAGGCAAGTTAGGTTCAATTCCTCGTTGGAAGGGTGGAACTATGTACTGTACAACGAGTTTTGATCTACTTCATTAAAATGCATGGGGATAAAATGAAATAACATTGTTACTTGTATTATTATCACAACCGCCACATTATTCTTATTATACGATCACAACCGCCATCATCATCATAATCATCATCCAAATCATAAACATTACCACCACCAGCACTAAAAATTAACCTCCTTAGTAAGTCATTCTAATTATACCGACGTTAACGGTCACTGACTACACAGTAATTTCGTTCTTTAGACATTCATCCTCATAACGCTGTATTTTCATAATAATTTCTTCCTACTGCCTAACATTATTTAAAATATAATTGTTTAATTAATGGTTCATAGTATTTTACTGTTTAATTCATAAGTAACTTCTGTGTACACGTAAATTTTATCCAATTGAATTTGTTGAGATCTTTGTAATTTGTAAGTTCATTCATATTATATATATTGAGAGGTACAACAAAACCTCCTCTCTTAACCTCCTCTCTTAACCTCCTCTTAAAACGGGATGCTACCGGGATGTTACTCGCCAGATGTCGTTGGTGCATCGGGTTATTGGGATGTGCGCAGTGGAAGACTTTACAGAATAAACAGTGTGAATTTATGGTAACAAATATAATTAACAAATAATAAATAACAAGTATATGAATGAGTTGATGGAATAAAACATGAATATGTGAAGTTGAATAAAGAGAAATAATATACTAAACTGATCTCAAACACAACAATAAATAGAGTCCAGAACCTTCGATACTTTGATCGTTAATCGGCTAATATACTTTCAAAGTCTTAATTCAATCTAAATGGGCAAGTTCCAATAAGTTCATGACTCACAAAATATTCCACGCTGGATCATTCACACAACATCTCAACCAACATATAAAACAACTTAACACCAATGTCCAGCGATTTCCATAAACTCTTACTCACTGCCTAATTAGATTTTAAAAGTTGTACCTAAAGTCTAACTAGTAGACTCAACATATTGATTCGATAACTCACAGAAAGTAACCTCAAGTAAAACAGTCACACACACATAGTCAATGTGCACATAATTAACTAAAGCTTGACTCTTAATTACAATCTGCACATACTATAAATCTCTGTACTATCACAATGAACCTGATATCCGAGAGAGAGAGAGAGAGAGAGAGAGAGAGAGAGAGAGAGAGAGAAATATATAAAGAACGACAATAGCTCCGAATTCACGTACCCATTTAAATAACAAACTGGAATTCAATATACTCAGAATTATAAGTCGAATCGTGTAGAAAGTAATACTCAGTTTGGAATACAATGTACTAGAATAATCAACAAAGCAATTTGACTGCAATGCAATTTCGTTACATACTTTATTACGATATAAGCAACACCTTTCATTAATCAGCACAATTCGCCACGCTATCTTGGAACCTCAATACCATGTATCTATACAATATCCGCGTAACCTAATACGCACGCAAAATCAAACCGCGAAACCACTTCGCCTAATCTGTAACATTACTACGTACCAATACGACGTAATTCGCGACGACTACAAAACCTCACCCAATCTCTCCCAATATGACGTAACTCGCCACGACTACAAAACCTCACGCAATCTCTCATACACGAACCAAGACATCATCTGTAGCGAATGCTCCCCATATACAATTCAGCAAATATATCGTAAGCAAATGTAACAAAGTACCAAAATAAGTTCGTAATTTTGACGTAACTACTCCATGATAAATCCAATACAACCTTGTACATCACGACTGACTTCCTGAATGAAGTTAACTATTCCACTTGTTCTCGAAACAACCTTCCGCGTCGGCCGTAAGTTCCTGAGTGAAGTGCTACTATTCCACTAATTCTCGGAGAAACCTTGCGGGTCGGCCGTAAGTTCCTGAGTGAAGTTAACTATTCCACACATTCTCTGAGCTACCTTCCACGTCGAAAGTGAATTCCTGAATGAAGTGCTTTCCTGCTAAACGTAAAAACGAAACCTCACTTCTCTCTCCGTCAATTGTTTGAAACCCAAGCCGGCCAATAGGAATTTAAATATCAAAATGGAAAGGAAAAAGATGGCGCTATCGACGGAGTCCCAGCAATGCGAATCTCTGTCGGTGATGTAGCAGACGAGATGATCTTCTGATGCGTCGAGCTCGGCTCAATATATAATGTTACTGTAAATGTACGAAGACCGGTAAATCTTAGAATTTACCGGTATAACCTAACATTTACCATTACAGTGCGGTAAAATCCCGAAATATCTTATTAGATGTATGATGGTCCATACTTCATTAAATGCATGAGGATAAAATGAAATAACATTGTTACTTGCATTAATTTTTATTATCACGATCATAACCGCCATTATCATCATTATAATCATCATCCGAACCGCAAACATTACCACCACTACCACTAAAGGTTAACCTCCTTAGCAAGTCATTCTAATTATTCCAACGTTAACGGTCACTGACTACACAGTAATTTCGTTCTTTAGACATTCATCCTCATAACGCTCTATTTTCATAATAATTTCTTCCTACTGTCTAACATTATTTAAAATATAATTGTTTAATTATTTGCTCATAGTTTAATTCATAAGAAACTTTTGTATACACGTACATTTTATCCAACTGAATTTGTTGAGATCTTTGTAATTTGTAAGTTCACTCATATTATATATATATATATATATATATATATATATATATATATATACACATATATCTTATATGAGCCGTTCAGAGCAGAAGTGGTGTAAGTCAAAAATGGGTAATGAAGGTTAAAATAAACATTCTGTAAAATAGAGCGCAAAGTAGCAATTAATATTCAATTTATTTAACCTTTTAGTAATCAGTGGACAGCAAGAAGGACGTATTAATTGCTACTTTGTGGTGTATTTTACAGAATTTTTACTTTAAACTTCATTAACCAATTTTGATTTACACCACTTTTGCTCTGAACGGCTCATATATATATATATATATATATATATATATATATATATATATATACTTTTGTCAGTTGAGTGGAAAAGAAGGCCTTACGGCCATAACTCTGCCAACTAAAATAAAATCATTATTATATCGTTATCATCATCATCATCATCATCATCATCATCATCATCATCATCATCATAAGTCATGTCAGCTTTCGTATTCCTACTAAAGAATTTAGAGTTCACAAAATTTTCTATGCTAGAAATTCTAAATGTCTTTCTCCGGTCTCTAGCATAAAAAAGTCAATATGCAAGGTTGTGATTTCGATCCCTTTAATGTATAGTACTGATTAATTGACAAATTATTTAATTACGTTATTATAATTTGTACATTTTGGCATTTTATGTTTCTTTATGATGCTTTATTAATTCAACACTGATAATTTTAATCCTTATTAATATTATATCTCTATTTTAACTTTAATATTATATTTATCATTTTAATCTCTATTAATATTATATTTGTATTTAAGCTTTAACATTCTAATAACATTTGCATTATTTGTTTTATTGTATTGAATGTGCTGATCTATAATAGGCCAACGACTGTTGATCAGCACACAAATATCAATAAATAATAATAATAATAATAATAATAATAATAATAATACTAATAATAGTATTACTAGAATTTTTTTAAAGTCTATTCAAGAAAATAGAAACAAATTATTTATTTTAAAAAGGACAAAGGTATTCCTAATTCCCCATAGTATTCCATATTACTCCTGAAATATGTCTGAAAATATTTAAATGAAAACAAAAGTGTTTGAGATTATGGAGTTTTACAAAAAGCGATTAACGGAATACATTTTGAGTTGTCTTAGCACAGAGTGATACAGGTTTCCTTCAACGCATTTCACTTAATTTTACAGAAAGAAAAAAAGTATTCCATATTACCTGAAGTTTCTCTACTTATGGGTAACCGCTGTACGCAGAAAACAGACAGACGGTATGCCTAAAATAGCTTTCCTGTATCAAGGAAACTGAAAACATGTGTTTCCATGAAAATCTCGAATAATTGCAGTATCACAATTCAAAGACCTATTTCATACAATGAGAAATAAAAAATGCCAAAGTGAAGTAAGCATGTATTACAGCTAATGGCATGTAAGTATCTTGTACGAATGAGGAGGGCAATATTCTTAGGAGAGAGAAAACAAACTTAGAGTAAAAAAAAATAGATAGGCTTATATTGAAATTCCAATTCAGCAGGCCAAAAATCTAATTGAATTGAAATAGAAGCTGTTTTTGCCGAATTGCAGTGGCTTAGAGATAATGAATTGAAAATGTTTTAATTACGCATGGGGAGAAATAAAAGAATACCGTTATAGATTTCCGATCAACATAAAATCAATTTGGAGTTCTTTAATGAACACTGCGGAATTTGTTTACTGAATTAAAATGAACGCTGAAGAATTTGTTACGTTTCATGAACTATTTGTAGGCCTATGATGGGTGTTAGAGATTACTAGGGACCGGATTTTCATGTAAGATCAAGGTGTGAAATATGTACATATTTATGTAAGAAAAATAAGCTGAATATGTACCAAAATATGTAAAATCATGAAAATATTTAATCTGGCAGATATAGGATAGGTAAGACTCTCCAGTTGTCATTTCATAGAGCATTCGACTTTTTTACCGCACACTTGACACATTACTATATTTCCAACTGTAGTGAAAGCTTCTTCCATCGCAATTCATTATTTTATTTTTGTCGTTAGGGTTGAAGATACAGGAGCCAATTTAGTTAGTTAAAAGCAGTAGATAAACTCACTTGCACTTTATATTGTAATTAATAAAACTAGAGAACTGAGTGAAATGAATGACACAACAGTACTGCATGTACCTACTGTTTCGCTGTACCGGATTAGGAGAAAATAAGAGGAGATGTGGGACATATACATTTTAGCTGCTTCCTGTAAGAAACAAAGTACCTACTAAAATCTCAAACTATAGGCATTTACAAACTGTTGTTTGAAAAGTGAAATTCCTGTCTCATTCAGAAAGGTAGGATTATTCCAGCTGAGAACCATATTTAATAATTGCTCCGAAAATCCCATTTCCGTATAGGTCTATCTAAATTTAAAGTAAAGAGGTCAAGCAATAACCTGAAAAGCTATTTATTTTAATCTTTCAACATCTTTCCAGTTTGTTCCTTTATTTCAGCTCCTTTTCAAAAGTCGGCTACTTTATTGCGGCTCATGCCAGACTTGAAACGGGTTTTCCCTGAAAGGGTTAGGAAGAGGGTGGGTAAGGTTGAAAATTGCATGGGAACGGCTTGTTAAGACGTGTGCAGAACAATTATAATTGGAGACAAATCATGTCGTTCTCGTCCCACTTCACCGCATGAAGGCAACGCTACTTTCTGAGTGATTTTTACAATACAAGGTAGTTGTATGAGAAAGGTTGCCTTTTGTTCACTCATATTTATAGTGGGCGATATGGGGTGAGTCCCTCTTTTACTTCCTGGAACTAAGAATGTTATGTTTCGTCCCGAAATATGTTCTTTCTTGCGTACGTAAAAAGCTTTTTAAATCTGTGTATTTCAAATTGTAAACTTCCCCAGAAGAATTTTTTTTTCCTTTTAGAGAAGTAAAAATGAATAAAACCCCTAAATATGTATATTTATGTAATACCAAGCCATAATATGTAATGTGGGGCAAATATGTAAAAATATGTAGTATCAAATTTTAATATATTGATGGTAATTAGAAGATTCGCAAAGATTTGTTATTTATATACGGTTAGGTGGAAAGGAATATAATATGTAATTACATAAAAATCCGGCCCCTAGAGATTACACAAGCATTCTTTACGGTTTAGCGACAATTGTATCTTACCGCTAACGCTGTGCGTTACGTAAATAATATGTATTTATTTTGTATCGTATGTAGCAATAAATACTGGATACCTATAGAATTTTGGAATGCTAACCTTACGTCTTAAAGACAAATATTTTTGGGATAGGTAGTACGTCTTGGTTGTCGACTGTATTGTCATCTTTGGTTGGTAGATGCCTTAGGATGATTTATTTATTGGAAAGTAGGGGGGTTGATGCTGATAGTTTGAGAGGGCAAGTCGGGTGAGAAACTGAACTACGGGGCCCGCGATGAAGGGGATTCTCCCTTGACTTGCAGTACTTCTTCAACCACCCCAGCACAACATCCTTATGACATGAGCGAGAAAGATGACGTGATGAGGTTTGCTGCCAACAAGGTACGCATGCGCTGTAACTTACCTCATGATGAGGGCTCTTACATTAATGTCATCTCAAATGTGAACAGAGAGCTGAACTCATTTCTGAGTAATGTATACGAAAATTTTCTCCCATCGTACCTACCTGCATTTTATGCAGCAGGGTAACTAAGTAGCGATCGTCACTTATTTTTAACAGAGGATCCTGTAGACCAATTCAATATTTAATGCTTCACAGATTATGTTAATACAATAATAATAATAATAATAATTTATTTTATTTCACTGGCAGCGTTAAGGCCTTGAGGCCTTTTATTCCACTCAATCAGGCCTACAGGATGTTTCAGAAGTGATGGTAAACAATTTAGGAATGAAAAGTAAAAACTAATAGAAGCAAAATTCCAGTAAATATGTGTCTGCAAATTAACCGTTTACGAGTTAATGCAATTTTGTGCCGGTTGTAGCCCGCTGAAAAATAAGTACTAATTCCAAAAGCAGTGACAATTTTATGTTATTTTATTTTATTTGTCAATTACGGGACAGAAAATTTCACAGTTTTTGGCTTCAACACCACAGAAATTTGGTTAAACAAACACAAAAGAAACTTTTTTGTTTGAACAACAGTAAAGTTTATGGATAAACGAGGTACAGTAAAGCATTAATTTATTTAGTGTTCTGTCCAAGGACAGATCTTTCACTGCAAACCCAGCTTTCTCCAATCTTTCCTATTTTCTGCCTTCCTCTTTGTTTCCTCATATGATCCATATATCTTAATGTTGTCTATCATCTGATATCTTCTTCTATCCCGAACGCTTCTAGCATTCACCATTCCTTCCAGTGCATCCTTCAGTAGACAGTTTCTTCTAAATTCCTTTTCCTCTTCCTAATCAGTTTCAGCATCATTCTTTCTTCTCCACAGTTTCCAACACAACTTCAGTTCTTATTCTGTCTGTCCATTCTTCTTCATATCCACATTTCAAATGCTTCTATTCGCTTCTCTTCACTTCATCGTAATTTCCATGTTTCTCTGAAGAATTTTACCAAAATGCTGACCATGCATTTGAATGCATTTGTTTATTATTCTCTGCAAAGATCCACGAATATATTCCTACAATAGGCTAAGTTCGTGTCACTACACACGTAAATGACATTTTATAAAATAACTCTTGTCTATCATTAAATGAGTCATACAAAACCTAAAGGAGCATGTTTCATTTTATTAAGATCGTAAATGCAACAACAGAGTTTACAATAGTTACGTTCCAACAGCAGTCAGGAACCGTCCGTATAGCCAGCACCAGCGGAACCCGAATCACGCAAGTGAAGTGGGTAGGCATTAGATACACACACATATCAGGACTGTCACTGAGCAGAACTCTGAGCGCATCTTTAAACGTCACATTATTGACATGTAACGCCATCAGTTAACACAACCAGAAAGCACTAAGGGATGCTAGAGAGTTAATCATTAATTAAAAACAATTTTTCTGGAATGAAGCGAGACAAGTAGCCCACCGGCCTGGAGCTCACACAGTTCCTTTTCAGAGCCCAAAAACCCATTTTAAGGGCGCACGCTAGCGTATCTTTTAGTTGTTTTGATTTAGAACTACGTACTACCACGAGTGTGGATAAGGAGGTACGTACAGAAGTTTCGGATTCCCCCCCCCCAAAAAGTGCAAAATTTGAAAACCGTGCGCGAGAGTGAAAATTCGCTTTAATATATAGTAGAAACAGAACTATTGTAAATGTAGGTGACTTTGACATGGATTGATATTCAGATGTTTCTGTGATTTAAATTTTAACAGTTATTATTTTGTTTTTGTTGTCAGCAACAGAGAAATTAAATAGAGTGACATGAAGTGATATTCAGATGTCTCTGTGATTAAAATTTTGACAGTTATTATTTTGTTTTTGTTGTTAGCAACAATGAAATTAAATAGAGTGACATGAAGTGATATTCAGATGTCTCTGTGATTCAAATTTTGACAGTTATTATTTTGTTTTTGTTGTTAGCAACAGAGAAATTAAATAGAGTGACATGAAATGATATTCAGATGTCTCTGTGATTCAAATTTTGACAGTTATTATTTTGTTTTTGTTGTTATCAACAATGAAATTAAATAGAGTGACATGAAGTGATATTCAGATGTCTCTGTGATTAAAATTTTGACAGTTATTATTTTGTTTTTGTTGTTAGCAACAATGAAATTAAATAGAGTGACATGAAATGATATTCAGATGTTTCTGTGATTCAATTTTGAAAGTTGTTATTTTGTTTTGTTGTTAGCAACAGAGAAATTAAATAGAGTGACATGAAGTGATATTCAGATGTTTCTGTGATTCAAATTTTGACAGTTATTATTTTGTTTTTGTTGTTAGCAACAGAGAAATGAAATAGAGAGTGACATAAAGTGATATTCAGATGTTTCTGTGATTCAAATTTTGACAGTTATTATTTTGTTTTTGTTGTTAGCAACAGAGAAATGAAATAGAGAGTGACAAGAAGTGATATTCAGATGTTTCTGTGATTCAAATTTTGACAGTTATTATTTTGTTTTTGTTGTTAGCAACAGAGAAACGAAATAGAGAGTGACATAAAGTGATATTCAGATGTTTCTGTTATTCAAATTTTGACAGTTATTATTTTGTTTTTGTTGTTAGCAACAGAGAAATGAAATAGAGAGTGACAAGAAGTAATATTCAGATGTTTCTGTGATTCAAATTTTTACAGTTATTATTTTGTTTTTGTTGTTAGCAACAGAGAAATTAAATACAGTGACATGAAGTGATATTCAGATGTTTCTGTGATTCAAATTTTGACAGTTATTATTTTGTTTTTGTTGTTAGCAACAGAGAAATTAAATACAGTGACATGAAGTGATATTCAGATGTTTCTGTTATTCAAATTTTGACAGTTATTATTTTGTTTTTGTTGTTAGCAACAGAGAAATTAAATAGAGTGACACGAAGTGATATTCAGATGGTCCTGTGATTCAAATTTTGACAGTTATTATTTTGTTTTTGTTGTTAGCAACAGAGAAATGTTTAATGTTAAATAAAGAGGTAGAATCCTGAGAAATATCTAATCTACTAATCTTGTGCACCACACGTACCACTCTAGTAAATGCCGTGGATCGAATCCGGGCTCTCGGAATGATAGAATTGAGCTACCGGAGAGGATTTATGTTGTGGCAGTATGATACTAAAGGTATAGCTAACTAGTTTGAAAGAATTTTAAGTACAGTTGTATAGAATGCATAAGTCTGTAAGTAGTTTCCTTTCTAGAGTCATTTGATTTCCATTACTAAATTTACTTCAATCACAGACTTTGAGAGTCAAACCAACCGTATGCAAGCTCCATGAATTTTCGCGGCCATGAAAACGAATACTACTCTTTCTCTTATTTCTATTCAACAGAAATTACCCGACTTGAATTCTTCTCCCTGTATTTAAATTCCATATCCTCGTCGGAGTCTTATTAGGGCTGATCATGTTTCTGTACAAGAAGAAAGTGTAAGAGAGTGTGCGAAATTTAAAGCCTGCCAAAAATATAATGTAAGAGTAGCTTTTTACCCCTTTCCTCCCCGCTCTATCCACTCTCATTTTGCGTTTCCGTATTCTTGATTCCAGAAAGGAAGAAAGCCCTGCAGCCCTGAAATGAGAAGAGCGAAGCGCATGCGAAGTTCTATAGGAAGTGAACCACTGAAATATAAACACGGACTGTGGAATGTCACTTCGAAAAGAGTACCAGACAAAGCGATGCGCAACTTTTCTGAAATTCAAAATATGTGTTCAGATTTAACGTATTCGATGTGTTGGAACTACTGTACTTAAATCTTTTTTGGATAATCACACGTAATGAATTCATCAAAATAGGTGGTATAGTCCGGGTCAGGTTACTTTATACCCTAAGGGTGAAACCTAACCATTTTTCTCCTATTACTACATATGCTAGTGGATTTTGGTGATTATCTAGTTTGCAGGTTGAATTTTCTTTTACCAACTTCGTTTAGAATTTTGATACTGATAAATACTACAAATGGTAGTGATTTTGTAACCGTTATGTTGTCAGATGAGACAAATGTTGTCAGTACTGGAGTTCCATAAAATTAAAATTGTACTAGATTTCTGAGCCGGTTACTTGAAGCTAGTGAAATTTGAACATACTAATTAATTAATATTAATACATAACGGTTATTTTATGTGTTGCGTTGTGGTTATAATTGAAGACTATAGTCAGGTAAGTTTTCGGAGTTTATGTAGTCAAACAAAATACATTTTTAGGTTAAGTCTCGTAAATCAATTGTTTAGTCAAACCAGTGAATTTCATTTTGTCAGACAAAATACCTAACATGTTGATCACTTTCTCGTATATTATTAGATATATTAATTTGTCCTACAGAATTTTTCTCCTAAAACATTAACTTTCTCGTATAGTTTGCCTACGAAAATATGTTACTAATTATTGAATTATTTAGAATAATCTTTCAACATTAAGGTAAAGTAAAGTACGTAAATAAGTCATTCAGTACGTAGGATCGTGTGATATCTGGTAACAGTTGACAGCACTGACAAGATGGCAATATTTGCTGTTTAGGAACTGTTCTTAGCTGATCCTCACTATAGTAGGAGTAAAACGTGTAGACTTAAGTTACATAATATAATGTAACAGAATATTAAAAAAGTCCGCCGAGTTAGCACTATGGTAGCGTGTCTGCCTCCAGACTAGCTGGCCCGGGTTCGATTCCCGGCGGGGTCAGAAATTTTCATGTAAAATTTCTACCTCGGGACTAGGAGAGATGGCGGTGTACAACTTCTAATCACTAGATTGTGCACCAATATGCCTGGGTTAAATCCCAAATCTCTCCGCAGTGCATATGACGAGAAGGCATATGTCACTGTTGATAGTGATTCGTCCGTCGGATGGGGACGTTAAGTCTGGCGGCCCTCTGGTGCTATTCGACAGGAGTAGGCTACGTGCCGGCATCGGGTTTCCCCTTCTCCCTTCCTCAAATTCGTCATCACCACTCATTCCAGACACTACACTTACACATACACTCACCCTAGTGCACGACATAACTCTCCACAGATACACAACATGTACAGTGTGACCCACCGAAGTGGTGTACAATTAGAAAGTGGATCACAGTTCTGGCATCTATCCGCAATATGCGGAACACGAATCACGCAAGTGAAGTGGTTAGGCATTGGATACACACACAGAATATTAAAAAATAATAATTTGATTCTCTTGAAAAGTCGAGAGATCTTATGGATTGGAAGTAAGTAGACATTGTTGTCAAGTGTGTGTGTTTTAAGTTTCATTAGGGAACACTGAGATTGAATTTTACAATTTTTATCATTTTAATCCGATTTATTAAAATTTATAACTGTTTTTTAGATGCATTAAGAATAAGGTTTGTACTAATTTTGAACTCAATCGAAGTGCTACTTTCGAAGTTAATTTTATTTTAATTATGTAAATTAGTAATACAACAAAAATGTTCCACGCGCATTACATTTCAATATAGTAAGTTCATATTTTTTCATATGGACTTTTATTCACGGGAAATATTTTAACTTCGGCAAATTCATGATATCTAGAGTAGTTTAAGTACAATATATATTTTTATATTATTAATTATATTAATATAATAATAATATTAATATATTATTAATATATTATATTATTAATTATATTAATATTAATTATTCATATTTTTTATTTATATATACATATTTTTAGCTCCTAATTTTTAAGATGTTTAACATTTATCAACGTATCTCAATTAGTATATGTGAATGGGTTATTTATGAAAGGACCTAAGTCTTGAATACTAAATTGTTAGCAATTGAAGAAAAACTGCATATAAGCCGAAATTTTGAAATTAAGGCTGAAATAAAAATTGTGTCATAAATTCTACAAAGCATTTAGAGTGTGAAACTTAGTCCTCTTCATATCTAAATCAATGTATCTACACCCAAAGAGCAGTATTATATTACAAACTCTTTTGTCACAAAATAATGACTTAGGCCCTTTCATAAATAACCCATTCATGTATGGACAAGTACGAACATTTTCATTTAATTTGGTTAAAACTGCATGCACATGAGGAATTTTAGACATGAAAAATGCAGTTTCGAGGAAAAGGCAAATTTTTTAAAAAATCTACAATACTGAAAAATGAAGCAGGCCTATATAAAAATCGCTCCTGAACCTCAAATAAGACGTAGAGGCAAAAAACGTATTATTACCAACTTCGTAGGCTAATTATGCAAGGAATATTTTTCGTACAAAAAGGGAAGAAAAAAAATTGATTTTTGACCATTTTTTTTGTAAAATCCCATTCATAGTATCCCTTAATAGTGAAAAGTATACAAAAATTAATGGTTTGTTGTACAGAGTGGCTAATTCAAACAAATTTCGCAACACAGGCGCAACGCAACTTTAGGGCAGTCTACAATATGCGAGATGCACCCTGTGAACTAGACGGAATTTTGTGCTATGGTATGAACAGTTTATAAAAATTGGTAGCGTAGGAAGACGTCGCGCCAATGAAGACCCAGTGTACCTGATGCTCAAGTTGCAGCAGAACGGGAAGCTTTTCAACAAACTTCCAAGAAAGCGATTCGTCGTCCATCATGAGAGTTGCAAATTCTACAATCAAACATCCAAAAAGGGTCTTCGGAAACATCTCAAACTCTGTGTACAAAGTGCAAATTCTGTAAGCATTAAAACCAGCGATCAACGAAAAGAAGAAATAATTTTGCAGTGGTATGTTGAACAGAATAGACCAAAATAATTTCTTGCAAATAGTGCAGTTTTTTGATGAAATAAAAATGTTGGTCCTCACGGTCACCAGACTTAACTACGCCATATATTTAATGTGGGTTATGTAAAGGACAATGGGTTACGGGTAAGCAGTGCATGACGACATGCACCCTCGTGCAGGAGGAAGCATACCCGCCAGTAGCCACGAATGCACGCTGGTTCTGTAAGAGACCTGCGGGTAAGAGACGCTAGCCCGAGAGTGCAGTGCTCTGATGACCGTTGTTCTAGAGCAAAGTTAAAAAGCAAAGGTGATAGTGCATTTCTTTTCTTTAGCCCGCAGTGAATTGGAAAATAATAATAATAATAATAATAATAATAATAATAATAATAATAATAATAATAATAATCATCATCATCATCGTCCTTGCTGGTATTAGGCCTAGTGGCCTGTTACGGTCTCCGTCCATCTTTTCAGGGGGCGTCCCAAAGATTGTCTTTTATGTGGTATATAGAGGAGAATTTGTCTTGGGAGTCTGGAACGGTCCATCCTATTGACATGGTTAAGCCGTTTTTGTCTATAGTGGTTGAGATGTTCATAAATAGGTGTAATTTTCAATTCTTTTGTAATTAGTTCATTCCTTTTGTGGTCAAGCAAGTTGTAGCCGGCAGTCCTCCTTAGAAATCTCATTTCCGCAGTTGTTAGGCGTTGAACATCTGAGTTTCGGACAGTCCAGGCCTCACTACCATACATGAGGACAGGTCTTGCTAGAACTTTATATGCTTTTAACCTGGCATGTTTTTGGGTTTTCGTTGTTGTGAAAACCTGGTTGATGGTTCTTAAGGCTCCATTAAAATGCTGAATATTTTCAGATATATCAGTAACAGGTAAATATGTCAAATCATAACCTGAATATTTATTAATAATAATAATGATAATGATAATAATAATAATAAATATTTTTTAAACTGCTATTTGATACAAATCAAGCTTCCAGGTATAACTCCCTGTAAAGTTGATTGGAATAATTTCGAGGGAAAAATTGTTCCGGGGCCAGGTATCGAACCCGGGACCTTTGGTTAAACGTACCAACGCTCTCCCAACTGAGCTACCCGGGAACTCTACCCGACACCGATCCAATTTTTCCCTCTATATCCACAGACCTCAAAGTGGGCTGACAACTGTCAAGCAACCAACTTTGAGTGCACACTAACTCTGTGTGACTTAAATTGTGGTTTTCTGTTACGTACAGTGACGTGTATTATGCAAATCAAGCTTCCAGGTATAACTCCCTGTAAAGTTAATTTGAATAATTTCGAGGGAAAAATTGTTCCGGGGCCGGGTATCGAACCCGGGACCTTTCGTTAAACGTACCAACGCTCTCCCAACTGAGCTACCCGGGAACTATTTGATACTTTCATATCCAAGTTCTGATAATTAGATATACCTACACAGTTCTTTGGAAAAACTCTGTAACATGTATGTTGACTGCGTGGTCGGTAAACTTACAAAGATTTTAGTGTAATAGTATAATCTTATAATTAATAAGCTTCCTGCAAAGATTCAATGAGGATAATGCATTAAAATAAGAATGGAAACTTTTCTTTGCACAAGCAACAGAGCTTCTCGATTCTTCGCCAGAAGTCTCTGAAATGGATGATACAGCTGAGAGAGAGGGAGAGCGAGTGAGAGAGCAAACGAGAAAGAGACAAGGAGAACTTGTGGAGAAAGAGAATGACAAACAAACCACGTGAACAAGTTGAGGTGTTCTACTGTCCACTATTCTGCAGTGAAGACACTTCAGGAAGAACAGGATAAGGAAGGAAGAAAGAGAGAGAGAGGTTTAGGAGAGAATGAAGATTGGGTGGGGAGAGATGGAAGTTGATGAGAAGTCTTCTCCTCCTCGTAACATCGATCTGTGCACTGGATGCGCACACAGGGAGACGCTCTGCTCCACCTCCCATAACACAACCTCACTCTCTTCCCATCAACATTTGCCTGCTTTGGCGAGGCGGAAAGGGATATAGATTTCCTCGGCTCTACCTCCTCGTTAAATCACATCTCCCGATACCAATTCCTTGGAATTGCACATTGTTATGCCGGAGGAGAAACAGTACCAACACATTTCCGACCAACTATCTTACACATATTATAACAATGTACACGTCTATGTCACAGAAACGGACCCCTTGCTCTTTTTATCTTCCTCCTTCTTCCTTGTCACCTTCCTCATATTTGCCTTCTTCGCCTATTAATTGAGAAAGGCTTTATGTTTTCTTGTTACCTGGAAAACATACTATAACAATAAACAGGCAAGTCTTTATCGTAGAAAAACAGACCTCCTCCACTTCATGCTTTTGCTTTTTTATCTTTTATCTTTTTCTGCACCTGTTAAGCAATGTATGTTTCAGATTATCTCTTACTATTACTTACTTACTTATTTACTGCGTTTAAGGAACCCGGAAGTTCATTGCCGCCCTCACATAAGCCCGCCATTGGTCCCTGTCCTGAGCAAGATTAATCTAGTCTCTATCATCATATCCCACCTCCCTCAAATACATTTTAATATTATCTTCCCATCTACGTCTCGGCCTCCCCAAAGGTCTTTTTCCCTCCGGCCTCCCAACTAACACTCTATATGCATTTCTGGATTTGCCCATACGTGCTACATGCCCTGCCCTTCTCAAACGTCTGGATTTAATGTTCCTAATTATGTCAGGTGAAGAATACAATGTGTGTGCAGTTCTGTGTTGTGTAACTTTCTCCAGTCTCCTGTAAATTCATCCCTCTTAGCCCCAAATATTTTCCTAAGCACCTTGTTCTCAAACACCCTTAACCTATGTTCCTCTCTCAAAGTCAGAGTCCAAGTTTCACAACCATAAAGAAGAACCGGTAATATAACTGTTTATAAATTCTCTCTTTTTCAAAGGAACAACCTTCTTCTTCTTATCCAGTTTAGAAACAATCTTCCTCTTTTTAACCTTCTTACAATCATCTTCTTTCTATGCTTCTTAGGTACAACCTTTCTCTTCTTATCTTTCTTATAAACAATCTTCCTCTTTCTATCCTTCTTGCAAAATATCATCCTCTTCTAATTATTCTTAGAAACAACCTTCCTCTTCTTATCCTTTTTAGAAACAATTGTCCTTTTCTTATCATTATTAAAAACAATCTTATTCTTTTATCCTTCTTGAAACAGTCTTCCTTTTCATGCTTTTTAGAAAAGGTCTCGCTATTTTATATCCTTCTTAGAAAAAGTCTCGCTATTTTTATCCTTCTTAGAAAAAGTCTCGCTATTTTATATCCTTCTTAGAAAAAGTCTCGCTATTTTATATCCTTCTTAGAAAAAGTCTCGCTATTTTTATCCTTCTTAGAAAAAGTCTCGCTATTTTATATCCTTCTTAGAATAAGTCTCGCTATTTTTATCCTTCTTAGAAAAAGTCTCTCTATTTTTTACCCTTCTTATAAACAACCTTCCTCTTTCTGTCTTTCTCAGAAACAACATTGATATTTTTCTCCTTCTTAGAAACAACCTTATTTTTTTTCTTCTTAGAAAAAAATCTTCCTTTTTATTGTTCTTAGAAAGTCTTCCACTTTTTATCCCTTTTAGAGATAACCTTAATTTTTTTATCCTTCTTAGATAAAAAACTCTCTCTTTTATTCTTCTTACTTAGAAACAATCTTCTTCTATGTATCATTTTTAGAAGCAATCTTCTTCTTTTTATCATTCTTAGAAATAATCTTTTTCTTTTTATCCTTCTTTCAAACAGTCTTCTTCTTTTTATCCTTCTCAAAACAATCTTACTATTTTTATCCTTCCTAGAAACAATATTCTGCTTTTTATAATAATTATGAGATACAATCTTCCTTTTATCACTGTTAGAAATAATTTTCTTTCTTTTTATTCGTCTTAGAAACATTCTTCTTTTTGAATCCTTCTTAAGAATAAACTTCTTCTTTGTATTGTTTTTAGGAACAATTTTCTTCTTTGTATCCTTCTTAGAAACAATCACTGAAACGGACTTTATATTTTCCTTAAGTGTCATTTTCGTCATGAATTAAGAACGTTATGTCTTATGTTACTTGTTAAATAGAAAATATATTTTTATTCCTCTTTTACTTTCTTCTCTTCATATTTTGCACTCATCTTCACGTGTTAAGCAAGATATCCTTTCTCACCTCTTATCTAGCTGATACAATGCATATGATGTAACAAAATTTCTAACTCTGTCACAGACACGAACTACTTACTTTTCTTTCTTCTGCACAATCATATTTCCTCCATATATTAAGCAAAATGTGCATTCTCGTACCTGATTTTAGCATACACAAGATGTCACAATGTACACATCTTTTTCACGAAGTATTTTTGTTCTTTTATCTTTGGTCTACTTCTCTCACCTTATCTTCTTCACTTCTTCCGCCTACATTGCAAGAAATACTCTTACCTGTTGCGTAGCAAATATCTCACACATAATAAAAGAATGCACGTATATGTCGCAGAAAGGGCTTCATTCATATTCTTCTTTTTCTTATTCTACTTTTTCCTCTTCATCTTCTTTCTTTTATTATTCACGTTCTATAAAAGATATGTTTTAAATCACATGTTATCCAGCAACTATCACATTTAAGTAATGTAGGAACAACATCATTTTAAGCTTATTCTAATTTCTCTTCATCTTCTTTACAAATTCTTCTCTTTTTCAACTGTTCGGCAAGATATATATGTTATCTGCCACGTAAGAAACATCTTACACTCATGTTGCAGCAATATGTACAGTAGTGGCAAAAAAACCGGACCGACCCTTGTAGCTGATTTCAGAGCCTTGTTTACTCCAGAGCACGATAGACTGGTAACTAAGACTTTCGTGGTTCGAATCCTGCCTGGGAAGGAAACTTTTTTTTTTTTGTTCCTTATTCAAATTTATTCCCGATACTTTTCGATTGCTGGTAAAATTCATGTTCTGGGAGTAATAAGTTAATTAAGAAGTAAAATTTCGCTACAATCGAAAAGTATTGGGAATAAATTTGAATAAAGAACAAAAAAAAGTTTCCTTCCCAGACAGGATTCGAACCACGAAAGTCTTAGTTACCAGTCTATCGTGCTCTGGAGTGAACAAGGGTCTGAAAGCAGCTACAAGGGTCAGTCCGGTTTTTTTGGCACTACTGTTCGTCTCTTGTCACAGAAGGTGACTCATTATTATTATTATTATTATTATTATTATTATTATTATTATTATTATTATTTGCATTCTTATTATGTGTTTTGTCTCATCACCATAATTATCATCCTCTTCTGCTTTGTCTTCCTCGAGCGACAAAATTATAGTAGACTATAAATTAATAACACTGAAATGACCTTGTCTTAACTGGGCTAAACAAAATCCCTCCCTGACTATATCTACATTTGCTGATCGATGGAACTGTCATAGAGCCAATTGGCTAGTATATATCCATCGATTCATAGAGTCATTTTACCTAAGAGGCAACTGGCTAGTCTCTGAAATTGAGACAACTCATCGTGCCTAAGCTTTTTCCGTGGTTTTCCTAAGGCGCTAAGACAAATGTCGGATGAGCCCTAAAAGAAATGGGCCACGGACTTGCACTCATATGTCCATGAACCCCTTAATTACTCTAAATCAATTAATAATTACATCTATCCTAAATTCATAATCAATCGACCTCTTACCTAAAAGCCAAATTTCCTAGTCTCTTATATTGAGACAACTCATCCTGCATAAGGTATTTCCGTGGTTTTCCTAAGGCGTTAAGACAAATGTCGGGATAGCCCTAAGAGAAATGGGCCACGGACCTATATGCCCTTTCCCATAAGTTCCCCCTTTTTCTAATAAACAACTTAATGCCCTAGTTCAGAGTGTATAAAATTATGAAATACATGTGCAAGGTCACTCATGTAGTCGCAATGCGAAAGGACGGGGAACCTTTCAATTTGCAGATTCAGAATTCACGGCGTCTGTCCTGGCGGTCTTCACTTGCCTTGTCATCGAACAACAGACGACAGAATCTTCTCGACTCCTCCTGCACTGCGAAATGACACAGTTCATTTCAACGTGGAGATTACTCCAGCCATCTCATCGTCGTCCCGTCCCGTGATCATTTTGATCACATATCCGTCCCCCTCGCGTATGTGGTACCTAAGAGGTTACGTCCATTTTCGGTTTTCCCCTTCAAAATTTTCTAGAGTCCCTTCAGTGGAGCAGCGTAACCCGGATTGAGACTAGTGGCCAACAGGCTTGGAGCTCACATATTTAGTTTTTGCAGCTCCGAACCCCTTGCAAGGACGCGTTTTGCGTACCTTTTAAATTTGTCCTCCCAATTCACCTCTTTCAATTCAATTCAATAAATTAAAATTTAAATAAATAATCGTATATGATACTGGTGACGAGTGTAGAAGAGAGAGCTGAAGTTAATGGCCGGACGAGCTAGTGAACAGCGGCAACAGTGCATCGCAACAAGTAAGCAGTTTGACAGCTGTCATGCGTCTTGTGGAAAATATAGGCATCGACAGAGTTCTGTATATAAAGCGTTCGTTGTGATGTGAATAGACTACACTCTAAACAGCAATGACTGAGAAGTTGCCGAGATGTCGCGGCGAATGCGCACAGGACAGCATCATTGTGAATAGGTACGTAAATGGTAAGGAAATGCACGTGGGTAATGAACTGATGTGTGGGTCGAAGTGTAAGAGCAGGGATGGGCGGGACTGATAGGAAATGCAGTGTGAATAGTAACATCTCTTTACGGTAATTAAATAAATAAACAAGAAATAAATGAATACATTATTGAAAAAAAAAAACTAAAAAATGAAATAAGTAACTTATCGGACAAGAAATATAGAGTTAAGGGGAGAGGATGGTATTTTTTTTAACTTTTTTCCTATTTGGTGTAAAATATTAATTTTTTGTATGTAGAGAGCTCATAGCTGTGGCAACTCAACCAAATAAAAATATTTTGAAAAAATATATATATATTTGGGGGCCCAAATTTGAAAAAAATATATACCCAATGAAGGATTATACTAAAACCGATATATCTAAACCGTTTTTATAGATAGATTCAAACAGTTTCTTGCAATGTATTTGAAAAATCATGTTCTACAAACTGTCTTAACAGAATTTTGATATTAGTCCCTATGTTTGTAAAATAAACAATTAAAATGTAATAACAATTTTTTGATTTCCTTTCTTGCAAACAAACGGACGTATTTTTAAAATGAAATCAATTAACAAAATTCTGTTACAGAGAAAGGTTTCCTAATAGTCTAAAGAATGTGTGTTCTAAATTTCATGCATGTATCTTTAATAGTTCAGAAATTATATCCATTTTTGTCTGGCAATGTAGCAAAAAAATGAAGTTACTGGAAACCGATAAAAGCAGGCGTGTGATTTAAAAATCCATAGCGCAGGAAGTTTAAAAATAACGTCTCAACATCCGGTAAGGGCATAAATACCCACAAAAGTTATGCAATGCATTCCACACATATCAAAGGGTATTTAAAGAAAATTTTTTTTTTTAATTAATTTACCGGAAACAACAATAAAAGTGCGCGAGTGATTTAAAAATCCATAACGCATGAAGTTTAAAAATGGCGACTCAACATCCGATAAGGGCACAAATACACACAAAATATTATGCTATGCATTCCACACATATCACAGAGTATTTTAAAGATTTTTTTTAATTTACTAATTTTTCACCAAAAAATACCATCATCTCCCCTTAAAGTGAAATAATCCTGCGGATTGAAAGCGAAGATAGGGTACACTTAAATGAATAGTAAAACTATAATATATTTTGCGATTAAATGCACTGTTAATTAGAAACTTGAGTTGGCTCTTTCAGCAGTCTGGCAACATCGCCGTTAACACACTGCTCTTTCTTTTCGTAATACAGATGTATGTCAACGCACTCAGGTCTATTTGTCTTAGTGAACTACCTCCCATCTTACTTTCTGGCTACAATGTTGCAAGCTGGTCGCATCGGTCAGCGGTTTCAAATTAGTGATTTTTAAATTAAATTTACACGAAAACCGTTCACGCTACTGAAATACGCCAGAGGGATAAATGATTCTCTATTAGATTTTCTATCGTTATGAACAAAAAATCACGATCCTACTCGCAAACAAGAGATTGTTAAATATTTAGAAAAAACTTTTTTCTGAGAAAACTATGAACTTTATACCAATACGATATTACATTTTTTGTTACATAGACTACAACATAGCCTATTCACTCTGAAAATCTGAAGAATTATTTCACTTCCACCCTGTATAGTTTACTGTAGATATTCAAATCTTTGTCCACAACTGAATAAGTAAACAGTACATAAATATGTGAAAAAATATAATCACTGAAAGAAGTAACTTATAGAACAAGAGTGATTGTTTCTTCCCTCTGGACTGACTCAAGCACGCCTTGAAACTGAGGAATATTAAGATGACCTGTCACATGTAGCAATAATATAGGGTGGAAGAAGACTACATAGGGCACTTCTGAGAGATGAAGTAGGATAGTGAGTTACGCATAAATGTCTAAAATATTTGTGGAAGTATTCTGAGAAAATTAACGTTTTTAGTTGAGTTTTGAACGTGTGCGGTAATTTAGGAAAACTAGAGACATTGGAAAGGTGATTTTGGGGAAGCTTTTAGAGAAAAACCAACATTTATGTCCTTTATTGGTTTGAGTATAATTTCATTGAAGGTCGGTAACGAAGTGTGTGACAGGAAAACGTGTCAACCGTGCATTCAGTGACGGTAGATGCAATTCGGAAGCAAGAATAGCGCGAGAAGGAGGAAATGCACAGACACCGATGTCCCTCTGTGACGCATTAGTTTACTGAATCTTTCGTGCACTTACGTACATAATTTTGCGGCGACTCAGTCTCTACTGTTATGTGAACATGTGTTCGTCATTCTCGTGCGCTTCAAGTCTCGCTCATCATTCTCGAAATAGCATTTGGTCGGCGTGGAAAGATTTCGTAACTTTCAGTAACATACATCATTGAAGTAAATAACATTATAAATGTTTAAATGAGACAAAGAGACAAAATAGAACAATATCTTGGTTATCAAAAGTTCTGGTTCTATTATATGACATTACCTACGGTTATATAAATAGAAAAAGAAATTCTCAAATAAATTTACATTCCTAAGAAATATAAAACATAAGGTTAATATCTTTCTACTTGAGATTGCACACTTGATCTCAAACATATGAAAAGAAAATTCCTAGCCTTTTAATAAGGGCCTAGTAATTAAATAAAGATTGGGAAACGGATTATTACACACTAAAAAGTAGAGATGATGTTTCAAATAGGCTACTTGATTGTTTATACAAACAGTTGCCAAAGTAGATAAAAATCCAGTCAGGTATAAACAACTGTGGCGATTCGAGGCCGCTTGACGTTCGGGACTTCGGGAGTGATCAATCTCGGCGTCTCGAAACACTCACAAGCAGTCTTTACGTCAACAACGCGACGTATAGAACATTGTCGTGCGGGTTATCGTCTTTGCGGGCGCTGTTAGTCTTGATTTCTCGATCGTTGTTCATCTCTAGATTCTATATACTCGTATATAAAAGAATGGGCGAAGGATGGTGGAGTAAGTTTCAATTTGGTTCCTGAAAATTTAACAGTTCTGAATCCTATTTGAACATGTCATATTTCAGTAAATATTAGTCAAATACAAAGCTTTAATATTACTGGGCATGATCAGGTTAGTGAGAAAAAAGGAAACTGTCAAGTAACATTTATTGTAAACTGAAATACTCCATAATTAACATATGGTTTAACAGTTCGTGATTCAAAATCAGTACTTCACTCAGACTCTGATAGTAAAACAGTATCAGAGGACAGTGATTGCAGAACACTGGTATCAATTGATACAGACGCAGCAGATGTTTCCAGGAATGGCAGTCACACAGTAAAAGTCGGTACTGTTGGGAACAACAGTGACACAATGATTTTGACAGTGATGTAGGAAATCCCTACAAAGAGAAATCACTCGCATATTCTGTTCAATAGACCATTCGGCTATAAAATTATTTTTAGCGTTTCAAAGGTATTTTTACAAACTTGTTAATTAGTAATTGTATCGCAACCATTTTAATTCTCAAACAGAAAATGTCCGAAAAATCTAACGTACTACGCTCGATGTGCAGGATTTAAAATCTTTGGCGATCCTGACCTGTTGCTGTTATGTCGTGCATTTCTCCCTTCGTGTGGTAGCTATCAGGTTACATCCATTTTCTGCTTTCTCTTTCAAAATTTTTCAATGTTCCTTCAATGGAATGGCGAAAATCGGACTGAGATAAGTGGCCGACAGGTTTGGAGCTTACAAACACTTTCTCCAAATTAATGCCAAAAATATAAATATTTGTATTGGATTTATAGTTTGGGCTAAAACTTTTTAATCTGTATTCACTCTCACTCTCAATGTTAATGTTATTTTTATCTGTATTGGAATCCCCTCCTGAGCTCGAGTGTTACTCATTCAGGAGTGGACTAGTTTATCTTTCATTGTATTAACTTGTATTCATTTCAAACTTACTAGCAACATTTACTTACTTACTTACTTACTTACTTACTTACTTACTTGCTTTTAAGGAACCCGGAGGTTCATTGCCGCCCTCACATAAGCCCGCCATTGGTCCCTATCCTGAGCAAGATTAATCCAGTCTCTACCATCATATCCCATCTCCCTCAAATCCATTTTAATATTATCTTCCCATCTAGGTCTCGACCTCCCCAAAGGTCTTTTTCCGTCCGGACTCCCAACTAACACTTTATATGCATTTCTGGATTCGCCTATACATGCTACATGCCCTGCCCATCTCAAAAGTCTGGATTTAATGTTCCTACTTATGTGAGGTGAAGAATACAATGCATGCAGTTCTGTGTTGTGTAACTTTCTCCATTCTCCTGTAACTTCATCCCTCTTAGCCCCAAATATTTTCTTAAGAACCTCATTCTCAAACACTCTTAACCTATGTTCCTCTCTCAAAGTGAGAGTCCAAGTTTCACAACCATACAGAACAACCGGTAATATAACTGTATTATAAATTCTAACTTTCAGATGTTTTTGACAGCAGACTAGATGACAAAAGCTTCTCAACCGAATAATAACAGGCATTTCCCATATTTATTCTGCGTTTAATTTCCTCCCGAGTGTCATTTATATTTGTTACTGTTGCTCTTCGAAGGATAAATCTCCAATTTTTATAGTTCCATTTCGTACAATATTCTGGTCACGAGACATAATCAAATACTTAGTCTTTTCGGGATTTACTTCCAACCCGATCGCTTTACTTTCTTCAAGTAGAATTTCCGCGTTTTCCCTAATCGTTTGTGGATTTTCTCCTAACATATTCACGTCATCCGCATAGACAAGAAGCTGATGTAACCCGTTCAATTCCAAATCCTCTGTGTTATCCTGAACTTTCCTAATGGCATATTCTAGAGCGAAGTTAAAAAGTAAAGGTGATAGTGCATCTCCTTGCTTTAGCCGGCAGTGAATTGGAAAAGCATCAGATAGAAACTGGCCTATACGGACTCCGCTGTATGTTTCACTAAGACACATTTTAATTAATCGAACTAGTTTCTTGGGAATACCAAATTCAATAAGAATATTATATAAAATTTCTGTCTTAACCGAGTCACACGCCTTTTTTAAATCTATGAATAACTGATGTACTGTACCATACTTACTAGCAATAAAATAAATAAATAAATAAATAAATAAATAAATAAATAAATAAATAAATAAATAAATAGATAAATTTCTCTTGCTAAGGACGTGTTTCAGCATAGTTTTTCCTTTCACTTACCCACTCGCATTGGCATTGCAACACGTAGTAGTATGTACACGTAGAATTGGGAATACTGAATTATTTTTCCCCTCGTCACCTAATAAAAATGTATGAACACTGAAGTTATTCATAATAAATTAGTTGCTGGTGACATGTGGCCTAATAGTCAATTACTTAGTAAGGTGGGTCGGGGTAATTTGGGTATAGTTACAATTTATTTAATACAACTTTACCTAATCTTCAAACACATGCCAATTTAATATATGTCCATTTCACAATTGCCTATTATGGAGTGTTAAAAATTTGTGTTGATCACACTGATATCGCCTGGTAAGATCACTGTTTCTTTGTTTACCAGTCTACGAAATGACACATCACACTCAAAGCAATGCTGTTGGGAAACCAGGTGTGATGCAGTAACCAAATTCATGTATGTGTACGTTACACATGTTTAGAACATGTTTTTAATAAATTTGGCAATATATCATTAATAGCTTGGTGATAAATTACAATTCACAATCATGTGATAATTTGGGTATAATTATAGGTAAATTGGCAACTAACCTATGGTTGTTATAGATTTATTAATTTGTCCTACAGAATAATATCTGTGATATTGACAATTAATATTTGAGGAGAAAACTTCGCTCCGGCGGCGGGGATCGAACCCGGGTCCTTGGTTCTACGTACCAAGCGCTCTGACCACTGAGCTACGCCTAATTCAATCCACTGCACCGGACCGAACCCTCCTCCTTCAATGTTTCCCTTTGTGGCCTGACTCCAAGTTAGGCGTATATATTATGTTGACGTAGGCCTACTGTTCTCCAACCAGGAGATCAACCGTGAAAGGAATGTGCTTACTATTGCGTCATCTATTGAAGCGAAGTAGATAGATAATATTACCGTTATAACGTAGTTTAAAAACCATACGTTCTCCTGCATATGTTATTTCTTGTATGGAGAGATTAAAAGACCAGGAGATTAACAGTGATCTAATTTTGTAACTAGAGTAGTAACAATATGTATCAATGTTATTGTTTGTGCTGTGAGAGCTAGCCAATAGAGATACGAGTACCCAAGTGTGTGTGTGACCTTATGACATCTTATTATGACATCAACATTCATTCACAGCATTACCCCGCTGCGTCTCAGTCCCCAAAGACTTTCTCGTGGTTGGAGTACAGTACTAACTTGGAGTCAAGCAACAAAGGGAAACATTGAAGGAGAAGGATACGGTCCGGTGCTGTGGATTGAATTCGGCGTAGCTCAGTAGTCAGAGCGCTTGGTACGTATAATCAAGGACCCGGGTTCGATCCCCGACGCCGGAGCGAATTTTTCTCCTCAAATATTAACCTATGGTTGGGGTGATTTGATTCTATAAGGCCTTTAAAGCATGTTTTGCTTTATTAAAACACTTTATACCCAAATTTATCCATCTGTGGAGTAAATAGGTAAACTTAGGGTTGTTATTATTATGTTAATAAAAGGACAACATACTATTGAAAATGCAATAGAATCATTCTAGAAAGTTACAATGCTAACATAGAACAAACTGACTGGAAAATTTTATCATGGTAACAGGATATGGGTCTCTAAACTTAAAAAATACTTTTTTATACCAAAATTATCCCAACCCACCTCATACTTTTTCAATATATCATTCATTGTTAATTTTTGATAACACAGTTAATATTCTACTATTTGGCATGAATGCAAGCCCTAGGTATATTTTTCTTTGATGCGATAATTTCCCATAATATACTGTATTTAACAGGTCTAACGTCATAATATAACGTCGGAACTTTAGAAGACACCTTTAGATTTTTCTTATATTTGTTTATGTAACAAACACGTTCTTACCACGCTGGTGTCCAAGAAGTGTTATTGCTACTCGTACTTCTTCCATCTCATTCTGAATTGCATTGTAGATTGATAACACAAGATTTCATGATTAATACATTCAGTAACAAAGCTTTTTCTCATATTTCTCTGTTTTTAGATTTTAGGTATCCTTTCATAAAGTATAATTCAGGTTGTTCATCAAGTTACAGATCAATATTAAGGCCATATTCTACATTTTATCAGCACAACAGATAAATATTGAATACATTTACAATTTTTAATTATTGAGACTTGTACTTTACATGACTTTTGAGTCTCAATTCTCGATAACGCTACGTGCACAACAATCTCTACCGTTAACCGATATGCATTGCAGAGGCATAAACAGATCGCAGCTGCAAATGTGACTGGTTCAGTGGTTCATGTTGTTACAGACAGTAATGAAATCATTAACAATTAAAATTTCCCTTCTAGCATGTATTCCATTGTTGGCACCCGAGTTCGTATTTGTACAGAATTTTCAGCACCGACAATGAACAAACATTTCATTCAACTGTTTTCAATAACGGAAGTTCATTTTGTATTGGATTCAAAGAGTGTCGTTTCGTTTGATACCATTTAATTAAATGCTCCTAAAGTAACCACGCCTAACAGGAAGTATTCCAAAGCATTTCACTTAAAGAATTTAAAGAATTTGTTCCCGAGATCGAAGAAGAAAATATTCACTACAGGTAGCATATTGTTGTTTAGTCAACTGTCCGAAGACAGATCTGAACCTCACAAGTGGTACCAAGAAGGTACTACTTATGAGGCAACTAGGCCATGAGATAATTCACAGTAAAAATTCCAGATGATGAATGGTTTGCCAACATTTTAGGTTGTAGGCTCGTGCATGGGCGTCGCGGCAGGTGGGGACAAATGGACTCGTCTTCCCCCCCCCCCCCCAACAATTTTCAGAAGAATAGTTCCGAAGGAAACTAATTTACTCAGTAAAAAAATGGAAAACACGTTTTTAATTGGAGGGAAAGTGATTTGGAAAGTGTAGTTCGTCCCTACCTTGTTTTATGGGATTTCACCAAACTGCTTTAACCACTAGTGAAGCCATACCATTATTCGAGATGTTCTCAATAGACTACAACTACCATTGGCAAATCTAGGACAACAGGCTTGTGATGGAGCTGAAAACATGATTACGTTCAATAAAGGTATTCAGTCTATAATTGACAAACAACCTTTGGCTTGTTAGTGGATTGTGGTACTCATTGCTATAACTTGGTCATGAAGGAGAGTTGTAATTCATCTAGAACAGTAAAAGAAATGCTATGGAATGGGCCAATCAGTTGGAGATCTTATTTTCCAACACGAAAGTTGTATTGTATTTATTTTTTTATTGGGATATTTTACGACGCTGTATCAACATCTAGGTTATTTAGCGTCTGAATGAAATGAATAAGTCCGGGGTCCAGCACCGAAAGTTACCCAGCATTTGCTCGTATTGGGTTGAGGGAAAACCCCGGAAAAAACCCGACCAGGATTCGAACCCGGACCACCTGGTTTCGCAGCCAGACGCGCTGACCGTTACTCCACAGGTGTGGACAGTTGTATTGTATTGTATTGTGTTGTGTTGTGTTGTATTGTATTGTATTGTGTTGTATTGTATTGTATTTATTTACATTCCACAGTATTCGTACATCACTTTACAGCTAGAATATGGAACATGTCAAAAAAATCTTAATAGTACATTATTGTCTTAATTATAGTCACAGTCTAGTTGAAATATACTCGTATAAAGAAGAATTTTACAATATACTAGTACAACATAAAGGTTTAGTATCAATACTTAATCCAAGACAGAAATATTCATGAAGCGCTGTCAAATGTCATAAATTCACTTACAGAATACGAGGCGTGGTAAATTAGATACTTATTTAATTTGGCCCTAATTAATCTTATGTTTTGAGTTTGATTTTTTATATCCATATAACCAAACTTTTGTTTACAATGAAAACACATACAATAAATTTCAAAAGAAAATTAAAGTCAATCATATTACTTGAAATAGAGATGAAATTACAAAATTTGAATTGAATCCTTTAGAATTTCTCTGAAAATTTTCTCAAGATTGTAAAATGTGAATCCCTTTCATTTTAAAAGGTTATAGCCTAGGTGTATTTGGAGATGGTACCACAAACTCCAAAAAGAAGTCAGTGTGCTGACCAACGATTAGCTATGTTGTTATACTGCTTGCTAAAATAAGGAAAGCAAGGTTCATAGATTTTTTTTCATTTTACTAGGTTATTTTACGACGCTTTATCAACAGCTTAGGTCATTTAGCGTCTGAATGAAATGAAGGTGATAATGCCGGTAACATGAGTCCGGGGTCCAACACCGAAAGTTACCTAGAATTTTCTCATATTGTGTTGAGGGAAAACCCCGGAAAACACCTCAACCAGGTAACTTTCCCCGATCCGGAATCGAACCTGGACCACCTGGTTTCGCGGCCAGACGCGCTAACCGTTACTCCACAAGTGTGGACTAGTTCATAGAGGGGTTATTGAGTTATTTTACGACGCTTTATGAACATCTCAGGTTATTTAGCGTCTGAATGATATAAAGGTGATAATGCCAGTGAAATGAGTCCGGGGTCCAGCACCGATAGTTACCCAGCATTTGCTCGTATTGGGTTGAGGTAAAAACCCCGGAAGAAACCTCAACTTGCTCCGACCATCTGGTTTCGCGGCCAGACGCGCTGACCGTTACTCCACAGGTGTCGACTGGTTCATAGATGATTCTCTTTTCATCATCAGTAATTTTTGGCTGTTGTGCATCTATTTTCAACCTGATTATGAAGCGAATTTTCACTAAATATGCTATAAAACTTAAAAAAAGATATATAAATATGCATACAGGTATTCCCAAAATATAAAGTTAATATGCAGTTTCGTACTAAATATGCTAGAAAATTAAGAACGGTCCAAATATGCATCTATATGCTCAATAAAAACCCTTCCATTTCCTTCAGAATGCTTGAAATCAACTTTAAATCAGTCTGAAAACGAGAACAATCCCATAGGAAAAAATATTTATTTATTTATTTATATTTATTTATTTATTTATTTATTTATTTATTTATTTATTTATTTATTTATTCTATTAAACAAAACAAGGAAAGAAACCATTTTGAAGTTTTACAAATTCTTGGCAGTCCCATCTCTCTTGTATAGCTCAGAATGCTGGACCCTAACAGAAAACCAAAAGCACAAAATAGAAGTATCAGAAATGAGATTTTTGAGATCGGTAGCTGGATACAGAAGAACAGACAGACAATATAATGAAACGATAAGAGACGAACTGAATATATTCAACTTAAACAATAAAATAAAAGAATATCAAGAAAAATATTATGAACACGTACAAAGAATGCCAGAATACCGTATTCCTAAAAAGATTCTAGAGTACAAACCCAAAGACAAGAGAGACAGAGGAAGGCCTACGAAGAGATGGATAGATCAATTTCTTTGAGAGGACGGAACAGGTCGAAAGGCCTAATCCCTGATGATGATGATGATGATGATGATGATGATGATGATGATGATGATGATGATTTATTCTGGTGTAGTTACGGACATCATGGCTTCTCTTCCACACCACCAATAAAATAATGCAAATACAATAATAGAAATAAAAATAAAAAGTCACACTATAAACAAAGTAAAGTCAGACAAAAATATATACAGGTTGCCGTGACACAAACTGTAGATGAGTGATTAAGTATCGTAATTATTTATATGACACGTCATAGAAATCCGCCCTGATGATGATGATGATGATGATGATGATGATGATGATGATGATGATGATGATGATGATGATGATGATGATGATGATGATGATGATGATGTACGTGGGTAAAACTGTAGTGGAGGAATTATTCTCCTAATAATAATGGCATTGCTATGTAATCTTCCAGTGATACTCCAATAAATACACAAGACTGGGGACGGTCATAAGGCAAGCAGTTGGTGACTGCGCTCTACAGAGGGGGGAGAGAGGGAGGGCGTCACTGCGCGGTTAGTTATTGTAAGAAAAGAAGTTGGGTAAGTAACTCATTGAGTCCCACTTGCAGCTGATATATACGTAGAGACCTCGGGCCTCCTCCTCCACCCTCCGCTATCGATTCCTTGGGTCGTCGAGGTTTAATGCGATGTTGCCGCGGGTGAGGGGGGGTATGGAAAAGGACGCCATGGGACGCCGGCGCCTGGTAAATAGCAGGTCGCGGCGCCTCCGGGCGACTCACTGGCGACATTGCCGGCCAGGAGGGAGGGAACCTTTATTCATCAGGACGTCTCTAACACAAGTGACAACACCAAAACAATATACAAACCTGACATCACAAGTCTCAGAGATTCGGTCGGAACTTACTAGAATTTATTGCATTTTATTCATCATCACCATCACCACTACCACCACCACCACCACCACCATCATCTTCGTCGTCGTCATCATCACCATGAATGTTAGAACAGGTGGCAGTTTTCCGAAAATGTCCACCAAAATTTCAATAGGTAGGATCAGCAACTATTTTTGTAAAAAATGTGCAAAATCAAGAAATACAGAACAATTAATTTAGGCAATAAGTCATACACGCTTATACACAGGAGTAATAGTCGATTTCTCTAAGTAAATTTAAATATTCATTAAGGTAATATGGAATATTACCTATCGTGATAATGTTGAAATATGTCTCACATAAGGAACTTTTTCTCAAAAATTGTTGAAGGTAGAAAGCTGATTTTTTTTAAGTTCCTGTGCACATAACTAGACTTCATGCTGAAATAATGGTTTTTCTTCAATTTATTTACTTATTGAGAAATAATTTTTACCCAATTTCGTATATTTTTCAACGATTTTCAGCACTTACCCCCTAAAATATCTCTGAATTTTAACATATTTCAAAAACTCTGTTTCAGGACATGTACAAGATCCAAATAAGCAATTTCTCAAAATTTCAGATTTCTAGATTAAATACAAACTGAGGAAAGGTACCTTTCGTGTGAAAAAAAAACATAAACTAAGAGAAAATCAACGTTAAAATAAGACATATGAGCCGTTCAGAGCAGAAGTGGTGTAAGTCAAAAATTGGTAGCGAGGGTTAAAGTAAACATTCTGTAAAATACAGCGCAAAGAAGCAATTAATATTCAATTTATTTAAACTATTAGTAGTCAGTAAATAGCAAGAAGAACATATTAATTGCTACTTTTCCCTGTATTTTACAGAATTTTTACTTTAAACCTCATTACCCAATTTTGACTTACACCACTTTTGCTCTGAATGACACATATATACGGCTTCAAATACTGGGCCCCATCCCCGAAAAGAGGAAGAATTAACATGGATATAATTTTACTATAATCAAAATATCATAGAGCATTTAAAGAGGAAAAATTAAAGAATAATTGTAAAATTAAAAACTACATTTTTTGCCCAAAATTCATAAACTTTTGGAAAATGAAGGTTAAAATTAAAACTTGCACATCCTTCCCCAGAAAATACGAGAAATTGAAATGGATAAATTATTTTAGTATAGTCGTATGTCATAAACCATTTTAAAGAGAGAAAACGAACTAATAAATTGAAAAAAAAAAAAGTTGAATAACAATTTTCGCTCTAAATCGAATTCCATTCCCCCTTAAAGATAATGAAATCATGAATATAAAAAAAAATAAAATAAAATGTAATTAAAAACTTTCGCCTAAAATCCAATTACATTCCTCCTTAAAGATAATGAGTCCGTAAATATTATAAATTAGTTTTTCGAAATTTGAGTAGACTTATAATGTCCGGTTTCTACAAACTCATGAAATAAGCCCTGGGCAAACTATTTCATGGATAAAATTTATATTATAATAACTTTATGTTTTTTTCACTAACCAACAAGTTAATTTTATCCTTTTATAAGTTATCTATTAACCTCTGATTGAGGTTCTGACTGATATCCTAGATCATATATACCAAGATAGGTCGGCCTTATAGGCTTTGAGGTTAACAACTTTTATTAGGTTTACTATGCTTCCATCGAGTTGTTACATAAGGAGTCACGTCATAATTCCCATTTGAATTACATTAGCGACTGTACTGCCATCTCGTGTTCGTTTACGGCGGACGGGTGGCGATCCTGGCGGTTGTTCTCTTCAAAGTGCTGCCGATTTTAACATAGCGATGAGTTATCTGTTACATATATGATCTAGGCTGATATATACATCTATTATCAGATAGGACATCTCACATGACGATGTGTGTCAGAGGAAGAACATTGTTTGTATATATCTGAAGCCGGATTAGTGTAACATGTAACTAGTCAGCGATGTATGCAATGGAGGGGAAAAAGAACTGGCCACCCTACCCGTTATCTCCTCGCCTAGTTACCTCATAAGTGGTGTTTTGTTGGTATTAGTTGTGAGGTTCAGATCTATCTTCGGACAGTTAACTACACAACAACAATATTATAATGTTGAAATATTTTTCAATTTTCACAAACTTAAATATTCATCGTTGCAGAGTTAGTAGAATGGCTGAGGTTAAAATAGGTGACAGATTGTACATCTATTAAGGAGAAATTTCCTCATCGAAAATAATGACATAACAATAAATAAAGTTCTTTCTTTATTGATATTTTTTATTTCAAGTACTGCCTGAGAGACAAAGTATACTAACATAATTTTAATGTACAATTAATAAATGTATCATTACGAAGGTCAATAAGAAAGGATTTCTACGATATCTCAACTCTGACTAATAGAGTAGGCCGATATGTGTTATAATGGCATTCTAAATGAAATTTTCTAACAGCTCAGAATTTTTTCTCAGAAAATTTAATCTCTGCTCTTGTGAGTCGATACTTATCACATTTCTTTATAGTCTACAACTCACTTCAATCTACTAGCAATAGCCTTGACAAATTTTATAAATTTTAAATCGAGTAGGTTTTCTTTTCAGTAGAGAGGGTTTAAAAATTGCATTTAGGTTTTCCATATCCTTTATGAATTTTTATATTATATAGACCTTTTTTTTTTTAGATATGACGCTTGAAAGCATAAATAATGAAACGAATTACTTTGTTGCACTGAATCAAAGTATGCGAGTTAAATTAATGATAAAGGATTAGTGGAACGCAGAAAAATTAAGACGGCGCTCATTCCGTCTGATCCCGGCCACTTAGACACTCGTAATGAGTGCACCTCTGCACATAGTGTGTTGGACATTGTGCCACTGTCACACATCTGTGACGCAGTGCATGAGGGTTGGCCACTAAAGGGAAACTAAGTGGTGCAACTTAAACTGAGAGCATTCAATCCGGCATCGGAACTGGAATCCGGTGTGGCTTAGTGGATAAAGCGTCAGCACTTAGAGCTGAAAACCCGAGTTCGCGTCCCGTGCCGGAGAAAAGTATTCTCTGCGTCACCCATCCTTCATCATATGGCAATGCAGAATTCCTGCACGTAAATATCATACCTACTTCGTTACATCACAATAATAAGAGTTAAATAAAATAAATAACATTTTTTATGACGAAGTACGCTTAATTCTAGAAAAATTGTGAGATGATTCACAAGTAACTATTTACTCGTCTTGCGTCAGATATCAAGAAGATAAAATTTAGGGCCTGGTTTCTTCAACCTTTGTTAAATAATAACAGTGTGTTATTCCATTTTAAATGTAAACTTAACAGTTGAAGCATTTCTTCAACTACTGTCAGTACTAACAGGCTGTTAAAACCTATGTTAATTTAACTGCTCAATTTCATGCAGTTAAATCATTTAACTCTGTTAGCATAGAAGTATCCAATATGGCTGGTGCGTTAGATGCTGAACTTATATATCTGCATTATTTAGAAAATGATATCCACGAATACATAAACAGAGGGGATGATTTCTGTGATTTGACAGATCAGAAATTCATACAAAGGTATAACTATCTTCTGCCAAGCCTCACTTCTCGCTTTCAACTTAGATCCGTTTGTTTGTTTATCTCATTAATTGGTTTATACTGGGAAATAATTTCCAGCAGAAGGTTTCTCTCGAACGAAGAGAAATTAGTCCCACGATTTCTTTTTGTTCCAGTGTTTTCCATTTCATAACAGCAATACCAATACGGCACTCCACGCTACTGTGATACAGACGAGGAAAGAAGCAGAAATCAAACCTGAGAGAATAGAAAGACTTCTTTCCTCTCTGAATCAAACAACGGAAACAAGCGAGAATCGCAATTGTCAGAGTTCAAAAAACAGAAATGAGCCTATACTTGGTTACAGGTTATGGTTAAACTCTAGAATCTCTGGTCCTAACAGAGAGTTAACAAACAGAATGTTAAAATGTGAAATGTAAAGTTGAAGAAACGCAATATTTTTAACAGCAATTCATACTTTTAACTTACAGCTAATTAACGCTATGTTAGGTGTATTTTAACAAAGGTTGAAGAAACCGGACCTAGAAATGTTAGTATTTAATATCAAAGTTGTGACTTTCTGTGATTATCAAGTAATTCCGAAAATTGTTACAAATAATAAAAATATTGAGCAGGTACAAAGTTCTAAAAAATTTGACATTTGACATAACGTATGGATATGCTCAAGATTTCATATAAAAGTTGTACATGTTTCAAAGCATTTGTTATGTCTTAATAGGGTACTTGAAGAATAAGGTCATGAAAGATTGAAATCGTATAAACGAGCTGTAAGTTCTATGTAAGAGTACGGGTTGGAAATCTGGCTAATAAATATAATAGATAAGAGAACCGTAGAAACCGCAGAAATGCAATTCCTGAGATACGTTCCTAGACATATCCTCAGCTTAGCAACGTAGATATCAGAAAAAAGTAACAAACAATGAACTGAACAGAACATGGAAGGGGTAGGAAGAAGAATAAAGTGTATAAGATCTGCTGATTAAATGGCGTTGCAAGCAGAAGAGGAGATAATGCTAAGGGATTTTCTACTTCAGCTGAATGACAGCTGTGAGAAGTATGGGATGAAGGTAAATAGAAATAAGACGAAGACTGTGGCTGTGGGGAAAAAATAGAAGACAAACGAGCGAATTCGAAATGAATTAGTGGAACAAGTGGACAGCTTCAAATATTTGGGGTGTACTGTAAGTAGTAATATGTGCTGATGCCAGAGAGTCAAAAGGACAGCAATGGCAAATTAAGATTTTAATAGAAAAAGGATCATTTTCTGCGGACCTCTTGAAAAAGAACTAAGGAAGAGACTAGTGAAGAGCTTTGTGTGGAGTGTGACACTATATGGAGTAGAAAAACTGAAATTAAGAAGAAGCGAAGAGAAACGACTAGAAGCATTTTAAATGTGGATTTTGAGCAGGATGGAGCGTGTGAAGTGGACCGACCAAATAAGCTGTGCTAGAAAGAGTGGGTGAAGAAATAATAATGATGAAACTGATCAGGAAGAGGAAAAGAAATTGTTTGGGTAAGAAGAAAGCTACTAACTGAAGGATGCACGGGAAGGAATGGTGAACGAGAAAATACAAAAGAAGAAAGGAGTATACTAGAGAATGCTGGATTTGCAATTAAATACCTTCTCTTGGACAAAATGAATATATATTTCCTTCAAATTAGCCTACTTATCTTTTGTTATAAACCATCAAGCCATTAAATTATGACATAAAATGGAATATATTCTAGAACTTACAAGAGACGAACGTTTTCGTCATGAAATGGCATCATCAGGTCTCTTCACTCCCTGTCAATTCGTACGTAAAAGATCGTGTGTATAAGCCACCACTACCTACAAGTCTAAGTTGAGACGCAGGATTGAACACTTGTACGAGTCATTTGTGCATTTGTGTTCATGAGTTGCTCTACAATTTCAGGTATGATTCATTAAACTATTATATTGTATACCGCAGAGAAAATAATTATACTGTTCTCTACGACAAATCTCCTGCATATGAGAAGAACCAATCGGAGATCGCTCGCGCTGTAATTTTTATGATTCATAAGTGAATGTCTGAGAAAAGCACAGAAAAAAATTTCGAAATCGAATTTTTTTTTTTTTTTTGGAAACAGAGAATAAAAAAATAGTAAATTTGAATTAATGTGTTCAAAATAGACATTTACACCTTCAAAAGTTGGTAAACGGCAAAAGTTTTTGTTTTTCGCACTAGATGGGGGTCAAAGTGAGAGAATGTTGAAAAAGAATGGAAATTACTTTTAAAAGTTATTGCTATTCAAAATCTTTAACGGTTTAAGAGTTATAACGAGTTAAGCGACAGTTTTCGCTTCGTCGAAGGACTCAAGACTCATGGCCAGTTTCTCCAACAAATGTTTAATTTGGCTTGACTAGTGTTCAATTAACAGCCTGTTTATTTTTAATGTTTTGTTAATCTATTTTTCATTTCTTCAACATCATTTTGTTTAAAACAACCAACACTTAACTATAACAGTTGTTAACACTATTTTAACCACTCAATAGCAGTTGGTAAGAATTTTGTACATGTAAGACAATTTTTTATTGGCTGATATTATTCTTTAAATTCTGTATTGTAGAGTAAGTCATGAAACATGTATAAAATCATAGCCTGGTACAGTAGATGTAAGAGTAATGGAACGGAGAAAAATTCTCTTCGGCGCCGGGATTTGAACCCGGGTTTTCAGCTCTACGTGCTGATGCTTTATCCACTAAGCCACACCGGATACCACCCTGGCGTCGGACAGAATCGTCTCAGATTAAGCTCCAACTCTTGGGTTCCCTCTAGTGGCCGCCCTCTGCACTACGTCACAGATGTCTATGAACGTAGGACCGAAGTCCACACGAGACGATTCTGTCCGACGCTGAGGTGGTATCCGGTGTGGCTTAGTGGATAAAGCATCAGCACGTAGAGCTGAAAACCCGGGTTCAAATCCCGGCGCCGGAGAGAATTTTTCTCCGTTCCATTACTCTTACATCGTATGATGACGCAGAATATCTGCATGGAAATATCATATGTACTTCGGTACATTAAAATAATAATATATATCTGGTACAGTAGGCCATGATCGATAAAGAAGACAAAAAATTAAAGTTGGAGGAGACTACTATTGAAAAATATTATTATTACAAAGTAAGGTTATAGTACTACTGCTAACATATAACTTCTCATTTTTGTTGAAACATTTTCAATATAATACTCATTGTGTATTTTGAAACACCATTGACATTGGGTATAGTTAGTTAAAAAGAGCCAGTAACATAGAATCAGGAGTAAACAGTAGATGCTGAATTGGAGTAAGTAGTCTATTTCTGTTTGTAGGATATTCAAGTCTGGTTTACATTTCTTGTAAAATTTTGAGGCCTACTTGTTTTGAAAATCTTTATTGTCACAAATTGAGTATCATGCATAGTATATAAATCATCATTCCTAGTTCTTGTCACGTTCAGATCCCACATTTTCTAAATATTCAATATATAATAGCTCAGTATCAAAATAAGCAGCAAATATGATAATGAGTTCACTTTTGAAGATTATCTTCCCTATATTAGCTTTTCAAAGTGTCTTTTAAATGTTATATTATCAGTCATTCACGAAACATTCCTGAAAGAAAGACATAAAACATTATTTCTCAAAACTTCTGTTTGAACAGCTGTGGTGTCATCTGCCATATTTAACTATCTGTAAAATGAGTTAACTGCCTAAAATCCTACATTTAAAGTTAACAAACCCTTAGCAATTTGTTCAGCCAAACTAGTGTTGAAGACATGAAAAAACTATATTTAACAAACTGTTTAGAGTTTAACATTCGTTAAATGTTCTAACAATACTTGAAGAAACAGACCATCAGAACGCTGGAATATTAAAAAAACTCGTAAATTCTAAATATGAATTGTGCGTATTTTGCTTAAAACACAACCTTTCCTCTCTTTTATCACTACCACTTGCTTTACTGAACGATAATGTATAACAGAAATATTCTTTCACAAGAAAGAGAAATGACCTGCTTTTTGTACAAATATAAATACAGAGGAAGAATAAGTGTGTGTGTCGGCTTGACCGTGTGTGTTTCTTTTCTGTTTTCTTGTATCTACGTGTCTTGAGAGATGCAAGCGATCTGAGCAAAAGCGCTATTTTTTTGGAATGCGTTAAGATCGAACACTGCGCTATAACCCATACATATCCTTGTAATAATAATTGTACAGAGGGGTCGGTTTGACCTAAATTACGTTTATTTTGATGTACTTATAAATGCATTCCCTTTATATCTGGCAAGCTTCTGAATTTCAGAATTAAGTAAACGCCCAACCGCCAACGTCCAACGTCCCCTTTGATAGCGATATTCCCTTATTAGTCAACGCTGCACTCCTATGATTCGGGGGAGCTGTAAAGCCGCTGAAGGTCATATGCAAGAGATCTGACGCGGAGAATACAGCGGACTCTCCTAAGTTCGACTGAACAGAATTGAAAGTTCAGTCCAATAAGGGTAGTGGGTGTGGCAGGTGAAATGAATACAAATTCTTATTGGTTATCCATCAACTAATACAGTACTGTACTTGCATTTCCTGCCCGCCCCGAGACTTGTGTATGCGCTTCTAGTTCCACAGTGGGTTTCGACAGTTACGTCTCACAAACGCCACAATTCTCAAATAGAAAAATAAGAGTTTGTTAATTTAAAATCAGTGATTAAATATGCATGGTTTCCTCAGTTATTTCCAGGCAAATGCCGGGATTGTACTTCTTGAAAATTCGGCCATGGACGGGTATCCTTCCCTTAATCCTTTCATATGTGTGTGAGTGAATGCTGTGTAATGTCTTAAATGTTTGTGTTGTATCGGAGGTGGCCCTGGCATTGAGCTGATCCCTCATCCGGGGAGGCCCTCCATGTCCTTGTGTGGTCAAAAAAGTATGTATGTCATCCATAGATTAATTCCTCTCCCGACAGGTCGCGGCCCTGTACGACCCGGGAGGCGTGGGTCGTGTAAATGCACCTAAAACGGAGAGGTTAAACTAGGGGAAAGAAAGAAAGAAAGAAAGAAAGAAAGAAAGAAAGAAAGAAAGAAAGAAAGAAAGAAAGAAAGAAAGAAAGAAAGAAATATTAAATATGGATGTCCTAATCAATAAAATACTCTACAACACAGAACCAATTCCCATTCAAAGGCCATTCCCATTTCTTAGTGCCCGTATAGGGGCGTGTCTAATTCTCCTACGTAAGCAGTCGAACTATAGGATGTCGAACTTGTTTTCTGTCGAACTTAAGAGCTTCACTGTAGTTTGAAGTACTGATAGCATTTGTGTACACTCCGTATTTCATGTGGTTAATTTTTCAGTACTCAAAGCTATTCCTACTCACTCAATCTTCCACCTTGTATATCTTTTTTTTTTTTATTTTATTGGGTTATTTTACGACGCTGTATCAACATCTAGGTTATTTAGCGTCTGAATGAAATGAAGGTGATAATGCCGGTGAAATGAGTCCGGGGTCCAGCACCGAAAGTTACCCAGCATTTGCTCATATTGGGTTGAGGGAAAACCCCGGAAAAAACCTCAACCAGGTAACTTGCCCCGGCCGGGATTCGAACCCGGGCCACCTGATTTCGCGGCCAGACGTGCTGACCGTTACTCCACATGTGTGGACCCCTTGTATATCGTTTACTATTTTACGCATGAGGCGAAAAATTAAACAACTTTAAAACTTCGATGTTTACTTATGGCGAAAGATAACGTAAATACGAAATTCGTATGTACTTTAGTAGGCCTTTAGACAAGTTTAAGAGTTTTTCTCATCATTTGACTACTCGTACATCTCATATTAAATAAGGTTTCAACTGTTGATAAGATTCGTACCGCAATACCGACAACGAAGAGGAGAGTAATTTCTAGACATGAAATGTGCGACGTTGCTGTGACATTGACAAGTTTTAAGCTCACACATCCTGTTTGTATGAAACAGACACAATTACTGCTTGCAGACCTACAATAAATTTCACAGATTGGAGTCAGTCTCGGAAATGTCAGGCGTCTCACCTCTTGACCCAGTAACCCGGCTGGGCGGTCGGACTCTATGAAGCTTCGCCTTCGGGGGAGACGGCGCAACACGTGTTTCGTGTCCGGCAGCGCTCACTCTCCTTCACATGTGTACCATTACGAGGAATTAGCGGCCTCTAATCAGATGCAAGCCTCTTACGCAAGGGACCGGCGTTCGACTTCGGGCTTATTGAACTGTAGAGGTAACACGCCAATATATTTAGACAAGCACAAACAATGTGTGAAAAGGAAAAACGGTGTCCCATAAAAAAAATACTTCGAATGAATAACTCCATATTCAGATGAAATTTAGGGGATCATCAATGTGGTTTTAGGCGTAATAGATCGACTATTCATCAGATCTTTTGTATCCGACAGATATTGGAGGAAAAATGGGAGTAAAATGAGACAGTACATCAGTTATTCATAGATTTCAAAAAGGCATATGACTCGGTTAAGAGAGAAGTTTTATATAATATTCTTACTGAATTTGGTATTCTCAAAAAACTAGTTCTATTAATTAAAATGTGTCTCAGTGAAACATACAGCAGAACCCGTATAGGCCAGTTTCTGCCTGACGCGTTTCCAATTCACTGCGGGCTAAAGCAAGGAGACGCACTATCACCTTTACTTTTTAACTTTGCTCTAGAGTATGCAATTAGGAAAGTCCAGGATAACAGAGAGGGTTTGGAATTGAACGAGTTACATCAGCTGCTTGTTTATGCGGATGACGTGAATATGTTAATAGAAAATCCTCAAAGGATTAGAGAAAACACGGGAATTTTACTTGAAGCAAGTAATGAGATAGGTATGGAAGTACGAGTTCTACTATTTCAGGGACGAGCTAATGTTTTTTTGTATATAATATATTTTATGTTACAATTATTAGCAAGATAAATAAATAAATAAATAAATAAATAAATAAATAAATAAATAAATAAATAAATAAATAAATAAATAAATAAATAAATAAATAAATAAATAAATCCCAAAAATACAAAGTATATGATTATGTCGCGTGATCCGACCATAGTACGAAATGTAAATATACAAATTGGAAATTTATCCTTTGAAGAGGTGGAAAAATTCAAATATCTGGGAGCAACAGTAACAAATATAAATGACACTCCAAAGAAAATTAAACTCAGAATAAATAGAAAAATACCTGCCACTATTAGGTTGAAAAGTTTTTGTCATCCACTCTGCCTTAAAAGGAATTGAAAGTTAGAATTTCTAAAAAAAGTTAAATTACCAGTTATTCTGTATGGTTGTGAAACTTGAACTCTCACTTTGAGAGAGAAACAGAGGTTAAGAGGAGTCACTACACAGAATTTTTACAAGAATAAATAAAATTTTGATTTTTTATCGTTTTTCGTTTTTTTAATATGTGTAAAATGATAATATGATTTTATTTATTTTAATTGTCAACTTTTACTCCTATATTCAGCAAAAATATTGTAGTAATTCTTAATGCAAAAAATGTTACCAATGAATTTTTTTTTTTTTGCCAATCGCTCAGTGGAATTTTAAATTTATTTAGCCGATTCTGTACATAAAAGTATGTTACATATATCCTATTTTTTCACATTTGTATCTTTTATCACTTCCCAGAAAAATGCTGCCAAAATTGAGGAATTTAGCATTGCAAGATATGGAAATTTTCACACCATTTTTCTATACTTTCTTATTTTTGTGACATTGGTGCACTGTTCTCAGAAAGTATTGTACAAAGAAGGCTGAAATTAATGTAAAATCTCAATGGAATGGCATTCTACACAGTAGGTTAAAAAAATAAGATTATTTATATCTTCAGCAAAAATAAAAAGAAATAATTTGTAGTAATTCTTAATGCAATTTTTTTTTTGCCAACCGCTCAGTGGAATTTTAAATCTATTTAATCAGTTGTATACATAAAAATATGTTACGTATGCCCTGTTTTTCTATATTTGTGTCTTTTATAACTTCTGAGAAAAGTGCATCTAAAATTGAGGAATTTAACATTGTAAGATATGGAAGTATAATTTCCTCTTAAAGATGTCAGAGAATAAAGTGCTTAGGAAAATATTTGGGGCTAAGAGGGATGAAGTTACAGAAGAATGGAGAAAGTTACACAATGCAGAACTGCACGCATTGTATTCTACACCTGACATAATTAGGAACATTAAATCCAGACGTTTGAGATTGGCAGGGCATGTAGCACGTATCCACAAATGCTTATAGATTGTTAGTTGGGAGATCTAAGGGAAAAGGACTTTTAAAGCTAGCTACTTGATTGTTTGTACACATACTGCTAATGATATCAGTTATGATATAAGTTTCATGTTTGTAGGATCAGTAGTTTAAGAGTTATTGGAATTAAAAGGAAATGATTTGCATATTTAATCTTACAAAATTTTTCATCTCGTCCAAATTTTAATTATCATGTCTGACATTTTTGTTACAATATTTTCGATCTCTTTAGAAACTATGTTCTCACTTTTTTACATTGTATTTGAATTTATAAAATTTACAGTGCGCACGCACACATATCTTTTTTTTTAATTCGAAAATTATTTTTTAATGCTAACATACTTACAAATGGCTTTTAAGGAACCCGAAGGTTCATTGCCGCCCTCACATAAGCCCGCCATCGCTCCCTATCCTGTGCAAGATTAATCCAGTCTCTATCACCATACCCCACCTCCCTCAAATCCATTTTAATATTATCCTCCCATCTACGTCTCGGCCTCCCTAAAGGTCTTTTTCCCTCCGGTCTCCCAACTAACATTCTATATGCATTTCTGGATTCGCCCATACGTGTTACATGCCCTGCCCATCTCAAACATCTGGATTTTAAGTTCCTAATTATGTCAGGTGAAGAATACAATGCGTGCAGTTCTGTGTTGTGTAACTTTCTCCATTCTCCTGTAACTTCATCCCGCTTAGCCCCAAATATTTTCCTAAGAACCTTATTCTCAAACACCCTTAACCTATGTTCCTCTCTCAGAATTAGAGTCCAAGTTTCACATCCATACAGAACAACCGGTAATATAACTGTTTTATTAATTTTACTTTCAGATTTTTGGACAGCAGACTGGACGATAAGAGCTTCTCAACCGAATAATAACACGCATTTCCCATATTTATTCTGCGTTTAATTTCCTCCCAAGTGTCATTTATATTTGTTACTGTTGCTCCAAGATATTTGAATTTTTCAACCTCTTCGAAGGATAAATCTCCAATTTTTATATTTCCATTTCGTACAATATTCTGGTCACGAGACATAATCATATACTTAGTCTTTTCGGGATTTACTTCCAAACCGATCGCTTTACTTGCTTCAAGTAAAATTTCCGTGTTTAATGCTAACATAGCTTTGTTAAATAAGAGAATATGTAGTAAAATTTAAGCTTCCTAGGATAAAATTTGTGAAAATCTTAGCAATGTGAGTGCAGAGTGCGGGAAGAGTTTAAATATTTGCATTCATTTTAAACTTCATGAGCGCAGCCTTTTTAAAAAATGGAGTAATTAATGACACATCCGCCGTAGGGTTTGAAACTTCGTCAAAGGTAAAACAAACATCATAGCGTCATTTTCTACAAAAAACGACAACTGTGATTTTTATTAAAAAATTCTCAATATCAGCTGCAAAGCCACTGGCGTAGCTCAGGCGGTAGCGCGTTTATCTGTTGATCCCAGGTTGCGCTCGGGGGTAGGTTCGATTCCCGCTTGGACTATTTACCCGTTTTCTCCATCCGCAAATTGAATGTCATATTATAATCTATGGAAAATCCACGCCCTCATCTCGCCAAATACCATCTCGCTGTCATCAATTCCATCGACGATAAATAACTCAGTAGTTCATACAGCGTTGTTAAATGCACAAGTGAAAAACAAAAGATCAGCCGCGGAATATGGAGAACATATAAGCCAGAGATGACCAGCTCGGGCTATTACTCTACGCCGAACACGAACAGTATGCGAGAGCAGATCGTCTCTAATGCTTGCAGCGCCAACGTTGCTCCATTGCTTGTAAGTGCACGCGAGTGCACATAGTGCTTCATAAGAGCAGCTGAGTTGATCACCACTGATATAAAGCGATATGACAGTTAAGACCGCTGCCCTTTTACATTAGGCGAATACAAAGCTGACATGCTTCTTTATATGGTAGCTTAGCTTCTTTCTCACGGGACGTGTTCTAAACGTATGAAATAGTTGCAGCGCCCATCTGTCGAGCAATCGTGTAACAGTGAAAGGAAGAGTTACTTACTAGAAGAAGAAGAAGTTATATTTGTAAAATAAATTGAGGAAAATTCCAACAAAACAAAAGCAAATTGCGAGAGGTTTTCATAATAAACATGCATAGGTCTAATAATAACAATAATAATAATAATAATAATAATAATAATAATAATAATAATAATAATAATAATAATAACTTCGCTTTACAATATGCCATTAGGAAAGTTCAGGGTAACAGGCAGGGTTTAGAATTGAACGGGTTACATCAGCTTCTTGTCTATGCGGATGACGTGAATATGTTAGGAGAAAATCCACAAACGATTAGGGAAAACACGGAAATTTTACTTGAAGCAAGTAAAGCGATCGGTTTGGAAGCAAATCCCGAAAAGACAAAGTATATTATTATGTCTCGTGACCAGAATATTGTACGAAATGGAAATATAAAAATTGGAGATTTATCCTTCGAAGAAGTGGAAAAATTCAAATATCTTGGAGCAACAGTAACAAATATAAATGACACTCGGGAGGAAATTAAACGCAGAATAAATATGGGAAATGCGTGTTATTAGGCCTATTCAGTTGAGGAGCTCTTATCATCCAGTCTGCTGTCCAAAAATCTGAAAGTTAGAATTTATAAAACAGTTATATTACCGGTTGTTCTGTATGGTTGTGAAACTTGGACTCTCACTCTGAGAGAGGAACATAGGTTAAGGGTGTTTGAGAATAAGGTGCTTAGGAAAATATTTGGGGCTAAGCGGGATGAAGTTACAAGAGAATGGAGAAAGTTACACAACACAGAACTGCACGCATTGTATTCTTCACCTGACATAATTAGGAACATTAAATCCAGACGTTTGAGATGGGCAGGGCATGTAGCACGTATGGGCGAATCCAGAAATGCATATAGAGTGTTAGTTGGGAGACCGGAGGAGAAAAGACCTTTAGGGAGGCCGAGACGTAGATGGGAGGATAATATTAAAATGGATTTGAGGGAGGTGGGATATGATGATAGAGACTGGATTAATCTTGCACAGGATAGGGACCGATGGCGGGCTTATGTGAGGGCGGCAATGAACCTTCGGGTTCCTTAAAAACCGTTTGTAAGTAGTAATAATAATAATAATAATAATAATAATAATAATAATAATAATAATAATAATAATAATAATAATAAAGTTAATCTGTATTAACAAAGGCCGCCCTAAATAAGGGTTCGAATAGATCGGCCTACTAATCAATTCATAAAGAATAATAATTAAAAACAATTGTGTGACAATTTGAAAGGAAAAAAAAAACATTAAGGGAAATGATACGAAAACATAGGAAATCATTTACAATAAAAGTTTGTTGGGTACAAATGATTACTAATTATAGCTAAGGATGATTTTAACACACGAGATCCTATGGCATCAATCGTTGCATCAGAAATTTTAAATTGTTTAATTTGATTTAAAGTTTCTCGTGGGATCGTGGCACGGGCACCGAACATGAGCCCAAAAACTGTCCAATGTGTGATGTGGTATTGTGCTCCAAGATGCTGACAACAAGGTTCGTATATGACTTGTTTTTCACGACACACCTCTTGTGGCTGTTGCTCATGCATCTCGAAACGGATTGTCGGATCAAGAATGATACCCTTATCCTTCTGCCGATCAATTATGATGATATCAGCACGTCTAGTAGAGCCATCAGAAGAGATGCAACCAGCCTCCTCATAAACCTCATAGGAACCATTCTGACGGATTGAAGCTGCGATGAGATACCGAACCGTATTATATCTGTTGATTCGGAGCAATTCTCCATGATGGCAGAAACCCAAGACGTGAGGAAGCGTTTCTTGCTCGTCGCATCTTCTGCAACAGGTTGAGTCAAGAGTTCTACCAGGGAGAATACGTACAGGTGTTGTATTACAGTTCATCTTAATGGCTTGCTTCCACTGACTGCTCGAAAGTCCCCTTTTTGGTTGAGATCCACGAATTATCTTTCTTCCAGTGAGAATAGAAAACAACTCCCAAACCTTTACTTTTCAATTTGCTCCATTGATGAAAAGAACCTTCACGCAATAATAATAATAATAATAATAATAATAATAATAATAATAATAATAATAATAATAATAATAATAATAATAATAATAATAATAATAATAATAAGGCTGTGTAAGATGTAGTGATGCTTCTCTTACAGCTTCTCTTGCCCAAATGCCACCCTCTCATTTCTGTGGAACACCATATGTAGAAACAGGTACTGGAGGCCGATTCAAGGACGAATAACAGTTCCACTTAACATAGAGAAAATTCTGTATTTAAATAAATTCGGAGCTTTTGAGGTAACAGAACTACCATCAAAGTTATTTAATGTTGGTCAGTAACTTACTAGGAGTACAATGATTTGCTTTCAAGCCGTAACATCGATGGCAAAGAGATTGTTCCAAAGCAGTAACAGACCATGTGGACCAACATTTGTGTGGATTAATAATAATAAAATAATAATAATGATAATAATAATAAGGAGGCGTAAGGTATAGAGATGCTTCTCTTGCCCGAATCCTACCCTCTCATTTCTGTGAAACATTGTGTGTAGAAACAGGTACTGGAGACCGAAAGGAGGAATAACAGTTCCACCTCACACAGAGGGAATTCTGTATTTAAATAGATGCAGAGACTTTGAGATAACGTAACTCTCATCAAAGTTAATTAATGTTGGTCAGCAATCTATTGGGAGTATATAATGATTTGGTTTCAAGCCGTAACATCGATGCCAAAGAGATGGTTACAAAGGAGTAACAGACCGTGTGAACCAACATTGGTCTGGATGAATAATGGTAATGAATGAATTAATAAATAATAATAATAATAATAATAATAATAATAATAATAATAATAATAATAATAATAATAATAATAATAATAATAATAATAATACTTACTTACTTACTGGCTTTTAAGGAACCCGGAAATTCATTTCCGCCCTCACATAAGCCCGCCATTGGACCCTATCCTGAGCAAGATTAATCCAGTCCCTACCATCATATCCCACCTCCCTCAAATTCATTTTAATATTATCTTCCCATCTACGTCTCGGCCTCCCCAAAGGTCTTTTCCCCTCTGGCACCCCAACTAACACTCTATATGCATTTCTGGATTCGCCCATACGTGCTACATGCCCTGCCCATCTCAAACGTCTGGATTTAATGTTCCTAATTATGTCAGGTGAAGGATACAATGCGTGCAGCTCTGCGTTGTGTAACTTTCTCCATTCTCCTGTAACTTCATCCCTCTTAGTCCCAAATATTTTCCTAAGAACCTTATTCTCAAAAACCCTCAATCTCTATTCCTCTCTCAAAGTGAGAGTCCAAGTTTCACAGCCATACAGAACCACCGGTAATATAACTGTTATAAAAATTCTAACTTTCAGATTTTTTGACAGCAGACTGGATGACAAAAGCTTCTCAACCGAATAATAACAGGCATTTCCGATATTTATTCTGCGTTTAATTTCCTCCCGAGTGCCATTTACATTTGTTACTGTTGCTCCAAGATATTTGAATTTTTCCACCTCTTCGAAGGATAAATCTCCAACTTTTATAGTTCCATTTCGTACAATATTCTGATCACGAGACATAATCATATACTTACAATAATAATAATAATAATAATAATAATAATAATAATAATAATAATAATAATAATAATAATAATAATAATGAGGATGTAAGGTACAGTGATGCTTCTCTTATAGCTTCTCTTGCCCAAATACTACCCTCTCATTTCTGTGGAAAACCTATGTTGAAACAGATACTGGACACCGAGTCAAGGAGTAATAACATTTTTACCTCACATAGAGGAATTCTGTATTTAAATGGAATCAGAGGCTTTTTGAGGTAGCAGAACTACCATCAAAGTTACTTAATGTTGGTAAGTAACCTACTGGGAGTACAATGATGCTTTCAAGTCGTAACATCGATGGCAAAGAGGTGGTTCCAAAGCAGTAACAGACCATGTGGATCAACACTGTCTGAATAATAATAATAATAATAATAATAATAATAATAATAATAATAATAATAATAATAATAATAATAATAATAATAATAATAATAATAGCTCTTGCAACCATACTAGAACTATCATAAGAAAATAAGTTGAAAAGTCTTTGAATTAATGTAAGAATCTGATGATGAATTGGAACGAATGTGGAAAAACCAAAGCAAAATTCATAACACTAATTACTTACTCAACTGAAAATATTATACATACTGTATATTTGCTGCAATTACATCAAAGTTGCCCTCTGGAAACAGCACTATGAAACTGCAAGAGACAGCTCTACTGGGGAAAACATAGTTATTTACTACTAAAATGTCTAATGCATAATTTAACTTGTATTAATTACGTAAGACTGTTTATATTAGTTTGCAAATAAATAAATAGCTTCTACAAGTAATCATTTGAGCACTAAATGTCCAGCAAACTTATACGCCAGATATGACCCAGGTGAACGCTTTCAAACTGGGGAGCCGTGACTTTCAGAGTGGTTGTATTGCTGTATCAAGGGAAACACGAAATAAATATAATTTAACGAGGGAATAAAACAAACGTACACTAACAATATATTAAAATACTTTTATCAGACACGCAATGTTATATCACTCAGCCGAAAATCCAAATTTTTAATATTTTAAAAGTTTTGAAATGTAGATTCACATTAGAAATACACAAAAGAAAACTGTTTCCAAGCAATAAAAGATGATTCCGTATTTAGTTTTCAATGCTACCACGTCGCTACAAATGTAGTAAATGTAAAAGCTTGTCTCGCGCCGTAGCGTTGCGGACTAAGGCATCATGGCTAAGGCTCACGGAATGCGGGCTAGTTCGTGTCCTCATGAGGAAGGAAATTTCTCATGAAATTTGGCCAGTATATGGGGCCGGTGCCCACAAAGAATCGTGATGAATTTGGGAGGTAAGATAGGTAGCGAAATTCGGTTATGGAAACCAGTCATAAGGGCTGCGAGGATCATAGTGCTGACCAAAAGATACCTCCATTCTGGTTTGATGATCGTTCACCTCTGTTGAGCCAGCAGCATGATTGGTAGGCCTGGATTCTTCATAGGCTGTCGCATCACGGATTTAATTTAATTTTTACATGTAGAAGCTTAAGGGGTTAGTTACAGCTTATACAGCTTACAGCAGTAAAATTTTTGGAAATATTCAAAATTTTTTCCTCCATTATGTATCTTGCACAATAATGAAAATTAGTATGAGTAAAACACAGACCTTCTGCTATATTTAATAAATTATGTTTTTACGATTAAAACAATGATATATATATATATATTTTTTTTTTTTTTTCAAAATCCATAATGGAGCTAGTTCACTGTACAATGATGAAGCGTTTCCCTCAAAACTCATAAACTTGTTAACCTTTTTATGTTCTCTCTCTTTTATTTTATTGCTGAAACTCATGTTTACAATATCATGCTCTTTCAACTGCATCCCTTAATAAATAATATATATATATATTTTTTTTATTTTGTGTTAGAAGAAAATACTGATATTTTACTATTTTTAATGAATTTATTTTTTATCAGGCAATCTGTCAAATGTAGGGAAGTCATCTTGCATCATATTGTAGATATGACATGCATAAATACATACAAAAAATTTCATCACAGAATGTTGGATAGTTTTAGAGTTAAGTGGGAAAAGCTTCATCACTGCACAGTGGACTGAATTAAAAAAAATGTAAATAATGTTTTTAAATCGTAAAAATATTTTTTTCATATAGCAGAAGGACAGTGTTTCATACATAGTAATTTTTATTATTGTGCAAGATACAGTAACGGAGGAAAAAAAGCTGAATATTTCCAAACTTTTACTGCTGTAAGCTGTACCTAACCCCTTAAAGAAATATTCAGCTTAATTTTAATTTAGAGCTTCGGGTTACAGTTCACGAGGTCCCGGGTGCGATTCCCGGTTAGGACACAGGAATTTTTTCTCAAAGAAAATTGTTTCTATGTTCGTCCATGGTCTGTAAATTAGGTTAAGTTTAGGTTTAAGACATCTTCTGGAGCCACATGTTCATAGTCATTCTATCATATCATCGGGGCAGCGTAACTCCTCCTTCCAGGCGCCCCAACTTCAGAAGTGGGTTACAGATAAGCCATTATACATATGGCGGTAATTAATAAATTCGGGGAATATAAAGACAGACATTTTAAATTTAATATAGTCTAATTCTAGTCTTAACTGTGGTATTAATGTTCAAATGAATTCAATTCTTTACAATCACATAATATTATTCATTTAAATTTCAAACAACTCATTGGCGTCATATTGATGTGTGAATCGTTTCGACTATCAATCCCATTGTTGTCTTGAAACTAAGTCTCATGGAATTAGGAAGCAAATATGAAGTAAGTAAAGGGATGACTCCGCCTTGTTAAATTTAAATGCGGGGAATATGAAGACATAAATAAAAAGAAATATCACTTTTTTTTTAAACACCAAATATCCTTACAATTCCAAACATACTCACAAGAAAAATCACGAATAGCAGAAATGTTTCACGGAATAGGGATTTGTTGAATCCTCTGTCACTGTTCAATGTAGTTACGACTCCATGGCAACCCATCATTCTTACACAAATTATTGCAAGAGGTGCACTACTACACTCTGGCAGACTTATTTTTGTTTCTCGTATACATTTTCAGTCAATGATTCGTGCTCTTATAAAAAAAATAAGCAGTGCATAGCCTGAAAACAAGAGAAATAGGCTATTTCACATAGCCTAACAACAGCAGTACAAGATTTAGTGTGAAACTACAGTACATCTCATCCTTCCCTTTGAATAAATGTCATTAGGGGAGAGTCGGTAGTATCGGGCATCGGGTAATATCGGACAGTGCGTTTCTTTCATCTACCACCATATGGTTGTACCTGAATGACATGGTTACGTTTCTCTATGCGACATCACAGAAACATAAGCATGTCAATCAGGTACTATCATCGTGTGGTAGATGAAAGAAACTCACAGTCCGATATTACCCGATGTCCGATACTACCCAATTCTCCCCTAAGTGGGCCAACAACATTTTATTTAAATGCTGAACTCAGTATCAAAGTGATGTCGATATTATTCCTTGAGAGAAATCTTCAAAATACTGGAATTCCTTTAGTGATAATTAAAATTACAAATTTGGAAGAACAAAACTGGACATATTTTATATGTATGAGGAATTAAATGTTATGCTGGGAAGTATATAAAGCTCTGACTAAGGTGCTTGTTCATAAACGCAAGAGCTCAAATATTTCCGCTGCTCTTCAGCATGAGAAATCCTAAGGATGGGAGAAGAAGACTATATTCTTTATTTGTCCTTTGATTTTTTGCAGACTGTTTTCCTACTAACAATTCTAGAGTATCTACCACAAGAATACACTGAACTTCGTCTTTTCTCAGACAACTGCTCTGCCCATAATAAGAATAGTGCTCTCTGCAAATTTCTCTTGTTCCTAACTGATTCTGGGAGCTTAAGAAAAATCAATATCTCTTTTCGGTGAGAGGGCACAGTTTCTGGCCTTGTGATAAGAATTTTGGCATACAAAAAGATGACTAAGGAAACAGGATAGATTGTTTCCTGTGCATGAAGCCAGAGAGGAGGTTCTTACAAGTTGAAGTCCAAGAGAATTTATCGTTGGAAAGGTTACTCTTACTCAGATATTAGGCCAGGGATGCAGAACTCAAAGAGGTAGGGGTGGAAGCATGAGGAAAGCATTGGTTCCCTTCCACAGTCCACCGGCGTTAAATGACTTCTGTGACTCGTCTACGACTATGTGGCGGATTACAGCAAACTCACGGAAAAAATGACGAAAGTATTTCCGACCACAATAATTATAACAAAAAACTGTTCACAAATGAGACAACGTGCTTTGTGATTATTTTGAATACAAAAGTATTCATTTTCCCCATCGCTCTTTAAGCTAGTACTGTCCGACAGATATTGCTTCCAATTCCATCTCTAGACAGTGAATACAAATCTTCTGTATAGGTCTCACCAGGGTTGCCAGAAAAGAAAACACAACTGTCGTACCAACTTATGAAAAATGTCGTACTTCAGCATAAAATTTTCGTACATTTCTTATCTTACTATTTTTATAGAGCGTACAAACATATTTCACAATACACTAAAAAAAACTGATTGATAGGCCTCTTTATAATTATACCAGCAAATTTTTGTTCAAATGAAGAATATGACTAATTATTGTTCACATCCACAATGACATTTAACATTCAAACAAATCACCATTTCTTCATCAACACTGTCATATCCGTAAAGCATGCACGATGACGCTTGATAAGAAACAACATCAGTATACTGAAAGCCGGCAGAAACTTGTCTTTGGCCAGCGCGACGGAGATATTTAAGCTAATATTAATCAATGCTTCAGCTGATAATTACATCAGTCCACTCAAATCCGACACCGCTATAATATCGGCGCGTTTAGACTTCTTAATCATACTGCGGTACTGTTTCATTGATAAAAGGCTTCCATTGCTGAATATATAGGCTAAGGAAGAATATATAAGCATATGCTCATTTCGGGTATTTATTCTTATGTACCATTTCAAATGTAAATTGTGAATAAATTTGAATTTGAATAAAGATAGCAGATCTCAGAACTCGTATTACTTTGACGTAATCGCGCAGTATAATGAAACCTACAGCTGAAGATGATCAGTTATGACTTGCATGGCAAGCGTAGCCACCATATCGATTTTCAAAACATCTTTTATATCTTTAAAGCATGTTTATTTTTTCATATTAGTCAACGATATACTGAATGAAGAAAACTTGTCTAAAAAGGGATGAATTAACCTTTGATATTATTTTAATTATAGATCAACATTATCAGTTCAAAAACAATTTTGTTCCTTCATTAAAATAGTCGTACAAAATAGCGTACGACGTAGAGTTCGGTCGTACCTCGTACAATTAGTCAAAATAGTCGTATGCGTACGACTATAGTCGTACGTATGGCAACCCTGGGTCTCGCAACCACGGATTACCGTCGGAAGGAATGCGAATCAAACACTGTGATAAGGAAGAGCGGGCGAGAGGAAAGGTCACGAGATAACTTGAATGATATTCGAGAGTACAGTCGGAAGAGAAATGACATCGATAGAATCAGTCTTGCGTTGTGATAGTTACATTACGACTTCAGTTTGTTCCATTGCATGTGAATGCGTGTCTTGTATCGCACGGTATTATTATTTAATTCGTAAACATATGTTGCGCGTTTAATTAGCTTCGAATTTTTCTCTTGCTACGTTCTTTATTTCCACAGCGATGTCCTCATTTGTTCATCTTCTTGGAAGATACAGTACTTCTATCGGCTCGCAGCTCTCCCCCCTCGGCGTGCCTACATACACACGTCAAAACAGACAGCAACGCCACCATTTGTTTTCGGTAATCGTTTCTTGCGCGAGCTATACCTTGTAATTTGGATGACGCGTAGCCTTGGGGGAAAGGATGAATGACGTAGTCCAACTCGTGACGTATGCTACAATTGGAGCGCAGTTCTGCATCGCTGTATTAGACTCAAAATCATGGTAAAAGCGTACTATTGAAAGAGAAGAATTTCTGAAGACATTAAAAAAAAAAGGAAGCACTTTTTCCATTTCGGTTTTGATAACACAAGAAGAGGTTATATTAAAGCTTCTACAACGATCAACAGACTGAACAAACAACTCCACTGATATCAGTTTTAGGAGACCAGTTTATTTTTTGTTAATCAAATTTAGGTCATTTACAAGTATAATTATTAACTGGTAATCATTTAGCGATAAGAAATCTCAATTGGTGAAATTGACTAGCTTGGTGGCGTTTCTTGAGACTAATTTCATCTTTATACAACAGAGTGCATTCTCTGTCTGCGTGCATAGCGCTGGACTGCATAGAGGAAAAAGACATGGACTGCTGACATCACACTCCGTCTTTTTTATAATTTTGTACGTTTCTGTTAAACAGAAGCCTACCGTTTTGGCCTAACTACAGCACGAAGTGTAATTTAATTTAGTTTGTGGGGTAATTTCATTGGGAATTCAGTAACGCATAAGGAAATCCCGGTTGTTTTCAGAATCTGGACACTCTGATTAGACCATAGGCCTTCTTTTGTGGAATAGCGCTGGTCATCTACAATAGTAGTAATAACAATGAATAGACAAAGCATAGCATATGGCATAATTGAAGAATGGTTCATTTCCTTGTTTCTTGCAAGTGTTGAGTGTCGCATATGACACTCTGGCAGACAAATGACAGCAGATTCCATCACGGCCTCACTCAGCATGATCGATCTGTAGGTTATAGCTGTACAGTTGGTCGGAAGCGATACAGCCATCCTGGCTGTAGCGAACTGGCGCAGTGGTACATACCGACAGAGATAGAGAGAGAGACTCTAGCATATATTATTTATTTCCACACATGTAGCCTATGTACGCCCTATATATAATTGTGTCCGCACATGTGTTGCGCTTTGTAGGGGCCCAAGCTAGGAGGGGGAGGGAGTGAGACGGCAAACAGGCATCATGTATGGAAGGGTTGTCAAAGCTATATTATTACAGAGGTCTTGCAAAGTGACCAGCGGGCAATTTGACGTGGCTACTGTCAAGTACAGTTTGCGCTCATCGTGGATTTTTTTTGTTCAACTTTTTTTTTTGCACAGTTAAATAAATTGATACTGCATCAATGTTTCATAGTCGAATATTTCGCTGACTGCTCGTATTAAGATCGATTGTGCTTCCGTTACGAAAATTTGTGAGCTGTAATGACAATTATTTTCTCTGTTAATAGCGTTCAAAACGGCACGAGGGTTGTAATGCCTCACTAATTCCATTTGACTATCATACTGCTGAACTCAGCCAGAACTGATGATAAATATACTGGTAATAATAATAGTAATCATTATAATAATAATAATAATAATAATAATAATAATAATAATAACAATAATAATAATGACAATAATAATAATAATAATAATAATAATAATAATAATAATAATAATAATAATAATAGATCGTCTCATAAGGGTGAAGAAAGAATGATGCTGAAACTGATCAGAAAGAGAAAAAGGAATTGGTTAGGTCACTGTCTGAGGAGAAACTGCCTACTGAAGAATGCACTGGAAGGAATGGTGAACGAAAGAAGAGTTCGAGGCAGAAGGTGATATCAAATGATAGACAACATTAAGATAAGTGGATGTCCATCGTTACGGCTGAGGGGTTAGCGAGCCTAACTCCGAACCCAGCAGTCCTGGATTCGATTCCCTGTCAGGAGGAGTTGCCTCACTCCTATAGATGAATATCAGGTAAATTTATCAAACTCCACTCATCTTCGCCAAATCCTTTCCTCCCCCCCCCCATCCTTTCCTCATCATCCTGTTTCTGGTTTTTCAGATCACTCTACAGGCGGCCTCCCGAAGCTGCTGACTCTCTCGACAGGAAGCCGTGGAATGTAGTTCAGCTATGTTGGATGGCTTCTGCAATGGCACCCGAGGCGGATCTACTCGGGGGAGGAGTTTCGCCTCGGCCCGACAGGGGGCCTTGGGGGAATTTGCCGAAGCAGGAATGGTATATGGATTCTGTCGGCTGTAGGGACCGGTCGTTAAGGGAGTCATGTGGTTAGGGCGGTGCGTGTAGGGTATCTGTGGCATGCAACTCATTCCATATCCAGGGTTAGCGCAATAGATCTCAATAGGTCGCAGTGCTGGGTCATCCCTGCCCCCCCTCAGTCAAATTCCATTCCATTCCAAGGTAAGTGGGTAATATGCGGAGACTAAGACGAAGGCAGAAAATAGGAAAGATTTGAGAATGCTGGGTTTGCAGTAAAAGATTTGCACTTTCAAGAACATGTATGTATGTATGTATGTATGTATGTATGTATGTATGTATGTATGTATGTATGTATGTATGTATGTATATATGTATCGTCTCTTAAGTAATGTCGCTTCTTAAGATTGGTGTTTTTAAGATTTTCTTAATTGCACTATACAATTTACAGGATGCTATGTGTCTTATTGTACATAGTGATTATGTGACACAATGTAATGGAGGTGATAACGTTTGAGATTAACGTCCTTCTAAAGCAGTACTGGAAACAAGATTATAAAAGTGCTGCAGCGCCAGCGCCTCGAAGAATATGTGAAGTCGAGAGTGAAGGTGTCGTTAGCGAGCGTATAGCACAATGATGGTTCCAGCGTTTCAATAATGGAGGAGGAAACATTAAAGATTTACAACGTCCTGGAAGACCTAAGGTATGAAATATTGAGAATACAATCGAGTTTTGGAAGAAAATTCACAAAAAGTACTCTAGGTTGTCAGAAGAACTTGGTGCGTCAAAAGATACTACGAGTATAATACATCGTAACATTAAATTGTTTAGAATATCATACAGAAGTTGTAGATGTGTACCTCATGAATTGACACCTGAACAGGCTCAACACAAAGTAGATATCTGTCGACAGTTTATCACTAATCCCATGGATGATAGATTTGTCAGAATAATTGTTACATGTGATGAAAAATGGGTATAGACTGCAACCGTGACATCTCAAAACAGTGCACAGTGGGATAGAAGTGCTGATTTCGAGGCCAAAATAGAAAAAAAATCGTTTTTATTTTTTAAGAAAATATTTATTACACATTGAAATTATGATAGTTAAAACTTCTTTTAAGTATACATTTATGCAGAGTGGCTTCAGCGTTTTAGTGACACTTCTGATCAAGCGTAGTCAAAAAATTTTGAGTTTTCTAAAATTGCTAATTCTTTATCGTACTGTATGTGTGTTGTGTTCAGGTGGTATAACAAATACTGAACCTATAAACCATTCAGTAAGGTATGCTCTTACGTTTTCATTCATTATATCCGTCGTCGATTTGCAAAAGAGGACATGTCCAAAATAACAAAGTGTTGGAAAATCGCAAAAACTATATCTAAATTAACAAATTGAAATGTTCATACATTTTTTTCTAATTAGATTATTATGGGTACGTACATGCATTCAGGATCAATGAACATTTTAATTTTTTAAGTACATTATGTTTTTTTTTTTGCAATTTCCCAACATTTTTTTCATTTTGAACGTGTCCCCTTTTGCAAATTGCTGACAGATATGGACTATATCTTATTTATATTACAGCTGATAAGATTATAGTGCATTCAAGATTTTCTTGATAAATACAGGTTATGTTTCAAGTTTCAATAGACTTACAGAGCAAATGCTGTGATATGCCGACTCATACTCGAATGTAAATTCGTTGTTATTTATCACTGATCGTGATCGAATGCTTTTGTTTTGCAATCTCCTGCACTTCTATGGGTAATTTACATTCTTTAGAGAAGTGGTGCGTGAAGAGGAAAGTACTATATTTGATACATGACATGACGAAATCGTAAAATTAAGCAAGAAAAGTGCTGCTCTGTATCAAAAAGTTGGACTTCAGCGATGAAGACAATCTTCCAGATGATTATGTATACAATTTTAAATTAAATTGGAAGATTTCTGTCATAGTAAGAAGGCAACAAATCTACAGAGTGTTAGAAAATTAGAATTTCATGCGAAGAAGAAATTCTCGGACTCTCAATTTGGCAGACGTTCTCAATACTACAACTGAAATTAGCGCCCTTCATCTCTGATTTCGAATGTTTAAATACATTATATATATATATATATATATATATATATATATATATATATATATATATATTCCATATCGAAATGAAATAAGAACTTGCCAAATTAGAGGTAATTATAAAAATTTATGAGCTTATATGTTGATAAGTCCAAACCAAATAGGATAATAGGTTAGGATTAAATGGGTTAAGGTATACAAGAGAGACAGAGAATTTCATGCGAGGAAGAAATTTTCGGACTTCCAATGTGGCATACCTTCTCAACATAGCCTTGGAAACTTCAGAAAAGTGGATAATTATAAACTTAAAAATGATGAACAGTCCTAATTTCAACATTCAGAATAAAGAAAATGGTAAAAATTGATGTTCTGAATTTTGGCCACAAGTAAGGCCATTCTATCCCATTGTACAGTGTGTCGATTCCCGTCAGCCTGCCAAAGTAGTCGTTAAATAAAATCGGATCGGCCCCAGAGTACTAATGTTATGTGTGATTCCCTGGGAGTTTGTTCCAAACGGACGTACAAAGTATGAGGATCTTTATTCTCAACAGCTAGGCCAGAGCAAGCATAAGTGTAAGAACCCTTTCGAGTACAGCCAATCAACTTTTGAATACAGTCGAGAAATGTAAATGACGACACATCAATCGTGCAAGAACGAAAGAACGATGTCTGCGATGTAGCAACGTAGATTTGCAAGGGAATAGAACTCATATCAAAATCTTTCAGCGGTGTAGTTTATTTTTCCGGGTTAAGGTGTTACTGAGGTCTTAGAAAAAAACGAAATCCATTGTTATTAATATAAGTTTTAGCTTCTCTTGCAATGTTTTGTACCGTACGAATCCCACAAGAGATTTTGCGCTCCTTACATTTTGCGATATCGGTAGCAGGTGTACATTCGTGTTGTACGACATTGAGTTCCAACGTAGTGGTGCATTTCATACACGATGTCTCATACTTGTTTGTGTCGTACTATTCATTTATGATCTTACATTGCAATATTTAATGCATATACAAACTCTAAAATGAAATGTCAAAATCGCTAAAAAATATATAGAAACAATATGAGAGGAGAAACTTCACACAACAATAACAGTTCCTTCCCTACTGTACAGGATGAAAGGTAACCACTACACCAAAATGAAACTCGCAATAGACCTTGAGGAGACATACGAAAAATCATATAATTGTTTTCTTAACATTCACCGTTTTAGAGGAAATTGTTATGTTTCTATGTAACATTTGGCAACATCACGGCTATTGCAATAACTCTAGAAAGTGCGGCCTGCATGGCGGATGTGATGTAGACCAGTAGCAGACGTAAACAAAATCAACTCCTAGTACACAGTCTAGTATATACAGTCACGAAGCTCAATATGTAATAAATATGCATCCACAGATAGTTGCTAACCACTAGGATCGCTACTGTCGCCTCATTACAGACAATGCGAAATAGTACCTGCACAGTCTATTGTTCCTAGCAACCTCATCAACTAAAGTTTCGTGAATGTATATACTAGACTCTCTCTCTCTCTCTTTCTCTCTCTCTCTCTCTCTCAAGGGTGGGAAGGGCACTTGTAGCTTAGTGATCGCAAGTAATTTTTACTGACATGATTTGTCTTACATTAATTTAACACTTCTGTAAATAAATCATTACAGCACACGGTATTATTTGCATGTAATTTTGGACTGAAAAAGGTTAGATTAACGTAAATATTACCTGTTTAAATTAAGTACCAAATTGAAAACAAAATGTGGAAATTGGAAATCAAAGTTAATGTTCTACATCTAGGCCAAATGAGAAAAGGAAAAATAAATCATAAAAAAAAACTTTCTCGAAAACATTACACTCAATTACAAGAGATACTCAAAAAGTAGCCTCAATTGGCAGTGACACATGATCGACAATGTCGTAGAAAATTCTCGCTAACTCTTCTCAATACTTCATTTTGAACAATTTCGTGAGCAGCTTCAAGCACACGTTCCCCTTCTGCTGTACACTCACAGATATGCGACATTGCGCTGCGTTGCAAGATTTTAAAGATTGTCGCGATTATTAAATTTCGATTCACGGCTAACGGTTTAATTTGCAAAAAAAAATAATAATAAATAAATAAATAAATAAAATAAAACTCGATACACTATTAAGATTATTTTTACCTATCTGCTTGTATAGCAACCAGCCATTTCTCTCTGGCCTTTACCATAATAGAGAGCTACAAACATTGGACAAAGTCTATTTTTGTTTTCCTGTTTACCAGTGCTTCTTCGAAGGAAAAAAAAAAGTATTTAGATTTTTCAAATCTCTCCTCATGATCTATTACCAGTTTCATTTTGGTGCAGAGTTTACCATCCATCCTGTATGCTACATATCTTCCCTCTCCATTGTTTCTTTAACAACAGAACGACAACAGAGCACTTGCAGAAGAAAAGTATTACCCGATTCCATATTTCTGTCCGTTGGTAAATACGTATTTTCACCATCATCATCCTTCACGAATTAGGCCTCTGTAGACCTGTTTCGGCCCCATCTAGCAGTCTTCTAAAAGGTCTTCCTGGTCGACGATGTCTTCTAGGTTTATATTGCATCATAATTTTTGGGATTCTTGAATTTTACATTCTTCTTGCATGATCTAGCCAATTTAATTTGTATCTGCTGATTTTTTCTTCTACTGACTCTACATCTAATTGTTCTAAAATTTCTTCATTCCTTTTTCGGTCTAAAATAGTATATCCTGCTGTCCTCCTGAAAAATTTCATTTCCGTTGCTTTGATTCTGTTCATGTCTTTTATTCTTTAATGTCCAAATCTCGCTTCCATATAAAAGGGAGGGTAATGCTAGTGTATTATATATTTTTATTCTTGTATATTTTTGTACTAATTTAGCTTTTAATGTATTGTTTATTATTCCTAGAATTTGTGTAAATTGGTAATTTTCTTGTTCACATCTTTTTCATTTTGATAAGATATTTCACAATCCAGATAATTGAAATTTTGTGCTTGTTCGAGGCATTGATTATTGTGTATTATCTTACTTCTGACTGGGTCTTGTCCTAAAAATGCCATTACTTTTGATTTTTGTGTTGAAATTTCCATCCCAAAATCTTTTAATATTTTATTTAATGTATATAATCTTATCCTTTGAATTGGAAATTATGACTTGATCATCGGCAAAGAGTAAGGTATTTAATGTTAGAGCACTGATTATTTTGTTTCCTGATGTGTAGATTTGGTTCCATTTTAAAATAATTTCATTTATATAAATATTAAATAAAGTTGATGACAGTGGACAACCTTGTCGAACTCCATTATTAACTAATTTTCTTTCGGATATACAGTTATTTATTTTGACACTTATTTTGCTGTCTGTGTAGATTTCTATTATATTTTGTAATAGCAAATTTGGAATATTTTTATCTTGTAATATGTCGAATAAAAGATCTCTTCGGACTTCATCAAAAGCTTTCACAAAATCAATAAAAGCTATATGGGTTTCTAAATTAAATTCTCTTCTTTTTTCTAACAATAGTTTAATAATAAATAATGGATCTACACATGATCTTCCTTTTCTAAAGCCATTTTGACACTCCAGAAGGAAAGTTTCAGCTTTTTTTTTTTTTTTTTATACGTATTTTAGTTAAATTAATTCTTTCACTGTAAATTTTCGAAAGAGCTAAAATGTTATAGACCTAGTTAATTGAAGGACAGTAACGCATTGTTACTTACCATATTCGTATACTGATCGTACAATGATTTCTCGTATGCAGTTCATACCTGACAACAGCTTAGCACGCTCCTTCCATCTCACAGAATCTCACTGCGTTCTGCTTCGAGTTTCTCAGTAAATGCAAATTTCATTGGCTTATTCTTAGAACCAATATCTGCACTGCATTATTTCAGGTTGTCATGGAAACGTGCGTAGTTACCGACTCTTTGTAAGTACGTACTACATGGGCACATTCGGTTCGGCGGGGAATAGTGTAGACGGAGTGGCAACGCTGTTCTCAGCACCGTATTAAATGTCAAATACTTCCTTTCATCGCACGGACTGTAGTCATTTAAACAGGTAGATAGCCTATTAATTTATGTGTACATCAGTATTGAAATAAAATAATAATGAAATTTCATCTACTTACAAATCCCACTTCATTTAGTTGACGGCAGCGGCGGGAAAGACATCTAAAAAAAAAAAACAAATTAACATTTAATGTTTTGATTTCCATTCAATATAAGACGTAGGCATATGGGGATTCGAAGGGACAAGTAGGGAATTGCATATGTCTTGAATTTTTCAATGTTTAGTAAAGTTTGTGTTAATTATGGGCTAAAGAAAATGAAGTACGAAGTAGAAAGAAACGTGAAAGTTTTCGACATATCTTTTTTTCAGTTTCATTGAGGAGTAAATGCAGCGAAGGCCCCTAGAGCCATTTGTGCTGTTTCAAAGAGGAACATTTTGAAGTTCAGGAACACCCTCCAACTTTGATGAAGACAGGTTAAAGGTTTTACTTTTCCATGATCCACGTCAATCAACTTGAAAATTGATTAATGTGACGAATTGTGACCAATCAACCATTATACGACATTTGAGTTCCATGGAAAATTAAAAAAAAAAATTGAGCTTATAGGTATCTTGCGTTTTGAGCGTAAAAAAATAAGAATTAGCGTTTTGAGATTTTCTTGCTTCCTCATCATCGTTTAGCACGTTAACAACATCGATCATTTGTCTCAGACCATTGGTCTGTCAAATCAGAATTCAATGTACAGATAACGGGACAAATCTGTGCGCTTGGCGTACGTCACAACTCCGTACCCGCACTAGCAGGATTGCCTGAACTGAAAACATTGGTCGTGAGTAGCATCTGTTATAGGTTATGTTGGTCCGTCTGGTGGAAGGCAATATTTGTTTTCAAAACATTACCTGCTCGCAGCTCCCTTGCCTCGCTGCACTCCCTACCGTAGGTCGTCCAACGGTCGCCAAGCGCAGAAATTGGTCCTGGTATCTATAATGTTACCAACAAAATGTTATCAATGGCTCCAGGCCTATTACTTCCAGCTCGTACTATGTGACTGAAGTTCGAACCTGGCCGCTCTGTGAAGAAATCCTAGCATTAACTAGCACAGAAATATTACTTCGTAATAATTAAGAATTAAGAATTAGCCACGAAATCCCGTGAAGAGCAAGGGCCTCCTGACTATGCAGGGTGGTTTGTCAAGCAGTTCCCGGTTAGTCACTCCGGGAATGATGGTCACTTTTGTAATGTAATAGTACGTAATAATTATGTAATGAATTTACATATTATCTAAGTATTGTTGCTTCATATGAACAAAGAGCACTTTATTACTATGACCCAGTGAAACTATGTCAATAAGAACAAATTAAATAAAATTTCAAAAATTATCCTCTTATATTTTATATGCAGTAGGCTATACAAGTTTTACAGGCATAAAAGATTCTTTTTAATGCAAACAAACAGTACACGTTAATTTGATGCAATGTTGTTGTTTAGTCAACTGTCCGAAAAAAGGTCTGAACCTCACAAGTGATACCAAGAAGACCCACTTATGAGGCAACTAGGCCAGGAGATAATAGGGTAGAGTGGCCAGCTCATTTCCCCCTCCATTGCATACATCGTCCACTAGCTACATATTACACTAGTCAGACTTCAGATGCACACAAACAATTGTTCTTCCTCTGACATATGTCATCAAGTGATGATAGATGTACATATCAGCCAGAACCTCAATTAGAGGCTTTGAGTCGGACTTTATATTCTTTTTTTAAAAGGATGGTAGCCTACGCAAAACATAGTATATACAGTGGGGATAGCAACCACTGCACCAAAATGAAACTGGTAATAAATCATGAAGAGAAATTTGAAAAATCTAAATAAGTTTTTCTCTAACATTTACCGTTTTACAGGAAATCGTAATGTTACTATGAAGCATTTGACAACATCACGGCTACTGCAGTAATTCTAGCAAGCGCGGCCTGCACTCCTTACCTTTCCTTCCTCCCCTTCTGTATTCAGTCGGTGCCACTCGACAGTGCGTTGCGTTGCAAGATTTATTTTAACGATTTTCGTAATTATTCATTTTAAATTCATGGCCAAACGGTTTCATTTGCAAAAAAAAAAAAAAAAAAAAAAAAAAAAATTCAAGACATTAACTGATCAGATTAATTTTTCCTATCTGCTTGTCTGGCAATCAGCCATTTATGTCGGGCCATTATCAGAATAGAGCTCTGTAAACATTTTTTTTCCTGTTTAATGGTGCTTCATCGAAGGAAAAATGTAATACAGGTTTTGTTATATTTAACATTTAACCTGTTAAGTTTTGGTGCATCGGTCCCCTTTCCACCCTGTATAAAATGAAAAGAGAAAATCGGTAAATTTTGGACTTGGAATGTTTGTTAATTCAACTCCTCAAATATGAAATTAGATAAACTAGTCGTAGGCATCAGCTGCTTGAGCAGATGGGATAAACATGGCAGCGGTTATGGCTCTGGCCACATTGTACTAATATAGTCACTGCATCTAGAACCCATCCCACTGCCATCTACCAGTTTTTAACAAACTACGAGGACCTGACGTTTCGGACGGTCTATCCGAGGCTAGACAAACACAAGTACGCGCCATGGTTTTAGGAATGGAGTTGGAATTGGAATAGGTTTGTTGAGAATGTTGGTGCAATGAAGAGGGAAAAACAGAAGAATTCTTTAAAAAAACTCTCACAAACTTGATTTTATCCTATAGGAATACAACTTTGCTACCTCATCGTCGGGATGTGAACTCGGGTCGGCGGACGTCGTAAGCTAATCGAGCTACCAAGGCGGCTCTGAAAAGCATTAATCTGGGTTTAATAATATTCAAAATGGCGGTTAGTCCCAATATCTCATTGCAGCTGTAACACACACACATGCGCGACACACGAATAGGACCTGTCTTAAATAGGTTCATGGACAACAATTGCTATTGTTGACTAAAGCCTTGATCTCCCCCACGGCTGGACACTATTATTGTGTGGCAACGCAGGTAACTTGATTCCCTATATTTGCAGTAGGTGATATTGCAGCGTGCATTATTGGTGGGTACGATATATTCCATAGTGACGATGGGACGGATGGATGGACGGATATCTACATGCATACAGTGAAGCCAATCGATTAGCCAGGGGACAGTCAGTACTAAAATAATGAACATATTCAGCTCCTAAATTAAGGTTACAGCGTCGGATTTTGAGGTCGGAGACATGACTACAGAGTAAATTAATTTTTTTATACGTTGGTACACTTCAATGTAGGCAGCATTTGTATCTCGACAGAAATCAAAACGATACTTAACTTCAGCCCAGTCTTTGCCAGGTCCCCCCCCCCATTTTTCCGGAAAAAGGTCATTTACCAATAGTTTGCTTGTTTTACAGTTTTCTTTTTTCCTATTCCTTTATATTTTCTCAAACTAATATAAACACAACACCCAAGCCCTAAGCTGCAATCGAACCCACAACCCTTCGGATCAAGAGGTAGAGACATTGCGAGCATCTTCCGTTTGCGTCACGCAGAACGATTGCATTTGAGGCTTTATTAGCGAGGTTACTTGAACGATACTTGAATCTCCTCCTGTATACTACTTCTTTAATAAAGCCCCCTCACTCATATCCGGAGATCTTGCTGGCCAGGCTGTTGGGCTCCGTGTTCCGATCCAATGTTCTGGAAAAGTCTCATTCAAAAACGTGTTATCATCTCGATGGAAGTGTGGTGAGATATCATCCTGCTGAAAGGTGAAATCTGGGAGAACCCGTAGACTAGCAATGTTTGTCATCGTGCCACGGGGTTCCTAGACACTGTAGACTCCATAAAAAATAAATCAATGACACCAATTTTATTTCTAAAAAAAAACCTTTTTTGTGTTTCTTTACTTTTCTTTCGCTTTTTGTCATCTCCTTCATTCTTTATATTTAATTAACTCATTTCCTTTTTGTATTTAATTTCTTCCTTCCTTCTTCCTTAATCTTCCGTCTTCCTTTTCCTTCCTTCTATATCCCTTTCTTCCTTCCCTTTTCTCCTACCTCCCTTATCCTGCCTCTTCCACCTTCCTCCTTCCTTCTTATTTCTTTCCTTCTTCTTTCTCCTTCCTTCCTCCTTCCTTCTTTATTCTTCCTTTCTCTTCTTCCTTCTTCTTTCTTCCTTTTCCTTCTTCCTTCCTTTTCCTTCTTCCTTTTCCTTCTTCCTTCCTCTTCCTTCTTCCTTCCGCTTCCCTCCTTCCTTCCGCTTCCCTCCTTCCTTCCGCTTCCCTCCTTCCTTCCGCTTCCCTCCTTCCTTCCGCTTCCCTCCTTCCTTCCGCTTCCGCTTCCCTCCTTCCTCCTTTTTTCTTTCTCTTCTTCCTTCTTCTTTCCTCTTCCTTCGTCTTTTTCCTACTTCGTTCCTTCTTTATTTGTTACTCCTTCCATCCTCCTTTTCTCTTCCTTCCTCCTTCCTTCTTCCTTCCTCCTTTCATCCTCCTTATTTCTTTCTCTTCTTCCTACTTTTTTCATCTTCCTTCCTCCTTCCTATTCCCCTCCTTTCTTTCTTTCTCTTCCTTCCTTCCTCCTCCTTCCTGTCTATTTCCTTCTTTCTTCCTCTTTTTTTCTTTCACTTCCCGCCTTCCTCCTTCCATCCTTCTTTCCTTTCTCTTCCTTCCTCCTTTTTTCTTTCTCTTCTTCCTACTTCTTTTCTCCTCCTTCGTCTTTTTCGTACTTCGTTCCTTCTTTATTTGTTACTCCTTCCATCCTCCTTATCTCTTCCTTCCTCCTTCCTTCTTCCTTCTTCCTTCTTTCTTTCTCCTTATTTCTTTCTCTTCTTCCTACTTCTTTCATCTTCCTTCCTCCTTCCTTGCTTTCTTTCTCTTCCTTCCTTCCTCCTCTTTCCTTTCTATTTCCTTCTTTCTTCCTTACACTTCCCGCCTTCCTCCTTCCTTCCTTCTTTCTTTCTCTCTTTATTTCTTTCGTCCTTTGTATTACTTCCCAAATACTTCTCTATATACTCCAATCTTTCTTTCTCTTCACCTTTCCATTTTTATTCCGTCGTTTCTGTATCACACACGCTCATAACTGTTATATCACAGCTCTTGACTTGTTTGTATAAGTGAGCGTCACAATGGCAGCGTCACACAGCGTCATAGACTCTTCATGATCGCACATCAATATGTGCTGAATGATAGCTGCATTACCCATCCGCATAATTCAGTCCACAGTTTAATGTGAATGTGTCAAGCTTCCCCAACACTCGTAAATCTGCGTTGACCTCCCTCCAGGAATTGTCATGTAGAGTGTGTTGTACATGATTTCTTCATTTCGATGATTGATACATATCTACGCTTTATATTAACGGGATATATTACGCCAACCTAACGAATACGTCACAAGGCGAGACAATAATTAACGACCATTTCTGTATCGCTTCCTTGTATTTTGGTGAAACAATATGGACAATAGTGAACATTTCATAACAAAAAATGGAATTTATTTTCTTTCCTTCGTTAAGTAACATTATTTTTCTACACTTTAAGCCCAGTCTGTTTTGTTACTCGATATGTAATTTGTTGTATTATGTGAGAATTTCTACCAGCAGAAAAAAAACTTTCTGTCCATACACTTGCTTAACTCAGCCAGGGATGATCACTTCTCCAATTGCACTTTCTTGTAGAGAGAAAGCATGTAACAGTGATGATTTTAACAACTTGTTCCTTGGATAGAGTCCAACAAAAAATTCTAATACCATATTAGTCCTAAATGAATACTTTTCTCAGAAAAAATAATTTTTCCCTAAACGTTAACACTGCTTTATTCGATACGTGCTATCAGTACGATTCTAATTTTTACTCTTATCATTAGAGAAACTGCTGAGGAATGATTTGTCCTTTTGCAGCTTCTAAATGTATTTATTTTATACTTATACTTACTATTTTGTATTAATTATTCAGAACTTAAGTGTATTAAATTTTATAATGAAATATGTAAATTCTATACATCTTGATTACACAACTTTTAATATTATATCACTTTGGAAAACGTATTATATATCTTTCACCTGTTAAATTTTTATGTTTCCTTGTTAATATATTTCGACCTGTTATTGGTAATCTTCAGAACTGGTCGTTGCTGGTCTTGGCGCCTTTTGTTTTGTTTCCTGTGAGGTTGTGTTTGTGTAGTGTAATGTGGAGTCAAAGAGTGTGTGTCTTCTGAAATTGAGTCACGTGTTGAGAATTTCGTTTGGATGTGTTTTTGTGTGTCTGTATATTTCGTATTGTTCTAGTGTGTTCAGTTTCTGGCTTTTTGATTGGATATGTAGAATTTCCATGTCTGTGTTGATGTCTCTGTATGTGTGGTTAGTATTTGTGATGTGTTCTGCATATGTGGAAGTGTTTTGTAATTTTGTTATGGCTGTGACGTGATCTTTGTAACAGACAGGCAGATCATTTCAAACACGTTACAAAGAACACATCACAGCCATAACAAAATTACAAAACATTTCCACATATGCAGAACTCATCACAAATGCTAACCACACATACAGAGACATCAACATAGACATGGAAATTCTACATATCCAACCAAAAAGCCAGAAACTGAACACACTAGAACAATACGAAATGTACAGACACACAAAAACACATCAAAACGAAATTCTCAACACAACTCAATTTCAGAACACACACTCTTTGACTCCACATTACACTACACAAACACACCCCCACAGGAAACAAAACAAAAGACGCCAAGACCAGCAACGACCCGTTCTGAAGATGACTAATAACAGGTCGAAACATGTTGACAAGGTAACATAACAATTTAACAGGTGAAAGATATATAATATGTTTTCCAATGTAAATTTTATTAATTTTTCTGCATAAAATGTATTACTCGTACTTTAATAATGTGTTATGTAGAAAATTCATGTAACAATGTGAAAAAAACTATAAAACACACCTGTTGCTTCTAATTTTTTTCTTTCACTTCTTACCAGAACATATCGGTTATGGTACTGTTTATGTCTATCCTATTCAGGGTGGAAGTGAAATGCCTTGCAGGTTTCCAGAGCGAATAGCTCATGTTGTATGTAACAAAAAACTATAACAACATATTGGTGGAAAGTTCATAGTTTTTCAGAAGAAAAAGTTTTTTTTTTTCCTAAATGTTTAACAAACTCTTATTGGGTAACTATTGCGAGTAGGATCGTGATTTTTGTCCATATCGATCAGAAAACTAATAAATAATAATTTATCCCTCTGGCGTATTTCAATACCTTGCACGTTTTTCGTGTAAATTTAATTTTAAAAACCCTTAAATTCAAACCACTGCACGAAACGAACGCGTGGCAACGTCTTGGCAGCTTACGTACGGAGACTCACCGAGTTTGTTGACCTCTTACATCTGTATCACGAGGAGAGTGTTTTAGCGACGATGTTGCTGGACTGCTGATATTTCAAACTTAATTTTCTAATTAACCATGCATTTAATCACAAAATGTAATATAGGTTTTCTATTCATTTACGTGTTTCCTAACGTCTCTTTCAATCTGCAAGGTTATTTCACTTCCACCTTGTACAGCTGAGTATTAAATCTATGATTATTAGAGGAGGAAAATTCGCTCCGGCGCCGGATTGAACCGGGTCCTTGGTTCTACGTACCAAGTGCTCTAACCACTGAGTTACGCCGAAGTTCAATCCACAGCACACATAATCATTGTTACCATAACAGATATATTCTGTAGGACCAAAAATTAATCTTTACGACGATTCTTCGCCTAACAGTGCATATTACTGTTGAATCCCGGCCACCAAGACACTCAATTTATTGCGCTCCTTGAGCAATGGCAGTTGACTTAATATATGTCAATACTGTATATAGCCTATGTCGGACTTGGAGTCAGGCCACAAAGGGAAAAACACTAGAGGAGAGGGATTCGACCCGATGATGTGAATTGAACTTCGGCGTAGCTCAGTGGTTAGAGCACTGGTATGTAGAAACAAGGACCCGGGTTCCATCCCCGGCGCCAGAGTGAATTTTTCTCCTCTAATAATAATAATCATTGTTACCATAACAGATATATTCTGTAGGACCAAAAATTAATTTTTATGTAGATTAAATCTATAAGTTCGCTTTCATAGTTTTCAGAAATAAAATTAAACTCTATTAGGGAATGCACATCATTCCATCCAGGGTGACATATAAGGACATCCAGGCTGACATGTAAGGACATCCAGGCTGACATGTAAGGACATCCAGGGTGATATGTAAGGACATCCAGGCTGACATGTAAGGACATCCAGGGTGACATGTAAGGACATCCAGGCTGACATGTAAGGACATCCAGGGTGACATGTAAGGACATCCAGGGTGACATGTAAGGACATCCAGGATGACATGTAAGGACATCCAGGTTGACATATAAGGACATCCAGGGTGACATGTAAGGACATCCAGGCTGACATTTAAGGACATCCAGGGTGACATGTAAGGACATCCAGGCTGACATGTAAGGACATCCAGGCTGACATGTAAGGACATCCAGGGTGACATGTAAGGACATCCAGGGTGACATGTAAGGACATCCAGGGTGACATGTAAGGACATCCAGGGCGACATGTAAGGACATCCAGGCTGACATGTAAGGACATCCAGGCTGACATTTAAGGACATCCAGGCTGACATTTAAGGACATCCAGGGTGACATGTAAGGACATCCAAGGTGACATGTAAGGACATCCAGGCTGACATGTAAGGACATCCAGGGTGACATGTAAGGACATCCAGGGTGACATGTAAGGACATCCAGGGTGACATGTAAGGACATCCAGGGTGACATGTAAGGACATCCAGGCTGACATGTAAGGACATCCAGGGTGACATGTAAGGACATCCAGGCTGACATGTAAGGACATCCAGGGTGACATGTAAGGAGAGTCGCTGCCCGTCCTCCTACCCATAGTTGGGACTATTATAGTATCCCAAATACGACTTTACCCTTGATATTCATCAGGAATGCTGAAAATTGCATATTCGTGAAAATGTGCAAATAGATTTTTCCAATACAGTAGAACCCCGAATATCCGTCTCCCTATTAACCGACTGGCGGAACATCCGACTTCTTCCTCTCGCGGAGATTTCTTTTTGTGCTACAGAAATATATGAAATATTGTACATTATTAGCATGTTATTTTTTTCTAGAGAAGGCTATCACAAGACTTTACCTTCACACAGTATGATATAATGTTCGAGTTGTACTGTATAACTTCCAGTATATAAAATGTCTTCTTGGAGTATCAAAATAAATTCTGTTATTCTAAGGATAAGAAGTGCAAATAACTGAGTGGTTTGGGGATTGAGAAACTGTGGCTCATCTTAGAATACGAGATTGGAGTCACAACTGTGTGCAATTTAATAAAAGTCAAGGATAAATTGTAGAAAGTATGTAAATCTACAACACGAGACCTCCACTATTCCTATCTGACCACAGACAGACATTACAAGGAGTTTCCTTGCCCCTTAAAACGCTCTGTTAACAGCCAAACTTAAAGCAGTGAATTTCTGATCCTCTAGCTAGCATGCTGAATACAAGACCATAGAGGAAATTACGAAAATCTTTAATGGTACGGATTATCCGATTTTTTCGATTAACCGTTCAGCTTATTCCCTTCATTAACATGGATAATAGAGGTTTTACTGTATCATAAAACTTGAATCGTAAGTATAATGAGAATTAAAAAAAAAAATACGAAAAAAAATTATCTTGATCACAGCTATGGAAAACGTATTTTTTCTTCACAGGAAAACTGTCATATTTCCTCATTACATTCAGTGACAAAATAAAATCGCATTTATGTCTCGAAATGATTTACATTGGCTAGTCTTATAGATGTAGAGTGCAAATTGAATGTTCTCTTTCTTTGTGATCGCCGGGATTATGCAAGTTGCAACCCCCGGCACCGACGCCCACTCCTTGCTGTGCGGCCACGTAACAGAATTAGCATGATGTCGACAAGGAGCCTAACAATAAGGCGCGTTATCACCGCTACTCAACGGCCAAGCTGCAGCTAATTTGAACAAAGCATGTCACAACGCACGACGCAGCCACTGACAACACCTCCTCTGTGAGACTACATTGACATGCAAAAACAACCATTTACTTCCCATTACTCTTTGTATACCCCAAATACATTATACGTATAAGCCTACTCAGTAATTCAAGAAGCTATACCGGCATATAATAATATATTACGCTTATAATTGCATTACCGTCATCGTTTAGAACTATATGTCTATAGTCTACATAGTCTACACTTGGGCGGCCAATTTCGGACTCGCACTTAATCCAAGTAAGACTCAAGCCATAATTATTGGACATAAGCGTTTAGTTAACTCCCTTAATAACAGTAATATTTCAATTGTTACCCTTAACAACACGCTAATCCCTTATTCATCTGTCGTAAAAAATCTTGGCTTCTTTTTTGATAATAATCTCAGTTGGAATTTTCAAGTTAAAGAAACGATAAAAAAAATCTGTTCCTCCATTCACTGTTTGAGTCGCTTGAGAAACTTCTTGCCTCAGCAACTAAAATTTACCCCAGTGCAAACCCTAGTAATGCCGCATTTCGATTATTGTGACGTTTTGTAAAGTGACCTAAGTTCTGAACTGTCGGTCAAGTTACAGCAAGCTCAGAATATGTGCGTCAGATACGTGTGCAACATCCGACGATATGATCACATATCACCGTCCTTCGCAAGTCTCTCGTGGCTCCGACTTAAAGAACGTAGAACTTTACACACTTTGGGCCGTATTCATAGACATTCTTATCGCGGGCTTTCGGTGGATGATCAGCGAACTAACGTTTTTCGTATTCATAAAGCTGTGTCAGCGATATGATATGATATGAATCCTGTTTAGCACGCTCGTAGCCCGGGCTAGCGAAATGTCTATGAATAGCATCCTAGGTCTTTACTCTTTCGAATTCTGCACACCTTAACACCAAATTACCTTTCGTCTCGTTTCTCTTATCTATACTCTAACCACGACGTAAATACCAGATCACTTATCTGTGGCACGCTAAGTATACCTCTTCATAGAACATCTTGTTATTCATAATCTTTTACAATATCCACCTCGCGTCAGTGGAATTCCTTGTCACAAAGTACTAGGGGCTGCAAGACAACAAACACCTTTAAGAACAGCTTGAAAGATAACCTTATTAGCATTTCACTCCAATCATACTGATTTAAAATATCACTGACTACATTGTTACTTTTTTCTTTAGACATCATCCTGATTGTGCTGTATTTTAATTGTCTCATAATAATCTCTTTCTATTATCTAATATTATTTGAAATATATTAACATTCTATGTATTTTAGTTTAATTCTGCTACACAGTTTATTTCAGTGTTTAATTAATAGTTCATAGTATTTTGTTGTTTAATTTGTGAATAACTCTTGTATACATGTAACTCTCATCTAAATCAAATTGTTGAATTCTTTGTAAGTTCATGCATATGTATATACACTTTTTGCTGGTTGAGTGGAAGAGAAGGCCTTACGGCCTTAACTCTGCCAGCTAAAATAAATCATTATTATTATATTATTATATACATAGCGTTCAGCCATGGGAGGTCTTTCACTGCAAACGTTCCTATTTTCTGCACATTATGAAAATATGCATTGTGCGCGTAGCTGTATCGAATGTTAAATGTTACTTTTTTAAGGTCCCCTTCATCAAAATTTAATTATCTTTTTCTGCAACATGCAGTTCTTCTCTTTTTATAATTCCCAATATGCTCAGCCAGTTTAAGAGAGGATTGTATTATGGTAATAAATTATTGGAAGAATTTTAGTTTTGTCCTTTAAATGTGCAGAAATTTTGATCCAGAGCAATGGAAGTTTCGGTTCCGCAAAACAATTTTAAACCATGATGCGCTGTGACAACACTACCGTACAAAGCTGTCCGGACAGATGCAGCTCACGTATGCAAGGAATGGGTGTTATGTTTCGAACACAATTGCTTTTAAATATGGCTCGGGAAATTTGATTTCTTGTATGTAAGTTTACCGATTACTACTTTAAAAATTAAAGTGGGAGGTAACTATTTCTAACTGCCTGAAAAAAATGCTCGTAGTACGACAAAAGGAGATTTTTTAATTCATTAATTACATTTGTATAATGTAAAATAAGCTTTTCTCATTGGCTGTGTCCACCGAATATGTAATTAAAATTAAGCCGAAGCGTTTAAAATAAAATTGTTTGTACATCAGCATTATAAACAGTGTCTATTATTAGTGAAAATCGTACATCATTAGGTCTACTGTTCACGATCTCTAGAATATTGAATTGAAATGGGAGTGTAGAAATATTTCTTAATCTTATCCATTTAGTTTTAAAGAAGCGTGTCTTATTGCTTGTGTTGTCTAAACATTTAATTAAAATTAGGTTATAGAATTTATTTTAAATTGTCCAAGATTTTAACTTGAAATAAGCAGTGTTCATTCTCCGTTATCTAGCATAGTTTAACACAAAAAACAAAAATTAAACGGTATATCATCTGTATGTTTTTCTTACGAGTTTAAATTCAATGTACATGGCATGATGGCATTGACCTTCAACAACCCAAGTGGGAGTGGGTTTGTTCAGAGCAACACAACTTAATGTGTACTCCCATCTTGTTGTAGGGCGCAGCGTTGCAAGTGTATTTTAAAATGCACGTTTTTCTGGAAAACTATTCAAAATATGGCAAAATAGTACATGGCTTTTCGTTGTTCTTTACTCAAGGAATCACCCACCAGAATTATTGACATTACTTACTGTTCATATATATATATATATATATATATATATATATATATATACAGTGTCATTATATATATATATATATATATACAGTGTCATTATATATATATGCATGTATCTAAATATGCTAATTTAGCCGTAAAATTCATCATCACCATAATTTTTCTTTTACTAATGGCAGCTACTTCACTGTTCGTCATTCACACATATCAAACCAGATGTGTCGATCAATTACCAGAGGAAAATTAAAGACATGGTCTACCAGGTGCGTCCAACAACTAGAGTAGTAACACTTTGACACAAAAAACATCTAATGTTCACCTCTTCTCCACAGTAATAATAATAACAACAACAATAATAATAATAATAATAATAATAATAATAATAATAATAATAATATATTCTTCCCATTATTCATGGACTTTTGTTTTGACTTTCTCAATTCATTTCCTTTGAAAGAGACATTCTTTCTTATTAAGTCATCGCTGGTAACTACGTGAGTGAGTACACTGAAACATGTCTGTACAGTTAAACTAGAGGGTGGGGATGAGAAGTCGCGTTCTACAAGTTCTAAATGTACTCCATTTGCCGACCGCCGAGTATAACATAAAAGAACTCTGTTTCTGAACTCCTAGAGGGCTCAAGTAGAGTCAAAATTGATTAGCAGCTGTTTCGGTCCCACATTTTCGGTAAAGAGACAGATAGGTAACAGATATATGGGTACCTGACACTTGGGCCACGCTTTTTCGGTCACTGATATCTATGGGTCACTGCATATTGGTAATGACTTTTTGGGTAATTATGGTATATTGGTACCTACTTCGGTCATTATACCCTCAAAATAAAATGAAATGGAAGGAATAATTATTTTTATTGTAAACAATTGCACAGGAATTTACTGTCTGAGTAAATACTATTCCATTTCTTTCTCTTCACTACCACTACCAGCCGCACGCTCACTTGGGGTTGATCTTCAGTTTGTAGGCCAGTGTCCTTAAATAAACATCCAACTGTTGTCTGGTCTTGTAGTTCTCGTATCTTTCCACAATGGACACGATTTACTCCTGGTTCTTGATGTATGTTTTGTTCAGGGGAGGCCTTACGTTTCTTTGCAAATAGTTTTTTCCGTTGCTAGGAAATGATTTTATTTCTACTCAGAAATTTTATTGCATTTTGCAAATTGTTTTTCCCGTTGCTAGGAAATGTAATTCAAATTAAATTTATTTCATAAGCAATGACAAAGCAACATGACTGAAATAAAGCAATGACAAAAATGATAACTCTACAATTTTGGAATTCCTCGTTAGAGATATTTCCTTCTCCACTCTGTCCTAGAGTAGTGATCGAAAGAAGTTTTGTCATCACACTTCTCTAGCTAAGAGGCAAACTGAAGCCGAAACAGAGAAAACGCAAAACAACAAATAGAGTTTACACTCTTAAAATACAAGTTTGTGTTTTCACAGATCTTTACCAAAGGTTTAATCCTTTGATTGCATTTGGTATTATCTTTTGCAATCTTTGGATTTTCCAAAGGCTTTGGCCAGTGATACACAAAATGGGACGATATCCAGTTTGCGAATCTCCGGTTTCGAACTATTGGGTTCCTATCAGCTCGGCGAAGAAGTCGTGGAACGGTAATCTTATCAGAAATATTGCAAAAGCAAAGTCAAAAGGCGTAAGCCAAAAGACAAAGCTTCAATTCGTCTCTTCAGCTAGAGAAGTGTGATGACAAAAATTCTGTCGATCACTAGTCTAGGACAGAGTGGAGAAGGAAAAATATCTAACGAGAAATTCCAAATTGTAGAGTTTGATACACCTCCACAAATGCTATTTCTTTGTCTTTTGACTTACGTATTTTGTAATATAATCTAATAATTTTATTTAGACTTCAGGCTAATTGACATATCATAGTTTAAAATCAAAAACACTTACAAATGTAAATGATCATTGCATATTATACAATTGAAATGCAAACGTTTTCGCCCTTGGGCATCATCAGGCATTTGACTCACAATATCTTATACAATTTTACTATATCTTTGCTGTGAAATATGTACCAGATGATTGACATTTACAATCTTGTGTAGGCATGATGATAGAGATATTCCGATAGTCAATATAATGTAATATAATCTAATAATTTTATTTATTTTTTATTTTTATTGTATTGGGTTATTTTACGACGCTGTATCAACATCTAGGTTATTTAGCGTCTGAATGAAATGAAGGTGATAATGCCGGTGAAATGAGTCCGGGGTCCAGCACCGAAAGTTACCCAGAATTTGCTCGGACTGGGTTGCGGGAAAACCCTGGAAAAAACCTCAACCAGGTAATTTGCCCCGACCGGGATTCCAACCCGGGCCACCTGGTTTCGCGGCCAGACGCGCTGACCGTTACTCCACAGGTGTGGACTAATTTTATTTAGAGTTCAGTCTAATTGACATATCATAGTTTAAAATCAATAACACTTACAAATGTAAATGATCATTGTACACTGGTGGCCATAATTCTGGAAACGTTTTGTGTTTGTATTGAATTGTTATTACATCTGTTTTTATTCACACATTAATACAATTTAAAATGTTACTCGTGACTGAAAGCATCAAACAAACATTGTCTAATCCATTTTTATAGAAAATACATAACTTTATATCATAATGTGTATGAGAAAACATATATTTATACATTAACAGTTGGAAACACTTTCGTGTTATTTTTTCATTCTCTCTGTAAACAGTTGGTACTTTGTGGGATAACCTTTATTTTTAGTGACAGCATCAATTCTGCGGGACATTGAGTCCACAAGACGTTTCAGTTCTTCCTTGCTGATGATCCGAAACCAGCTGTGAATAGTGGCATCAATGAATTGAGTTTTGCTGCTGGAATTTTTTTAGACACCAAATTTTTTAACCTTGACCACAAGTTTTCAATTGGATTAAGGTAAGGACTATTCCCAGGCCACTTTAACACCTTGATGTTTTTCTGTTGAAACGATTGCATAACACTCTTGGCAGTATGGCATGGATCACCATCTTGTTGAAATACAAAGTCATCACAATTTGGGTGTAAGTCGGCAATGGATAACATCAATTTCACTTCCAGCATATCTTTTCTGCATTTTTCCGTGTTCAAGTTCCCTTGAAAAATCTGGTCTTCCTACTCTATTCCTGGACATGCATCCCCAGATCATAACAGCAACAGGATGTTTCATGGTTGCGATGAGGCACTCAAGATTCAAGGTTTCTCCATTTCGTCGACGAATGTATTTGGTTCCGTCACTTCCAAATATAGAAACCCTTGTTTCATCACTTCATATCACTTTCGTACAGTCATCACTGGTCCATGATTGATGATTTTTTCACCACTTTACACGATTTTCTCGTTGTCTTTTGCTGAGAAATGCCTTTTTTCTGAGTGTTCTTGCTTTCAGTTCATTGTGGAATAACTTCCTTCGAAGAGTTCTCGCAGAAATATTACATCCACTGCTGTGTAGAACTTTCTGTACCTCTTTAGGATATTTCTTTCCATCTTTCAATGCCAATCGACAAATCTGCCTCACATCTCTTGGACTTACTTTAGGTTTTCTACCAGTTCTAGGTGCTGTTTTACAAGATTTTGTGGATTTAAACCTCTGTCATACCTTCTGGACGCCAGACACTGTAGCACCATTACCAAGCTTCCTTGCAATTTCCTTGAATGTGTAGCCATCTTCTCGAAATGTGACTGCCCTACTTCGATTAGAATGTGTTCAGTCCATTCATGGAGCTATTGTGATAAAATTATTATCAATAATGTTTGTGGTAAAGCAATAAAATTATTATCAATAATGTTTGTGGTAAAGCAATCAGGTGATAACCGAACGAAATTTTGTCAGACTAATGATAGAAACACACTAATAATGTCCATATGTTATGCTAATAGTGCTCAACAATGCTTCTAATGATAAAAAATAATCTTAAAATCAACAGTGGACCAATTTTTATTACAGTAAATAATGAGAAATTATAATGAAATCTGAAATTAATATTTAGATCTTAAACGATAAGAACATAATTCTCCACATAATGACTATTTATTGTTAAAATATTAAGAATTTAATAAAATACCTTTATTAAAACTCCGTAATTGACGAATCAGTCATGACTAATATTTTAAAATGCATAAATCGGTGAATAAATACAGATGTTATAATAATTCATTACAAAAACAAAAAGTTTCCAGAATTATGGCCACCAGTGTATATTATAAAATTGAAATGCAAACGTTTTCGCCCTTGGGCAACATCAGGCATTTGATTCACAATATCTTATACAATTTTACTACATCTTTGCTGTGAAATATGTAAATATTGACTATCGGAATATCTCTATCATCATGCCTACTAAGATTACGTCTTTTCACCTTGCTTTGCAAAAATGATAAAGTGACCCAAGTGACCGAAGTACTGTACCAAAAAATTTGTAGTACGGAAATGGCCTTTACCAAAAATTTCGTGGGACCGAAATGTCTTATTTACCTAAATGGCCTAGTACCAAAAATGAAAAGTGACCCAAAAAGATGGACCGAAACAGTCTGAAACGGTCGAAATTCATCTCTGGAGGAAGCATAATGGAACCGTATCTCCGGGCTCAGTGCGTGTGGGTTTCATCCCACTCTTCACTTGTTATCCATCCGTCCATTCGTCATAAAAATGTGTAGCCATAGCAGTTGAAATAACGGTGCTTCAAACAACTAGCAACAACCGATATAAAAACGTTCCTCGTACCTTGTAGTTTCTACTACACCTACTACTGTTTCATAACACATCGTTTCCTAGGAAACAGCGGAACAATTGACGTGTTGGCCGGAGTTGAACAGCTGCTCGCTGCTACGGCTTGGCGGCCCTGATATGTTCGTTAGGGGTGGCGCGGGACAACAGCGCCCGACTCGGCCGATGCAAATGAGCGGAGAAATTAATGGGGGGTCGTTAAGGCACTGCGCATGCGCGATATCGCGTGAAGAGAACAAGTCGCGGTTCTCTCCCCCTCTCTGTCTCGCCACTTTCCACCCAAGTCCTTGTTTTTCCCTCTCGTTACGTCGTCATCGTAATATTACAATCCGGATTAAGTGCAATGGAATCTAAGCCAGCAGTTGCCACACCTGACAATTCCGTCTCTTGCTCTGGAATCCCGAAGACCAGGCCGAATACTTTTCAGGTCATTGTTAAACATTTTTTTCTGTCTACATAATAATAAAAGTATGCGTACCAGCTTATTCAAATGCTAATTACATTTTTAAATTGTCGTAACTCTTAAAGAGAAATTTAGTTTGCTTGAAATACAGGATGAAAGGGGTATAACTGCATTAATTTTAAGAATAGAATATTCAGGCTGTAAGTAACCAAAAAGTCAAATGTCATTTGAATAACGGTTTAGCCGGGCAAAAAATAGTGTCTCAAGTCTGAATCCCATTTATGGTAAAACTATTCGGTATTGAGATGAGTGGTAAGATATCAACGCGAAGAAAAAGCCAAATATATATATATATATATATATATATATATATATATATATATTTGGCTTTTTCTCAGCGTTGATATCGAAGAAATGACAAAGGCATCTATATATATATATATATATATATATATATATATATATATATGCCTTTGTCATTTCTTCGAAGAACACTTCATTTGTGTAATAATGTACAAAATTAACTGATTAAAATGTATTTATTTATTTTTATTTTATTTATTTATTTAACCTGGTAGAGATAAGACCATCAGGCCTTACAACTACAATATTAAGAATACAATTACAATTATAATTATAATTACAATTAATATTAAATTTACAAATACAATAAAAATCGAAGTACTGGAAAATTAACTGATTAATAAAGGCTAGACAGTTTATTGTAAAAGTTAAGGAGAGAAAATTTTTTTATTCAATGAGTAAAATTTAAACCTACTCTACGCAGTAAGAAAATACTTAACAAGTTTGATTTTGAACGCTACTAAATTCCGACAGTCTCTGATGTCACTGGACATTTACAGTGTGATGGAAATTTAATCAGTGTTACGTAGGACAAAAATTGACACCAAGAAAAATACTTATATACATATATACCGAGTGTTTCCTTGATGATGTTACAAACTTTCAGGGATGATGAATAAAAGCATCAATTTGTGATAAAGATCCTTTGTCCGGAAAGTCCTCAGTCGGAAGTTGTAAACAAAAACCTCTTTGAGGTGCATATTAAAGTATAATAAGGAAACTTAAAATATCTTTGTTTGTGGAGAATTTTAGAGATTGTCAATTTTTACTAACAAGGAGAGGACACGCTCTGTATATCACCGAATTAAATAAGATTGTGTGAGATGAAAGTACAAGACGTACTGTTTAAAATCATACCTGGTATAGGTGGCCAATGACCCCTCATTTTGGAAATATTGGCTATTGTTTGTGACATACTTCCGTTAGGTGCCTAATAGGGAAACATTATACTATGTAACAGCCTAGCTAATATGGTTGGATGCTGAGTTGTCATCCAGGCAACCCCAGTTCGAATCCCAATGCCTTCTCATTTTTTAAAACTTGATATTATTATTATTATTATTATTATTATTATTATTATTATTATTATTATTACTATTATTATTATTATTATTATTATTATTATTACTATTATTAGAACCAAAAGGACAATTTGGCCCAAGAGTGCAACGTCAAGTAGATGAACTCACTTCTAAATTCGGAAATATGTAACACGTTCTTCATTAGGAAAGCTGACATCTCAAATCCATAAGCAATACCTGGAGAAAGTAATAAAGACATATGTGAAAGAGCAGCCATTTCTTCTAATTCTGGACTCATGGGAAGGGCAGGTAAATCCTTCTTTGTATGATGAAATATTTACAAATGAAGAAAATGAAGTAACGTTTAACCTTAAAGTGATTTCACCCAAATGTGCTGGATGATGCCAGTCCTGTGATGTTTATCTTTTTAGACAGGTGAAGATTTTTATCAAATATTTGCAAAATAGCTCTTTCCTTTAAATAAATAAATAAATAAATAAATAAATAAATAAATAAATAAATAAATAAATAAATAAATAAATAAATAAATAAATAAATAAATATGCTCTTCCTATAAAAAATTGCTTCAAGGGAGGATGCCCTCAAAATTCACTCCTTAATTCACTTTCAGTTGTCAGCTCCTATATTCAAAGCCATGTTGAAATATGCATGGTATACATCAAAATTAATAAACGAATGAGAAGTGTTTGTGAATGTGAATGATATCTGTTTCGCAGTAGTAGTGCGGAAAAATGTGTGTGACTGTGGACAACCTTCTTTCATTTGCTGTGCATGGTGCAGGAAATATGTATGTTTTTTGTGTTTTTATGACATTTATCATAATGAAACAGGTACAAAATGAAGTGGAATAGAAACAGAACATACACCAGTGACCTGCCTACGTGAGCAATATTTCCTTGTTTATCCTTTAAAATACAATGTTAGTTAATTAGTAATTTGTTTAAAACATGACGAAGCGTTCAATACATTGAGAAATATTATATATGTAAATAGATTACTGTGATCAGACTATTAATCATTATTAAAAGAAAAAAAATATAGGGCCAGTTAAAATTCGAACTCAGGTTCCCTGAATAACAACTCAGCACCCAACCATATGAGCTACGCTTTTACACAGTCCAATGCTTCCCTATTAGGCACCTAACGGAAGTATGTCACAAACAATAGCCAATATTTCCAAAACGAGGGGTCATTGGCCACCCATACCAGGTATGACTTTAAACAGTACTTCTTGTACTTTCATCTCACACAATCTTATTTCATTCGGTGAAATACAGAGCGTGTCCTCTCCTTGTAAGTAAAAGAAAGAAAAAATCTGGATTACAATACGTGAACGAAAATGTAATTTTTTAATTAGTTTTCATAACAGAAAAATTGTTATATAATCCACAGTTTGAAAGACAGATTGAGTTTAAAGAAAAAACTTCATTTTTCACACTCATTTGTACCTTGTATAAAGATCAGGAGGTTACGCATAAGTATAAAGTCGGGAGTGAAAGATCACTTTTGAAGGGGTGTCAAACTTTTGGAGGAAACCGTGTATGTGTAATGGATTTATCAACAGTAATCTCACTAGACGTTTTGATTTATCTAGAGAAAATCAAAACTCGAGTGGGATTTAATTGACTATTACACGATTAGAAGAAAGTATATAAAGATTAGAAGTAACGAAGTACTCCAATACAATAAAATATTAATTGGCTTACGAAAATACAACTGTCTTCAAATGTATTACTGTACCATCTCAACATTACAAATATTACGCTAGATGCATGCTAGATGGCGGTAGTGAGCAATGCCTTCTCGCCGAGAAGTTCTCGATCTACACGTATACATGATGGCAATGTTACTAGTCAAGAAGGCTTTGTGAGTTTAGTTTCATTTTTATTATTAAAACAGTTGCATTCCACTTCAATTATCCGAATCCCAGTAATCAACGTCACTTGACAGATGATTTTCAATAAATCTTAATATTAAACAATCTCTGATACGTGACTATCCATAATATCATATAGCAGAAGCTATAACATAACCTAACTAATATACTGTACACAAGTGTTAGAAAAGTTTTAATTAACGACGACGACTTAAAAAATAAACATGAATAATTTTAAAAGGAATAATTATTGAATGTACAATTTTCAAATTTGAATGTGGTTGGTGGTTCAATTGATGTTATATTGGACGTGTGCGTAATAGAAGTGGAACTCGTTGATTTAGGCCTACATGGTGTATTCAACTTATTCAGGATTTCCGAAGGGTGCTCTTCATTTATTTGTAAATCGGATTTCAGAAGATGCATAGGTATGATCAGTGATTTTTATTAATTATTATTCTTGAATGCCAATGCGAGTCATATTTGAAAGTGCTGTGCATCGACTGGAGTGGTTTGTAATTATATATATATATATATATATATATATATATATATATATATTTTTTTTTTTTGACGTCCAGACCAGCGCAGTTTCAAATGTTGGCAAACAAAGAAACAAATGCTAGGGACGCGATAAAATTAAACAAATGCTAGGGACACGATAAAATTAAACAAATGCTAGGGACACGATAAAATTAAACAAATGCTAGGGACGCGATAAAATTGTGCGATAAGCAGCCATGATTGGTTGAAATACGTCCTTTCGTACCGTTTTATTGGTCAAAAGTAGTATGACGTAGTAAGAGTGTAATAGTCAATGTAATAAGTTAAGTTAATGTCAGCTTAGGCCTATACAATAATGGCGAAACCCATCAAAAGTATAAAGTTATTCATGCCTATTACAGCTATGGAGGTGTACAGAGCATCGGCATATTAAGAATCGACTTTTACAATCGACATTAGTAGTAATAGTTGATTCCTATGTGCTTTCCGCATTTACTACAAAGAAAGTACCTCTGGTACTCATTTCTGTTAGACGATAGTGAAGCATAGAGCCATGGTGCAACCGAAAGTTTTAGATCAATCGAGAATATCCGTGACCTCATAGGGAATCGAAACCGCGACTTTTCAGCTTGGAGAGCAACACCTTAGCCGCTTCGCTATCCCGCATTCTGTGATAAAACTCTCGGTCTACAATATTTTTTAGGCTAATTTATTTACCTATCTATGTACCACTGTACGAAATTTCAATGCTCAAATTAATCTTCATTGCCTTTTTGTTGTCGATAAAATTATATGACTGAAATTAAACATTTGAAAAGTTCCTCTTTCGTAACTCTGAAGTCGTTTGCGACCTACCAGCAACAGCTTGACTCTCTCGTACTGTACGTGTCTCTCTTTAAATCCTCGGAGTCATTTTGCGCCCCTGCTGCCACATTTCAACCCTCCCCTTAAAGTAATTGCTGTCCCTCCTCGCTTTTCCTTATTATTACTCGTCCCCTCTTACGCATAGAATGGAAGGATCAGCAGCGGGACACAACAATTCAATTCAGCCTGGTGAAATAAGATGGTGTGCGGTATGATTGTAATGGAGTTGTGAGGGTTATCGACTACGTAGATGATAATAATCAAATCTTTTTATAAAAGACTCCCATCACCATAGCCGTAATAATTTTTGTCATACATTTTTAATAGTCACGCTCAAGACTTTTCGGCTTATAAAGTTCGTCAAAAACACATCAAATACTCTCCTTAAAAGCGTTTAAAGGGAAAGTAATATACGTAAAATTGTGCATGTGCAAATACCAATTAAATGACAGATAAAAGGTTTCAAAAGTAACATCCAGCTTAAGGGAAGACTCCACTGAAAATCATGAAAATGTTTCCAATTTTTTTTTTTAGCTATTTCACTTATTCAGAATTTATATTTTCATACCCCAAATGGATTCAGCTCAATTCTGGTTACAAATACTCGTATGTTTACACTTTTTAAATTAAGGCTGGAAGGGGGCGTGGAATTTAAAGAGCTGTCAAAATTGCTTTTCATCGAAGAATTCTTTTTTAAAATTTCTGATTACAAATCTAGTAACTTTTTTTTGGCTCCCTGAAGTTACTAGATGAATGTAGCGGAGGAGAATATTAATTTACATAAATATTCATTTTATTTTCAAATCTACTTTTCTGTGTTCATTTTTGTTGATTCAACACCAACTTTCTTATGCCAAATATTAATCAATCTGGATGACATTTTTACTGCAAGTATTTACGAGGTAGTTGCATGTTTTATATGCATTTATTTTGTGAGAAATGCTGCTAGTTTTTTCTTAAAAAAATATTAATAAAATAAACTAGCAGTATTAAGAAAAATATTAATAAAATAAACTAGCAGCATTTCTCACAAAATAAATGCATAGAAACATGCAGCTACCTCATAAATACTTGCAGTAAAAATTTAATCCAGATTGATTAATATTTGGCATAAGAAAGTTGGTGTTGAATCAACAAAAATGAACACAGAAAAATAGATTCGAAAATAAAATGAATATTTATGTAAATTAATATTCTCCTCCGCTACATTCATCTAGTAACTTCAGGGAGCCAAAAAAAAGTTACTAGATTTGTAATCTGAAATTTTAAAAAAGAATTCTTCGATGAAAAACAATTTTGACAGCACTTTAAATTCCACGCCCCCTTCCAGCCTTAATTTAAAAAGTGTAAACATACGAGTATTTGTAATCAGAATTGAGCTGAATCCATTTGGGGTATGAAAATATAAATTCTGAATAAGTGGAATAGCTAAAAAAATTTGGAAAAATTTTCATGATTTTCAGTGGAGTCTTCCCTTAATTACGTGCAAACTACGTAAATTTATTTTTTGCGCGATCGTGTTTTTGCTGTATTTTCAAATATTGTTGTTAGGCCTTGAAAGTTAGAATTCCCACACAGAAACTTGTTGCTAGGGATATAATTCTTCATAACATAAAACTTTACTGAAATAGACCTATTACAGTAGAATGCTGCAGAACAGCGTTTAGATCCAGTTTATATTCTATCAGTCGGAGAACAACCGGCGAGGTTGAATATCCGACCGAATATCCGATTTTCAAGCGTTTGCTTCTAATGTTTTGCAGGGTAGACAGAACACCAGGCGCACTTCACTATACAAGAACTTTAATGACATTTTCTGAATGCACAAATGGAGTAACAATTGAAGGACATTTACTTTTTCTAATTAAGAAACTCTAAGCTTGAAATAGGTATATGTGGACACCGATACATTTATCTTCGTAACTAATATATAAATCAACTAATTGACACCGATAACAAAAAAGGAAATAAGCGTGATGCATATATAAAATCTGACATGTAAACAAATGCAAGAACAAAATAAATTACGATTACTTACAAAATAGAAGAGCAAATAAGTACACACCTACTATTGCAACGTTCATATACTTTAAACTCAAAATGCGTAGGTTACCTTTAAAAGAGTAATTGTTAATATAACCTATGCCTTTTAATTATTCTAAGTGGATGTATTATTATTTCATTAATAAATCATTTTTAAGGGGATAAAGAGTTATTAACAAAAATAAAAACACTCCCAATGATTGTAGGTTCATGATCTGTTGCTTCTGACGATACCTAACTGTAATACCTGAATGAATGAATGAATGAATGAATGAATGAATGAATGAATGAATGAATGAATGAATGAATGAATGAATGAATGAATTCGCGCCAAATCTATCAGGGTCCGCTACTGCCATTTACATCATAACATTGGAAGTTGGTAAAAACTTGTCAATCAGCTTATTCCCTCCATTTTTAGTAAACAGTTGAGAAGTTTGTTACAAGTATGGAAAGGTTAGACTTATTCCTTGAAAAAGAGGAAGATGGGTCGAAATTGAGAGAGTATGGACATGAAGTGACAGATTATTGTAATGTGAAAGAATGACTAATTCTATCCTAAAATTCATTGGTACAGCATATCCATTCTGGAATAATTAATTTCTTTCTTGCGAAAATGTAATTTTTCAATAAGTATCCATAACAGAAAAATTGTTATATAATCCACAGTGTGAAAGATAGAGAGATAGGTTTGTAGTAAAAAACTTCATTTTTCACAGGAATTTGGCCCTGTGTAAACATCAGGGATTTTTTAAACATCTCTTTTGAAAGGGTATCCTTTAGTACATACATGGGCACAATTTTCGGTTGCGTGAGGCACTCGATTTGAAATAGTTTGTTTACTAGGAGAGGAGACTGCAGAGTAGGATGGGAAATATAAACTGCTGTGACCTGCTTCACCTAATCGTAATCGCTAAGGCGGTCAGTGGCGAATTATTAGGAAAGCGCTTGGTTAACGTGAGAGACTCGAAAACTTTTATTCAATTTGGCAAATTAATTCGGCAGTTTTAATCATAAACCTCTTTACTGTTTCTCCGTCGCTGAATTGATTTAAATCACAGGCGAGAAATTGCGTAACTAGTCAATAATATTCCATCACGTTGTCTACGTTTATTTTCTTGAATATTCTGGCGTTTATCAAGATTAATTAATAGATTTGCACGTTCTCGACCTAAAATAATTTCAGAAAATCATATTTCGTTTTCTACGCACATTTGATATTTTTTTATAAATTTCTTTTGGAAATAATACGTACAAACAACATTTAATTCCTCGTACCTTTTAATGCAGCGTGTTTAAGGTACAATGTATTTAGTATACTATGCAAATATTAAGATCATAATTTTTCTTCGGAATAGTACGAAAAAATAACATTTAATTTGTCTTACCTTCTAATTTAGCATGTTCTTTATGACATAAGGAGTAATGTCGTCGTATATTAAATTTATTAATGCCTAATAGGATTTTCGAGCATAACATACTGTACATCGCATGTTCTCCCCTTCTAAACAGCAAAAAAATTCTTCCTCCCATTTCTCATGAAATAATCGTTTTCTAACGCGTACACACTGCTTTGATAATGCCATTATGCCACCACTGATATTGCTTATGAAAGTGATATAGAACCTGCCCACGCCTAGGAGCTACGTGAGGGAGGAACGGGGACTGTGAAGATGATGTCACTCTGAGCAATAAGCTCTGTGAAGGTCAGTGAGGCACTAATTCTCAAGTGAGGCACGATGCCCATCCTTGCTTTAGCAGAAGTTGTAATATAGCACATATACACAAAATATTGTAGTTACAAATTTTTGTTGCTTTCAATAACAAAACTGTAGTTGATACGCCATTTTTTGTTTTTTTCATGATGTACTAGATTTATTTTGTGAAACTGATAGAGAGTAATAATAGATATTAGTGAAAGCAGTTCAAAAGGATCCTAGGATACGTCACCAAAAAACCCAGAAGCAGAGAACGGTACAAGGAACAAATTGCTTACTGAAAAGTCAAAGCAACAATTATATCGAGAATGTGAAAATTTAACATTGGTTTTCTTTCTAGAAAAATTCAAAGAGATATATTTTTTTTAGCTTTATGGTTAATATAGTAAATGCTGAAAAGTTAATTTCAACTGTACCGGTGATATATCCAAATTCGGCAATCTCATGGCCTTTTTAAAAAGAAAATCAGTTTGACATGAAGCAAAAAAAGTCTAATATGTCTACGAGAGAGGACATCAGTAAATTTCAATTTATTAAGTTTCAATAATTTTAAGTATTTGGTTCAATATTTCCCTGGGACCTCTTACATGGAATTAATTTAACTTTGGGTACTTCTTCTACTATCAAAATTTATTTTTATCGTTTTTTATTTGTTATTTATGTTATGTCTATAAGCCCCAATTATAATAGTCAGTACAAATATTTACTTAGAATGTAAAATTGGAGATAACATGAAAAAAGAGATAAAACAGATACAAATGCAAGATACAAGTGTAAATACAAATGACAAATGAAAAAAAAAACAGACAAATAAATACTACCTAAGTAAAAGAGACAGATATAGATAGATAGATGAAAAATACAAAATGAAGATAAATTAATAGTAATGAGAATCAAGCAAATATGCTTGAAAGCTGATGATAAATTAAAAATAGATAAATATAGATAACCTAATCAAAAGATATAAAATGTAGCTATAAATGAAGGGCTCAGAGCCAAAGGCGACTAACCCACGATTACAAAATGAGTAAATAAAAGTTTATATTAAGCGGAGCCTTACAAAAATGATTGGTTTCACAATTTATTTTAAATGGTCTACATTGAATAGATACAAAAAATATCATGAATCTATAACAACAATGTATAGTTTTGAAAAAAAAAGGCTTAATAATGAACAATACAAAATTGTGGGTTGGTCACATTTGGCTCTGAGCCCTTCAAATGGCAAATTACAGAGTAACAAATAGATAGAAATATCATTTAAAATCAACTACCTTCAGTATATTAATAAGAAAATCTTTATACTTCATGTAAGAAATGCTGAAATCTAGATTTCATGTTTTACATATTTCACTGAAATTTGGAAACATTTTTAACATTGGCGAATTTTTATGTGCTGAAGTGTTCGGTTTTTTATAATATAACAATTGACGATTTCTTAAATGTAATGTTCTAGCGTTAATCTGGACTTGTGATAATATTTCGCTGTTATCCAGTAGACCGTTGAATATTTTATATAATAAAAGGTGCTCAGCCAGTAATCGACGACTGGCAAGAGACATTAAATTAAATTCAGCAAGTAGATTGTTGTACGAAATGTAATGTGAATAGCAAATAATTTAATAAGTTTAAAAGTAATTCTATATAGTTGTGTCATTGAAACTATACAAAATTATTTTATTAAATTTATAAAACAATGAGGCATTATATTGCTACAAAGCTGTGATTTACAATTCTAAAATCAAGGAGGTAATGGTAACTCTTCGATGTAGTAATATTAAAGAAAAACCTTTACCTTTACGAAACATTAATTCTAAAATCAAGGAGGTAAATGGTAACTCTTCGATGTAGTAATATTAAAGAAAAACCTTTACCTTTACGAAACATTAATTCTAAAATCAAGGAGGTAATGATAACTCTTCGATGTAGTAATATTAAAGAAAAACCTTTATTTTACGAAACATTAATTCTAAAATCAAGGAGGTAATGGTAACTCTTCGATGTAGTAATATTAAAGAAACACCTTTACCTTTACGAAACATTAATTCTAAAATCAAGGAGGTAATGGTAACTCTTCGATGTAGTAATATTAAAGAAAAACCTTTACTTTACGAAACATTAATTCTAAAATCAAGGAGGTAATGGTAACTCTTCGATGTAGTAATATTAAAGAAAAACCTTTACTTTACGAAACATTAATTCTAAAATCAAGGAGGTAATGGTAACTCTTCGATGTAGTAATATTAAAGAAAAACCTTTAGCTTTACGAAACATTAATTCTAAAATCAAGTAGATAATGGTAACTCTTCGATGTAGTAATATTAAAGAAAAACCTTTACTTTATACGAAACATTAATTCTAAAATCAAGGAGGTAATGGTAACTCTTCGATGTAGTAATATTAAAGAAGAACCTTTACCTTTACGAAACATTAATTCTAAAATCAAGGAGGTAATGGTAACTCTTCGATGTAGTAATATTAAAGAAAAACCTTTACTTTATACGAAACATTAATTCTAAAATCAAGGAGGTAATGGTAACTCTTCGATGTAGTAATATTAAAGAAAAACCTTTACTTTACGAAATATTAATTCTAAAATCAAGGAGGTAATGGTAACTCTTCGATGTAGTAATATTAAAGAAAAACCTTTACCTTTACGAAACATTAATTCTAAAATCAAGGAGGTAATGGTAACTCTTCGATGTAGTAATATTAAAGAAAAACCTTTACTTTACGAAACATTAATTCTAAAATCAAGGAGGTAATGGTAACTCTTCGATGTAATAATATTAAAGAAAAACCTTTAGCTTTACGAAACATTAATTCTAAAATCAAGTAGATAATGGTAACTCTTCGATGTAGTAATATTAAAGAAAAACCTTTACTTTATACGAAACATTAATTCTAAAATCAAGGAGGTAATGGTAACTCTTCGATGTAGTAATATTAAAGAAGAACCTTTACCTTTACGAAACATTAATTCTAAAATCAAGGAGGTAATGGTAACTCTTCGATGTAGTAATATTAAAGAAAAACCTTTACTTTACGAAACATTAATTCTAAAATCAAGGAGGTAATGGTAACTCTTCGATGTAGTAATATTAAAGAAAAACCTTTACTTTACGAAACATTAATTCTAAAATCAAGGAGGTAATGGTAACTCTTCGATGTAGTAATATTAAAGAAAAACGTTTACTTTACGAAACATTAATTCTAAAATCAAGGAGGTAATGGTAACTCTTCGATGTAGTAATATTAAAGAAGAACCTTTACCTTTACGAAACATTAATTCTAAAATCAAGGAGGTAATGGTAACTCTTCGATGTAGTAATATTAAAGAAAAACCTTTACTTTATACGAAACATTAATTCTAAAATCAAGGAGGTAATGGTAACTCTTCGATGTAGTAATATTAAAGAAAAACCTTTACTTTACGAAATATTAATTCTAAAATCAAGGAGGTAATGGTAACTCTTCGATGTAGTAATATTAAAGAAAAACCTTTACCTTTACGAAACATTAATTCTAAAATCAAGGAGGTAATGGTAACTCTTCGATGTAGTAATATTAAAGAAAAACCTTTACTTTACGAAACATTAATTCTAAAATCAAGGAGGTAATGGTAACTCTTCGATGTAGTAATATTAAAGAAAAACCTTTATTTTACGAAACATTAATTCTAAAATCAAGGAGGTAATGGTAACTCTTCGATGTAGTAATATTAAAGAAAAACCTTTAGCTTTACGAAACATTAATTCTAAAATCAAGTAGGTAATGGTAACTCTTCGATGTAGTAATATTAAAGAAAAACCTTTACTTTATACGAAACATTAATTCTAAAATCAAGGAGGTAATGGTAACTCTTCGATGTAGTAATATTAAAGAAGAACCTTTACCTTTACGAAACCTTAATTCTAAAATCAAGGAGGTAATGGTAACTCTTCGATGTAGTAATATTAAAGAAAAACCTTTACCTATACGAAACATTAATTCTAAAATCAAGGAGGTAATGGTAACTCTTCGATGTAGTAATATTAAAGAAAAACCTTTACCTTTACGAAACATTAATTCTAAAATCAAGGAGGTAATGGTAACTCTTCGATGTAGTAATATTAAAGAAAAACCTTTACTTTACGAAACATTAATTCTAAAATCAAGGAGGTAATGGTAACTCTTCGATGTAGTAATATTAAAGAAAAACCTTTAGCTTTACGAAACATTAATTTTAAAATCAAGTAGGTAATTGTAACTCTTCGATGTAGTAATATTAAAGAAAAACCTTTACTTTATACGAAACATTAATTCTAAAATCAAGTAGGTAATGGTAACTCTTCGATGTAGTAATATTAAAGAAGAACCTTTACCTTTACGAAACATTAATTCTAAAATCAAGGAGGTAATGGTAACTCTTCGATGTAGTAATATTAAAGAAAAACCTTTACCTTTACGAAACATTAATTCTAAAATCAAAGAGGTAATGGTAACTCGTCGATGTAGTAATATTAAAGAAAAACCTTTACTTTATACGAAACATTAATTCTAAAATCAAGGAGGTAATGGTAACTCTTCGATGTAGTAATATTAAAGAAGAACCTTTACCTTTACGAAACATTAATTCTAAAATCAAGGAGGTAATGGTAACTCTTCGATGTAGTAATATTAAAGAAAAACCTTTACCTTTACGAAATATTAATTTTCTCATAATATCATATTTGCCATAGTGCTATCTCCTAATTGAGGTAAAATTTCATTATGTATTTATACGATTGTCAATGCGGATTGTTTTTTCTCAGTTTAAATCAATGCATCTGCAGAGCGAAGTGAATGTGGGCCAGGAACGCATCGAGAGCTGAAAATAGTTCATCCAATACAGAAATAGCCATTCACATCCTGTGGCGTATTAACTGGCGACGCTACACCAGGAAAAGACAGTTTATTGCTTTCATGCCGTTTTTCTCTTAAATTGTCTGTTAAAAGCGCTAAGAGGATTATGAATTTGTCAGTGGTGATTATGGAAATATTTGTGTATGGACTGCTGCAGTGTTTATTCAAGCTGCTTACAAGATATTTATGTAACCTTGACATGAAATTGTACAGCTATTTGCCCATCTTTTCTAGAATTTTCTAAGTAATTTCTGTGGTTTAAGTATAGTATGAGATATTGGACACAAATCTGGTATTTTAAAGACACAAAAATCTTATAATAGCTTCTTCCGGGAGGAAAGTAAAGCTGGAAATTTTCTGTCGTAGATTTTCTGTACGTGGAAAAACTCTTTCAGTGATACAGGGAAACAGTGAAAATTAGTTTTTCATTCTCAGCCTGATTTCAATTTCCACGTTGAATAATCTCTCTATTTTAAAGCGTAATTAAATACAGTAAAACCTCGTTAACCCGGACTAATTGGGGGATAAGTTGACCGGCTTAACGGAAGTCTTGATTAACTTAAATAACTTAAAATGAATTAAAACTCCGTTTATAGCAACAAAACACGTTTATTATGGTGTATTTAAAGGACATAGGTCTAAATTCACTATAGAGTACAGTAAAATGTAAAAGAATAGGCTATATACAATGCAGTACAATTTTTAATACTATAAGTGTAATATTGTAATTCCACAGTTCTAATGTACAAAAGTAAGCCTTAATCAAGGTTCTTTTATTTCGGGATATGTATTACATGTCTTTCTCGTGTTAAATATTACCGTACCTGGTTAACAAGTTTCGGTCTGTTATTGTCTTCTTCAGAACTGGTTGTTGCTGGTCTTGGCGCCTTTTGTTTTGTTTTTTGTGGGTGTGTTTGTGTAGTGTAATGTGGAGTCAAAGAATGTGTGTGTTCTGAAATTGAGTTGAGTGTTGAGAATTTCATTAGAGTGTGTTTTTGTGTGTCTGTATATTTCATATTGTTCTAGTGTGTTTAGTTTCAGGCTTTTTGGTTGGATGTGTAGAATTTTCTCTGTCTGAGTTGATATCTCTGTAGGTCTGGTTAGCATTTGTGATGTGTTCTGCATATGTAGAAGTGTTCTGTAATTTTGTTATGGCTGTGATGTGTTCTTTGTAACGTGTTTGAAATGATCTGCCTGTCTGTCCTATGTAGAAGTTATTGTAGATTTTATATTTGAGTTTGTATACGCCTGTGTGGTTGATTTGTTTGTTTGTGTTGTTTGTGTGTTGAGATGTTTTTGTAGAGTGTTATTTGTTCTGTATGCGATGTTGTAATTTAATTTCTTGAATGAGGTTGCAATCTTGTGTGTGTTTTTGTTTTCATATGTTAGTGTGATGTATTTTTTGTGTTCTTGTGTTTGTGTTGCATTCTTATGTTTTTTGTGATTATGTTTTGTTTTTCGTATTATGTTGTCTATTATGTTGAGGTTGTATTCGTTTTCTTGTGCTATGTATTTGATTGTGTTTAGCTCTTCTTTGTAATCTTGTTGATTCATTGGTATGTTGAGTAGTCTGTGTACCATTGTACGGAATGCAGCTTTTATTTTTTACAACTGACCGGTTTTTTTGCCTGTCCGGATTAAGCGAAGTCTGGTTTAACGGAGTGCGGATTAACGAGATTTTACTATAATAGATTTTTCCTGAGTCATCTATGATTGAATATTTTAAGTATTATAGAGAAATTACAAAAAGTAATTAATACTTAACAATTTCACCCTCAGCGAGTTTCATTCCTTAATTAACGATTTTTTAGACGGTCGTAATCTTTTGTTGTATTTATCGATGAAGTTTAGCCTACATATCTCGTAAATTGAGAATACCACACGTTGCCTGGTAGCTATACAAACAAAACAAAAACAGTGCTGTTATGATTACATTCAGCACGCAGTGTGGGAAGTAAAATGAACAAAAATCTATTCTAATATTACTTACATTTACAATATTTGAAGTGTCATTTTAAATGTCAACACGAGTCACACTGTCTCGTCACCGAATCACAGCATTTATTCATTTAGGATGTCATATAACTTGCATTTTCAAAACAATTACTCTAATTCAAAAAGTAAAATCATTTTCTGAAATTAGTACATCTATTTTTCAGGTTTTTCAGTACCGGTAATCAATGACGTCAAACAGATTTCCATGCCTTTTCAAAATCTTGTTCTTCTTAAGTTTCTAATCTATGAGTTATAATTCACCCAATTGTATTTCTTCCATTCTTTGAGCATGATACCATCCATGATTGACTGATTATAATGCAGACTCACATAAAGAAAAGCTTTGTTCACATTCACAGAAAAACCTGTAATATCATACCAACAAAATTCATATTATAATTAAATTTAACACTTAAATACGAGTAAATTAAGATTTTACATCTCCGTTTAATAGGCCTGCACTTACTTACAAATGGCTTTTAGAAATCCCGGAGGAACTAACAAGTGATTAACAATAATAATAACAATAATAATAATAACAATAATAATAATACTTACTTACTTATGGCTTTTAAGGAACACGGAGGTTCATTACCGCCCTCACATAAGCCCGCCATCGGTCCCTATCCTGTGCAAGATTAATCCAGTCTCTATCGTCAAATCCATTTTAATATTATCCTCCCAGCTATGTCTCGGCCTCCCCAAAGGTCTTTTTCCCTCCGGTCTGCTAACTAACATTCTATATGCATTTTTGGATTCGCCCATACGTGCTACATGTCCTGCCCATCTCAAACGTCTGGATTTAATGTTCCTAATTATATCAGGTGAAGAAAACAATGCGTGCATTTCTGCGTAATGTAACTTTCTCCATTTTCCTGTAACTTCTTCCCTCTTAGCCCCAAATATTTTCCTCAGAACCTTATTCTCAAACACCATTAATCTCTGTTCCTCTCTCAAAGTGAGAGTCCAATTTTCACAACTACTATACAGAACAACCGGTAATATAACATAATGAATTAAATATGAATATTGTTGTAAAATAAATTGTAATAATTAAGCACCGTTGATATCAAATAAAAAATAATATCTTAAAATATAAACTTGAAATTAAACTTATAACTAAAAGATTTTAGTTAAAATTACATATGACATATTCTTAATTAAGTCCTTCTGAGTGATATAAATGAAATTGCATAATTTGCAGGGAATCTTTAAGAATTTGGGTGATAATGTTTTCAATTTCAAAAGATTGTAGGCTACTGATAATTGTTTAAAAAACTATATGTGAATTTTGGTAAAGAATCCCCAGGACCAAAATGTAAACCTACTACTGATCAATTGAAGAGAGGGATGTTATACTTGGCACCAAGGTAGGGAATACAAGGCTCATAAATGATCCTCTTTTCATGATCAACCTGATCAGTAGGGTGGAGTGAATCTATACATGAAATTGTTTTTTATCTGTTTTCTAAATGTAATGGTTGCAAAAATCTGTCTTTTCACTTAATTTAGGAATGTGAAAAATATGGAGTTTCTATATTTAATTTAATTAAAGTCTTCCAAATAAAGTTTAAATATGTGATTTTACAACAGTTCACTAGCGATATAATGAAAAACAAAATAATAGAACAAATTTATAAAAAGGTAAAAAATTATAATTTTAAGAAACTTCAAAGCCCTTCGAGCACCTCAAAAATTAAATATAGAAACTCCATATTTTTCACATTCCTAAATTAAGTGAAAAGACAGATTTTTGCAACCATTACATTTAGAAAACAGATAAAAAAACAATCATGTATAGATTCACTCCACCCTACTGATCAGGTTGATCGTGAAAAGAGGATCATTTATGAACTTCCCAATCCTTGTTCCAAAGAAGACAGGCGACAGCTTCGCGGACTCTATGATGCCTGTTGTTACGCAATAATACTCCTTTCCGACTAAAGCCCAAAGCGTAGCCAAGGGTTTCTATCTCGTTGCAGTCAGGTTGACGACAATGGTTCGTGCTGAAAACTCTGATTAATTTCTGTTTTCTATTCATCTAAAATAAAAACTTCTGCCACAGCGAAAGAATGATACGAACTTCTACATCAACCTAATACATTTCACATCTTTTTTTATTTAATTTTAACTATTCTATTCAGTTTCAGACTCTGATTGTTCATAAAAGTATCGATATATTCAAAACATTCAAAAGATCAACTCCAATGTCGTCGTCATCGTCATCATCATCCTCGTCGTGATTTGCATTAATAGTTGATATATTATAATTATTTCTGTATTATTATCTTGCTTAATTGAATTAAAGACAAGCCACTGTGATGTGTGGAGTTAAATTACCGAATCAACAGTTGCTAAATAGTAGTAGTGCCTTGGTGAGAGAGAGACGGAGAGAGAGCGAGAGAGACAAATGTCGTATTTTGACCTGCGCATTGTCACTGTAACGACATCACAACTCGATATATCGACTGTAAAACACGCTATGAGCCTGACCTTTTGGAAAACAGAGTGTGTGTGAATTTACCGTGTGCCGAGTAAGTTATTGGACACAGAGAAGGAGAGAAAATCCCAACCTCGATACGATCCCACCCCCGCCCGTCTCGGCGTTCTCACTTGAAAGATGTTCTTATATACTTTAACCTTTCACAAGTTGGAATCGATACAGAATGCATTTCTTTTGTACTCTGGAGATACAAGCGAGGAACTGGGACGGCGGCAGCTTCTGCTGCAGCCCATTGCGCAGATAGTCGGGCCTTCCCAATGCATTTTCGAAACCATCACTTTCCTTAACTTGGTATTCTAATTTATTAACTATCTTTACTACACACAGACATGCTTGCATTTAAGAAACAAACGAAAAAAATTGAAACATGCGGCCACCATATATCATTTTCTGTACCTAATAATAATATTTATTTATTTATTTATTTATTTATTTATTTATTTATTTATTTATTTATTTATTTATTTATTATTAATATTTGTGTGCTGAACAACAGCCAGAGGCCAATTATAGTTCAGCACAATACACAAACAGAAGATACAAAGGTGCAAAACAAAAATAAATAATATCTTAAATAACAAAAACATACATGAATACAATTGAGTACAAACAGTAAAAACTAATAATCAAAACGAAACTAAACCTTAAAAGGATCTAAATTGTGCCCATGCAAATTGGCATATTTTATGCATCTACAGACTGGAGAAAGTGATTTTGAATTTCGGTTATAAAAAATTTTTTGAAATCTTAAACCTTTTGTAGGAATACGAAGGCTGATATTGTTTATGATAGACTCACAATCAATATCACCCTTGATAACTTTGCAAAAAAATTGATAATCAAGATTTAGACGTCTAGCATAAAGGCTACAACAGTTAAAATATTTACAGGTAATATCATAGTTAAAGTCAGTGGAATTGGGTATATATCGAAAAGCACATAAGGAAATAAATTTTCTTTGAATATTTTCCAATTTAACCGAATCGGTTGAAGTAATGGAATTCCAGGCTACAGATGCATATTCAAGTTTAGAGCGAACCAAAGTAAAGTATAGAATTAATAGTGACTCAGGAGTAGAAAAAGAATAGGTTATAGACCTTATTAAACCAAGCATTCTTATTGAACATGATCGTGAAAGTATAATTTAGAATCGAGTAGTACACCAAGATCTTTTATAGAATTTTTCCTAATAATACAGGCGTTATTAAGAGAATAATTAAATTTTATGGAAGTAGTTTTTCGAGAGTACGAAATGACAAAAGTTTTTGTTTCATTAATTTTCATTCCATTAATGTCAGACCAAAGTTCAATGGAGTTAATATCATTTTGAAGAGTTTGGCAATCGGCAGAACTATTTATTGAGCGAAAGATTTTGAGATCATCAGCAAATAACAGGTAGTTTGAACTTATTCTTTTACATATGTCATCAATAAATAATAAAAATAATAGAGGGCCCAATGTAGATCCTTGGGGAACTCCACATAAACAATTAAATGGGTCCGAGAGAGAATCACCTAGACGAACACAACATTGTCTATTAGTTAAATAGTTTTCAAACCAGCTCATGTAGTTAGAAGAGAGACCAAAGTTTTTAAATTTATTTATCAGAATATTGTGAGGTACAACATCAAACGCTTTGCTAAAGTCGATATAAATTGAGTCAATTTGACCTTGCGTTTCAACAACAGGCATAACAAGATTAAGGTAGGATACTAAGTTTGTAGTTGTTGATTTACCTTTAGTAAAACCATGTTGTACTGAATTAATTTTATTCTTAACATAAAATTAAACATGTTTGTGGATTATTTTTTCAAAAATTTTTGAGAAGTTGTTTAATATTGAAATAGGTCTATAATTGGAAACAACATTTTTTTTTTACCATTCTTAAAGATAGGAATAACGGATGCTTCTTTCCAAAGCATAGGGTATGTACCGGTTAATAAACTTAAATTAAATATAAAGGTTAAAACGGGTATTAGAATATTAGAACATCCCTTAATAATAAAATTAGGAATCCCATCAGTGCCCTTTGATTTATTAGGTTTAAGCTTTTTTATGGCTAATGAAACGTCTTCAACTGTAATTTTAGGTAAGGATAAGAAGTCAGTAGAATTATACTCCAACAAACAGAGATTAGAATTAGGCTGTTTTTGAATCGATTTGAATTGATAATAATAATAATAATAATAATAATAATAATAATAATAATAATAATAATAATAATAATAATAATAATAAATGATAATGGCAAAAAACGTACTATCATATAGGCTGCTGACGAACCTATTCCAGCAAATAAATCATACATTATTTTACAGAATCAATTTAAAAAATCTGATTTTTTCAGTGTTGGGATTTAGAGAAACAACCATTAAGGACAAAAAAGACTAGAAAAACTATAGTACAGGTAAATGAACAAAATTATTTGATCTGTCAAACAACATTAGATGAGTATAAAATATAGAACATTGTTCATAGCTTTCCCATTTTTAATTATGTGAATAAACTCCATATACAAAACAAAATGTTATACGGAGTGAAAAGAGGAATATTTTGAACACGTTTTCAAATTTGTTTGTAGCTCTCTACCTTTAAATTTTATCAAGAAACTCTGTATACAAAAGAAACGTTATAGGGAGTTAAAAGAGAAGTGTTTTGAACAGGTTTGCAACAGTGCGTGTAGATTTTCTATTTTGAATTTCATGAAAAAACTCTAATACAAAACAAACGTTATAGGGAGTGAAAAGAAAAATATTTTGAACATTTGCAACATTGTGCGTTTATTTTCTATTATGAATTTCATGAAAAAACTCTATATACAAAACAAACGTTATAGGGAGTGAAAAGAAAAATATTTTGAACATTTTCAACATTGCGCGTATATTTTCTATTATGAATTTCATGAAGAAACTCTATATACAAAACAAACGTTGTAGGGAGTGAAAAGAAAAATATTTTGAACATTTTCAACATTGCGCGTATATTTTCTATTATGAATTTCATGAAAAAACTCTATATAAAAAACAAACGTTATAGGGAGTTAAAAGACAAACATTTTGAACATTTTCAACATTGTGCGTATATTTTCTATTATGAATTTCATGAGAAAACTCTATATACAAAACAAACGTTATAGGGAGTGAAAAGATAAACATTTTGAATGCGCTTACAATATTGCTTGTAGCTTTCCTATTTTTAATTTTATGAAGAAACTCTATATACAAAACAAACGTTATAGAGAGTAAAAAGATAAATATTTTGAACGCGTTTTCAACATTTCTTGTAGCTATCCTACTTTTAACTATATGAATAAACTCTATATACAAAACAAACGTTACAGGGAGTGAAAAGATAAATATTTTAAACACGTTTTCAACAATGCTTGCAGCTTTCATATTTTTAATTTTTATAAAGAAACTCTATATGTATACAAAACAAATGTTGAAGGGACTGAAAAGAGTAATATTTCGAACAGGTTTCCAACATTACTTGTAGCTTTCCAATTTTTAATTTTATGAAAGAACTCTATATATAAACGTTATAGGGAGTGAAAAGAGAATTATCTTTAACACGTTTTTACATTGCTGGTAGCTTTCCTATTTTTAATTTTTCGAAGAAATTCTACATACAAAACAAACGTTATAGGAAGTGGAAAGAGAAATAATTTAAACAGATTTTCAACAGTGCTTGTAGCTTTCCGATTTTTAATTTTATGAAGAAAACCTATATACAAAACAAATGTTATAGGTTGTGGAAAGAGAATTATTTCGAGCAGTTTTTTAATGTTGCTTGTAGTAATTAATCCTGTCCTTGTGCAATAATCCAGTCCCAGAATTATTCAGGTTGTGTAGAAAATTAAATGAAATTTGAGCAATTGAAAACACAGGTGCAAAACAGGAGAGCTCCTTTTTCTTAATTTTCGTGTTAATATGTTAAAGTTTTAAGTATTATAAATAATTTATCATCCTCTAAATGTAAGGACTATTATGGCATATCTAAAACATTTTCAAAGAATATAATTACATACTGTGTACAACCACTAACAAGTAGCATTAATAAGTCTGTGACTAAAGGCAAATTTTTAGATTCGCTAAAGTTTGCAAAGGTGATGCCTATTTTTATAAAGTGCGATGTTAAAGAGCCCTGTAATTACAGACATTTCCATAGTCTATTACCTGTATTATCTAAAGTTTATGAGAAAGATATAAAAGATCAGCTGTGTAAAAATATCTTGAATCACTTCTAACAGACAGTTTGGATTTAGATCTGGGTACAATACTATTGGTAATGTTAGTGATTTAGTCAAATATATTCTCAGAGATTTTGAAGATCAGTTCATGATCATGGCCACTTTATGTGATCTTATTAAAGCCTTGGACTGTGTACAAAATGAAATACTGTATTACTTCAAGAAATGCAATATTATGAAATTCATGGTATTGAACTACATCCTTTTAGATCTTATTTAAGCAACAGGAAACAATGTGTATGAGATGGATTAATATATCGGATCTAAAAACAGTAAAGTGATCTAGTGAAAAATGTAAATGTGTTTAGTATTGCATATGCAGATGATACCACTTTTGTAAATAGTCAAAGTACTTTAAATAAACTTGAAATCAATGCAAAACTACCTGTTATTTTTTAAAAATCCTATGCAATAGGAGGCGAAACTCAAAACGAAAAATATATATTTTAAATATCTATCTTATCTACAGTGCTGTTTTGAAATCCCGATCGCGAGCGTTAGTTCATATGGGGGGTAAATTCTTTAATTTATGTTTCTGTTTTGTTTAAATATTGAATATATTCATTCTTGTTTTATGCATATAATAGTTTTTTAATGTATCTTTGTTTCTATTGTTTATTGTTTATTGTTAATAAAATAACATTGACAGAAATACAATCTTAGTTCTTCCCTGAAGGAGTAAAAAACTCGTGCTCAGGGAGATATCTAAACACAAAGATAAACACAAAGATAATTTTTTGACACAAACTGGGTCAAGAAAAAAAAAATTAAAGGAATAAATTAAATTTAAAAATACAATTCCAATTTTAACAATTTAAGTCATACAAATACATATACATATTAAATCAATATATATTCTTTAAAAATTAAATTCCTAACGCTATTTTTGAAATTCCTGATACTAAAATTTTCCAAATTTAGATATTTATAAATTATTTTATAGTATAACCTTGGACCAAAGTAGGTACCATGGCTCAGAGCTGTGCTTGGGAAACACTTTGGTTCCTCTAGTCGTATAAAATCGGATCTTTTAGTTCCATATTTATGATGATACAATTTGAATTTATTACGGTTTTTATGTATGAAGATTAATAAGGCAATATAATAAATCTGTTTAATTTTCAAAACATTAAAATCAGTAAACAAAAGCTCGGATGAGTAATCAATTGGTTTATTAAGGCATATTTTAATAATTCTTTTCTGAATAAGTATTAGTGGAGTGAGATTAGAATTACAAGCATTTCCCCACCCTAAAATTCCATACTGGAGAATGGATTGAAATAAAGCTAAATAAATGAGACGTAAAATATTAATTGGTAAATATGACCGAAGTATAACAAAGATATAAATTGTTTTACGTAATCTATTGCATAAATATGTAATATATTTGTTCCATCGTAAGTGTTGGTCGATCGTAATGCCTAAATACTTAACTTCTGAGGATTCGGTTAATATGGGACATTCACAATTTTGAGAAGAACAATCTGAATGATGAATTTTGAGCCCAAAAGGAAGATTGAGGAGATTGAAGACCACTGGACCTTAGTGAAAATGGAACAACAGTTGTTTTGGATGTGTTTAAGGAAAGAGCGTTTGAATCAAACCACTCTTTAATTACCTGTAATCCATTATTCGCATTAATATAAGTGCCTTCCCAAGATTGTTCACCAAAAAGAATTACGGTATCATCCTCATATGAATATATAACCCCATTATATTTGCGTAAATCTGTTAATAACAAATCATTTATATAAATCAAGAATAAAATTGGACGAAGAACTGTGCCCTGAGGGACCCCTACTTTTATGTTTTGAGTAAAACTAAATTCATTATCAATTTTAGTTACATGATTTCTGTTATTCAAATATGACTTAAATAAACTTAGAACATGACCATTAATGCCTAACAAGTTTAATTTCTCTAATAAAGTATCATGGTCAACGGTATCAAATGCTTTTCGAATATCCAAAAATATACCCAAGCATTTATTCCCTCGGTCTAACTCACATATGATTTTGTTTGTAACACATGAAATAGCGTCATCTGTGCCAAGTTTATTTCTAAAACCGAATTGATTTGAAGAAAGTACGTTGTATTTGTGCAAATAATTTAATAGACAACTTTTTATGCATTTTTCTAAGAGTTTAGATATACATGAGAGTAAAGATATTGGTCGGTAATTGTTCATGCATTTTTTATCTCCTGATTTGAAAATAGGGACAATTGTAGCATTTTTCAATTTATCTGGAAATTTAGCATGTAAGAAGCACAAATTAAATACATGAACAAGCGGTTTAGCCAAGAAAATACTGAACAGTTTAAATATTTTGGAGGGTATAGCATCTTCACCAGGGCTTATGTTATTTTTTAATGAGGAAATATGTTTAATTATTTCATTTTCTGTTACAGGGAATAAAAACATAGAAGACTAGTTGTTTCATATTATTACAAAATTACCACTCTTCCTAGTTCTTATACTAGAAGCAATTTATGTTTAATATGTATTTTTGTATTTTTCTGATTGTAATAATTTTGTGATAAATGTGTATTTAAATTTGATTATAAATAAACATAATTATGCAGGATAAAAAACACATTATTCGATTATAGATATCGTTTTGTCACGTCTTGGAATCAGTGATTTCGTATAAAGTTCAAATTAGACAATTAATAATGTATCGGGACGAGAGAAATCCTATATCGTTGGCAAAGTGCAAATTTCTTTAGGCACAAGTTGAGTACGTAATAAAATATGGATTCAATTCGTGATTTTTTATTATTTTTTCGAGACATTCGGACAGACCTATGAAATTCGGGATTGTCTCCAAAAATTCGTGACGTATGATCACCGTACTGAAGCACTATCAACAATAATACAACATATGCTGATAGTTTTCTGATAACTTCATTTATCTTAACGAATATTTGTCATGATAATCATTTCGAGAACAAAAGCGTAATAATAATAAGTAATAATAATAATAATAATAATATCCATTACCATCATCATCATTTGGGAGCTAGACTTAGAGGATTGCTTGTAATTTACAAGCTCTAGTTTGAGACACACGCCATCGTTTTTTTCAATTGTTAGTTTCTAGTTTAATTATGTGAATTCTACTTGCTTGTAATTTAATACCAATGTGTATTCCAATGTCTTTATTATTTTTATCGAGTACATTTTATTGAATTATCGGCTTCTGATTTCATATATTTGATTCTAACAACATTAATCTGTATTCCACTGTGTTTATTTTTATTTTATTAAGTGAATTTTTATGATTTCAAAAAGGCATATGACTCGGTTAAGAGAGAAGTTTTATATGATATTCTTATTGAATTTGGTATTCCCAAGAAACTAGATCGATTAATTAAAATGTATATCAGTGAAACGTACAGCAGAGTTCGTATAGGTCAGTTTCTATCAGATGCGTTTCCAATTCACTGTGGGCTAAAGCAAGGAGATGCACTATCACCTTTACTTTTTAACTTTGCTCTAGAGTATGCCATTAGGAAAGTGCAGGATAACAGAGAGGGTTTGGAATTGAACGGGTTACATCAGCTGCTTGTCTATGTGGATGACGTGAATACGTTAGGAGAAAATCCACAAACGATTACGGAAAACACGGGAATTTTACTGGAAGCAAGTAAAGAGATAGGTTTGGAAGTAAGTCCCGAAAAGACGAAGTAAGTTATATGATTATGTCTCGTGACGAGAAAATTGCACGAAATGGAAATATAAAAATTGGAAATTTATCTTTTGAAGAGGTAGAGAAGTTCAAATATCTGGGAGCAACAGTAACAAATATAAATGATACTCGGGGGGAAATTAAACACAGAATAAATATGGGAAATGCCTGTTATTATTCGGTTGAGAAACTTTTATCATCCAGTCTGCTGTCGAAAAATCTGAAAGTTAGAATTTACAAAAACAGTTATATTACCGGTTGTTCTTTATGGTTGTGAAACTTGGACTCTCACTTTGAGAGAGGAACAGAGATTAAGGGTGTTTTAGAATAAGGTGCTTAGGAAAATATTTGGGGCTAAGAGGGATGAAGTTACAGGAGAATGGAGAAAGTTACACAACACAGAACTGCACGCATTGTATTCTTCACCTGACATAATTAGGAACATTAAATCCAGACGTTTGAGATGGGCAAGGCATGTAGCACTTATGGGCGAATCCAGAAATGCATATAGAGTGTAGTTGGTAGGCCGGAGGGAAAAAGACCTTTAGGGAGGCCGAGACGTAGAGGGGAAGATAATATTAAAATGAATTTGAGGAAGGTGGCATATGATGATAGAGAATGGATTAATCTTGCTCAGGATAGGGACCAATGGCGGGCTTATGTGAGGGCGGCAATGAACCTCCGGGTTCCTTAAAAAACAGTAAGTAAGTACTGTATGTAATTATTTAAATCCGATTCAGTGTGTGTTGAACTATGTAAGCAAGTTTTAATTCTTGCTGAGTGTAAGAGAAGGCCTTGCGGCCTTAACTCTGCCAGGTTAAATAAAGCCATTATTATTATTATTATTATTATTATTATTATTATTATTATTATTATTATTATTATTATTTATTATTATTATTATTATTACTATTATTATTATTACTATTATTATTATTATTATTATTATTATTATTATTATTATTATTATTATTATTATTATTATTATTACTACTATCAATTCAGCTGGAAAAGTATCGTTAAACAAGTAACATAGACGAATACAAACTGGCGGTAAAGCTGTATCTACCTATGGGTGGCTGTATTCTCTTGGCTTGTAGAGAGTAGGAAGCGGAGGCGAGCGTTTCAGTGTTGCTGGTTGCCATGCCAACCCTAACGTACGTTATAAATCACCGACTGGTACAAGAAGCGCGGGGCAGGAGCGCTCTGTGATTTGCAGTCTGCCTGCCTGCCCGCGTTGCTTTGCGGTGGCAATATCGCACACAGGCCTTGTTGTGTGACGGCCCTGTAGCAGGACTCCATCACTCAGATGGCGTGCCGGCTTGTCTGGGGTTCGATTCTCGAGAAAGACTGATTCACTAGGTATAGCTGTACAAAATGTATGATATTATTGAACGTGATCACTTTCATCGCCATAAATATCATACTTAAAGGAGATTGATGGGTTATATTTCTATTTTCTACACTTTTTAAGGAGACCAGTGCGATTAAAGAACTTCAGTACAAAAGTCTGGTTCAATATTTCTAGGCTTTTAGTGCCCGGAGTGGAATAAAAATTTCCATAGTTACACAATAAATTATTCTGAATTCAGTGGTATAAAAGACAACTAATTAGTTTCGTATCTAAGTAGAAAAGAAAGGCCTTAACTGATAACCTGTTTTCCTACTTTACTAAATATAGCCTACCTCAAACTTCAGGTGCACATTACTTGCTACAATCTTCACTCATATATCTTGTATTTTTTTAAGTTATGAAATAATGTATATTGTAAACTCTAGAAGAAAATGGAATTATATATTTCACCCTTTATTCATTTATTTATTTATTTATTTATATTTATTTATTTATTTATTTTTATTTATTTATTTATTTATTTATTTACTTACGTATTTACTTACTTACTTATTTGTTTGTTTGTTTATTTGTTTATTTATTTGTTTATTTATTTGTTTATTTATTTGTTTGCTTGCTTGCTTACTTACTTAGTTACTTACTTATTTACTAATTTATTTATTTATTTACTTATTTATTTATTTATTTTTTTATTTATTTTTTTATTCATTCATTGTGACGTAGTTAAGGCCATCAGGCCTTCTCTTCCACAGCACCAGGAATACAAATACAATAATAGAAATAAACAAAAAAAAAGTACACTATACTGTAAAAGGTAAAGGTATCCCCGTAACATGCCATGAAGACACTTGGGGGGCATGGAGGTAGAGCCCCATGCTTTCCATGACCTCGGCACTAGAATGAGGTGGTGTGGTCGGCACCACGCTCTGACCGCCTTTTACCCCCGGGAAGGACCCGGTACTCAATTTTATAGAAGGCTGAGTGAACCTGGGGCCGTTCTGAAAGTTTGGCAACGAGAAAAAATCCTGTCACCACCTGGGATCGAACCCCGGACCTTTCAGTCCGTAGCCAGCTGCTCTACCAACTGAGCTACCCGGCCGCCACACTATACTGTATGCAAAGTAAAGCTACACAAGAAATAAAGAGAGAGAGAAAAAAAACACTATAAACAAAGTAAAGCGACACAAAAATATACACAGGTTGCAGTTACATAAACTTTAAATGAAGCGAAACAGAAAAAAATATTGAACTTTGATTAACAATTTTTGCCATTTTTTCAAAGCATATATCTTTTCTCATGTTATGTTCTATTCTTAAACCGAGGTCTACATTAGATAACACAGGCTGCAAAATACACAATATAAATTTCATGTAAATTTATTAAATAGTTTCAGAGGAAAATGCACTTAAGTTTGAAAAATTTGAACTTACGGAAAACTGCATTAAAAAAATGGGTTATTAATTATATGCGCCGCCAAATTTAAATAGGCCACTTCAAGGGCCTATCTGCAGAGACACCCCAACAATGTATATTGTTTTAAAGAGCAAGTTTTGTACTTTTTTAAACACAAAATAAAAATTCGGATTTTTGACCCCTAATCACTATCAGCTTTCCTTACGTTAAAGACTTTATATTTTGTATACTTCATCCCACACCTATAAGTAATCTTGCAGCTAAATTACATTATAGTCAGACTTAGATATGGTTTTTGAGTTATTCAAATTTTAAAAAAATCACACATTTTCATCTTGCGAAAATTTGTTATATTTATGGCTATATTTTACGTCATATCTGAGACATGGTTAAAAAAGAAATAAGCATCTAGAATTTTAAATTTACATCTATAAATCCAGAGATTTTTTAAGCGCTACTTCAAAATTTAAATTTCTAATGTCTACTACATAGTTAAATATTTTAGTTTCAAAAGTATTCACTTTATCAAAAAAATGAATTAAGCACTGTATATAGAACATGCAACAGTTTGTGCAGTTAGAGGAAAGTAAAATCTGTATCTATACTTCTGCCATCTGTTAAGATCTTGGAAAACTAACTACTGCATTAAACGCAGAATGTGAGATACCATATTACAAACTATATATCTCATTTTCTTACCAAAATGTCAGTTTCCATGTTTTACGCCCGAGCCCCTCAATTATTATTTCGTCAAAAGCAATTTTTTTAATTTTTAGTACCTATTGTTATACCAATTATTTTTTAATTTAAAGTAATTAACATAACAAGAATCTGATACTTTAATTTGTTAATAATTTTTTATAGAACATGCAGTAAAAATGTCATGTTCCCGACATCTTTACACTTCGAACCTAACGAGATGTACTGGAAACAAAGTGTGAGAAAACAGCTTGTACGAGTAAAATTTGCATGGAAGTGAAGTTCAAAGGTACAGCCATTTAAATATTGCGTAATTTTTATGTTTTCGAGCGTCGCAGAACATTGAAACTTGCTCAACATATATAAATAAAAGATTGCTGTTTCACTGTTTGCAAGAAAACGAAAATGCGATTTTTTACTAAAAATGACGAAAATGTCACCCGTCGTCCCCCTTAAAGTTCAACGAAACTGGAAGTGTTAAAAATGTGCAAGACGAGAACAATCTACAAATGGTATAAAAGCTCTCGGTATTTTATTAGAAGTAGAAGAAAATCTACATTTATCTACCCGCCTGCTTGTATTGAAAATATCAGCCAAAAACCCGTATGCAACTTGAAGATGGCCCATATACTTAGCCCGAGCTCAAAGCATGCATTTTTCTTATTTAAAAATATCTATGAAACTCTTTTACACATCACGAATTTTCTCTACAGCAATGAAGCAGTCCTTGTGCTTTACTTTTATAATATGTAAATTATTCTTGTTATTTAGGACTAATAACGAATATGAAGAAAAAAATATTTGCACATTTTTTCTCCAGCATTTCATATAAAGCACAATTTCTAAAAAATGGTTCAATTTGTATGAAATTTTATACACACTTTCTTTTCTGCAGTTAGTAGAGGCTGAACCACAGTAAATAGGATCTTATGATAAAGAAGTAACTATTATTCATGAGAAATATAATGTGATAAATTTGTTTCTTAATATTAAAATTTAAAAAATGAGTAAATATAATTATTGATTACGTGAACTTCACACTAGTTCTCAATCATATGTGATGTAATATTAGCTTTAAAGTAAAGGTAAAGTGAATACAGGATTTGTTTACAACAGTTTGAAACTACAAACTTTGATTTATTTTTCTATATTATCTCCGGCTAAATTGATACACTTTTCGTAGCGTTTACAAGAGTTTCAATACTGCAGTAATGAAAGTCTTCCGTCTGTGACTAGCTAACCTACGACGCTGGGCTACAACTCTTCATCATCGTCAAAGCGCTGCAATGCAAGCCACTCTTCATATGTATGAAAGGATGGCGCCAAATCAGGGCTGTATGGAGGTGATCAAACACTTTCCAGCTGATAGTTCGGACACAGTACACCGCCCAATATGCTGGAAGGCTTTGTTGTGCATAAAGCCTCTCCAAAGCGCAACACGGTGGATTTTAGCCGCTTTACAATTTTCGCCACAAGAAATCGTATCACCGAGCGTATCTCACAGCTGGCGGGATTCTCAACTAGAGCACACATTTTGAAGACGCTTAGCACTGCGAGTAACAGCCTCACGACCCTTTCTGTACCATTGCTCGAATTAAATTGAACCAAGCAACATTCACCGCAAAGACGGCATCGCTATGCCGATTACTGCGCTTTTTGTATGGAAACGAAAGTCGCTTTATAAATAAACCTCTAATAAACAGACATCTTTTTCTTTGTTAGAAAAAAAAAATTGTTTTGTAAAATTATAGGAATGAAGTATGTAAATTTATTTTCCTTCTATTTAGAACAATTAATTTTAAATGATAATTTATACGCCAAAAGAAAGCATATGGTAGTCCACCATTGTGGCCGAGGGGTTAGCGAGTCTAACTCCGAACCTAGCGGTCCCGGGTTCGATTACCGGTAAGGAGAGTTGCGTGGGGTAAGGTTTTTCGGGGTTTTTCCCTCACTCCTACGGATGAATATCAGGTAACTTTATCAGGCGATTGAAACCCCACTCATCTTCGCCACTTCCTTTCCTCCACCATCATCCTTTTCCTCATCATCCTGTTTCTGGTTTTTCAGATCACCCTACCGGCGGCCTCCCGAAGCTGCTGGCTCTCTCGACCGGCCTCCGTGGAATGTAGTTAAGCGATGTTGGATGGCTTCTGCAACGGCATTCGAGGCAGATCTACTCGGGGGAGGAGTTTCGCTTCGGATCTCTTGGGGGAAGTTGCCGAAGCGGGTATCGTATATAGATTTCTGTTGGCTGTAGGGACCGGTCGTTAGGGTGTCATGTGGTTGGGTTGGTGAGAGTAGGGGATCTATGGCACGCAACTCATTCCATATCGAGAGTTAGCGCAATAGATCTCAACAGGTCGCAGTGCTGGGCCATCCGTGCCCCCCTCACTTAAATTCTATTCCATTCCAAGCATATGGTATATTCTATTTTTGTGCAAATTTTTCTGATTTCTATAATATACAACAGTTCCATAGGTACTGTCAATTAAGAAAAATGAATACTTGCAGCTCAGGCTAAGTGTACGAGTTTTCTTAACAAGGAGAGTCAAAAGGACAGCCATAAGTACACGATACATCTGGTGCAAAAACTCACTGAAGATGTCTTTGATAGAAGAACTCAGTTTGCTGAAACTCTTAACGACATGACTAGGCAGAACATCCTCTCGTAAATAAATTATTATTATAACACCTTGCAATAATCTATGAGAAACTTTTGTAGTTTAAAAGGCATAACAATGAATTACACCATATCGCATCTTTTACATTGGCACATACGTACACATAACGATCTGGAAAAATGTCGTATTGCAAACGGTCTCAAGAAGATACCGATTTCTCTGGGAAAGAGTCTTTCTCTTCGTTTGAAGATGTTTTGCTCACGCCGTTTTTCCGGAACTGCTCTGAATTATTTTTGTTTGTTTTCTTCCATTTTTCTTTCCTCGTAGAACCGCACACTTGGAGACAATTGGAAGTCCTATCACGAACACATCCAATGGCCAGACAAATCCACACATCCGCTCGTCTTCAAGGAAACAGGGAAGAACGGAAAAAAGAAACAATGTGAAGACTCCAATCATTTTGATTATAAGTTTGAGCACTTAAATTAATTTACTTAGCTCCTTAGGAACTATATGTAGTTCATGTTACTTAGAATAAAACAGTAAAAAAATATTGCATTACTGAAGAGGATTGTCGATATCGTGAGAAACACAAGCTTTAGATATAGAGGGGAAGATATACAGAATGTAAGCAATTAAACTGTGAAAGAAACTCGTAATAGAGCATACATAACTAAAAGAAAAAGTCGAATAATGCTCTTCTGTAACTATAAGGATTTTCCCAGAAGGAATATATTTTGTCAGTCTAATGTTTTTGAAGATGAGAATAGACAGTCATTATTGTCCCGGTATGTACGCTAAAGCAATCGTTTCTTCCTCTGTTTTATAGCCCTATTGGTATATGTTGGACGCAAGATCATTGGCAATGACATTCAAGTTCAGTCGAAAAATAAAACATAATTCTACTATTATCAATCTTGAAAACGTAGTAGTCTATTTTAAAAGATAGAAATAAAATTGTAAGAAATAATTAAATTTCACTGGACATTTTGCTCAGTACAACGACATGTACTGTCTATATAACTTTGCCAGTTTATATCGTTTGCACACTGTGTAACTGTTCAAGACAATACAAATATGTATGTATGTATGTATGTATGTATGTATGTATGTATGTATGTATGTATGTATGTATGTATGTATGTATGTATGTATGTATGTATGTATGTATGTATGTATGTATGTATATATGTATGTATGTATGTATGTATTTTTTATGTTTTTTGTTTTATTTCATCATATATGTCCCATTACACAGCGTAATACTTCCTGCCTTGGTTTTCTTATTAGGATTTATAATTATTTTTCTTGTTTATATACTATGCAGTAATAATAGTTAATGTTCGGAAAGTTTGGACAATTCTTATGGTTCATATTCATAAAAAATAATGTATGTATGTATGTATGTATGTATGTATGTGTGTATGTGTCATGCATGCATTTTTTATTTTAGTTGGTTATTTAACGACGCTGTATCAACTACTAGGTTATTTAGCGTCGATGAGATTAGTGATAGCGAGATGATATTTGGCGAGATGAGGCCGAGGATTCGCCTTAGATTACTTGGTATTCACATTACGGTGGGGGAACACCTCGGAAAAAACCAAACAATTAATCAGTCCAAACGGGGCTCGAACCCGCGCCCGCAACTTCAGACCGGCAGGCAAGCGCCTTAACCGACTGAACCACGCCGATGGCTGTATGTATGTATGTATGTATGTATGTATGTATGTATGTATGTATGTATGTATGTATGTATGTATGTATGTATGTATGTATTCTTTTAACTAGGCTATTTAATGACGCTATATCAACTACGAGGTTATTTAGCGTCGATGGGATTGGTGATAGCGAGATAATATTTGGCGAGATGAGGCCGAGAATTCGCCATAGATTACCTGACATTTGCCTTACAATTTGGAAAAACCTCGGAAAAACCCAACCAGGTAATCAGCCCAAGCAGGAATTGAACCCGCGCCCGAGCGCAACTCTGGAACGGTAGGCAAGCGCCTTAACCGACTGAGCTACACCGGTGGCCTGTATGCATGCATGCATGCATGCATGTATGTATGTATGTATGTATGTATGTATGTATGTATGTATGTATGTATGTATGTATGTAAATGTTATGGTTTATTTAACGACTCTCGCAATTGCAGAGGTTAGCCTATATCAGCGTCGCCCAATGTGCCGGAATTTTGTCCCGCAGGAGTTCTTTTACATACCAGTAAATCTACTGACATGAGCCTGTCGCATTTAAGCACACGTAGGCCTAAATGCCATCGACTTGGCCCGGTATCGAACCCGCAACCTTGGGCATAGAAGGCCAGCGCTATACTAACTCGCCAACCAGGTCGACTGTATGTATGTATGTATGTATGTATGTATGTATGTATGTATGTATGTATGTATGTAAACACACTTAAATGCAATCGACCTGGGCCAGGATCGAACTCGCAACCTCGAGCACAGAAGGCCAGCGTTATACCGATTACACTACCCAGGCCATGTATGTATGTATGAATGTAAGAAGAGGAACACGAGAAATTTAAGCATCAAAAGAAGGAAGGTGAGGACAAAAAATAAAAGGGAGGATCATGTTAAAGAGAAAGTATTTTGTGAATGCAGAATAATAAGCAAGAAAGGGAGAAGTGGAGTAGGGCAGGGAAAAAGATTTTTGATGAAGAGGACGGAAAATATTATGGAAAAGAAGATGATGAAAAGAAAGAAGTGGCGAAGGAAACACAAAAGATTGGAACAAATAAAGGCAGGAAAAATACGAAGAATAAACTATTGTAAACACGAGTGCAGTGAGCAGACGAAGAGGAGGGAAGACACAAAAAAGAAACGGGAAGAAAAAGGAAAAACAATAAAATAATGATCGGCATAATGAGGAAGTGACAAAAGTTCCATGAGAAGAATAATAAGCGGGGACGAAAAGAGTGAATCACGGGTACGACACCAATTGTTTAGCATAACGCTTGCTTAGATGGATTGATAGGATCCACGGTTCGCAATTTGCTAATGAAAGTCTGCTTGAAACTACTGTATGATATCAATAACGGCTCGGTTAGAAAAGCCAACGTACTATGGTAGGAACGATCATGATTTTAAAATCAAATGTAGGAAACAGAAAACGGATGTAGGTAAATTCTCATTTTTAAATAGATCTATAAATGATTGGAATGACCTACCTGCAGCGGTCTTTGAGGGCTGTCCTTCCTTAAGGAGATTCAAGAATTACTTAAAAAGTTGTGTATAAAGTGCAAATTTAAATTAAGGTGACATTTAACATTTAATTTTTTTAAGGTGACATGTATTTATTTAGCCTGACGAGTTACTTCCTTGGTTTGAATTGTAAATTATTTAAAAATAACGTGTAAAGGGCCTTAGACTAGAAATGTTTAGTTTAAATGTAGTTCTGTTTATAAGTACAGTATGCATAAGGGTGTAATTATTTGACTTATTTGAACTGTTGTACCAGTGAAGCGAGGTGAGTCAGTGAAGTTATGGTTTTACAGTGCGGTGAATAGTTCCGATCAGTGATAATTTATAGCGCCAATGAAATGTGTTCTATAGTGTCGTTGAAATGTGTTACAGAGTGTCAGTGAAATGTGTGCTAAAGTGTCAGTGAAATGCGTCATAGTGCCACTACAATGAGTGAAATGAAAGTAAAGTGAAAGACTATGGAAACTTATGTAGGGTCTATACATATGTAGGTTGTATTGTAAAATTAGGTACTTTATGTTTTATTATTAATTGTAATTATTGTGTTAAATTGTATTGTGTATTCTTATTGTATTGTGTATATAATTGTAATGTGTATTGTAAATTTTATTGTGTATTGTTTATATTGTGTATACCACTGCCACCGGGTGCTTGCCCACTTGCAGTGTAAATAAATACATACATACATATCAATCACAGATTCCACCGACGCTACGCAACAGTTCGTGTGTAACTTAATCGAGGTGCGGATTTGATTTTGCCACAACGAGTTTCCCTCACGCTGATTATTTTCTTACTTCTTCTTTAACGTAACAGAGAGCGTTCTCCTCCCCTTGGCGGGAGGCGGAGAATAAATGCGCCTTCAGTCGCGGGGCCGGTGCCCATCAATACCGCACCAGCTCAGTAGCGGGCGACTTCTTGAAGCTAGTTCTTGCAGCACCACGGGGAGTCTCTGGAGACCTTACCCGGCTTTGCGTGGGCAGCAAGAAGACGAGCCCAGCAACACGTAGTTCAAGACAATACAAATCAAACGAGCGGTCCGGGTCTGGACTCACAATCTGCTCTCTGAACTAGAGTGCATTTGCCTACTTTACATCTTTTCAGTCGATTAATTAGCGAAGCGCGGCAAACAAAATTCGAAGAATAGAATCGTTTCAAAACAAAACTACTACGAACTGCTGTTATTGATGTTTATTTATTCGTAATTCACAACGGCATAAAGACTAGCGGTCTTACTAATAAAAACTCTATATACAGACGGTGTGTGGATAAGCTTCAGGGCTTCTACCGCGTTGTCTTGGTGTTATTGGCTGACGTTTCGACCGCTGTGTTGTGGCCATCTTCAGAGCAGTTGTTGGATAAGGAAATAGTCTGCCAGCTCTTATATATATAGTAGTCTCGATGGGGGGAGTACTTGCTGTGATAGGTCGTAGGTTCTCCTTCTGGCATCTGATTGATCCTACGTTGTCCAATCCGGTTGAGGTCTGTATGAAGGGGAGTATTCATATTAAATACTGGCCCTCATAAGGTCCGAAGGAGTGACCTTGATACCGTGCCCGATGTCCGAATGAAGGGGGGGGGCGCCGCGAAAATGTGGAGACCTGGTTTCTCGTTCCTAAGTATAGGTCGTAGGTTCTCCTTCTGGCACATCTGCTTGGTCCTACGTGGTCCAATCCGATTGGAGTCTGTGTGAAGGGGAGTATTCATATTAAATACTGGCCCTCATAAGGTCCGAAAGAGTGACCTTGATACCAATCCGGTTGGAGTCTGTGTGAAGGGGAGTATTCATATTAAATACTGGCCCTCATAAGGTCCGAAAGAGTGACCTTGAAGCTTATCCACACACCATGTACACCAGCCGCGGAAGCCTACGCGAACACTCTATATACAGATGTTTAACTGTCTTATACTTAGACAATGAGTAGCTCGTTTATAAGTCGTGTGCAAATTCCTTACTAATAATCACTACATACTTACGGTCTTACTAATAAACCGTGTATCGTTTTTATACGACACTTATGCAGAATTTAGACAGAAAACGTTACTAATAAACCATTCATAAGCGATGGATGTATAAACAGGCTGTAACTATACAATGCGAATTGCTTTTCAGTAGTTATATACACGAAACCCCTTGCTTAAGCGTTGTATATAGAGAAAAAATGGCCGCCCCTCTAACAGCTGTTCGTATCGACTGTCATTTTATGATGATGGTTTCCTTGTTAACCACAGGAGAACAAAACAAAGAGCACGGATTAATTAGAATAATATTGTTATAGCTTGTAGTCTTTGACCAAAATATTAGAACCAGTTGTACTGTCGATACTTAACACGCCACACTAGAGCGCTCTACCGGATGCAATAGAGAACCTCAGATATTCTATTACCTTTCGTAAAGAAGTAATGACGAAACTGTGACGTAGCTGTGTAACAGTTATACTGTTATACACGACGTATGTAGTGATTATTAGTAAGGAATTTACACACGACGTATAAACGAGCTACTCATTGTATAAGTATAAGACAGTTAGACGTCTGTATATAGAGTTTTTATTAGTAAGACCGTAGGACTATACACTATAAAAGAATTCATTTGTAGGAAAGTATCTTCACGCATCTTAAGAATGTCTCAGGAGAAGCTTTCTTTTGTCTCGAGAAAAGGTCTGCTTGATCCTCAAGAATCAAGAGCGTTTTCCACGGGACATTCTATTAGAATTTTCATATTCATCCAATTCATCTGAAGAAGAACATATTAGGCCTACTCCCTCTGTTCCAAAATATGGTATAGATTTGTTACAGTTCTCAGTAATACAATGTAACTTTAGTACATCTTCTACATACTTATTTGTTTGATAAATCAACATAAGAAAAACTAATAAGTAAGGTACATTTCATTCTGTGTAATGTCAAATTAATAAAAGAAAAAACAAACATTGTTTTGAGAGAGGCAAATTAACATAAAAACTGCAACAAATTACAACCCGTTTTTGTACGACTGTTGTGCCCTAGATGTTCTATTCCAAATTGACTGGGTTAGTGCTACATTTCCTGCAACAGGAACACCACAGCAGGTGCCCATTTGATTTCTGTTCATAATGAACTATTTAAATATTATAGTTTGATGTGTTACAGGAGACTAGAAACATTCACAACTGCACTGTCTGATAGACCCTTCACTATTGAACAAAATACCACACCGCGAAACATTTTGTGCGCGCGTTGTCAATAATCAAACTTGTTTTATTAAATATGTTACTATACCATATTTTAGAACGGTGGGAATATAATTTTAAACATTTATTAAATTGTATTGGAACATTATTACATTTTTTTGACAGAGAAAGACTTATAAATTGTTAAATCACCTTCTTGTTATTTACTTATAAACAGTGAACCACGTAGTGTCATTAATTTTAAGAGGTATTCTTTGAGATATTTCAAACAAAAAAGTTTAATACAATTCATTCATTCATTCATTCATTCATTCATTCATTCATTCATTCATTCATTCATTCATTCATTCATTTTATTCCATAGATCTTACATGAGCAATGAAGTTTTAAGATGTGGAACAAGTCAAAATTTTACAATATTACAATTACTATTCTTTTAAATTTGTACAGTTTTACAATTTACTAATTTTCTACAATTTTTACAATTTTGTGCAATTTTTTGCAATATTTTGGCGAGATGTAGTGAGATGAGGTGAGGTCCGAGGATTCGTCAAAAGATTACCCGGCATTTGCCTTTTGGTTGGGGAAAACCTCGGAAAAACCCAACCAGGTAATCAAATCAAAGGGGTTGATGCCGAGGACTCGCCATAGACCATCCGGCTTCAGTCCCACGGCTGGGGAAAACCTTGGAAGAAACCATTCAATGAGATCAAAGGGGGATCCAACTCAAGCCCGAACGCAGCTCCGGATCAGCAGCCCAGCGAGTCTGCCAACTGAGCTACATCGATGGCTCTGCTAAAAAAATATTCAATACATAGCCAATCAGATTCCATCCCTATCACCACGGCATGGCGCGTCCTCAGGGTGCGGATAGAGGAGACGGCCTCCAGATATGGAGGGTAGCTGCGAATATATTGAATAAGCAGTCGTGGACAGCCGATAAGGGGTGGTCCTCCAGCTTGGGGGTTGGGCGAAGGGCTAACAACCCATCACCGTGAAAAACAGCTTGTTACGAATCCCTACAATAAGCCTCGGAATAGGACTGATTCTCTGGCACGACCATAGCAAAGGAATAAGGTTTTGAGATTTGGCACTTGGAACGTAACTAGTCTTTATAGAACAGGAGGGGTAACATTAGTAGCAAAAGAACTAGCTAGATATAGACTAGACTTCGTGGGAGTACAAGAGGTTAGGTTAGATGGGAATGGCATATCACAAATAGGAGATTACTTGTTGTATTATGGGGAAGGAAACAATAATCACCAATTAGGAACAGGATTCTTTGTTCATAAAAAAATAAAATCAGCAGTAAAAAAGGTCGAATTTATCAGTGACAGGTTATCATATTTAGTACTTAAGGGTAGATGGTGCGACATCATAGTTATAAATGCTCACACCCCTACAGAAGAGAAAGACGACCATATAAAGGATAGCTTCTATGAGGAATTGGAACATACTTTTGATCAGTTACCTAGATATCACATGAAAATTTTATTGGGGGATTTCAACGCTAAAGTAGGACAGGAGGATATTTTTAGACCAACTATTAGAAAAGAGAGCCTACACGCAACTAGTAGTGACAATGGAATTAGATTAGTCAACTTTGCCACATCGAAAAATTTAATTGTCAAAAGTACAACATTCCCCCACAAGGATATACATAAATATACTTGGACTTCTCCAGATGGATTGACACACAACCGAATAGATCACATCTTGTTAGATAAACGGAGACATACCAGTATAGTAGATATTCGAACTTTCAGGGGTGCAGACTGTAATTCTGACCATTATTTGGTGATTGGAGAATTAAGAGAAAGATTATCAGTAGCCAAGCGAGTAGAGCAACAAGTTAATATTACTAAATTCAATATTTTGAAATTAAAGGACGAGGAAGCTAAGCAAAATTATCAGGTCGAAATTTCGAATAGGTTTGCTGCTTTAGCAACTGCTGACGAAGCTGAGGAAGAGTTAGATGTTAATAGCGTGTGGGACAATATCAGAGATAGTATCAAAATTGCAGCTGAGCAGAGCATAGGTTATTATGAAACTAAGAAAAAGAAACCGTGGTTTGATGAAGATTGTTGCATGGTAGTAGAAAGAAGGAAACAGGCAAAATTGAAATTCTTACAGGATCCAGTTGAGGAGAAGAGAGATAATTATTTCAATGAAAGACGGGAAGCAAGTCGTACACTTAGGAATAAAAAGAGAAGTTACTTGAAGGAAAAACTGAATGAGGTAGAAACAAATAGTAAGAATAAAAACATTCGAGATTTATATAAGGGTATAAAGGAATTTAAGAACGGATATCAGCCAAGGGTAAACGTGATCAAGGATGAGAATGGTGACTTGCTTGCAGACTCTCCATCAATCCTGAACAGATGGAAAAACTATTTGGCGCAACTACTAAATGCACATAGGCCAAATAGAAATGATCGGGACGAAATTGAAATACAAACTGCTGAGCCATTTATACCCGAACCCACGCTTTCAGAAGTCGAAATTGCGATAGAAAATCTGAAAAAGTACAAGTCTCCAGGTATCGGTCAAATTCCAGCAGAATTAATACAAGAGGGTGGAAGTGCATTATATAGCGAAATTTATAAACTTGTACTTGCTATTTGGGAAAAGGAAATTGTACCAGAACAATGGAAGGAGTCCATAATTGTACCTATTTTTAAGAAGTGGGACAAAACCAACTGTGGTAACTTTCGAGAAATATCACTTTTGTTGACGTCGTACAAAATTTTGTCCAATATTCTTTTGAGAAGATTAACTCCATATGTAGATGAAATTATTGGGGATCATCAGTGCGGTTTTCGGCGTAATAGATCGACTATTGATAAGATTTTTTGTATTCGACAGATAATGGAGAAAAAATGGGAGTATAAGGGTACAGTACATCAGTTATTCATAGATTTCAAAAAGGCATATGACTCGGTTAAGAGGGAAGTATTATATGATATTCTTATTGAATTTGGTATTCCCAAGAAACTAGTTCGATTAATTAAAATGTGTTTCAGTGAAACATACAGCAGAGTCCGTATAGGGCAGTTTCTATCTGATGCTTTTCCTATTCACTGCGGGCTAAAGCAGGGAGATGCACTATCACCTTTACTTTTTAACTTCGCTTTAGAATATGCCATTAGGAAAGTTCAGGATAACAGGCAGGGTTTGAAATTGAACTGTTTACATCAGCTTCTTGTCTATGCAGATGACGTGAATATGTTAGGAGAAAATACACAAACCATTAGGGAAAACACGGAAATTTTACTTGAAGCATGTAAAGCGATCGGTTTGGAAGTAAATCCCTAAAAGACAAAGTATATGATTATGTCTCGTGACCAGAATATTGTACGAAATGGAAATATAAAAATTGGAGATTTATCCTTCGAAGAGGTGGAAAAATTCAAATATCTTGGAGCAACAGTAACAAATATAAATGACACTCGGGAGGAAATTAAACGCAGAATAAATATGGGAAATGCGTGTTATTATTCGGTTGAGAAGCTTTTATCATCCAGTCGGCTGTCCAAAAATCTGAAAGTTAGATTTTATAAAACAATTATATTACCGGTTCTTCTGTATGGTTGTGAAACTTGGACTCTCACTCTGGGAGAGGAACATAGGTTAAAGGTGTTTGAGAATAAGGTGCTTAGGAAAATATTTGGGTCTAAGAGGGATGAAGTTACAGGAGAATGGAGAAAGTTACACAACACATAACTGCACGCATTGTATTCTTCACCTGACATAATTAGGAACTTAAAATCCAGACGTTTGAGATGGGCAAGGCATGTAGCACGTATGGGCGAATCCAGAAATGCATATAGAGTGTTACTTTGGAGACTGGAGGGAAAAAGACCTTTAGGGAGGCCGAGACGTAGATGGGAGGATACTATTAAAATGGATTTGAGGGAGGTGGAGTATGATTATAGAGACTGGATTAATCTTGCACAGGATAGGACCGATGGCGGGCTTATGTGAGGGCGGCAATGAACCTTCTGGTTCCTTAAAAGCCATTTGTAAATAAGTAAGTAAGCCAATCAGATTATGAAATTTACAAATTCAAACGATCATTCATCAGTTGAGCTATATGTAAAATGCAAAACAAGTAAGTTAATTAAATTTAAGGCATAAACAATTCAATTGAATGTTGTTCGAGTTTGCTTCTTTTTAGAGATAAAAATTGCTTTATATTAAACATTTCATAGCTTGCTTTGGGAAAGGTAATGATTTAATTCCCAATATCAGTCATTTTAAGAAAGCAGTGCATTAGGATAAAAAAATGATCGAAGAAATTTCAGTTTTGGCCTTAAAAGTGCAGAAATTTGATCCGAAGAATTGTAACATTGTCAAATTTCTTTGCAGAACGGAAAGTTACATTTGTTGGGATGAAATTTCTGCACATTTGAAGGACAAAACTAAGATTCTTTGAATCACTTATTATCAAAATACAATGCTCTCTTAAATCGTCCAAGCATATTGGGAATTAAATCAATGACTTTCTCAAAACACGCTAAGAAATGTTTCATATAAAACAATTTTTATCTCGAAAAGGATGCAAAATCGAGTAAAACTGTATTAAACTTTTTTATTTGTGATATCTCAAAGAATAATCCCTGAAATAAATGACATTACTTACTTTTTATCTCTAATATTGTTATGATTGTCCTTTCTCAAGGATCTCTATAGCGCTACAGCGCTAGACAATGAATAAAATATAGGCTATTTAAAAATGACGACGCTGTATCAGCTACTAGGTTCTTTAGATTAGAGAAATTGGTGACAGCGAGATGGTATTTGGCGAGATGAGGTCGAGGATTCGCTCTTCCACCGCTGTGGAGTGACAACATAACTGGCTATGAAACGAACGCACCCGGTTTCAGATTCTGGCTAAGACATGTTACCTAATTGGGGTTTCCTTCGAGATTTTCCCTCAATCAATTGAAGTGGAATTGCTAGGTAACTTTCGGCGTTGAACGTCAGACTCATTTTCGTTTGTAAACCTTAGGAAAGAATGTTGGTACGATATTTTCCGCTCTGTTAACATCTATCATTCCGTAATTCCTATGATAGTCAATCAATCGCGCTGTAATTTTTATAATTGAAAGCTCAATGTCTAAGGAAGGCATTCAAATTCGAAATGAAAATCTTTATTGAAATTGAGGAAAAAATATTTTGATGTGATCTGTTCTGAATAGATATTTACACCTTCAAAAATTGATAAGCGGTAAATTTTTTGTTTTTCACGTTAGATGTGGAGACAAAGCGAGAGAAATGTTGAGAAAGAATAGAAATTACTTTTAAAAATAATCGCTACTCAAAATCTTTACTGATTTCCGAGCTACGGCGAGGTACACAAAGGAGTGTTTTCGCTTGGCGGAGTTCTCACGGCTCAACCTGATGGAATCTCAAAGAAAAATTCTTTCCTGAGCCGTCTTGTACTTTGGTCTTAATTTACCCATCTTGAGTCGTTTTAATTAGATGAATATCGTCGACAGTGGTCAATCTCAAACGAGATGCCATGTTTTAATACCGAATCAGGCCTACTGTAAACTACGTTCGTCCATGTTAGAGATAGCGGATCCGCTATTGAAATAACGTGACGCGAATGACTCGGAATGGCTCTTTCATCACTGATGTCAACATAGCGTTAAGCGTTTAGAATACCAGGAGGGTGCGAAAACTCTCTAATGAACCTAGAATAGTTGTTGTCTACTGTATTACAAGCTAGAAGTCAAATTTTAGCTTTATGCCATTGGTATACTTCTTTCAGGAACTAGTTATGAACTTTTGAGAACATGTTAATGTATATGTGCACATTACACTCTTAATTATGCAGTTATGTTTAAAATATCTATAAGAATATCTGACTTGTGTTCATTTTTCTAGACGAAAAAAATACTTATTTGAACGTCGAAAGTTCATTTGAGCTCTAGTACAAAATAATGGACATATTAAAATTACATTGCATGGTTTTATTGTAGTTTCCTCTGATAATAAATGGTTTAAATTTCATTATCATTAGAATATTATAAAATGAATTAAATGCACCAATGTACACTGATGTAATAATAATTTGACAATACCTTTAAAATTTAAAAATTAATTTCTAGCTTACAATACAGAAGATAACAATCATTTCTGGTTAATTCAATAACCAAAAGTTCCCTCATTGAATAAAAAATAATTTCAAAAAGGTACGATCATTAGCACCAAATATCTGACAATTTGATTTCAGGCAATTTTTAATCATTTTTCATATACCATAAACCTTTCTACTCTGTAGATGAGTTTCTTAACATAAATTCATATGAAATTGCTTTTTAATAAGTAAAGTTATTTACATTTAGTTACAAACAATACATTAGGAGTGAAGTGTTTTCCTTAATTTTTAGAGTTTCAAAATCTTTTGTGTTTTCATTCTAATTAAACTTTACTGTTTTCAATTATATGTATATTTTCAAATATATGTTCCCTCCCTTCAGTATTTGTGACGAAGCCTATCACTGTATGTTTAATGGATTAATAATTAAATTGAATTGAAACATAACAACCGTCTTCCCATAAACTAATTTCTAATGTGTATATATACATATATATACACATATATATACACACACATATATATATATATATATATATATATATATATATATATATATATATATATATATATATATGGAAAATACAATTCAGAAATCGCTAACGAAACAGACAAACATTTCAGAAGACTTCGAAACTTAAAATGTAAAACTAATATTAACCCTTTCTAACCTAAATTAAATTTACAAGCAATCCATGTTGAAACAAATAGCTGTATTAGGACCAAGTTACGGGAGTGGCAACATTTGAAACAAAACTATATTGATGAAAATGTATTGAAATAGAAGTTATCCAGCAAAATTTACCTTCATATGTAACACACAAGTATATAAATGCTATAAAGTTAATTATTGCCATATGGTATCTATAGGTAAGAAAGGGTTAAATTTTTCAGTGAAATTATTCACTTAGGACTTTTCTATTTTCATGAAGTAAAATATTACACGGTATTGAATAATTTTAAATATAGGTTCCATTGTATAAACATTCTGGACCTGCATTCAAAATTATTATAATTGCTAAAATAATCAAAATACGGTAATTTAATTTCGTAATTATTTCCAATAGCCAACATTTCTCAAAATCTACGATTTGTTAGTTCCCATTAAGAAATTTCTCTCAGTAGAAAATCTTTGGCATCCGGAAACAGTACATTACTCTTTGATGTCTCAAACGGAGTTATTTAAATTGATTAACGATTTATTTAATATTCAATTAAATGAAATTACAGGCAATTCAACTCTGTGGTCATTATCTCGACATTCTACCGCTGACCTTCCCATTGCATTTACTCGAAACACGAATGGCATTCTAGCCAATTGCACATTATTTCATAATTTATACAACATATTATAATCTGAACCATTATTCACTCATTGCTGCTTGCATTGCCACTGGACACAAATTTACATGCTGCGGAAATTATGTGGAATACCCACAGGTTGAACTGCCTCCAGCAATGATGCAATGGTCCGCGTGGCATGATTAATTAATTAAATACAGTTATTTGTAAATTGCGAGCATCGGGCAATATCAAATTTGTTATGAGTTAAAAAATCTCTGTAATAACAGAGTCTCTTTCTCCCCGCCTCCCCCCCTCCACGCACAAAGCAAATATTATTCTCATAAGCTACTTTTGTCTTATGGAACCCATGAGGACCAAGGAGACACTGAGTTCGGATTTTTTAAATACTTAATACAGTTGGCTAACAACAAACAATGAGATGTATGTATGTATTTATTTACACTGCAAGTGGGCAAGCACCCGGTGGCAATGGTATACACAATATAAACAATACACCAAAAAAATGATAAGCAATACACAATAAATTTACAATACACAATACAATTATATAGGGACATAATTTTATTTTTACTTCAATTTTTATTGTACCTGAGTTTTTGAATGTACTTCACTCCCACCCCTTCTACTAGTAAACTTCCAACCGTTCACGACAAAGAGCCGAGGGCGCGTAAGCAGTACTGAGTGAGTACAGTAAGTTCCAGATATATGTTCGCGTTTTCCAGTGACAAAAGAGCTTTCAATATTGAATCATATTTTCGCACAGGTACTGTCGTCCGTTTGTCTACGTCGTATCCCGTTTTCCCCCACCTGCTTCTGTTCGCTCCTCTGTAAAGTCTAGTAGCTGGGCTATCTAGCTCTTTTCTGAAAACATTAATTTCTGTTAGGAATTGGACGTCTACGTAATATTACACAGGTGTTTAAAATAACTTAAATAGAAGGGCCTCGTTAAGTAACTAACTGTCACGTGATTCCCCCTCCCCCTTTCTACGACCCTGCGAAAAAACCACTTGAACGGAGAGTAGATAGCATTTCTGTGTAATTTTATCTTTTCGGATCGGGCAGAAGTGAAGACTGAATTTACAATACGTAAGGTACTCTTTTATAGACTAGGTACAGAATTATTTCAACATGAGTTACTCGTACGAAGGACGAAACTGGTAATTGTAATTAGGTACAATAGTCTATAGTGTGATAATATGCACAAAAGAACTGAAGCCTGTATCGAAATGAACGGCTACCATTTTCAAAAATGTGTTTAAATGTCCATATTATGATAATTTTCAATTTAACTTCATTCTCTATATTGTACGCTAATGTGCTGTAACAGTACAATTTACAATGCATAATTAATACGTCCGAATGGATAGCTCAATTCGTGAGTAAAACACTAAGTGTTAATACGGTACTGTATTTTGATTAAACAAAAACCTAATGAAAATTATCAAACTCAAAATTGCGATATTTCCTAGTTTACATAAATGGATGAACTACTTTTCTTCCCTCCTATACCTACTCCAGTCGTGGAAGGGGTAGCAAACGATGTTTCCTGTTTCAATCGTTAATAGAAAGGTATAGCCAGATTAATATTAAAAATGTTAGTAAAAATAAAATGATGTCCCTGTACAATACACAATACAATAAGAATACACAATACAATAAGAATACACAATATAATTTAACACAATAATAATAAAACATAAATAAAATACCTAATTTTACATTACAACCTACATAATTATGTACAGGCCCTACATAAGTTTCAATAGTCTTTCACTTTATTCTCATCTCACTCACTGTAGTGGCACTATGACGCATATCACTGACACTTTAGGACACATTTCACTGACACACTATAACACATTTCAGTGACACTATAGAACACATTTCATTGACGCTATAAATTATCACTGATCGGAACTATTCACCGCACTGTAAAACCATAACTTCACTGACTCACCTCGCTTCACTGATACAACAGTTCAAATAAGTCAAATAATTACACCCTTATGCATACTGTACTTATAAACAGAACTACATTTAAACTAAACATTTCTGGTCTAAGGCCATCTTACACGCTATTTTTAAATAATTTACAATTCAAACCAAGGAAGTAACTCGTCAGGCTAAATAAATACATGTCACCTTATAAAATTAAATGTTAAATGTCACCTTAATTTAAATTTGCACTTTATACACAACTTTTTAAATTATTCTTGAAACTCCCTAAGGAAGGACAGCCCTCAAAGACCGCTGCAGATCATTCATTTATAGTTCTATTTAAAAATGAGAATTTACCTACATCCGTTTTCTGTTTCCTACATTTGTTTTTAAAATCATGATCGTTCCTACCATAACGGCTCGGTTAGAAAAGCCAACGTACGTTGGGTTTTCTAACCGAGCCGAGCCGTTATGTCTACCCATGCTTTCTGACCTAGATGTGCTCTATACAATGATGTTATTCTAGTTTGATGCACAAGATTTCTTTAACCAGTCACTATTTTCTAATATTCATCTACAGTACCTCAGTATATTTTCCTCAACTTCATCATTCTACGTCACCATGCTCTTATCTCTATCTACAGTTCGTCATCTTCATCTTTTCATCTTCATTTGGAGCGCTTCATCTTCTTAATCATCTACAACACCACATCATCTCTTTCTCATCTTCATCTTCAGTAGGCCTACCTTATTCATCTTTTTGTCATATTCATTTGAAGTACGTTATTATCTTTTCCTCATATTTATCTACAGTAGAGCGCCTCTTCGCCATTTTCTCATCTTAATCTAGAGAGATTACAGGTTGATCCGTTTGGGTATGGATAAAATAAAAACACCGTAAAACATTTACTACTGAAATTTATTTGCTTAAACTTTGTGCATACAACACTGAAAGATGGGAGATTCCTCAGAGCTCAACATGACTCCCATTGCGCACCCTGCACAACTCATAACGGTGATGCAATTCAGCCCATGTCCTTTGTAACATAAGAGGGGTGATTTGTTGAAAAGATTGAGTAATTTTTACTCTCAGATTATCAATGTTCCTGGGTTTCTGTGAATAGACAATGTCTTTAACAAAACTCTACACGAAGAAGTCAGGAGGGGTTAGATCTGGGGAGTTTGTGGACCAAGTCAAGAGATAACTACTTCTCGTACTGAGTTTCGCCTGCGACCTCCTGCATGTTTTTTTTTAAGACAACCTGTTTCTACAAATGTTCGATACCACAACATTATGGTATCGTATTTAGGTACAATACACAAACCATACTCACGTCGAAATTGCCTTTGAACTCTTTTAACATTCTCAAATTTAGCATACCAAAAAACACATTGTGCTCGCTGTTGATTTGTTGTAGTCATTTTAATCGTCTACGATTTTCATTTGTCCTTTCAGATTATGCATTGTTGATCGTCATATATGGAAACTCCCTTCTTTTAATCATAATATAACCAGCAAGAAATTTTTCCTACAATCATAATAGCTTTATAATAATAAATTAATATTATCCATATCCAAACGGGTCAGACTGTATAATTTCTTTATATTCATGTACATTACCTCATCATCTTTTTCATCTTCATCTACAATACGTCATCATATTTTTCTCATATTAGTCTCAGTACATCATTAGCTTTCACTCATGTTCATATACAGCAAATAATATTTTCCTTACATTCATATACAGCACTTCATCATCCTTCTCTCGACTCCACAAATTAGGCGATTCCTCTGGTAGTACCCATTTTTGTTCTGATTGTGGAACCTGTGCAGTTGAAAATGGTAAATTTCTCGACACTTGAATACTTAAAGAGGCACTGAAAAAAATAATACGTTGTAGACAACAGGTAGTTGATGGCAGCATTGAAAACCGCAGCTCAAAATGTCAAATGGTTCTCAATATACAAGTGATGAAAATTTTGTCCACCACTGCTGCTGACGTCACACTGCCGCACTCGTGGCTTGCATTGTGTAAGCTCGCAGCTGCTTAACACTTTGTTATGAAAAGAAGAACGGTATCTTTCGCGATTTGAGCATTAATTATGGCGAATATAACGTGATTAATTACAGAAAGAATGACTCGCTGCGGTGTGGCGCGGCAATATGACGTCAACCACATCGCCAGTATCCACGTTTATATATATATATATATATATATATATATATATATATATATATGGGCTATTCCATCTCAAATCGATCGAAATATAGAGAAAATTGGCCTTGCAATTTTTAAATAGAATGAAACTTTTTCTGTCCGGTGACAACTGTGATACAATGCTTTGTGCAAAGTATGATGCATCAGATTTTCATAGTGTTTAAATTAAAAATATTTTAATTTATCGTATTTTCATAAAATTAGCAACTTTATACTGTTGTGGCTGCGAAACCCTTTCACCCAGTGATCAAAATCATGGTTTATTTTGATGCTGAGAAGTTAAAGTTTATATTGACATGTAAACAGTTTTTCTTACTTTTTATGGAAATGGAGAAATTTAGATTTTTCTTCATTAAGACGCCTTTGCCCACGAAAAAAATATTTTTAAAATATATGGTTAGATTCCGCATTTAAAGTACAAATAACGCATATTTTTTACTGGTGCACTGTTGATAAGAAATTATTGAAAATATCAAATAAAGAAAATAAATAGTACGCGCGTGAACTAACCAGCTGACTGTGAGGCGGGAGCTAGCCTAGGCAAGCAAGGCCAGAAGACATAAACACGTGATGTTTCGTCTAGTAGCGCATAGCTGGGCTAGTTTTATCACAAGTTTTCATAAACACAGGAGTAAAATCACGCCCAATGCTGGCTTATCTTCATCTCTCGGCCAGTTCGTGCGGTACTGCGCCGTTCAAGTCCAGGCGTGTGAATATAATTTATTTAATATCCTCGAAACTTATTGCCGAGCCACTAAGCAAACAATGCCGAATCCCTCTTAATAATGCAAGGTTTTTTCTCAATATTTTTTACATTTTTACAAATGCGCAAAAAGCCTAAAAGTAAGTAAAATCAGATTATCTGTCTCTCTGTATACAATAAAAATAAGGATTACTTCTTAACATAATCTACCAAATGTCAGCTTCAAAACGAGCTCTCGTTCAATGTTCTGCAGTGAATGGTTCCAGAGTTCTGAGTGCTGAAAGAGGCTTGTTTTTATGTACGCTAAATTTGTCGCTCAACAATACGAAAACCGTTTGACTTTCGATAGTATATTTTTGAAAATGCACTCTCCTCAGCACCTTGTATAAATAGGGAAAAAATTAGAGTACTAAAAAAATGCGAGGTTTTTTACTGATCGATTTCATGGAATAGCCCATATATATATATATATATATATATATATATATATATATATATATATATATATATATATATTTGGATTGATGCATTGTAGCTTGTAAACTTGTTACAGACTCTAGGTAAAGGATTCTTGCACTCAACTCTCAGATCATTTTTCTCTGGAACAAATAAGGAAAGAGTAGAGTACTGTTTATAATTTCATGCATTGACTTCAGTAGTAGCCTATAGAAAAACCTAATGAAGCTGAATTACAAAAGATGGAAAATGTCTGGTTTCTACGTACAGTCCTTGAACTTCAGGCGAAAACTATTGAACGGTATTGTTACATCAAATGATTAGCAAGGAATCAGACAGTTACTTCTGTAAGATTAAAGTAAAGCGAAATGAGGTGCGCGAATCTATTTCATTCATCTCTGCGATTCATTTATGGAAGAGCTGCAGTCTGTGTGCTCATCTGAGATTTATTTCTGTTTTATATATACATTTGTTTTGTTTTCTTTTTCCCTTCCTTCCAGCGTACAAAAACTGCGAAACTCAGAAATAATGGGAACTGTGGGAAAGTTATAGCCCTTGACGAAAAATGAAGACAACTCGACGAAAGCGTTCAGTTATCAGATCTAAGACATCACGTGACAAATGGTATGTCTTTTGATTGGTCGAGTTTTCTGTTATTTTTCCGCCTCTGACAAAGAAGAACTGGAAGTTTACTCAGTGAAGAAGAGTGGCATGCGGAATGCTTGTTTCTTTTAGAAGCAGGAGTCATAAAATATAGCTACAAAGAGAATATATATTCTTTTAATTTCTGTACTTTTATGCGCCGTTCTTGGATTAAAAAGTTTATCCTGAGTACCAATCCTATAATACCTTCCTATGGTCTGTATTTTGAAACTTTTTTTCTGTTGCTTTACGTCTGATATGCGATGCATTCCTTCTGCTAAATTCTAAAATAATCTCAATTTTTTTTCCAAAAAGTAATATTTTGTTACAAATCATAAAAAATGTGAATAAATGCTGGTAAAATAATTACTACCTACAAATGAAGATGTAGCTTTGTGAAACATCACGAAATTATTTTCAATAAACTTTTTTAGAAAAAAACTGGACTAGAATTTGCTATTAACCATTAACAATCAAATTCATAACCTTACTTCAATATTTCGCTTTAACCCTAGCAATACCAACGGGGGGGGGGGGATCCTCTAAGGTCCACAGGTTTAGTTTTTCATTACTAACTCATTAAGTACTATATTTCGAATCAAATTTAAAAAAAAATAGTGTCAGTTGGACCGTAAACTGACAAACTGTGAAATATTTTAAAATTATTTTCATAACAAATAAAAAAAAAATGCAAACTCGTTATGGTCCTTGGAGGCCCCCTGTTGGTAAAAGAAAGGGTCGGAAAATTCAAGTTTTTTTATTAATATTTTATTTTCAATTATTCTTTGAACGTTTGAAATAGATATGTTTCTTCAACAATGACATGTTGTTTTATGATCTAGATATTAATGCAATAACTATGTAAGCAAATGTATTTAATTAGAATTAGAGTCTGGCTGGGCGGAAGTGAAGGCCTACTGGCCTTAGCTCTGCCAGATTAAATAAATAAATAAATTATTATTATTATTGTTATTATTATTATTATTATTATTATTATTATTAATTATTATTATTAATAGTTGTCGGGTTTTTATTACAATTTCCTGCTTGCTATGAGAACTTGTCTTGCTCATTTTTTCTGTTCATAGACTTAGTCAGATAGCTGTGTCGGCATGTGCAATTCGTGAAACCTCCATGGAGAAGATAGTCAATGACGTATTAGACCAGCGATCATTAGCACAGTGCACCTTCGGGCTAGCGTCTCTTACCAGCGGATATTCCGATGCACTCCTTACCTATTACCTATTTCAGCGAATGCTGACGACCACTGTCTTAGACGAATCAGATACAGAAACAAGTGAAGTTGAGGACAACATTGAAGAAGTTGAATTGTCTGATTCTGAAGTTGAAAATGAGGATAAACACAATGTGTCAGTTAGTGGAGAAATCTATACCTCAAAATCTAGATGTGCATATGTTACATAACCTCCAGCACGATTCTCACGCCATCTGTGCAGAATATTTGAATAATTTCAAGGGATAAATTTTTCCAGGGCCGAGTATCGAACCCGGGACCTTTGGCTAAGCGTAACAATGCTCTACCGACTGAGCTACCCAGGAACTCTACCAAAAACAGATTCAATTTTACCTTTTTATCCACATACCTCAAAGTGGACTGACAAACCGTCCAGGGTAGCTGTTTGAAATTTTGCAAAATCACTTTCATTATCTTAACATAATTGAGATATTTTCTATTTCCAACGAAATTAAAAGCAACGTTTCTGAACGCATTCCGGCATCCTTTACATTTCCACTCATAGTATTCTCGAACTGCCTCTCCATCATCAATTTTCGAATTTGTGAACCAATTAGGATACCAGCTTTAATTTTGTCACTGATTAATGAGGGAAATTTAATACAAAGATATTTAAAGTACTCACTGTCTTTATCTAGAGCTTTCACAAATTGTTTCAATAAACCTAATTTCACATCGACACTAGTATTCTGTACTCTCGCGGAAATATTAGAACTGCTGACACACTTTACTCTTACACGACAATGAACAACAGAAGACTGAACTTTCAAGTTTAAAGCAACAACTTTTACATGGAGGTAGGTTATCTCTGAAAGGTTTTAAATGTGTAGTCTCACAGGCTGGATCGCACCCCTCATAAATCTGTATACCTGGCATGTGTCAATTCACTACATCGTGGCTTGTTTCAATGAAAACTCTTAAAAGAGTAAATATTTCCTTCAATAAATTTTTATGACCTGAAAGCGCTTGGTTTTTCAATTTTCTGTTTATAGATGATATTTGGTGGAGATAGATGAGAGTCCTCAAGAATAAATAATGAATGCCTTATAGCTCGAACGGAACCTGACGAAGCTTGACCTTGACCAGTTCTACGGGCGGTTAGGAGTGGAGGAGGTAACGCTTGTTCCGTCTCGCATGTATCTCGTCACTGTAACATCGGCGGATAGCCGACTCCACACCACACTGCTGCTCTCTCCCTCCAAGCATCACGAGGTTCCGCACGAGCTATACCCGCAATAGGTTACATTTTAAGCTTCTGAAAGGACGGAAATAGTAAGACTACGCTTTGCTTTATATACGAAGGAAGAATATTCTTTCACATTTTAAGAAATAAAGTTGAAATTGTAAACAGTTGTACCTTTCAAATAAATGTTTTTAACAAATTTCAAGCGCAGAAAATTACGGTAATCAAGATTTACTATATAATGAAAAATATTATAAACCTAAAATTTTGAATTGTGAATTGTGACGTGGTACACGAAAATGAATTTAATTTTTACAATTAGCATGAAATTCTGATTCAGAAACATTATTTTTTTTTTCAAAACAAAATCTATGCAGACTAGTGTAGTATATTATAGCTATAAATAGAATAGCAACTCTGTATAGAATAGAAAACTTCATTCAAGGCATCAAATCCATGTTAATACTCGTATTATCCTCTCATCTACGTCTCGACTCCCCCAAAGATCTTTTTCCCTCAGGTCTCCCAACTAACACTCTATATCCATACGTGCTAGATACCCTGCTCATCTCAAACGTCTGGATTTAATGTTCATAATTATGTCAGGTGAAGAATACAATGCGCGCAGTTTTTAGTTGTGTAACTTTATCCATTCTCCTGTAACTTTATCCCTCTTAGCCGCAACGATCGAGAAAGCAAGACTAACAGCGCCCGAAAAGCGGAAAACACGCTCGACAGTATTGCCCACGTCGTCGACTGCTTGTGAGTGAATCAAGTAAACGTTCAAGACATCCGGAGTGTTCAATTCTCGAACGTAAAGGAGCCTTGAATAGTCATAGTTGTCAGAATTTTCAGTTTATACCGACTGAACCTTTGTCTGTTTTGGCAACTGTTATAGGCTATATGTATAAACAGTTAGCCTATTTGAAACATCATCTCTACCTTTCAATGTATAGGCCTAATAATCCTTTCCCAAACCTTTATTTAATTATTAGGCCTTTTTATTAAAAGGCTAGAAATTCTTTTTTTTCGCATGTTTTAGATTAAATGTACAAAATGTTAACGCTTTAATTAACGTTATGTTTCATGTTTCCTAGAAATGCAAATTCATATGAGAATTTTTTATATAAACATATGTAATACCTGATAATAGAACTAGAACATTTTGACAACTATGATACTGTTTTGTTTTGTCTTTCTGTATCAATTAAACATCTCTAATGTGTAACGAACACAGCGAGCGAGAGCGGCAGTTAGTTTTGTTTATCTCTAGTAAGCACCTTGATCTGGAACACCTTTAACCTCTGTTCCTCTCTCAAACTGAGAGTCCAAGTTTCACAGCTATACAGAACAACTGGTAATATACAGTAACTGTTTTATAAATTCCAACTTCCAGTTTTTTTTTTTTGAGAGAGAGAGAGAGAGAGAGAGAGAGAGAGAGCAGACTGGACGATAGAAGCTTCTCAACATAATAGTAACAGGCATTTTCCATATTTATTCTGCGTTTAATTTCTTCTTGAAAGTAGACAGCTCTGAATTTTATTTGCTCACCAAGGAAAGTTGGCACCAGCTTGTATTAGATACTTTCTTCGTTTTTTAATACGAATGAAGCAAGCACATGATAGGTTGGGTCATAAAGACAAATTTTTTTTTAATAACTTAATATTATATTGCTTTAGTTATAATTATTTAAGGAGTTAATGTTGAAAACACAACGTAGCGTAGAATTTATGATGACGACATATTATGTGGAATATTCCGGGATTCTTACAGTGAAAATAATACCATTAAGTATCATACATAGTGTAGGAACATTAAATTCAGACGTTTGAGATGGACACGGCATGCAGAAAGTATGGGCGAATCCAGAAATGCATATAGAGTGTTAGTTGGGAGGCCGGAGGGGAAAAGACCTTTGGGAAGGCCGAGGTGAGATGGGAGATAATATTAAAATTAATTTGAGGGAAGTGGGATATGATGGTAGAGACTGGATTAATCTTACTCAGGATAGGGATCGATGGAGGGTTTATGTGAGGGTGGCAATGAACCTCCGGCAAGTAAATAGTCATACATAGTGTAAAAACCAAACCTGCAAACCACTATCAGCTGGACGTCCTGACCTAGTGAAACAAGTATACTAGTGCCCTTTTACATATGAAATATTTGATCATTTTCGGTTAAAAATCGTATTTTCATTTTTTGAAATTAAACAGCAATCACTTCTTTATATATGTTGTGCAATTTTTAGTGATCTGAAGTGCTTGGAAGCATAAAAATAACGCCATATTTAAATGGCTACAACCTTGAATTTGAATTCTATGTAAATTTTACAAGCACATTTCATATTCAAATGGTAAACGCTCTTACAATTTCAATGGTAGGAAAATAAAAATGTTTACATCATGTTCTATACAGCCTACTGTCGTTAAAGAAATGGTATCATTTTTTGACAAAATAAATACCTTCGAAATCAAAAGATTAAATATACTTAGTGGAAACTAAACTTCTCTCCATCTATAGATGTAACTTAAAAATTTGATACTTAGTTCTCTTCTAAACATATGAGAGATGCTGTAAGAAAATAGCCATGCATGAATGTTTAATTTTGTAAGAGGAGATAGACTTGGAAAATATGCAAATTTACTTTTCATTTGAATAACTCAGAAACTGATCATGTATAAATATAACAGGCCTATTCACGGACACAAGAGTACTTACAGCAAGGGGATAAAGTGTAGCAAATATCAAGTCTCTACATTAAGGGGTACAGCTTACAGCTTACAGCTTACAGCAGTAAAATTTTGGAAATATTCAACATTTTTTTCCTCCATTACTGTATCATGTACAACATTGAAAATTAGTATGTGTAAAACACTGTCCTTTTGCTATAAGAAATGAAATATTTGTATGGTTTAAAAAAATTATTAACATTTTTTTTTTTTTTTTTTTCAAAATTCAGTTCACTGTGCAGTGATTGATGATTCGTCTCCCACACAACTCGAAAACTATCCAACATTCTGTGATGAATTTTTTTTGTCTGTTTTTATGCATATCATATCTACAACATGATGAAAGATCACTTCTATAGATTTGATAGATTGTCTGATAAAAAATAAATTCATTTCAAAAAATGATCAAACTTCAGTATTTTCTATTACACAACATAAAAAAATTATTCATTAAGGATTGTAATTGAAAGAGCATGATATTGTAAACAAGACTTTCAGCAACAAACTAAAAGAAAAATAACATGAAAAAGTTAACAAGTTTTTGAGTTATGAGGGAAACGCTTCATCACTGCACAGTGAAATGCCAACATTTTGAATTAAAAAAATATAAACAATTTTTTTTAATCGTAATTTTTTTTCATATAGCAGAAGGACAGTGTTTTATACATACCAATTTTCATTATTGTACAAGATACAGAAATGGAGGAAAAAAAATTTTACATATTTCCAAAAACTGTACTTCTGTAAGCTGTACCGAACCCCTTAAAAATAGTAGAAAATACAAAATTCTTCCCACCACCACTCTTAAGATACGGCTGTAAGTACTATGTTTACGGAATTGACTTTGAGTGTTGCGGTACTGCATAATTTGATACAAACAAGATGCAGGTGACTCATCTGCTATAATGAGCTTGGAATCCATTGGTTTCTTAGCCAGATTCTCTAAAGAATCATAATGTCTTTTTATATCCTTTCATTTTTATTTAATACTAGCCGTACCCATGCGCTCCGCTGCACCCGTTAGAAATAAATATAAAGTAATTACATAATTAAAATAGGACATTTGATCCAGGGAACATGTGTTTGATAGAAGAATAAATCGTTTAATATGTTACTTAATTTAAATTGTATTTAACAAATTAAAATGCGATCATTTTGATCTAGAGACCAATCATTTGGTGCAATGACAATTCCTTTAACATGTTTCTTATTTGTTATTACATGCAACCATAGTTTAATGAAGATTGACATATCTTTTAGTTTTAATGTGTAACCCACACTTTCTGAAGTCGAAATTGCAATAGAAAATCTGAAAAAGTACAAGTCTCCAGTTATCGATCAAATTCCAGCAGAATTAATACAAGAGGGTGGAAGCGTATTATCTAGCGAAATTTATAAACTTGTACATGCAATTTGGGAAAAGGAAATTGTACCAGAACAATGGAAGGAGTCCATAATCGTACCTATTTTTAAGAAGGGGGACAAGACTAACTGTAGTAACTTTCGAGGAATATCACTTTTGTTGACGTCGTATAAAATTTTGTCGAATATCCTTTTGAGAAGATTAACTCTATATGTAGATGAAATTATTGGGGATCATCAGTGTGGTTTTAGGCGTAATAGATCGACTATTGATCAGATTTTTTGTATTCGACAGATATTGGAGAAAAAATGGGAGTATGAGGGTACAGTACATCAGTTATTCATAGATTTCAAAAAGGCGTACAACTCGGTTAAGAGAGAAGTTTTATATAATATTCTTATTGAATTTGGTATTCCCAAGAAACTAGTTCGATTAATTAAAATGTGTCTTAGTGAAACTTACAGCAGAGTCTGTATAGGCCAGTTTCTATCTGATGCTTTTCCAATTCACTGCGGGCTGAAGTAGGGAGATGCATTGTCACCTCTACTTTTTAACTTCGCTCTAGAATATGCCATAAGGAAAGTTCAGGATAACAGAGAGGGTTTGGAATTGAACGGGTTACATCAGCTTCTTGTCTTTGCGGATGACGTGAATATGTTAGCAGAAAATCCACAAACGATTAGGAAAAGCACGGAAACTCTATTTGAAACAAGTAAAGAGATAGGGTTGGAAGTAAATCCCGAAAAGACTAAGTATATGATTATTAAAGATTGGAGATTTATCCTTCGAAGAGGTGGAAAAATTCAAATATCTTGGAGCAACAGTAACAAATATGAATGACACTCGGGAGGAAATTAAATGCAGAATAAATATGGGAAATGCCTGTTATTATTCGGTTGAGAAGCTTTTGTCATCTAGTCTGCTGCCAAAAAATCTGAAAGTTAGGATTTATGAAACAGGTATATTACCGGTTGTTGTGTATGGTTGTGAAACTTGGACTCCCACTTTGAGAGAGGAACAGAGATTAAGGGTGTTCGAGAATAAGGTTCTTAGGAAAATATTTGGGGCTAAGAGGGATGAAGTTACAGGAGAATGGAGAAAGTTACACAACGCAGTGCTGCACGCATTATATTCTTCACCTGACATAATTAGAAACAGTAAATCCAGGCGTTTGAGATGTGCACGGCATGTGGCACGTATGGGCGAATCCAGAAATGCATATAGAGTGTTAGTTGGGAGGCCGGCGGGAAAAAGACCTTTGGGGAGGCCGAGACGTAGATGGGAAGATAATATTAAAATGGATTTGAGGGAGGTGGGATATGATGGTAGAGACTGGATTAATCTTGCTCAGGATAGGGACCAATGGCGGGCTTATGTGAGGGCGGCAATAAACCTCCGGGTTCCTTAGAAGCAAGTAAGTAAGTAAGTAAGTAAGTAAGTATACTTGCTATATGTTTCCATTGAATTATGGACTGATAACTTAATTTTAACCCTTTTTTCTACGTCGTCAGTAAATGGCGCTTGGCCCACTATGGTTCTGAACCCTTCAAATACGTGATACGTGATATGTAATTATATTTCTTTCTTTCGAAAATGTAAGAATTCACGATCTCCTATGTACCATTGCCATGGAATGAATAAATGTGTTTTTCTTTCTACTGAAAAATGTTATGTTTTGCACATAGGAGTTACTACAACACTATAATCTGAGGCAGCGTTGAAAATGTAATGTATTGTTATTTTACAAGACTTGTATATCCTTAAATATCAGTCCTATCACAATTTTGCATAGAATAAAAATGTACAGAATAGGCTATTAAGTTTTCTGTGCATAAGAAGCTATTTCAATCTTACCAGTCCTCGACTGACTCATAAGTTACTGTAATAACATTATAGCATTATGTCCATCTAGACAAACTACACTTTCCAATGGTGAAATAATAATTAATTATACAAATCGGTTAATTTAGCTTCCGATATTACTTCATACAAACACAGAAACATTCTCTGTAGGCTATGCTTCATAGATTTCGATTGTTGTTGTCCAAGGCTCCTTATAGACTAAGTCATTTGTTTTTTATTTCATTACATTGCTTTAGATGGCAGTTATTTTAATTTTAAAACTCATTCATCTCATTAAATATCAGTCCTATCAAAATTTTTCAAAGAATAAGACTTATCGGAACCATTTTTAAAGAAACTTTTGTTATGTAACATTTTTTTACAAAAATTAGTAATAAGCGAGATATTTCGATTTATTTAATTCAGGCCCCCTTATAACCTCCCTTTTAAATAATGTATTTTGAATGCCATATAGCCTAAAATCTAAGTTACAAAGAACTTAATTTATATTCTAATTTTCATCGCAATTCGTTCATCCATTATCGCGTGAAAAGGTAACAAACATCCAGACAGACAGACAGACAGACATACAAACAAAAATGTCAAAAAAGCGATTTTCGGTTTCAGGATGGTTAATTATACATGTTAATACCAATTATTTTTGGAAAATCGAAAATTACCAGAAAAACTTTGGCTACAGATTTATTATTATAATATATATTTATTATTAGTATAGATATAGATTAGACCCTAATGATATCTTTTACTTAATTGTCTTTGTCCACCAAAAAATGTAATTGGACTTCCCGGGATTTGAACTCGAATGTGTGATAAAGAAAGCCAAAATGAATGTCACTAAACAACAAGAACTTCATACAGATCGTTTCAGTAATGTGGGTCGGAATTCTTTAAAGGTAAACCGAGCTGAAAGGCGAGGTTCAACAAGTTCTTTTGTACGGCGCATTTGGACAAATGTGTGATTTTACTGCCGGCTTGTCGCAGGTAGAGTTCTGCGATGGAGAAGGACAGCATCGCGGGCAAATAAATAAAAAGCGTCCTCTCCGCGCACTGCACACGAGCAACCAGTAGCTAGCGTCAGTTTCTTGTCGCCTCCCCCTCCTCGCCCCACCACTGTGCAAACCCCATTAATCTGGCGCCAAGCAGAAAATTTTCCACCGTTATTTTGGGAACTCTTCCTCTTTTCTTCTTTTCCATTCAGTTCTTTTCTTCATTTCTTGCTAGTCTCCACCTTCAGCAGAGATTTCTCTTCCGAGGTGACAGTTGCAGATATCTCCGCTCCCTCGTGCAATATGCAGTGCAACCTGCTTTGTGCTTCTGTCTTCAAAAGCTTCATCACGTACATCCCTGCCTTCTAACGAGCTCATTCATGTATAAACCATCTTCTGTTTATAACAATGTGGAGTTATATAAAAATAATATTACTGCCATCCAGAGTAGAAAAACAAACACAAAACACTCCTGCAAGAACACTGAAATAAAATATAAATCATAACGCCTAGTAAGAAACAATAGGACGCATCAAGGGGTTCAATTCAAGATGTTTCCAATGGGGGAATTTCTCCCTAAGAAAAAAATAATTCCCCCCCCCCCAGGTATTTAATAGACTGCAATCCCAGATCACATATACAGAGCGTTCGCCTACGGGTGGGGCCAGGAAAGCGGCCTGCCTGCGGTGTCGCTTGCGGAAATCGTCTATCTGTAAGCTTCCGCTTTCTATACTATACTCTGTAGAGTTTTAATTTTAAAAGTTTAGCAGCAGTAAAGACTGATGTTTTTGAAACACTAACTTCCTGTGAAACACGTCTTAGAGATTTATTAGGAGAGCGTGTAAATGATGCACTGATTTCATCAATTTTTTCTCCCGTCAATACTCTTCGTTTTCGCTTAGGAATTGTAGCATTTATCGACCCTGTTGTCCTTCATTTGTTAACAAGACGTCTAACAGTTTCTCTGCCCTGAATTGGAGCACCCGAATATTTCACTTCAAATTGCCTACACACCTCTCTACATGACTCTGTTTTCACATATGCATCATACATAAAAACTCTTTGTTCAAGCGTGAATTTTGCGTTTTGCATTGTTAACAAATTTTACACAACGCTGAATATTTAAGCAACTGTGTCAAGAAACTGCACTGTACGTGTTAAATAATGCAACATCTGGCTCACAACTGATAACTTGTCGACCTTGATGTCCTTGATTGTCGAGCGTGTCTCAACAACTGCGCGCACAAAGCGGCGTATCAGTACATGCCGCTTTCCTGGCCTCACCCGTAGGCGAACGCTCTGTATAAAAGATTGCACAGTCTTATAGGCTTTGACAGTAACAACTTTTGTCAGGTTTACTATGCTGCCATCTAGTTGTTACATGCGGAGTTACGTCATAACTCCCATTTCACTTGCATTAGCGATTGTACTGCCATCTCGTGTTCGTTTACGGCGGACGGGTGGTGATCCTGGCGGTTGTTCTCTTCAAAGGGCTATGGATTTTAAAATACGGATGAGCAATCTGTTATATATGTGATCAAGGTTGCAGCCTAATATTTCAGCTGACTATAATCTACAGTAATATATCACTTTTATAATGCTATATTAATTCTTACCTCAAATATAAAATGTTTCTTCAGGAGCCGTCACAAGAGAAAGAAAAACTTACTGGTCAACCACCTTTCACTGAACAAAACTTTCTGCAGCATACTGTTTCTATTCAAAAGGCGGGTAGTCAAGACATCTCCTGGCATCTGTTAGGTATTTCAAAAACTTTAAAGTCAGAGACCACAACTCCATGGCAGTCAATTGAAATTTTATCACGGGATTAGGGGTATCACGGAATTAGGCACCTTTACCCTATACCAACAACAAAATTGAAATCTCCCGTTTCTTTGGCTCTCCATGTAGTTAGTGTTGATTCCAAAAACACTACGTAATAATTGGGAACAAAAAGTTGCTCATGAAGCAATTGGTGGCTATGCCGTTAAAGAGAGCTAAAAATGACAATAGATTCAGTTCTGGTAAGTAGTCAAAGCCGGTTATATATTAAATAAAAGATTAAACAAAATTTAATTGCACAATTAACTCAGTTTTGTTAATGGAAGTGAATTATTTCAGACTGTTGCAATCTGTCATACATGAATTCATTGCGACGCGAGACAAATAAAAGAGAAAATAAGCGAGTAGTGAAGTTTCATTATTTTCCGAAATAACAATGTGCTCATGGCACTGAAGAGAATATCATTTGTTTTGTTGGTATTACGATCCTCGGCCTCTATGTCATTGATTTTCCAGTAGTCTAGACGAGGATTTGTGCCACTGTAACAAAAACGAACACTTGCATCAAGCCCGGGGTATATATCAAGGCGCCAGACATAAAACAGTAGAACGAATGAGTGATGAAGAATTTCAGGGGTCATCAGATTACCTCTGACCACCAAAAAACTTACGGCCGGCTTCACCAGCCATGACGAATGTCAACTGTTTAACGATTGTCAGACGTTTTATTTTATTTTCGGCAGAGTTTTTAGTTTATGACATTGTCTTCTCTTTCTGAAACATGGGATTTTTACTCTATCAACTTGGGTTCGATTTCCCGGCGCTGACTAGAGTGATCAGTGTGCTGTACAAGATCGCAGAATCATCACGATCATCATCGTCGCCGTCGACTCATCATCTTGGTTACGCTTCTCCAGAAAATTGTTTCCTCCATTTTGTTCTTGATCTTCATAGTGATGTATACTAGAGTCCTGCACAACAGGTTAAAACATGGAAATAATACAATGCTACAGAACGCCTGGGCCTGTAGACAGTATGCAGAACTCTTCCGTCTTGAGAACTGCCTTACTGTTCTGTTTAACGAATGTTCGATTTGTCCGCTCTTTTTTTTTCGATGGACGGCTCTAGTGAATGAAACGGAGATCAGAGTGAGCCATCCAGGTATCAGAGTTGAGTATCATCAAAAGCAACAACATGCAGTGGAAAACCACATCCATCAGGAGCCCGCAATTACTTTTTTTTTTGTTAAACATAACATTCTTTGTTAAAATAACATTCTACCTTCTAAAAAATTATTTCCTAATGAAATAATAATGGAATAGCTTAGAGTTAAAGAAATAATTATAAATGAACAACTAATCTTTTTAGGTATAGGCTACATTACGAGTGTAAACTATAAACGTTACAATGGAATGTACGAGTACGTTACTCCACTGTGGAGTAATGGTTAGCACATCTGATTGTGAAACAAGTGGATCTGGGTTTAAATCCTGGTTGGGACAAGTTACCTGGTTGTGTGTTTTTTTTTTTCAGGAGTTTTCCCTCCATCAACTGAAGCAGAATTGGTGGGTAACTTTCGGTGTTGGACCTCGGACTCATTTCGCCATCATTAATTCACATATCATCATCATCCATACCACAGCCCGGGTTAAGTTCACTGTGCGGTGCGGCGTGCAATACTTGTACAGATCCAGAAACAAAATTTGGGGCACCTGAATTTTCCAAGTTTCAACTATAGCATATTGCGCATGCTCAGTAAAATTCAGGTGGCCAAAATTTTGTTTCTGGGCCTGTACAAGAGCGCGCCCGTTCTGCTACCGAATTCTTCACAGAATAGGAGTAGTTGTTAAGTCAACTGTCCGAAGACGTCTGAACCTCACAAGTGATACCAACAAGGCACCACTTATGAGGCACCTAATCCAGGAGATAACAGATTAGAGTGGTCAGTCCCTTTTCCCCTCCATTGCATACATCGCTGACTAGATACATATTAGGCCTACACTAGTCAGACTTCAGATGTATACAAACAATTTGTTCTTCCTCTGACACATATCGTCAAGTGAGATGTATTGCCTGATAAAAGATGTACGTATCAGCCAGAATCTCAATCAGAGCTAAGAATAGGAGTGGTAAGCACAATAAGCCTCAGGCCGCAGTGAAAGTATTCGAGTCCCTCCTCCGTACAAAAGGAAAGAAAATTTTATTTTCTCATTTCTTTTGAAATGAACCCTTAAATTCGCAAAGTATCCTATAGAATACAACAGGTTAATAGGCTATATGCTATAATTTTAATAGAACAATGGAAAAAAAATTGGCATGAAAATTAAAATTTCACAATACTATAACAGCCTATTGTACAACATATAAAATATGGACATTGCGATAGTTGTTTTCTTTACAGTCCGACACGGCTTAATAAACTAGTTTTGTCAATTTAAGGGTTAATTGCAATTCAATTTTAATTTCTTTATATAAACCCATATTTCACATTATGTGTTAAGAAAATTTCCTTTGTTGCTACGGATGTTCATTTGTTCATTTATGTAATAGTTACGAAATTACTGCAAGTTCAAAATACAGGGACATCATTTTATTTTTACTTCAATTTTTATTGTACCTGAGTTTTTGAATGTACTTCACTCCCACCCCTTCTACTAATGAAGTTCAACCGTTCTCCACACAGATCCAAGACCGCGTATACAGTCATAGTAGCCTCACCGTCACAGTATGTTCCAAAAATATGTTCGCGTTTTCCAATGACGAAAGAGCATTCAATATTGCATCATTTTCGCACAGGTACTGTCGTCCATTTGCCTACGTCGCATTCCGGTTTTCTCCACCAGGTTCTATTCGCCTCTCTGTAAAGGCTAGTGACTGGGCTGTCTTATCTCTTTTCTGAGAACATTAATTTCTGTTAGGAATTGGACATCTACGTAATATTATACCCATAAAACTGTTTAAAATAACTTACATAAAAGGGCCTCGTTAAGTAATTAACTGTCACGTCATTTCCCTCCTTTCTACGATCCTGCGACATAACCACTTGGACGGACAGTAGATAGCATGTCTGAGTAATTTTATCTTTTCGGATCGAGCAGAAGTGAAGATTGAAATTACAGTACGTAAGGTACTCTTTTATAAAGTAGGTACAAAATTATTTCAACATGAGTTACTAGTACGAAGGGCGAAACTGGTAATAGGAATTACATTAGAACTGGAGTCTGTATCAAAATGAACCGCCACCATTTTGAAAAATGTGTTTAAATATCCATATTATGATTATTTTTCAATTTAACTTTATTCTCTATAGTGTACGCTAATGTGCTGTAGACAGTATAATATACACTGCATAATGAATACGTCCGTATGGACAGCTCGGTTCGTGAGTAAAAACATTCATTGTTAATACTGTACTGTATTCTGATTAAACAAAAACGTAATGAAAATTATAAAACTCAAAAGCGAGATATTTCCTAGTTTACGTAAATGGATGAACTACTTTTCTTCCCTCCTATACCTAGTAAAGTGATTTGTTTGTATATTACGCCATCGAACTCCAGTCGTGGATGGGAGTAGCAACCGTTGATCCAAAGGTATAGCCAGGTTAATATCAGAAATGTTAGTGAAAATAAAATGATGTCCCTGTATATATTACCATTGTACTCGTAATGAATGGTGGAGAATTGTTGGGATGTAACAGAGGAACGAGAGTACCCGGAGAAAATCTCTGTGTTGTCAAGACCACGGGATGCTCAACACATGTGATAAATTCAGGGTGGAGTATGATTTAAACCCAGGCCCCTTAACATAAAAGCTCAGCTAAACGTGCTAGCACTTCGCCATCGTGGCGGTTATTTTTATCATTGTGCTTTAGATAATATACTATCTACAACACGGTGGAATTCATTTACTTTTAAATATGATTTATATTATTATAACGCCATTTCCAAGGTTCGAAACTCTGTAAGCATAAATTCAGAAAAGACTCAGACCACGGATTTCAGTAACACGGCACAATACAGCCGAAGAACATACAACCAGTCAGCTGAAAGGAAGATACGCTGGGCCATCCCCAGGGGTTAGCGAGGTCTGGAAACGGGGACCTCTTGAATGAGATATCAGAGACAGAGTGGATACTTTTTATTGCAATGGGCTAGTCTTCGACGAAACCTAAATATATAACACTGCACGTTGAAAAAAAACAGATTAGATTTTTATAGAAAATGGAAGAAAAATTCAGCCATATAATATATCACGATTATACACAAAACATACCCACCGAACAGCAGCCCAGTAAGGCTTCTCAAACGATAAAATATTTATTAACCTGCAGAAGTGTAACTTGTAGACGTTCTCCATTGCTGGTGAAGTATACAGAGGCAACGTTTCATAGGTTCGATATACCGGTACTTAAATAATAATTCACCATTGCTTTGTCTCTCAAGTAGAACACTAAACGATAAGACATTGTCCCGTAACTAATAAAACTTCCGTAAACTGAAAAAGTTCAACATATTACTGGCAAAAATACCGTGACCTATCAACTTACCTATCAAATTTAGAAGTAATTCAAAGTCAAATCTTACTTTTTCCCTCGCTGGAAGAACATTATCAGAAATGCAACTTGGCTCTACTGAAGTACAGAACGGATTCCCACTGAGCCAAGAATAGTACTTTATGCAACGCTCGTATGAAAATTATGAAACTCGCTTGCGCTCGTTTCATAAACAAACATACTCGCTTCTTAATTACCATTATAGGCAAGTTTCATACGACTTTTTATGCTCGACCATATTTCTAACTTGAAATTATTCATAAGTATTCATATTATGGTTATCTCAAGTGAAGAGCGGAACTGACCTTCTAAATTGTGAGATGTGCGCAGACGCGAAAGTATTGATTTTTTCCGAGGAACGAATGTCATTGACCTTGATAAAATCTAGATAATAACATGAACATTAATATTGATATAACCTGGAAATTGATTTAGAATAAATGAAAAACGAGATGACAAATTGAATTTATTTGAATATTATTTACAATTAACGCTAATTATTATAGTAACAGAACATAATCTTCTGCGACAGTATTGGATTTCCAGCCTCCGTGACGTTTCGCTAATTGTCTTTCGATTGCATATCCGAGAACAATCGATACTTGCGGTTTTATAATGGTACAATGGTGATTTCTCATTGGCTGAACAACTGAACTATAATGAATAGGTGTACTTTAATGAGGTGCATTAAAGGGCTACTACCAGGTGTATAATTACTACATTTCGGCATGGTCGAGCATAAATATTTTTATAATTTACATGGCCAATAAGTAAGATATCGTTCTCAAGTAAAATATGAAGAAAAAAGTAATTAGATTCAACCTTTAAGCATTGTGAGATTTTATGATGAAGTATGGATAGAACAGAGAAAAATTTTCTCCGGCACCGGGACTCCAACCCGGATTTTCAGCTCTACGTGCTGACGCTTTATCCACTAAGCCACACCGGATTCCAGTTCCGATGGCGTATCGAATCTCCTCAGTTTAAGTTCTACAGGCAGTTTTCCCTTTGGTGGCCTACCCTCCTTACTGTGTCACAGAATATATGATAGTGGTACAATGTCCAACGCACTATGTACAGAGGTGCACTCATTACAAGTGACTAAATGCGTTGGACATTGTGCCACTGTCACATATTCTGTAACACAGTACAGGAGGGTAGGCCACCAAAGGGAAAACTGAGAGGTAGAATTTAAACTGAGGAGATTCGATCCGGCATCGGAGCTGGAATCCTGTGTGGCTTAGTGGATAAAGCGTCTCAGCACACAGAGCTGAAAACCCAGGTTCGAGTTCCAGTGTCGGAGAGAATTTTTCTCTGTTCTATCCATCCTTCATCATATGATAACGCAAAATTCATGCACGGAAATATCATATGTACTTAGGTACATCATAATAATATAAGAGAAAGACTAAGTGCCAATTTTTCGAACTTAATTTTATTCAATCTAAGAGAGGTGATGAAATATCAATATGAGCGTATCATACTAATTGGGATGTCTAGCAGTCCAACTGTGACTCATTCGTGCGCCGAAAGATGGTGTTGGAGGTACTACTTCAACATGCATTTAGCAGTGTTTTTTCATCAGTAGCTCAGAAAGTTGTTTTTGGCGCTTAGCGCCTTTGGAAAGATAGGTCTTCAATTACATCCATCCACAGCTTTAGAGTAATGGTTAGCATATCTGACCGAGGAACGAGCGGGCTCGGGTTGAAATCCTAGGTGGAGCAAGTTACCTGTTTTTTTTTTAAGAGGAAATACTACGTAAATTTCTGTGCTGGAGCCTGGACTCATTTTGCTGAAATGATCACCATTTTAATCAGACGCTAGATAACCATCGTAATTGATAAAATAAACCAATAAAAGAAAAGTTACATCCAAAATTACAGAAGGATTTATAATCTGTCCAAATGTATTATTCATCTATTTGAAATATAGGCCTATAAGTAAAGGAGATAATAAAAGTGAAACAAGAAAAGACGATCATTGATCATCAAAAACACCTAGAATAATAATCTGTATTGCTGAAAAGGGATAACAAATAAAGAATAGAAAATGATCTTTGACATGTAACCCACTAACATATAAGAAGAAAATTAGAAACGTGTTAATATCTTCAATTTGATTAAATAAATTTATAGCCTATGTGTATGAATTAACCTATATTATATTTGTATTCTAAAATTTTGAAATATATATTAGTCCTACTTTTCACGTGCGATATTACTCTTCTCTAGTGTTAATATTATATTAATATAATTCCATTGCCGCTGTAATTTAAAAATTTAAATTTTAGTTCCTATTTTATTTTACTTATTTATTTTTATTATTATTATTTTTCTATTTTCTATATTTCTCTTATATTAATATTGTATTATATAATTTCTGTAACTGTAATTTTAATTCTATTTCCTATTTTATTATATTTTATATTCTCTTATAGGCCTATTAATATTATATCTGAACTGCGACCGAACACGAGCGCTGCTCATTCGGTCTCAAACTTTGTTAATACTACTGTATCTCCTTTTTTATATTGTTTGTATTACTTTATTTCTATTTCTCTTGTTTGTTTGTAATTATATTCTTTTTTCTGTATATTTAAATTTAAATAAATTAGACAAAATACATGAAAACAAATTATTGGCTACTGGAGAGTAGCAAGAAAATCAAGAAGGGAAAAAATTATGTATCAAAGAATTAGAGAAATTATGCAGGTAGAGAAGAACCTTATTGAAGTAATTAAAGAAAGAAGATAAAATGATTTGAACATGCGAAGAGGATGAAAAAGGGAAGAATACCGACGATGATGTTGGAGTGGACTGCGGAGGGAAGGAGAAGAAGACAAGCAAGAGAACAATGAATGGATGGCGTCAGAAGGAGTATGACTAAAGGTGAGTGTGCACTACATCGTATCGCACTCCTCGTACGAATCGCACGCAACGGATATTTTAAGTGCAGTGCGTTCACTGTAACGGCTCCACCTCATTGGATTCCCTTATCAGCTGTTTAAAACATGACGTCGTGCGATATTGACATTGCTGAAAACAGAGGAGTTTGAGGTTAGGTCTATTAATTATGACTGTTAGCGAATAAGAATTTGTAATTGCTTCATGCGTCTTAATTAAAGAGGAAGAAACGAAAGAGATATTGGTTACATAATATATTATGTAAGAAACGACTTGATTATTGTAATGGGAATGCCTCAAATTATATAATGCTTCGCAATTTTCTACAAGCGAAATAAATTTTCCGTCTGCGATTTTGGCGCGACACTGAACATTGCACAACATAATAGTAACAGTTGACCAATTAAAATTGATTTATTAAAGAAAGCCATTATTGCACGCATCGGAAAAGTTGCCCATCCGAGAAACGTGGACGGATTTGACGAGAGGCGATGCGTGCGATACGATGTAGTGAATGCGGTTACATAACAATTACAGCAAAGATAGTTTTTTTCCGATCCGTGCGATTCGTCCGATGAGTGCGATACGATGTAGTGAACGCTTACCTTAAGAGAGATCTTACTGAAGATGATGCTGAGGATAGGGATTTGTGAAGGAGGAAAATGACTTTGAGTGAAGGGTAACTGCTGTATCGTAGAAAAATCTTAATAAGAGAGAGAGGAAATGACCATCAAAATTTTTGTTGCGCTTATGAGCTGCCACACATACTGAATCAACAATTTAGCAAAGGTTTGTGAGATGCAACTCAGAGTGGAACAATGCGGGACACACCGTATGCCTACAGGGACTGTACGTTAATATGTATTTGCATTTATTAATTATATATGCACAGGTAATTGCAGTTGATTGATCAACAGCGTGGTTTAGCATTGCGTGATCGGGATTATATTGGCTGATAAGCGAAGTGGATAAATTTGCGTGCGAGATGGGTCACAGCATTGTACCCGGCATGGGATGCAGATATAGGCCTAATATGGGGGCTCTCTTCAGCTTATGTAATTTCATGATAGCTTACATTCACAGCGAATACAATGCAGGGTACAGAACGAAGCAAAACTCTGCACATCAAATCTCTCCGCTTCTTAAGGGGCGAGGACAGTGAAGTTTAAAACATTTTTCCTTTTGAACAGAATTGTATTTCAGTAGCGACAAACTTGTTTAATTTACTTTAGTTACTCAAGTGTTCTAGACACGTCCATTTCGCTCCATGCCAAAGTGTAACTCAATGTATTTTTCGAATAATTTCAAGGGAAAAATTGTTCCGGAGCCGGGTATCGAACCCGGGACCTTTGGTTTAACGTACCAATGCTCTACCACTGAGCTACTCGGGAACTCTAACCGACACCGATCCAATTTTTCCCTCTATATCCACAGACCTCAAAGTGGGCTGACAACCGTCAAGCAACCAACTTCGAGTGCACACTAACTCCGTGTGACTTAAATTGTGGTTTTCTGTTAACGAACAGTGACGTGTATTATGCAAATCAAGATTTCAGGTATAACTCCCTGTGGATATAGAGGGAAAAATTGGATCGGTGTCGGTTAGAGTTCCCGAGTACCTCAGTGGTAGAGCATTGGTACGTTAAACCAAAGGTCCCCGGTTCGATACCCGGCTCCGGAACAATTTTTCCCTTGAAATTATTCAAATCAACTTTACAGGGAGTTATACCTGAAATCTTGATTTGCAATGTATTTTTCCTTCTTCGATTACTACATAATAAATTATTTCAAGTAAATTATGTATAGGTATAATATATGGGAATTTCCCTTGTGTGTAAGAATGGACTAGTTCTGATTTTCATTTGATCAAACATGTAGGGTAAAGGTGCCTAATTCCGTGATACCCCTAATCCCGTGATAAAATTTAAATTGACTGCCAAGAAGTTGTGAACAGATGCCAGGAGATATCTTCTTTTCAATTCTATTGACTACCCGCCTTTTGAATAGAAACAGTCGACTGTAGAAGCTTTTGTTCAGTGGAAGGTGGTTGACCAGTAAGTTTTTCTTTCTCTTGTGACGGCTCCTGAAGAAACATTTTATATTTGAGATAAGAATTAATATATCATTATAAAAATAATGTAAATTTATTTAACTCACAACAATGAAATTTTATTCTTCCAACAATAATTCCTTTCTACAATTCACCTTAAACGCTCTCGTCAACAATTGGATTTTCACTCAACACATTATTCGTTATAAAACTCCACCGACGACAATGACAATTTACTTGGACTAGTACGAACAACAATGAACTGTTAATCTTAACTAATATTTACAAAGCACTATTTACAAATCAGAACTATCAGTTCTCAGTTCACAGTTCTTCTGTCTCAGTCACTCGAGTTCACAGTATCTCGAACCACAGACGTTCAGAGACAGTTCACTGTACTCGAACTCGGGTCCCTCCAACTGCGGTCCACTGCACTCGAACTCAGGTCCCTCCAACTGCGGTCCACTGCACTCGAACTCAGGCCTTCGGATGCTGACGCAGATGCGGACGCACACTCGAGTCGAACTCCGGTTTGCTTGACTGGCTTGCTTGCTCTGGCTTACTCACTGACTGAATGACTGAATAACTGAAAAACTGCTCGAGTTCGCTGGCGCTTCTTCTTTTATAGCAAAATCATAGTTGCGAGAAATTTCTACAGGTGTGTAGAGAATTATCTGGATATCTCCACTTCGACGGACTTCTCGAAGAGTCGGGAAGGTCCGTTCCCCATTCACTGCGTACGCAGCAGTTGCGCGCGCACTCTCGCTCCACTCTCTCGCCGCGTTGGCCCTTTCCCCTCTCCGCCGCGCGCCATTCCTCCGTGTTCCGCGCGATCTGCTTTCTTGCGGGACGCTGGTCGTGAGTTCGAATCTCACGTCGCTGTCACAATAATATATTACTGTAGATTATAGACAGCTGAATCAATGTGTGTGATTATTTAAACATTGTGAGACAATAACAATGCTACAGGAGCTTTCCCATTTTTTGATTTATTTTCATATTTCTCCTTCCTCATTCACTCGACCAGTGATGTCAACGCTAAATTGTGAAAATTAATGCCTATGAAAGAAAATAGTTCATGGAAATAATTACAGAAATAAGTTATAGAAAACATCAATTATAATTATAATAAAATAATAGGGCATATATTTAACTGCTGTTGTTAGGAATATAAATAATGAGAAATAATTGTGTTATAATTCAATTTATTCAAATTTAATTTTGTATTGAATTTAACTTTCAGTTTATTTTGTTTATAATATATTAATATATAAAATGTATTCCTTTAGTTACACAAGTATTTTCTATGAAATTTGCCACCTTTTTCTATGTTGTAATTTCTTGCTTAATCCACATTAAAACAAAATACAATGACTTTAAAGTGTTTTTCCAAATACACTTTGTTTTCTGAGCAGTTAATGAGGATTATTTTAGTATCACGGAATTAGGAGATCACTCACGGAATTAGAAAACCACTATCACGGAATTTGGATCCCTGTCACGGATTTAGGAGCCACTGTATAACAATAAAGAATCATATATTATATATTAAACTTGTGAAACTGTTGAAACTGAATGTTGTAAAAAGTGTAGCTAAAAGTCAAAATAACGTCATTTAGGTGTTATTTGAAAAATGTTAGTAAAATTTTGGCATAAATATAGACTTTATTAAATATGTCACGGAATTAGGCAACCTTACCCTATAGCGGACTGTGTTTTATCGGATATGACGTAAAAACTGTAGCTAAAGGTCCAAATAACGTCATTTAGGTGTTATTTGAAAAATGTTAGTACAATTTTGGCATAAATATAGACTTTATTAAATATGTCACGGAATTAGGCAACCTTACCCTGTAGCGGACTGTGTTTTTATCGGATATGACGTAGACATTTCCATGATAACCGAAGACGAACTTGCGTCACATAAAATCTTACATTTTTTCTATTATTGCAGGTGGAATATAAACATTACACGTCAAAAAACTAACAGAAACCTTGAAATACTTTCAAAATTGCCAGATAGAGTACAGAGATATGTTTGTTTTCATTCACACAAACCAACCAGACGCCTGAACTTCGGAGCCCTCTAGAATACTGTACGTATATATAGAAAGCACAGTAGGTAGATGGTAATTCCCAGCTGTTGTTGGTCGAGCATAAAATCATAATTGCCCTTTGCTACCTAAGGAGTAGAGATTGCATAGCAAATTAGCAAGCAAGTCCATCAATAATATATGCTGACAAGAACGTGTGCGATCTTAACTTCTCCAACATTTAATTGAGAGAGGATGAAAGGGAGGATTCCGTAGGTAACAAGAATCAACTAACTTTGTGTCGACTTAGTCACGTACCTGCAACGCATTATGAACAGCGAGAGCCAGAGCTCTTCTGCTGCCTAGTCAAGGCCCAGATGAACTCAGTCTTTTCGACTGCTTCTCTGCAAATTTCGGAAGCTCGATTCCAGGTGGACATTCTTGTGATTTGTGGCGGTCAAAGCGATCGTGGAAGAGATATGAGGAGCACAGTATAGTTAGACAACTCCATTTTTTGCGATTTCGAGATATCGATTGTTTCTCGCAGAATTTTGGTTGATCAATGCGATTCTGGAACTGTTTAGGTTCAAAAATGAAGAGAACAGAGCGAAAATAGCACCTAATTGTGCTCCTTAGAATCAAAATGTAGACATCTCCACTGAGGCTTGGTTTCAAATTAGGACAATTCCTTCAGTAGCCAATGAGAAGTCCACATTCGTACCACCTTTTCCCATCACGCATCGCGAATCCAGCATGGCTGATTGTTCATACGAGTATAATCGGTTTGTGGATGAATGAGTACAGTTTTACGTTAATTTGTTTTAAAACTGACAAGGAGAGAACACGCTCTGTATATCACCGAATGGAATAAGATTTTGTGAGATGAAACTACAAGATGTACTGTTTAAAGTCATACCTGATATGGGTGGCCATTGACCCCTCGTTTTGAAAATATTGGCTATTGTTTGTGACATACTTCCGTTAGTTACTCAATAGGGAAGCATTAGACTGTGTAGCAGGGTAGCCCATATGGTTGAATGCTGAGTTGTTATCCAGGCAACCTCAGTTCGAATCTTAACTGGTCATATATATTTTTTTCTTTTAATAATGATTAATATTGTGATCACAGTTATCTATTTACATACCTATATCATATTTCTCAATGTATTGAATGCTTCATCAGATTTTAAACAAATTACTAATTAACTAACATTGCATTGTAAAGGATAAACATTGAAATACTGCTCACATAGGAAGGTAAGATGTGTCACTGGTATCTGTTCTATTTCTGTAGCAGATATTCCAGCTATTCCATGGATATTCAATTTCATTTTGTACCCGATTCATTATGATGTCATAAAAACACACAAAACATACATATTTCCTGCACCATGCACAGCAAATGAAAGAAGGTTGTCCACAGTCACACACATTTTTCCGCACTTCTACTGCGAAACAGATATCATTCACATTCACAAACACTTCTCATTCGTTTATTAATTTTGATGCATACCACGCATATTTCAACATGGCTTTGAATATAGGAGCTGACAACTGAAAGTGAATAAAAAAATATAAAAAATTAATAATAATAATAATAATAATAATAATAATAATAATAATAATAATAATATCAAGCTTTAAAAAATGAGAAGACATTAGGATTCGAACTCAAGTTGCCTGGATGACAACTCAGCATCCAACCATATGAGCTACGCCGTTACACAGTCTAATGTTTTCCTATTAGACACCTAACGGAAGTATGTCACAAGCAATAGCCAATGTTTTCAAAACGAGGGGTCATCGGCCACCCATACCAGGTATGACTTTAAACAGTACGTCTTATACTTTCATGTTACAAAATCGTATTTAATTCTGTGATGTACAGAGCGTGTCCTCTCCTTGTGAGTTAGAAGAGACTTAGATTCAAAAGTACGCAATTTCGCATTAAATATGGGTTCATTTGGTTTCAAAAACAGATAACTCCATAACTTAGTTTCAGAGATGGACAACTCCACTTTTTAAACTTAAATTGCGACCTGAATATTAATTTTAATCACATTTTGAGACTGAAAAAATGTTTCTATGACCCATGAGAATGTTTAAAAAAATGTACGTATAATGGTGACATTGGTTTCCAAGGATATAATTTTTCTCCTCTCCTGTAAAGAAAGCAAAAGTGGAGTTGTCCAACTTTGATACCAAGCTCCTCATATTTCTGTATTGTGGTTTTTAATACTCGAATGGTTACCACAGTTTGTCATAAAATCAAAGCTTCAAAGGTTCATCACCAGACGACGGTAATGCCTATAATAGCACGGCATGTCCACCTCTAGAGTATGACATAGAGAAACTCGAAGCATGAAAAGAATACTAGACAAAGTTTTGTACGACAAAAGGATGACAACAATGATACTACCATGGAACAATCTTATTTTGGGGTTTCGTAACAAGCTGTTTTTTTACGGTGATGGGTTGTTAGCCCTTCGCCCAATCCCCTAGCTGGAGGACCACCCCTTATCATCTGTCCGCAACTGCTTATTGAATATATTCCCAGCTACCCTCCATATTTGCAGGCCGTCTCCTTTTTTTTTCTCCATGCCGTGGTGATTGGGATCCACAATACATGGATCAAGAAACACGTTACTACAAAAACTTTCCAAGATCATATTCCATTTGGATTCACTGTCACGGTTAGCTACTTAAACGCTCGCACTCGACCAGTTTAGTAAAATCTCATGGTTAGCGTGGTTTAACTCGTAACCGACATTGATGCCATGGAAAAACAACATAACGCGTGGTTAACTAATATCTATTACTTAAACGTTCTTAACCGAGATTGCTGCACTCAGCCACAGGTAGATTTTGGAACCGCCACACTAACAGATTAGAAATCTTCTGCAACAGTAATAGATTTTTAACGGTTAAAATATCCTGTGTCAATAGAATATAGAGAAAAGAGAGTACATTGAGAAACTACTGCTAACACAATTTCCTCCAAAAGTGGATAAGACAGATTTTGAAATCTGGTGCCTATTTCTATTGCTTATTTATCTGCGTACCTCTTCATTTTTATGTACTGCTGTCACTATTAGAGGAAAAATATGAAATAGAGGTACAAATATGAGATAGTGTGATATACGACCTGAGACGTGATGTATTCTAGCGGAAGCATTGATGCACTCTTTCACGGGAATGTGTTAGTTTGCAGTTAGAAGCTGAACTGTTGAAACGTTTATCATTATTTCGTTTTCGAGGAAAGTAAAAATTTTGGCTGTAAGTTCTTTCCTTGAATATACACTGTTATTCCTAAATGTTAGAAATATTAATGATATAATTATATTCTTAAAGAGAAATAATCTACGTTTATAGAAATGTGTGTTTAATTGATTTCGTTTTTAAATTGTGATCTGTTTTGGGGTTATGACTTGCAACATAAGTGTTGTCACAAACATGAAATACTAGTAATATTAGTATTCTATCTTTATACTGTGGTTTTCTGTTTCGTTACTAGTGCTGACCCTATAGGAGGAGGGAAACATCACCTTCCAACAAACTTAGAAAACAGTGGAATGAAAAGGCAATGCAAGAAGCCATAAAACAAGTTCGAGAAACGACGAGAGAGACGATTCATCTGGATTCAGTATTACGGCACAGTCTAGTATATACAGTCACGAAGCTTGAGTTGTGAGGGTGCTAGGAACAATAGACTGTGCCGGTACAATTTTGCATTGTCTGTAATGAGGCGATAGTAGCGATCCTAGTGGTTAGCAACTATCTATGGATGCATATTTACTACGTATTGAACTTCGTGACTGTATATACTAGACTGTGATTACGGTTGGAAAAACACCTTCTAATGAAGATGCTAAAAGTTTGTTCCGTGCTTTTCTTAGTAGAGGCCATTTTTACTTTCCAGTTTTGTTAATCTTGTAACTTGTTAATAGTATTCCATATTTGTAGGCCTAACTCCATTTTTATGAAGGAAATATATTATATTTTGAGGAAATTACTATTGTTTTTCAAACACTTTTTAACATCTTATGAACTTCTAAGTTATGTGTACAATTCACAGGGACATTGAGCAATCAACATGACGATACTTTACGTTCAGTATTCAAAACATGTTAGTTCCAAAACTAAAAAACAAAATGGTATTCCATATATGTAACACTTCCTCCGGGGCTTCCTGTTACATTATATTTGAATACCTTGAACAACATTCTATATTCACAAATATTCGAAGTTCTTAGGCATATGCATCGCTTGAGAAAATACAGAACTAGTACAACACAAAAATCATACTAAATAATAGAATATGCGTCTTTAATCCCCCGTTTGGTAGCAAACCCGTCTCCAGTGCGTCTGTATTCAGAAGTTATACCATTTGTAACTGCCCCCATCTGCATGGAGGGTTACTCTTTTATTTCAAGAGGGTAATTTGTCAGTTTGTGGTAATTACACTTAGTCTGAATTCAAATGGACCAACACATCTACAAACATGAATGTCAAATTGCTGTATTTTATATGATGAATGCACAGAGAGTGCTCAGTGGAGCATGTACATAAGCACATTGTTTCCTCAAAGTTGTGAATCTTCCTAGCCAAAGTTACTAGGAACTTGGGAAGAAAACTAAACGAATAAAGAAGGAGAAAACTTGTTGATACAGTCCGAACTTCAATGCATAACTTTCCCACCAGCTCGCTGGAAGGGGAAGCCATTATTCTATAGCTGTAAAATTTATCACTTGTGAAAACTTGTAGTGTTGCTCACACATAGGATTATTTCTCTGTAACGTTGCTTTTAGTCAGGGAAGAAGAGTTATATCGTCATTTTTATATTTTTTGGATATGTTTTTCTTTTCTTGCATCTTTCAATATACAAATATGAGACGTGAACAAATGTAATCCATCTTTTCATTTCGTGTTTCAACAAGCACTACCGCGTTCCGAATGACATATTACTTAAACATTCCAGTTACTAAGAAAACATAACCAAACAGCCCTTGTAGAACATTGTTTGTGAAAAAGTTTATTTATGTTACATGTAGTTTAACGTAAAAATATGTAAAATAAATTTTGGACCAAATTCTTGCAGACAATTTTAAAGAATGCATTAATATTCATAGCGAGACAGGAAATAACTGAAATCTCAATCAGGACTGTTAGCTTCGAGAATGTAAGTTAAACAAATCAATTCTTTAGTGTTATAGGCTGTTTACGCTTAGAGTGAAAGATTTCATACATCTTGATTACACAACTTTTAACACTATATCACTTCGGAAAACGTATTTGTCTTTCTTGTGTTAAATTTTATATTATCTTGTTAACATGTTTCAGCCTGCTATTGGCCATCTTCAGAACTGGTTGTTGCTGGTCTTGGCCCACTTTGTTTTGTTTCCTGTGGGTGTGTTTGTATAGTGTAATGTGGAGTCAAAGAGTGTGTGTGTTCTAAAATTGAGTTGTGTGTTAAGAATTTCATTTGGATGCGTTTTTGTGTATCTGTATATTTCGTATTGTTCTAGTGTGTTTAGTTTCTGGCTATTTGGTTGGCTGTGTAGAATTTCCATGTCTATGTTGATGTCTCTGTAGGTGTGGTTAGCATTTGTGATGTGTTCTGGATATGTGGAACTGTTTTGTGATTTTGTTATGGGTGTGATGTCTTATTTGTAACGTGTTTGAAATGATCTGCCTGTCTGTCCTATGTAGAAGTTATTGCAGGTGTTGCATTTGTGTTTGTATACGTATGTATGGTTGTATTTGTTTTTTGTGTATTCAGATGTTTTGTAGAGTATTATTTGTTCTGTATGCGGTGTTATAAATTAATTTATTGAATGAGGTTGCAATCTTGTGTGTGTTTTTGTTTTCGTATGTTAGTGTGATGTATTTTTTGTGTTCTTGTGTTTGTCTTGTATTCTTATGTTTTCTTATGTTGTATTCTCAACACACAACTCAATTTCAGAACACACACTCTTTGACTCCACATTACATTACACAAACACACTCCACAGGAAACAAAACAAAAGGTGCCGAGACCAGCAACAACCAGTTGCTAGTGATGACTGTAACCGTTACAAGTTTATGATAATGGTGATTCTCACGATGAGTGTCACGATGATAATGGCTGTCACTATGATAATGATTGTGATCACTAAACTCATTGTTATAACTGAATTTATCACGATTATAACGTTTGCCACATTAAATATGTTTCTCGTCATAGCAATAAATTATTCTTATGATATAAATGGCACGATGATAATTATTATTGTCACGATGATAGAAGGTAAGGCTTTAGTTGTTGTGATGATTATGCTGGTGTTGGCGATGGTTATTAAGGAGATAGCGAAGATAGCTTGAGGATAAAAATATATTTAGTCAGAAAACGACGTTTTCTTCTGAGGAATTCTACATCATGTTTCTAGAAGAACATCGAAAACTTTTAAGATGCCGAAGTTCCGGCATCAATTCCCGGAAAAAAATAAATTCAAAGCCAGCCTGATACCGCAGATGTTTTCGTCACGAGCTATTTATCTAATTCTTAGAAAAGAAACATCATACAGGCGGCTTTCAGGATTTCTGTTAGCTAGAACGTCTTTTTTTGAGTTGTACTTTCGAGAAAAACTCAATCTGGAGATCATTCAATTCGAAGAAATAATCGTTTAAGGAATTCGCTTTCCTAAAAGGTAAAATCCGAGAGTTGTGACACTCAGGAGCTTTCCAAGTTGTGCAGTGACGCAACTCCAAGAAGCCGAAGAGGATTACTTCCTGGAGACTCCAGTTACCGCAAAAACGAGACGCTAACGTGCCAATGTGCCTTCCGCTCGTCGGACACAACTTCTCCACTTCATAAAAAGTGTAATAGTCTGCCGAGAAGCCAGTTAACCAGCAAATAAACTTGCACATCCTAAACATGGTCTAACACTGTAACAAGCAGGAAGGAGATACCACGAGCAACATAAATTTAACACTAGACTGGATTAGCCCTCTACGTCCATATTGGCCTGGTTTCCTTCATACCAAGTCCCAAGTCTCTACACTCTTAGCAATCTTAATTCTTAGATGTTTTCCTTCTTAAACTCATTTCTGCAAAATTACTATTGTTTAAATTGCATATACTTACTTACTTACAAATGGTTTTTAAGCAATCCGGGGGTTCATTGCCTTCTATCGATCCCTATCCTGCGCAAGATTAATCCGGTCTCTACCATCATATCCAAACTCCCTCAAATCCATTTTATATTATCCTTCCATCTACATCTCGTCCTCCCCAAAGGTCTTTTTCACTCCGGCCTACCAAATTCTTAAATTAGTTGAACCTAAATGTTTCATATCTGCTGCTTTACTACACAGTACAAATCAAATTATGGTCCACGTCTATATAATTCGATAATAAAATTTCATCCAGAATTGACTACTTTAAGCAATGAAATTTTCAGATCCAGAATTAAAAAATTTATATGACAGAGTTCCCTGTATTTATATTATGTACCATGTATTGTAAAACAAGTTTATTTCTATCCTAAGTGTATTTTTCTATTTTATCTTGGTTACTATATCAACATGATCTGCACTAACTATACTACTAATAATAATTTAATATTAATCCATCAATCTCAACATCGTCTCTTTTTTCACTCAGTTATTACTAGTATTATTATTTACTAATTTTATTATCAACTTCATGTGAGCTTTTTTCTTATGTATTTTGTGTACAAAGTATGTGTATCTATGTAACGGAACTGTCCCCGAACACGAGCTTTGCTCTTTCGGGGTATTTTAATGTAACGTTTTTATGTATATGTTATTATTAAATAAATAAATATAAATATAAAAATATATAAACTAATATTCCATATACATTTTTGGATTTCCCCATACGTGCTACATGTCCTTCCCACCTTACACGTCTGCATTTAATATTCCTAATTATGTCAGGTGAAGTATACAATGCGTGCAGTTCTACGTTATGTAACTTTCTCCATTCTCCTGTAACTTCATCCCCCTTAGTCCTAAATATTTTCCTAAGCACCTTATTCTCGAACACCCTTAACTTCTGTTCCTCTCTCAAGGTGAGAGTCCAAGTTTAACAACCACGCAGAACAACCGGTAATATAAGTGTCTTATAAATTCTAAATTCCAGTTTTTTTGAGAGCAGACTAGATGGCAAGGTTCTCAGCCGAATAATAACAGGCATTTCCCATATTTATTCTGTGTTTAATTTTCTCTCAAATGTCATTTATATTTGTTACTGTTGCTTTAAGATATTTGAACTTTTCCACCTTTTCAAAGGATAAATTTCTAGTTTTTATATTTTTATTTCGTATCATATTCTGGTCACGAGACATAGTCATATAATTTGTTTTTCGTTGTTTATTTCCAAACTTGCTTCAAGTAAAATTTCCGAATTTTCCCCAAGAGTTTGTGTATTTTCTCCTAACATATTCACATCATCCGCATAGACAAGCAGCTGATGTAACCCGTTCAATTCCAAACCCTCTCCGACTATTGTTTAAATTTCATATTCGAACGTAAAATATGCATGTGGTCTACATCACCTTCGGCTAATTCTTATTCCCTGTAATATCATCATCAACATATTTCAAGAATTAAGCTATCAAGGCTTGTTCCAGTCTCATGAATTAAGATCAAAATTATTGTTTTCTCTATCGCTATCTTGGTCTCCAGATATTTCTTTCACTTTTCGGTTCGTAATATATTAATGATATACGGTTTTCGGAATTTAGTAAACATGTTCCTCCCATCCATTCCCATTTGCTGTATTGTATCACTTAGCCCTTTCTGATATGAATTTATGAGTACACAAAGTCGTAGAGACATCATGGAGAAACAACGAAACAAAACAATCCTCTTCCTAATAAATACTGGCCAAGGAACTGGCGGGTGCTGCACTCTATCGGTAGAGAACGAAACTACTATTGAGGATACCAAATGGAATCATGAAGTAAATTATATGAGTCAGAGATTACAGAAATGTCAGTGATTCCAAATGGACTCGTTCGAGCGGAAAGGATTAAGTTTATAGTATAAGTTATTGTGATACAAGTGTGGTAAATGCATTATAACAGAATTGAAAAAAAAAAAACAGTTTGAAAAATCGAGGCGAAGCAGTTAACGCATGTGTATTGCACACTATTTTTCGACGATCGTCATTTAAATAAATTTAATTTTAATTTTTAATATTGCATACATTTTTTTGATAAGAAAAATTTCTCCTAAGAAAGTCTGAACGTCGTTGCCAAGGCAGTATGTTGGTTATATTTAAGTGCAAACAGTCATTGTTTCTGGTAATGAAATTTATATTAATCTGATCAATATAGAGTAATATGATTTTAGTTAGAAGTTTTGTTATCATTTAATGATTATGGCACAAGAACTCGTTGAGGATTTAGTGGCTGAAGAGATTGAAGAAGCACAGAGGAGCAGTTGCCCAAAGTTAACACCGGAAAAGTCTAAAAGAAGATTTGAAAATGTGTAGTTTTCTAAATAAAGGCTCCATTTGTTTCTAGTGAGGTAAGTAGTTATAACACCACCACAGTCTAGTATATGCAGTCGCGAAGCTGAATACGTAGTAAATATGCAAACATTAGATAGTTGCTCACCATTAGGATCGCTAATATCGCCTCATTACAGGCAATGCAAAATAATACCGTCACAGTCTATTGTTTCTAGCACCCTCAAAACTCAAGCTTCGGGACTGTATATAGTAGACTGTGACAGCACTATGGTTTCTTTTGTTGCATAGCAACCAGTGAACGTGCGGTATTGTCAACTTACGAAGCATGTAAACAAGAATGGTAAATAGGGAAAAAAATGCATGATCGTCCAAAAAGTACTGTATTTAATTATTTCTGATAGCTTCACTTTTCTTTTTATCCAAGTAAACATATCCGGAAATAATATGGTACAAAATTGCATAACAAACAGAGTGAATTACTACGCTGTTCTAAAAGTTGTGACAAGATTAAAAATCTCACCCTCAATTCATAGAAAATTGCTCCATTGACCTATGTTCAGTAGGAATGTTTGTCTTGTTTTATTGTCCTCTACGCATTCCTGCAGTTTTTTAAGTAATTGTGAAACACCCTGTATAATTATATAATGCATACTTTTGTATGTCAGCTCTTCACGTATTTATTTCGTGTTTAGTACTCATAAAATAAATACAAATTTCTCTTTCTATTCTATGAAATTCCTTGAAATTATGAACGAGTAAAATATGCATATAGAATATTTAAATTATTTTTGTTTCTAATTACTAGACTTCGTGGAATTGCCACGAGAATCGCAAGGTTTACTGCGCACGCGGTATAGACTATATGAGAAGGGATGAAATATGCATCTGATGTAAACACTGAGCAGTATACTGCGGTTACAATAAAACCTGTATCCTGCATTCAAGAAATATAATGAATGATCATTGAAGTAGGAAATGTCTAAACATGTAAATACACAATTATTTTATAGTGAGATATATTAACTCTTAAAATTTAATGTAAGATACTCACATCATCCTTGAATATGTGCATTGCAGTGAAGAGTTACGTGCATTTTGAGCGACTGCAAAGTAACCTCCTCCGATGCTCACTTAAGCAGTTTTTATTTTGGGAAAATGTACGTTCAACATCACACAATGCAATACGTACATATTTGAAGAACGGAAAGTCACTACTTTTTAGTACACCAACTTCAGACGTCTTGTCGTGACCTGATGGTACATCATTTATAATACGAAGTTGTGAATAGGCAGAATTTTTAGCAATAATGTTTCTCAACTTACATTTCACTTTTTCTGAAATTAATGAATTGCTATTTTGGATAACGGTTTGTGATACGTTATCCACTATATTAAGGGCTTCTGAGAGTTGTAGTTTAGACGATTCTAAAAGGATGATGCTTTTGGACACGATTTAAAAATTAGAATCAATGAACAGAATATCTTCCAATAGCTGTTCAGAAGGCAATGATTTTACAGCTGCAACAGCGGAACTGGCTGTGCTATCCAATGCATCAATTACCTCCATTATTTTGCCGTAATGTTCTGTATAATAATTAACAGCATCCAACCACGTTCCCCAACGGGTCAAGACTGGCTGCGGGGGTAAGGGTATTCCAGGGGCAATTATTTGGAACAGCAACGCTCTCATTGTAGTATGTTTGATTGAATTCTTGTCTGCACTGAACAAATGTTAAACTTTGACTATTCCAACCACAGTAATGCAAAAACAAGTGCTTACATAGGTATACATTAGCTGCAGCTGCTCTATCTGTTTGGACCGGTCACATCTCTTAACATGAACTGCTTATACTACGAGACCGGGCGGTCGCCCACCTCCTCTATACTACCGTACATCGGCAACCTGAGTGCATGCTGCGTGTGGCAATTCAACGAAGTCTACTAATTACTAATGTCATGAGCATAAATAAAACTCTTAAAATTTAAGTTTAAATACTCTAGTACATCGTTTTTATTTTGAAATATTCCTATACAGATTGAACAGTAAGTAATGTCATTATTTTCAGGGTATTACTATTTGGGATATTTCAAACAAAGTTTCATACAATTTTGCTCGTTTTTGCTTTCTTTTCTAGATAAAAATTATTTTTTATAAAACATTTCATTGCGTGTTTTAGGAAAGCCATTGATTTAATTCCCAATATGCTCAGTCAATTTAAAATAGCAATGTATTGTGATAATAAATTATTGAAAGAATTTTAGTTTTAGCCTTTGTGCAGAAATTTGATCCGAGTAAATGTAACTTTTCGTTCTGAAAAGGAATTTAAAATTTTATATTTGCTAAGATCAAAATTTTGCATATTTAAAGGACAAACTAAGATTCTTTCAATCATTTATTAGCATAATACACTGTTCTCTTAATTTGACTGAGCATATTTGGAATTAAATCAATGACTTTTCTAAAACATGCTATGAAATGATTCATATCAAACAATTTTTATCTCGGAATGGAAGCAAAAACAAGCAAAATTGTATTAAAATTTTTTGTTTGAAATATCTCAAAGAATAACCCCCTGAAATTAATAACATTATTTACGGTTCGCTCTCTCTAGTATTATTCATAACTTCACTTTTTCTCGATCAAAGGCTTTTCTCAAGTCGATTTTTTTTCTTATCATTTGCTTTATCTTCATAGCAGCTGCTATGAAGAACGCAAAAACAACGTCGATTCCTCAAATTTGAGCCACCACATGAAACCTCACTGTCTATTTGACGGTGCGTGGGGCTAACCATTTGATATTCGACAATAATCAACTGTTAATTATTGTGGCATAATAATATCTGCGCAGTGTTGCAAGCCGCGCGTCAATGATCGAAATTCCCTGTTAGTCACGCATTATCATACCAGTATGGTTAGTCTAATGTTGACAGATGGGTGGAGTATGACGTCATGCCCATGCATTGTGTAAGTACTGTGTATGCTCATATTGTCCTACAGCCATTACGGGGTTCCGTGAATGATCTCATGTCTAGTTGAGTGACTGGGGGTTACAAACTCAGAGGGGGTTGAATGCCTTCCTATTTGGGATCAATAACAACGTACTGCAATCGTGACGTTTACAAAAGAAATCCGCCATCAAGGGATACTTACATGTGGGCTGAAGCGTAGGTTGGAGACAATAAACCAGAAGGAGGAAAACATTTCTCATTCATTCATTATTATTGTCTTCGTTGTTGTTGTTGTTATTATTATTATTGTCTTCGTTATTATTATTATTATTATCATTATTATTATTATTATTATTATTATTATTATTATTATTATTATTATTATTTAGTCAATGGTTAGGATTTTTTTTATTTTAGCAGGTTATTTTACGACGCTTTATCAACATCTTAGGTTATTTAGCGTCTGAGTGATATGAAGGTGATCATGCCGGTGAAATGAGTCCGGGGTCCAACACCGTAAGTTACCCAGCATTTGCTCGTATTGCGTTGAGGGAAAACCCCGGAAAAAACCTCAACCAGGTAACTTGTCCCAACCGGGAATGGAACCCGGGCCACCTGGTTTCGCGGCTAGACGTGCTAACCGTCACTCCACAGGCGTGGACAATAGTTAGGATTTTAGGGACAATTTTCATACGGAAGAAGGAGAAAAGGTGCTAAAATGAAATAAAAAGGGAGACGAAAGTGTGCTGTTTCAATTATGTCGGCAAATCACCTTTCTCTTATTTAATTTAGTTGAATTAATCTCATTCGAAACTACGGTACATCTACATTAGAGATGAACCGTGGTTCCCACCACGAGATGAACAACGATCGAGAAAGCAAGACTAACAGCGCCTGCAAAGTCGAAAACCCGCACGACAATGTTCTATACGTCGCGTCGTTGACGTAAAGACTGCTTGTGAGTATTTCGAGACGCCGAGATTGATCACTCCCGAAGTCCCGAACGTCAAGCAGCATTGAATCGTCACAGTTGTTTTTACCTGACTGAATTTTTATCTACTTTGGCAACTATTATATATGTATAAACAACAAGTAGCCTATTTGAAACGTGATTTCTACCTTTCAGTGTATAATAATCCGTTCCCCAATCTTTATTTAACCCTTTGCAGCATAGTGGTTGTTCAGAAGAACCTCCGTTTTCTTTCTTTCTCTTCAATTATAGCACAGATGTTCCAACGTGCAACCATTGCTTTAGGGTACATAGAAGTGTCATCTGTGTTCAGTGTGCAGAGTTAAATTTTTGAAAAAAATTATCGAAGCTTTCTCATGATCAATAATATGAAAAACATAAAAATAACATTTGTGCCTCAAAGAGTTAATTACTAGATCCTTATTAAAAGTATAGGAATTTTATTTTCATATGTTTAAAATCAAGTGTGCAATCTCAAGTAAAAAGATATTAACATTATGTTTTATGTTTCTTAGAAATGCAAATTTATTTGAGAATTGTTTTTTTTTCTATTTATATAACCATAGGTAATATCATACAATAGAACCAGAACATTTTGATAGCTAAGATACTGTTCTGTTTTGTCTTTTTGTCTCATTTAAATATTTATAATATTATTTATTTCAATGATGTATGTTATTCAAAGTTACAAAATCTTTCCACGCCGACAAAATGCTATTTCAAGAATAATGAGTGAGACTCGAAGCGCACGAGAATGACGAGACGAGACTCGAAAAACAAATGCAACGAACACGGCGAGCGAGAGCGGCAGTTAGTTTTGTTCATCTCTAATCTACATATTACAGACAATATTCAATACGTTACACACAAGTATCTTTCACTTGAGGAAACAGTGCTATAACACTATCAATCAGTTTCGGTGAAATCGTGCATGAATTTCTGAACCAGGCTGAAAAACCGAGATTTGGACACCTTCGACATGACGAAATCTTACATTAAACTTGTTAAGCAACATATAACTCTCCACAGATAAACATGATGCACAGCGTAACCCGTCAAAGTGGTGTATAACTTGAAAATGGGTCACAGTCCTGCCATCCGTCCGCAATATATGAAATCCGAATCACGTAAGTGAAGTAGGTTGGCATCGGATACACACATACACACACACTCACAAATTTAAGCTATATACTGATTCCAGTGAAATTAAAAAGAGAATTCGTTATAAATACATTGTTGCTTCACAGATTAGGGTTGCCATTCGTCCCGAGATTTCGAGGATTGGAAAAAGTGTCTCTTCCTTCGTAAAAAATCTCGGATTTATAGAATATATACATTTTACGATAATATTATGTCATTTCCACTATGAAATGTATTTGAAATTTCCGCCTCGGCCGCCATATTAAAATTCGATTGTTATTAATCGATTGGACACTTGACTACAATCGTTTTGGTTTAAATTTATCGATTAGTGTTGGCAAGCTTCGTTATATAAAATAGTTTGGCTAAACGTTCAGCAGGTTGCAGGTAGCAGAAAGGAAAAGTAAGAATCTCATTGCTTTGCTGCTTTAACAGTGGCCCTTGTCACACATTATTATTATCTAATACTGTGACCATGCCACCAAGACGTTGAATTATATTTAAAGACGAGTATTCAGTAGAATTCCCTGCAATGAAGAGATTTCAAGTTCCCAATTATGTCAGGTGAAGAATACAATGCGTGCAGTTCTGCGTTGTGTAATTTTCTCCATTCTCCTATAACTTCATCTCTCTTAGCCTCAAATATTTTCCTAAGCACCTTATTTTCGAATACCCTTAACCTCTGTTCCTCTTTCAGAGTGAGACTCCAAGTTCCACAACTATAAAGAACAACAGGTGGGCCTAATATAACTGTTTTATAAATTCTAACTTTCAGATTTTTTGAGAGCAGACTGGATGATAGAAGCTTCTCAACCGAATAATAACAGGCATTTTCCATATTTATTCTGCGTTTAATTTCCTTTCGAGTGTCATTTATATTTGTTACTGTTGCTGTAATGTACTTGAATTTTTGCACCTTTTCAAAGGATAAATTTCCAATTTTTATATTTTAATTTTGTAAAACTAAATAAATAAATAAATAAATAAATAAATAAATAAGTAAATAAATGAATAAATAAATAAATAAATAAATAAATAAATAAATAAATAAATAAGTAATTTAAATTATGTGTGAAACGTATATTATTTTGTCCAATTTTGTGAATTTTAGTCATATTATTGTGTGTATAATTTGCTACTCTCACTTTGAGAGAGGAACATAGGTTAAGGGTTTTTGAGAATAAGGTCCTTAGGAAAATAATTGGGGCTAAGAGGGATGAAGTTACAGGAGAATGGAGAAAGTTACACAACACAGAATTGCACGCATTGTACTCTTCACCTAACATAATTAGGAACATTAAATCTAGATGTTTGAGATGGGCAGGGCATGTAGCACGTATGGGCGAATCCAGAAATGCATATAGAGTGTTAGTTGGGAGGCCGGACGGAAAAAGACCTTTGGGGAGGCCGAGACGTAGATGGGAAGATAATATTAAAATGGATTTGAGGGATGTGGGATATGATGATAGAGACTGGATTAATCTTGCTCAGGATAGGGACCAATGGCGGGCTTATGTGAGGGCGGCAATGAACCTCCGGGTTCCTTAAAAGCCAGTAAGTAAGTATAATTTGCTAATTTCAATGTGAATTAGTTTGTCAAATAAATAATAATAATAATAATAATAATAATAATAATAATAATAATAATAATAATAATAATAATAATAATACTTATGGCTTTTAGAGAACCCGGAGTTTCATTTCCGTCCTCACATAAGCCCGCCATCTGTCCTTATCGTGAGCAAGATTAATCCAGTCTCTTGACGATATGTGTAAGTGGAAGAACAATATTTGTTTGTACGCATCTGAAGTCTGGCTAGTGTAATATGTAGCTAGTCGGCGATGTATGCAATGGCACCTCTACCCCATTATCTCCTGGTCTAGTTGTCTCAAATGTGGTGTCTTCTTGGTATCGCTTGTGAGGTTCAGACCTGTGTTCGGACAGTTGACTAAACAGCAACAGCTACTATCATATCCCACCTCCCTAAAATCCATTTTAATACCATCCTCGCATCTATTTACATTGGGGTTTCGTAACAAACTGTTTTTCACGGTGATGGGTTGTTAGCCCTTCACCCAACCCCCAAGCTGGAGGACCATCTGTTATCGGCTGTCCGCGACTGCTACCCTCCATATCTAGAGGCCATCTCCTCTATTCGCAACCTGAGGACGCGCCATGCCGTGGTGATAGGGACCCGCAATGCAGAATAATAATAATAGTAATAATAATAATAATAATAATAATAATAAAATAATAATAAAATAATAATAAAATAATAATAATAATAAAATAATGATAATAATAATGATAATAATAATAATAAAATAATGATAATAATAATGATAATAATAATAAAATAATGGTACTAATGAAATAATAATAAAATAATGATAATAATAAAATAATGATAATAATAAAATAATAATGAAATAATGATAATAAAATGATGATAATAATAATAAAATAATGATAATAATAATAATGATAATAATAATAATATATTTCAGACGAAAGGAAGGGAAATATTAATGACATGGAATTCGAATAATAACAATAATACAATAACAATAACAAATATTTTACAATATTATTGTAATACTCGTATATAAACATTCTTCAAAATTCGAAAGTGATTACCAATCTCATAGTAAAATAGTCTACATATTACAATTTATTGTATAAACACAATGTAATTGGGTCACACCCGAAAAAGCAAGATGCTTGAGGTCGGGTGTGACCAAGAACGAAAACTGGATAAAAAGAAATGAATGAAATAAGATGCTAATAATAACAATGATAATAATAATAATAATAATAATAATAATAATAATAATAATAATAAGAGCCTAATAATAATAATAATCACAACAACTGTGATTGAACTGTTAAATGTAATTACACATGAAGTTTAAAAGGAATAAGAATAAAAACAAAAACAAACAAACCAGCGTTACCATAGCCTACAGTATACAAATCCGAAAGATTAATTTATAATGAATATGTTTTTACAGCGATTAATTATAAATGTTGGAAAAACGACATCTTCAGTACGGAATAATCATCTAAAAGAAATATTATTTTTTGTCGTTATGGTACGTAAGAAATGTCGATGTCATTTATTCAGAATCAAGATTAACGAGCGTTATTTGCAGATGGGACGCTTTCTGCAGAGCGACATGGCTTAATAATCCAGATGAGAAATCTAACATTAAACGGACCTGAAGAATTTAATGAGCGTGCAGCCATTTACTACAATGCAGCTTCCAACTTGATTCGAGGGCAAATGGTTTCATAACGCTAGAAATATAGGCAAGGATGAGTGCATTATACGTCTGTTAGAAAATATTTCATCGCTGATTTACTACATAAACATGGCGTCGTAAATTCAGACCGGCCTGCACACTATGGTATTTCATCCAGTGTCTCAATTGAACTTCACGGCCATTTGTCACCGTCCCAACACATTGGATGGTGGTCGTTGTCGCATTTCAATACCACTCCCCTTCCTGGGTAGATAATCTGGTGCACACGCCGTTAGAATATCTAGCAGACATCATACAATTGGAATCAACGATCCTTCCTCCACTCGCACTTAATGCTGCAGCGCTTTCATTATGTACACACGTTTTAATTCGTCTTCCACAAAAATGACAGAGAGAAGAATGGTTGTAAGTACGAAAGAGGGAGAAAGATAAAGAAAAAGGAAGGAAGGAGGGAAGGAAATATCAAAACACGGAAAGAAATTTAAAAGAAAGGGAAGGGAAGGGAAGGGAAGGGAAGGGAAGGGAAGGGAAGGGAAGGGAAGGGAAGGGAAGGGAAAGAGAAATGAAGGGAATGGAAGCAAAGGAAAGGAAATGGAAAGGAAGCAAAGGAAAGGAAAGGGAAAGGAAGGGTACAAAAAAGGAAAGGAAAGGAAAGGAAAGGAAAGGAAAGGAAAGGAAAGGAAAGGAAAGGGTACGGAAAGGGAAGTGAAGGAAAGGAAAGGGAAGGAAAGCAAAGGAAAAGAAAGTGAAGGGAAGGGAAGCAAAGGAAAGGAAAGGAAAGGGAAGAAAAGGAAAGGAAAGGAAAGGAAAGGAAAGGAAAGTGAAGGGAAGGGAAGCAAAGGAAAGGAAAGGAAAGGAAAGGGAAGGAAAGCAAAGGAAAGGAAAGAAAAGGAAAGGGAAGTAAAGGAAAGCAAAGAAAAGGAAAGGGTACGGAAAGGGAAGTGAAGGGAAGGAAAGCAAAGGAAAGGAAAGGGAAGGGAAGCAAAGGAAAGGAAAGGAAAAGGAAGAAAAGCAAAGGAAAGGAAAGGAAAGGAAAGAAAAGGAAAGGGAAGTAAAGGAAAGCAAAGGAAAGGAAAGGGTACGGAAAGGGAAGTGAAGGGAAGGGAAGCAAAGGAAAGGAAATGAAAGGGAAGGGAAGGGAAGCAAAGGAAAGGAAAGGAAAGGAAAGGGAAGAAAAGCAAAGGAAAGGAAAGGAAAGGAAAGGGAAGGAAAGGAAAGGGAAGGAAAGGGAAGGGAAGGAAAAGAAAGGGAAGGGAAGGGAAGGAAAAGAAAGGGAAGGGAAGGAAAAGAAAAGGAAGGGAAGAAAAGGAACGGAAAGGGAGGAAAGGAAAGGAAAGGAAAGGAAAGGAAAGGAAAGGAAAGGAAAGGAAAGGAAAGGAAAGGAAAGGAAAGGAAAGGAAAGGAAAGGAAAGGAAAGGAAAGGAAAGAGAGGGAAGGGAGGAGAGGGGAAGGGAAAGAAGGGATGGGGAGGGGAATAAAGTAAAGGAAAGAAAAAGAAAGGGAAGGAAAAGAGAGCAGAGGAGAGGAGAGTAGAGTGAGAATTTGAGTATAAGACTCGAGGGAGAGGAGTGACAGAGCATAGGACAGAGAACGGAGAGAGATTTTTTTCAAATTTAAGTTGGTTTTTTAACAACGCTGTATCATCTACTACGTTATGATCCCTCGATGAATTTGGTGACAGCGATATGGTATTTGGCGAGGTGAGGTCGAGGATTCGCCATAGATTACCTGGCATTCACCTTACGGTTGGGGAAAACCTCGGAAAAACCCAACTAGGTGATCAGCCCAAGCGGGGATCGAACCCGTGCCCGAACGCAACTTCAGCTCGGCAGGAAGCGCCTTAACCGACTGAGCCACGTCGGTGGTTACGGAGAGAGAAGAAAGATAGGGAGGAGGTAAAAGAGACAAGGATAGATTATGCAAATCTGGCTTTCAGGTAGTAGCTCCCTGTAAAGCAGGTTTGAACAATTTCCAGGAAAAATTGTTCCGAGGCCGGGTATCGATCCCGGGACCCTTCGCTTAGCACACGAATGCTCTCCCGAAATTGTTCAAATTGAAGGATAGATTGTCTTATATTTAATAAAGTAATTGCAAGGAAATATTTCGTAGAATAATTTTGTGTGAATATGTATTAGGCCTATGTTGATATATAAACAGCCATTGGTTACAGTTCAATTACATTAATGACCTACCTTTTATTCAAAACTTCAACAATAGCATTCTAGCGCTATACGCGGACGATTCGGCTTTTCTCACGACATCGTGGAAGCCAACTGTTGCCATTAACAGGCTATAAAGTCACCTACGTGACATTGAACCATGGCTCCTCAGATGGAGAATTAAATTAAATATTTCCAAAACACGAGCAATCTTATTCAGCAGAAGAAATAAATTCAATAGACCGGGAATAAATCATACAAAATTAGCCTTAAATGGATCACAAATCGAATGGAAAACTTCAGTAAATATCTCGGAGTGACACTAGACAGACGGCTTACGTTTCTTGAACACGTACAACAGAAACTCAGACTTGCCAATTCTAGAATGGTGGAGCTGTACCCAATTTTAAATAAAAGCAGACATTTAAACGTACATACAGCCTTGATTTTGTATAAAACTTTAATCAGATCAGTAATATTATATGCTTGTCCTGCTTGGGGACACGCATCTATTACAGTTCTTAAAAAATTACAGGTTTTCCAAAACAAACAAACAAACGACCTAAGAGCGTACTCCACCATCTAGCTTGGAACGACAACGTACAAGACGAACACCAACTTGATAACTAAACAACCACTTGACTCTACACATAGACATAAATCTATAAATGCACTAATAATGTAATTTCTCTGTTTCAGGGTTATCACGTTATTGGCTGCATAGATGCTTTTTATTCTTTGTATTTAATAAATATGTATTTTAATGTTGCAGCACTTTAAATGATGATTAAATGATAACCTCCCACCACAACATATTCATGCTCCCATTGTAGCCAATTGGCTTGTCGTCAGCACGACACCTCATCCTGCTCAAGGTTTTTTCCGTGGTTTCCCTTGAGTAATAAGACAAATGTCGGGATGAGCCCTAAAAGAAATGGGCCATGGATCACTTCCCTTCCCCCACTCTTTCTCTTCTACTATCACAAAGAACTTGCTAATTTCTTAGATAACCTGTACTATGATAATAGGGGAAAATAAATATACTGTAAGTTCACAGGGCTAACGGCTTCGAAGCTGGATACCTGGTTCTAATGAGGTGCACTGGAAGCAATTTAAAACATGGAGGCATGAGATAGTTAGTCTGCCTGCCATAAAAAAAATCCACTTCAATGAAATCCCCAAGGTAAAAAAAAAAAGAAAAAAAAAGTAAAATGAACTGTCACACTTCGTATCAGCTAGCCCTCCATCCTCACTTCTTAAACGTAGAGTGAAGTGTTACGGAATGCGTTCTATAGTGATTCGGGCTACCTATTGCTTTGGACACGCCTGCAATATGCCTACATTTAGAATAGAATATGTTCCATTTCCGCTGGCAGAGTTAAGGTCATAAGGTCTTCTCACTATTCCATCGCTATTTGTATTGCAATGTTTGTTATATACTAAATTGAATATCGATAATTTCCCTTCACGAACACCATACGAGAAGTTGCAACGATATAAGACTTGATTTATACAGATGCAAGACTACACAAAATAATTTTTATTATATGTCTCTAAAGTTGTATAATAGGTTACCAAGTTCAACTAAAAATTTAAATTACAATTTATTTAAATCGTTAATTAAAAGAAAATTGTATGAGCACAGTTTGTATAGCATTAACGACTATTTTAACTTGACAAATACTTTTGTATGATCCTGTTTATATTGACGTTGAGATGCATAATGTATTTATGTCCAAGCAATAAAGTAGCAATCTACCTACCTACCTACCTACCTACCTACCTATCTATCTATCTTCCACTCAACCAGCCTTAATGAATACAATAGTGACATACATATTTAAATGATGAATATTTACAATACACTTGAAAGATTCTCCAGCAACATTCTTCAGTTAAGTTTTAACGACTAGTACATGTTTATTTAAATTGTGACAAAACCTATAAGAAAAAGTAATAATTTAATTTATGAGCTAATGTAATTCAATTCAGTTTATATGCAATATGTAAAGAATTGTAATTAAGTTGAAATAGTTAGTTGATTAAAATGATCTGTTACGAAAGAATTTATGTAATTTTGACCTAAATGAAGTTATTGTCCAACAACCCCTTACATCACTCCGAAGCGAGTTCCAATTTATAGCAACAGAAACTGTACGAGATGAAAAATATAAAGATGTCTTGTGGTAACGTATAATGAGTAAATTTTTATGATGAGACCTGGCACTTTTAAGTTGATTGAATGTGTATATAGCAACATCACTGATTATAATTCTAGTGGAGAATGTCATGATTATAATACAAGAAACTGTAACATGTACGTAACACCGAAACATAATTTGTGTAAGTACAGTAAATCACCCATGGTCCTAGGTTTAAAATTGTTTAACAATCTACCTGAAAATATTAAACAAATCAGAGAGAAAAGATTATTTAGGAAACTGGTGAAAGATTATTTAGTCACACTATATCCTTATGATAATAATGGTGTTGGAAATGTTTTAGCATAATGTATATTTAATATTGTTTTTGATTTTATTTTTAGTCATATTTTATATTGTTAGTATTGAAAACTGTGACTTGTCTTACAACCTTTGGTTTTTAAGGACAAATAAATATCTGTTTATCTATCTTAGCTGATGATATGCGGATGAATTTTGAAAACGAGAAGTCAAGTAGATTGGGGTAGAATTTAAAATAAGATAAGAGAATGCAGGGCTCGTCGATCGCTTAGCCTTAACCAAGACAGAGTTTGGAAAGACGGGGAAACATGATCATACTTACGAATATTTCAAATATAACGGACGCACGCATTATGTACACGTTGTAGCCTGCTGCTCAAATTTGCGTTTAGGTTACTTAATACTGGGTGTTCATTTCAAAGTGTGTCATGACGTCACTGTTGTTGGGTCACCGATTTGAAGCGAGTTTCAGTTTATATGTTAGAGAAGTTGCCTATTATTTAAGGCGTTCTTCAATCTGAACTTGAGAACGTGTACGGTATAACTTGAAAGTCGTAACAACAGATGGCGGTCTGTACGGTCTGTGTGCTACCATAACCTCTTTCGAACTGTGTTTTGCGCCGGCAAGTCGTACGCAGGGTATTTGTTATCATCGGTTGCGTACGGTAACATTCCACAACACAAATCAAATGCTCCGTGTCCATGTTGACCGTCGAAGTTAATGTCAACAAATACGTAAGTAATCGTCTTAACCCTCTCCCCATATCCCGACAGTACGTATTTCCAAACAGTTCACATTCCTGCCACTACCGGCGTTACCGTACGTATCGGCACGTACTCTTCAGAATGAACGCCGTACTTGCTAGCCAACTTCTCTGCCTCTTAGATTATACACCTGAGCTGCGGAAGTGTAGGAAGATTGAATTCTCTAGGCTCATCAGCTAGCCACATGACGGCATACAGCGAGCTAAGACACATTTTGAACTGAACACCCAGTATAACATCGCAGTAGACGAAATGTGCATCACGAGTGTTTGTGCAAGGATTAATTTTAGTTTATCAGGAAGAAAGTGCTTCAGTCTCTTTAATGAGTGAATAATCGAAAATATTTTTTGAGAAGTGTGATTCACTTGTTCATTCCGTTCCATGTGACAACCCATATAAATGCCAAGATTCTTCGAGCTGTATGGAATAGTAATATTTACAATTATATCGGTGGCAAATTTTGTTTGTCACACTTCGATCTTTGATGTTCTATTAAGATGGTCTGTGACTTACTTTACAACACTGTTGGCGTAAAATCAATGAGAAGGAAATATGTGGAAAATTCCGAAGTTCCCACATTAAAACAAGAGCATTAAATAACATACATAATGTGAGACCCGAACCCGAAAACTATTATTAGCTATATGCCTTAACCACCTGATCTAGTACGGCTACTCCTTTTATGCAGATAAGATATTATTACGACTACTGTGATTACGCAATTGATTGAGAATCTGCGGGTTGCATAACTTCGTATAACTAAGGCGCAGGTGACTCGCCCGGCACGTTGGATGACAACTGAAGAACCAATATAAGAACAGAAGTTTATAAATATACTCGTCTCCTATTTCATCAATCCATCTGTTATACTTGAGAATATAGCCAACAGTTCTCCTTTAACATCTCATTTCTAAAGCTGTTGAACATCTTCATTCTGTGGATGAATAGTTCAAGCTTCACTGACACTACTTAGCCAATATTTTGCATAACTTAGAGCACGGATGAATAATATATGATGCGAAACTGCGATCAGTACCATCCCAGATCACATATAGATTGCTCATTCCTATGTTAAAATCGGTTGCATTTTGAAGAGAACAACCGCCAGGATCGCCACCCATTCGCCGTAAAAACGAACACGAGATGGCAGTACAGTCGCTAATGTCAATCAAATGGGAGTTATGACGTGATTCCTTACGTAACAGCCAGATGGCAGCATAGTAAACTTGACATAAGTTGTTACTGTCAAAGCCTATAACGCAGAACAATCTGGGTATATATGATCTAGTGTACCATCCATCTTTAACAGGAAGAAATAATAAGGCTTGTTCCCGGTGTCGTTGGTGGTGAACATTAGAACTATATCATGGCAAAACCCCGTTGGTTTTCCATGATGGAGAAAGCAAGATCATGCGAGATCGATGGAAGAAATATGCAGAAAAATCGAGGCTAATATGGACTTGAAAGTAATGCGTTGTGGGTATGCAGTACATGTTAAACCAGGTCTGGGCACAAATACCTCAATCGAGTTACTCCAGAATACCCTTTAACTCCCCACTCCACCTTCACCGGCTGAAACAGTAAAGTTTCAGTTTGATACAAGTAGACAGTGGCGGATTCTATAAGGCAGGCATCATAGATTTTACGAACTTTCGGCTCTCGCTGTCGCCTAAAATCCATCACTGTGCGTTTGTTCCTAAGGCGGTGTAAGCGAAAAGAACATGGACTCTCCTACTTGCTTCCTTTCACTTCCCCTTTATGCCCAGGACAGTGTTAAATAATGATGTTTATGGATCTTAGATGTGAGGAGTCTTGAATCAAAATACTCTAATTCCGTCTTCACTTCTTTGCGGATCTCCCTTCTTTTGTTGCCGGTGGATCAAACTATCTGTTGGTTTCTTTAAAAATTGCTTTCTCCTTGTCTACATGGCTTTAAAGCAGATCTCAACTAAGCAGTCTGGTTTAAAAAGTACTGTTTAACAAAATGTTCTCTACTGGGAAGTATTTTCCTATAGACTAAGTGAATTTTGATTCAGTACTCCTCATGTATTGTTAAAATTGTGTTAGATGTATTGTAAAACAGTAGATAGGAGAATCATCCCATTATTTCATCTTTCTGCTGAATCGAATATGGATTTCCAGTGGAATATTTGTAGGAATAAGAGTCTTTAATTATTGATTTTAAATTAAATTAGATTATTTTAGAAAAATGGGAGTGTTTTATGCATGGTGCACTGCTAAACATATCCAGTAGTTAGTTATTCCTACGAAAAATAGTGCCTCTAGCGTTTGAAACGGGAAAGTGAATAAGGTTCACATTCTATTAGTAATTCTTGTACCATAAGTTTAGAGTATTGTCAACATTAATATTACTGGCAACATGGCAGAAGAATTTATTTCTTGGATAAGACGTTAAAAATAGCGAGAAAGCTTAGTCCTTTTCTTTAAGTGGACAGATATGATTTTTAAAATGTTCACAATTTTAATCCAAAATTTGTGAAATTTAAACTACATAAACAGGCCTACAATACTATCATCTGTACAAAATTTGGTGCCATTAGGGCCAATATTTTTCGAATTATATTTTTAAATATATTTCATATTGACGCAACTAAAAAGGTTCCTTGCGTCAGAGTTTTCAAAATTAGTTCATATTTGCTCAAAAGCTTGAAAATAGTCATGGGAATAAAGATTAATATTAACTTTTTGAGCTCAATCTAAATAAACAGTCACAATATATTTTTTTTTAATTTCATTAATTTACCATTACAGTATATTTTAATCTAAGTGCAATATGTATATGCCCCGAAGGAACTTAATATTAATATTTCCTTCAAATGCTAATTAAAGTTCAATTATTGTGATATCTGTGTTTTTTCTTTTTTGTTTTATTACTTTTTACTCTGTTATTCAATAAAATGTCTTAACATTAACTTATGTGGAATGCCCGCTGAGCGCGAATATGTAACTTACTCTTTCTGGGGGTGCTAGAGAGTTCACACACACACACACATATATTCGCCATAGACTACCTGGCATTCTCCTTACGGTTGGGGGAAACCTCGGAAAAATCCAACCAGGTAATCAGCCTAAGCGGGGTTCGAACCCGCACCCGAGCGTAACTTCAGACCGGCAGGCAAGCGCCTTAACCGACTGAGCCACGCCGGTGGCAATTATTCATGTTTGTGGGCGAGGTTAGCCGAATGTAAACGATTAATGAGCAATCGGTGTTCTCGAGAACTTCTGTTCTCACTTCTCATTCTTCACTTCTGAGCAAAGTATTCGAATACTTGTTCACGATTCGAGATATATCTCGAGAACTTACAAGAATCGAATCATTCGTATTTTTTTATTCGAATATTCCCATCACTAATTATTTCACCATAGTGTCTTCTTAAATCCTGTTGAGAAAATTACTGAAGTGGTTAATTTCATTCAACATTGTGGGAATTTTCATCACGACGTGTTGGCAACACTGCTTCTAGAAGATTCGGGCCGGCGGAACACATCATTCTCTCGACGAAATATAAGCTTCGTTTCTTTCTCGTGTAAACTGACGCCTCGGGCTCCGGCGCCATCTCAACAGCAACACACGATCACTCCCTGTTGCGCCGTCCTCCCCTTCCCTGCAGTTCCTGGGCCTCAATTTCCCCGGCGCCTGTCTCACATCCAGACCCTGACACTGATATTGCAGCGCGGCTGTTTTTCCTATCACTTGCTTGTGTAACCCTCTGCTCCCAATCTCACGTCTCAATCAACGCTCCGTCACACATTTCAACAGTATTTGCACATCTCCGTCCACGACCAACTGGTGGGACAATATTGCAGGTTAACGTACGTTTAGGCTACACTATGAATTTTTCTCCCACATCAATGTTTAAAATAATATGCTGACGTCTTTTCAACCCTATACTGAAACAATATAGTATATACGAAGATCGTTATAAAGATAAGGGCTGGTTAACATTAAGAAATTTGAAAGTATCTACGAAGATCGTTTCAAAGATAAGGTTGGTTAATAACTAAGGAACCTAAAGGAATGTACGAAGATCATTCTAAAGATAAGGTCTGGTTAGCATTAAGAAACTTGAAAGTATCTATGAAGATCATTTCAAAGATAAGGTTGGTTAATAACTAAGGAACCTAAAGGAATGTACGAAGATCGTTCGAAAGAAAAGGGCTGGTTAGCATTAAGAAACTTGAAAGTATCTACGAAGATCATTTCAAAGATAAGGTTGGTTAATAACTAAGGAACTTAAAGGAATGTACAAAGATTATTCGAAAGATAAGGGCTTGTTAGCATTAAGAAACTTGAAAGTATCTACGAAGATCATTTCAAAGATAAAGTTGGTTAATAACTAAGGAACCTAAAGGAATGTACGAAGATCGTTCGAAAGACAAGGACTGGTTAGCATTAAGAAACTTGAAAGTATCTACGAAGATCATTTCAAAGATAAGGTTGGTTAATAACTAAGGAACGTAAAGGAATATACGAAGATCATTCGAAAGACAAGGGCTGCTTAGCATTAAGAAACTTGAAAGTATTTACGAAGATCATTTCAAAGATAAGGTTGGTTAATAACTAAGGAACCTAAAGGAATGTACGAAGATCGTTCGAAAGACAAGAGCTGCTTAACAAAATTAAGAAACCTTACAATATGTAAGAAGATCGTTAGAAAGATAAGGGCTGGGTAACAATTTAGAAGCCTGACAGTACGTACGAATAAGTACCGTTCGAAAGATAAGGGCTGGTTAACAATTAAAAACTTGAGAGTATACAGAAGATCGTTTGTTTTATACGGATATCGGAAACATCCACGATTTTGAATACACAAAGTGAACCGTAAGTAATGTCATTAATTTCAGAGAGTTATTCTTTGAGGTACTTCAAACAAAAAAGTTTAATACAATTTTTTTTTGCTTCCTTTTCAAGATAAAAATTATTTTATAGAAAACATTTCATAGCGTGTCTTGGGAAAGCCATTGATTTACTTTCCAATATGCTCAATCAATTTAACAGAGCAGTGTATTATGATAATAAATTATTGAAAGAATTTTAGTGTTATCTTTAAATGTGCAGAAATTTGATCCGAATAATTATTGTAACTTTTCGTTCTGCTAAGGAAGTTTACAATGTTACATTTGTTCGGATCAAATTTCTGCACATTTTAAGGACAAATCTAAAATTTTTTCGATCATTTATTATTATAACGTAATACACGGTTCTCTTAAATTGACTGAACATATTGGGAATTAAATCAATTGCTTTCCCAAAATATGCCATAAATTGTTTCATATACAATACATGGGTCATTCAATAATTAGTGGAAACATTAGAATTCACAACAAAGAAAACATTTTGAAACAGTCACTGTGTTGCAGTGCTCAGAAGTAATCTCCTCCAACATGAAGAACTCGCCTCCACACCTCAGGGAGACGACGGGTGCCATTCACAGTGTCTTGTACTAATCTTCGAACAGACTGCTCTACTGCTGCTATAATTGCCTATGTGGTTCTAAAGCGAATTCTTCTAAGTGGTAATTCCATTTTCAGGAAAAGGTCAAAATCACATGGACTCGTATCTATAGAGTATGAAGGAAGCTCCAGAATTTCCCAGTTCCACCTGCGAAGTAAATTAACCACAGGAGCAGCTATGTGAGAGCGAACACCATTATGTAGCACAATAGGATGAGAATTCAGGAGATTTGGACGTCTACGGCGCACTGCTGGTTGTAAATGGTGTTCCAGAAAGTAACTGTAATTACTATGCATCGAATTTCCGACAGGAAGTGAATGAGTGAGAAGAATTCTGTCAAAATCATAACCAACAACGGTGTTCTTCTAGCAGCGCTCTTACAGCGTTCACTTGCCGATTATGGTCTGCCAGCTCCAAGTTTTTTTATGAACATCTTCCCTCCCGGTGCGAAATGCATGCGTACACCTAGCCACGGTACGATAGGGTGAAGTCTCTCTACCACAAGCTTCCAGTAATGCTGTATGGAATTGTCGAGCATTCTTGCCTCTTGCAATCTGAATTTCAATTTGTTTGTATTTACTAAACATTTTAGAGTGCTACAGATAAGTCTACAAATTAAATTCACTATAAATATCTTATAAATGAGATTATTGTCTTGAAACTCACAGATAACACATAGCAGATGCACTTCTTTCTCATTGTTATCAGCTTGCACCATTTACCGCTGATAGCGCCGCATACAAACATTGTTGCCACAAATTATTGAATGAAGCATGCATGTGTAACAATTTTTATCTCGAAAAGGAAGCAAAACGAGCAAAATTTTACGAAACCTTTTTGTTTAAAACATCTAAAAGAATTAATGACATTGCTTAAGGTTCACTCTGTATATGTTTCGGTTTTATGTGACATACCGCATCGTCGCTCTGTAAAATTACAGATATCTTGTGGTCACTAAATGAAACTCATAACATTGTAAGTATTATAATATTACTGGTCGCCAGGTTTGAAATAAAAAAGAGGAGGCATGGCTTTCATACTGACTCACGTATGATTGTGGAACTATTTTTTTTTATGTAAATCTAAACCAGTATATAAATATTTTGTGCGAGATCGTGCGTATTTGCTTGGTTTCCGCACAAAACCAATCCGCGGAAAGTCTAAAATTCCACATTCAGTATTCCCAAGCTAACACACATAACAATTTCCCTCTTCTTGCCGCTTAAGTGACATATTGATTTTACTGCTTTAGGCTTTTAACTTATTATTTTAGAGACGTTCAATATAGTAATAATTATAAATTGGAAACTTACCACTGCAATTTCACCTAAATTGCACTGTTAATTATTGTTTTTAAATATTTGCAAAAATTCAGTAAACTCTACAACTCCACTAAAGTTACTGCATTCGTGATGCCGATGTTATTACTGCAATATTGTATATAAATAATATTGTTAAAATATTAAAATGAAAAATAAATCATTACATAACCTTACCGTTTGTTTTAAGTTCGCATTTATAGACTGGGGGAAAAAAAAAAAAGACAGACGTATATCACGGCCTGCTGGAGTATAGTAAACACAGAAAACTTTTTAAAGCTACAATGTTGAAGATAGATATTTTTGTTTTGCAAATTTTTCGTCATTGAACAGAAACCAAGATGGAGATTTCATTGCAACTAATTAGAAATTCCTCTTTCAGGTATGTAATAAACGATCTTCGCACACAATAATGTACGATACACGAGCGGTATGTTTTCTTTCAATTCTCGGAAATTAAAAAAGCTCAACTACATTTCGCTTTTTCAAACTTTTCCTCGAACATGAAAACTTCAACATACCGCTCTTGTAACGCATATTACTATGGCGAATTTTTATTAGCGAATTGTAATGAACTTCCTATATGATTTACATCTTCATAAATACACTCCATATTTTTAATAATCTAAAAACTAAATCAGTCAAACTTGGAAATAATATAGGTTGAAGTGTCCATGAAGAAATTTGAGAAAGTAATGACTCAAACTTAACAACGAAACCAATACAGCACCGTACTCGGAAAGACTTCTTATTTATCATGTGTTATTGCAACTGTTGTGACTGCAAGGAAAGCGCGCGGTGTTTAGAATAATTAAATCAAGCTTGTGGAAATTAATCCTAGTTGTTACACTGGGAAATGATGCTCATGCGCAGTGCAGATTTATCTGCCCCCCTCAGCGCTCTTCGTCACGAAGAGCAAACAGAGAGGGAGGGAGAGAGAGAGAGAAAGAGAGAGTCTGGAAAAGTTGGTACTAATTAATTACATAGAGCTCTTTTATGGCGATGAAAATTACCTTTATCAGGTATGGTGGGCAAGGGAATAGAACGAAATAGGGAGGCAAGAGGGGCGGCTTGTGAAATTAAACTCTGGAAACAGATTTTCTATACAGGCAGACAGTGTTGTGAAACAATCACGGAACTAACGGGAAGCTATAAGTTAATTATGTTGGCCCTACACGCCTCATAACCAAGATTACTCATTCGAGAGCACTTTGATGTTTGTGTTCACATTTAATACAAAGCCACAAGTAAATACTATTTCACATTCGTATTTTTGTCAAAACTGTACGAGTTCTTGCAATTAGGTGTTGTCAAACTACGATCAATCTTGCTGTTATAGTTCGTTCAGTGAACGTTCAGAGTGAGTGGCAAAAGAGCTCCATACACTTCTATAACAGTGTTGAAGTCCTAGAGAAAATTCTGTAAACTCACGATATAAAATAGGCCTACTATTGGAACAACATGCAAGGAATTAATTTTGTAATGAGACACTCTCTTATATATACGAAGGAGAGTGAAAAAGTAACCTTAATCCTTGAAGGACTTGGGGCAACATAGTTACAAGCCACACTCAAATTTTACAGGAAAACAACTCTTAAATATTTAAGACTTAAGGGTTGTTTTCCTGTAAAATTTGAGTGTAGCTTATCACCAAATACCTAACTATAATAATACTGGACAGCTAGCAGTTTTACGTGCGAACGACGATAGTGCTGCTACCTACCTGCCGGGATGGAGATACTCGCGAAACAAGCTGTAATCAACTGCAATGTATATTATTGCTGGGCTAGTTAATTTGTTAATAGTTTTATGAATTAGTACTAGTGTTAAAATGTCAGGGTGTATATGTGCTGTTTATAATTGTGACAATTGCAGCATTACAAATTGCTTCAAATCGTACTTTCGATTTCCGACAGTTCATAAAACGTAAGTCAACAATATTCTTTAGTAGGCCTAATTCCTTCGTCTTTGTGTTGATAGAAAAATACAAATTAGTTTTTTTTATTTAGACCTATAAATAAATAGACGTTAAAATGTATTGGATTTTAAGGTTTTATCAAATTAAGTTTTATTGTTGTCCACATACCTTCACTAATTATTACAAGCATCAGATTACTATCAATTTTATCTTTGCAGTTGTCAGCAATGCGTATATAAAACATTACTGTAAATTCATTACTAATATCAGATTGATTTTGTCTCGGTAAACCAAAGAAAAAATATGTAACAATTAATTACGGAAAGTATATTTCTCATAATATGCAGCTTTGATATAAGATAATAATTTTACATTAAATATTATTCAACATTTCTTAAGTGTTTCATATATAATTCCACATTAGCAACTCACGTTTTAAACAATAGTCCGAATCTCGCTATGTTAATATTTGTATATGTGGACGTAATTCCATCCCTCTGCGCTAGATGTCAGGTCCGCGATTTTTCGCACTCACGCCAATGCCGCCAATGCTGCTAGTATACAGCTGTCCGGTATTATTATAGTAAGGTATTTGTTATCACTATATTGCCCCAAGCCCTTCAATTGTTTTTTTAATTGAGTATGTACAATAAGACTACAAACACTTCATCACATGTAACATAGCATAACAGGAACACTTGCATTGAACGTAGTTGGGACTATGTTGAGAAGTGATAAAGCGTTTGTAGTCTTATTGTACATATTCAATTAATAAAACAATTAAGGTTGCTTTTTTACTCTCCCTCGTATATATATATATATATATATATATATATATATATATATATATATATATATATATATATATATACGAAGGGGATCCAGGAAATAACGACCGTTCGCACATACCCGCCGCGCAGCTGACTCCCCTTCCTTGTTTGAAGGTCAACTGGCTTCCTTAACATGTGTTCTCATAATGTTGTGAGTACTGGTTGCAACAAGTCGCCATTGTGCATTTTGTGTTACTTCAAAATGAACGACGTGATTGATAATCCCGCCGACTGTGAGGTGAGAAGTGTGATTCGATTTTTGAATGCCCGACATTTGAAACCTGCAGAAATTTACCGGCAATTGAAAGAAGTGTATGGTGATACTGTAATGAATGAAAGAAATGTGAGAAAATGGTGCGAAATGTTCAACAATGGGCGAACAAATGTCCACGATGAAACTCGACCCGGACGCCCATCGCTCATCACAGAAGACCTGAAGACTAAAGTGAACGACAGAATCTTGCAAGACAGGCGCACATCACTCGACGAATTGCATATTGCCTTTCCTCACATTTCTCGTTCTTTGCTTGGTGAAATTGTGTCGCAACATCTTGGCTACCACAAAATCTGTGCACGATGGGTTCCACGGCAACTGAGTGACCAACACAAAACTCAGAGAATGGCCTCAGCATTGACATTCTTGATGCGATATCACACAGATGGAGACGCCTTTCTTGATCAAATTGTGACTGGTGATGAGACCTGGGTGTCTCACAACACCCCAGAGACCAAGCGCCAATCACGTCAGTGGCATCATCCCTCATCACCCAAGAAACCGAGAAAATTCAAACAGACTCTCTCAACACAAAAAGTCATGGCTACTGTCTTTTGGGATCGCAAAGGTGTTCTTTTGCTGGATTTCATGCCAAAAGGCACTACGATCAATGCAAATCGTTATTGTGAGACTTTACGAAAACTACGGCGAGCCATCCAAAACAATAGGCGAGGAATGCTTTCGAGAGGAGTTGTGCTTCTTCACGACAACGCCCGCCCGCACACTGCTGCTTCAACTCGAGAATTGCTGGATCAATTCGGTTGGGAAATCTTTGATCATCCGCCCTATAGTCCAGACCTTGCTCCTAGCGATTTTCACCTTTTCACTAAGCTGAAAAACTTTCTGGGTGGTACGCGTTTTGGAAGTGATGAAGAGTTGAAGAAAACAGTGAACACCTGGCTTAATGAACTGGCGGCAGAGGAGTATAACACGGGAATTCTAAAGCTAGTGAACAGATACGACAAATGTTTAAATGTAGGTGGTGATTATGCAGAGAAGTAAAGGAAGCTTCAGTTATGTAACAGACTTTGTTTTTTCAAATAAATATATTTTTTTTAATTATTACAACAAAACGGTCGTTATTTCCTGGATCCCCCTCGTATATATACATATATCTTATTTCTTTACTTGTTTATTTAATGACACTGTATCAACTTCTGGATTATTTACCGTCAATGGAATTAGTGATAGCGAGATGGTATTTGGTAAGATGAGGCAGAAGATTCACCATAGACTGCCTGACATTCGCCTCATGGCTGGGAAAACGTCTAAAAAGTCTCTAATTGCTTCTTGTTAAAACAACATGATTCTGGGAATGAAAGAAAATTATGACGAAATTCATCGAATTAAATCTATAATGAGAGATACTTACTAGTGTAGCTGTATGCCATTAAATTAAACACCATGGTAAAGACTTTAAATTATTTTTGTTAAAAAAGCACTAGTCACAGGATCAAATACATTTGTAATGAAAGGAATATCTATATAATGTTGTTTTCAAGCAGCATTTTTTATATTCTCTATATGACTAACATAATATCACCGTCTTCTGTACTGTACCTGAATAAATTGAACTTTGAGAAGGGATAATTATTATGTTTAGGAAATAGTGTTGTCATTCCCGACCAATATACTGTAGTTTTGTTAATTCGGGCCCAGAAGACGGTATATAGAGAATGAAATTTATGATCGTAAAAAATGCTGCTTGAAAGCAGCATCATATAAGTAGCAAAATTTGATTTGTTATATTGAATTATTTCAACATTACAATTGCTTGTTTGTTAAAATGTGTGTATGATAAAGTTATACAATTTGTGTTCTTTTGTTTTGTATGTTTTTGGAAAATATAATCTCAATAAATGCTCCGCCATAAATATTGTAACTAAAACCTTGTGCATCCCTCGTGTTTATCGTACGGCTCGTCCTCTCTCACACGTTACCTGCACTTTGTTTACGTTTTCATTGTGCCTAAACGAGACGCTCTACTGTATAAATGAACTGAAGACTTTGCTTATTGTGTAAAACATCCTGTATCGTGATGAAATTCAACTCAGGCTATTAAAATGACAATAACACTCACCCTTTCCAAATAATGCTCTCAGGGTGGAACGGGCTATACAGGATGGGTTAAAAGTCGCTTTCCCCAAATACTTTCTTACATTTAATTGCTTTCAATTTGACTACACATTCCTTTACAGATTTTGTTCAAAACGGAGGTCCTGTTTCTCGATACACAATTCACAACATTTAGACACTGATTTACAGATGGCAGAACATAACTCACAATTGTTATCGACTTTAACGAATGACTGTTCGATCATCTGTCGCATCTGTCATCTAACTAAGAACGAATATTGAGGAAAGCGACTTTGGACCTACCTTGTATTTTAATAGTCACCTCAGAGCCAATTGACTAGTCTCCTAAATTGAGACAACTCATCCTGCCTGAGTTTTATAAGGCGAGTCCTGAAAGACACGGATCACGGATCTATATCTCCCTCCCCATACAAGTTTTGACCAAGCAGCCTTGATTTTCGCATATTGGCTTCGGTACTTGGAGCGAGTTTACTCGTACAGTGCAAGAGCTTGGTACTCTTTTCTTGTGAGGATTGCGGTAATCACACTCAATGTGCAGGTTTTTTTACATCTTTCGGCGTCCCTGAACTGTTGTAGTTTCATCATGTTTCTCTCCTCCCCCTTCATGTTGTAGCTATAAGGTTACGTCCATTTTCTGCTTTTCTTTCAAAATTCTCTAAAGTTCCTTCAGTAAAACGGCGAAACTCGAAGTGAGACAAGTGGCCAACAGTCTTGGAGCTCACATACTCAGTTTTTCTCAGTACAAACGTCCCTTGTAAGGACGCGTTTTCGCTTGTCATTCAAAAGTTTCTCTTCCCATTTCTCCATCGACAATGACAACAATGATTGAATCGGTTCTTTGCGAATATCCTTAGCTACAAAAAATCTTTGAGAAAACTGTAAAGAACTATCTGCAGCATATGAAATTGGATATACCTACTTTATCTTTTTACGGTCAATTTTTATATGAATTGCAATATTTCTAAATATTAAAAAAAACTTTTGATAGGCGATATTTGAGAGCGCCAGGGTACCCTAAAGTTCATGGACATGTGTTGTTTCTCATATATCCTAAATGGTTTCAGTAAAAAACTCAAATATGTTGTATTTATTTTGTAGGTAAGTTAATGAGAACAAAAGCTATTTAGGTAGAAATTTACTACACAATGCATTTTGTTCTTCATATTACAAAATAAGAAGAAAAATTCTAAAACGTTCTAAAGTGAAAACACTGATATCTTGTTGAAGTCCAACACTACAGCTTCTCAGGTGTGCCGTCTTTTTTACGACTAGGCCAGAAAAATATCTCTTCATAAAACCATTTCATTTCATCCTTTTCAGAGAAATGCTATTATGACATTATAACTTAAAACAAGACGGACATGTCTACTTTCAATAAACTCGTTTTGGCTAAAAAGTGGACTTGTGCTGTTTCTCAAATAACCCATTCAAGCTTTCTCCCAAAACGAGTTAAATCCATTTTCAGTAATTTGGCAAAAACAACAACAAAAATTGTTGATACTTTTTCGATTTATGCTAGATGGTTTCTTATTGTACAGTAGTGGCAAAACAAATCGGACCGACCCTTGTAGCTGATTTCAGAGCCTTCTTCACTCCAGACTGGTAACTAAGGCTCTCTTGTTCGAATCCTGCCTGGGAAGGAAACTTTTCTTTGTTCCTTATTCAAATTTATTCCCAATACTTTTCGATTGCAGCGATATTTCACTACTTAATAAACTTATAGTTCCCAGAACATGAATTTTACCAGCTTATTTTCTAATGGCTTTCCAAATGGGCTACGTCAGCAGTCGAAACTACAACAATTTCAATAGATTACTCGCTGTCTTGTGAATGCGGGCGTGGCTTGCGCAGTGGCTCATTTCGGGGACTTTGATTATTCCGTCGGTCCGGTTTTTTTGCCACTACTGTACACAAACATGTTTTTTTTAGCATAGTTAAAATAAAAAGTCTTCAATTTAAATTTACGTTTTAAATAGGACAATTTCTAAAGAAATAAATTCATAAAAATCGTATGTGATGCTTTTTCTTTAACAAAATCCCAGGAACAATACAAAACATGTTTGTGTTTGTAAATTTATACCTTACATTTATACAAAATTCTCATCATACACCTCGACATGCCTGCAACAAGATGCTACCTACTGCCCTAGGGTCAACGGCGAACATCTGACAATAACAGGGCGAAACTTCTATCAAATGCCATGTAATCTTTTGGCAAATCCTCGGGCCTCACCTCATCTCACTATCTCTCGCCAAAATATTGTAAAAAATTGTAAAAAATTCTAGAAAATTGCAAAATGGTAAAATTGTAAAAATTGTAAACTATTGTAAAAATTGTAAAAATTTGTAAAAATTGTAATTGTAATCTTGTAAAATTTTGACTTGTTCCACATCTTAAAGCTTCACTGCTAATGTAAGATCTATGGAATACAGTAAATGAAATGAAATGAAACCATGTAAACACGAAACTTTGATTTACCTCATATTCGCTTGCTGTCTCCTGCACAACTTCTGGCCAGTAATCCGAGTCGCCAGTGTCTATTTCGCTTATAACCTTTGATTTGTCACTATGAAAACTTCTGTCGTCCTGCATGTCCTGGCTAGCAGCAGCCATCTTCATACTCAGCTGTTTCCTGAGCAAATGCATGAAGGGCTTCTGTTTCCTGAATAAATATGAAGGTACAAAAAACTTCTGTTTCCTGGACAAATGCGGGAAGGACTTGAAGTGCTTCAATGGAAATCAGGCTATGGACTTAACTTGTTTTGCATAAAATAGTCATATTTCTGCCTCAGTATTTACTCCATGGTATAGCTCGTGCGGAACTTGGTGAAGCTTGGAGGGAGAGAGCAGTAGTGTGGTGTGAAGTAGGCTACCGGCCGATGTTACAGTGACGAGATGCAAGCGAGACTTAACAAGCGTTATCCCCTCCACTCCTAAACGCCCGTAGAACTGGTTTCGCCATCAAGGTCAAGCTTCATCAGGTTCCGTTCGAGCTATAGTCACTTTCGAGGGAAAACATACAGCAGGTCTCTGACGTATGCAAATACTAGGAATACAGCAAAACGTATTATTTCATTTTTATGGACTTGACTCGTTTTGGGAGAAAGCGCTTCAATTGTGTAAAACTGAACAAAGAAAAACAAACAAAAAAACATTAATTTCTTTAATTGAGAGCTGGAGTTCTTATTACATGTGTTTGTGATTTATTCTGTTCGAAAATAGTCTGTGATATTTTGTAACCGTTAGGAGCCTCCCTGAGTACAAAAAGGTCTTTGGTTCGTCGTCTTCGTACACACACACAATTTTTAAGGATCTGAATTCGGATATGTAGCATGAAAATCGATGGTAAATTCATTCGATTAACGTGTAGGTAACATTTGCTAATAAGTTTGATTAAGAAATTGTGCTTTAAAACTATTAAACGCTGTATTCTCTCTTTCATACCTATTAAATGACAATTACATGGCTTACATATAGGCTGTACAGTGGGTAATGTTTTACACTCGTGGATTTTGTGTAAAAATGCTGCGGGAACAGGTGGGTCGTTGCGATTACACAAAGTTACAAGTTATGTGCGTATGTGCCCATATCTTGCGCGGGAGGGCAGGACGGGACGGGACGAGTAGACTATGTATTATATGCATAAGGGGTGAAGTTTAGCTGTGTTTATTTGTTATTAATTTCCATGTTGAGATGCTATCTGCCGTGATGCGGATCGCCGGGGCTATTTACTGCGCTGTGGCCGTATGAGCCGGCATAAACTGATGCTACGCATTATAATCACCAGGCGTAACCCCAAATTTATGTGACAACATATTTTCATGTACAGTTTTGGCCACGATATTAACTAAATACAATCATTTACTGTGAAATGAAAGCAAATTTAACGTCTATTTCTCTCACCTCGGTGCGAATTGTACAACATAATACAACATTCTGACTGTGAATAACTCATGGTTGGTTGGCTTCCATTGCCTTCAGATAGGTCGAGTCGTCCTAGTAGCTCAGTTGGTAGAACGCTTTCCTATATGACTAGGGTACGGATTTTTAGGTCGTTAAAGTGAAATTTTAGGTGCCTAAAATAGGCTTAAAAGTGTAGGAAATAGTCTCTAAAGAATTGAAAATAGGCTCTAAAAAATAACGTTTTCTTTAAAAACATGTTCCAAATCATCAGGAATTCATTTCTAGAATTTAATAATTTTCAATGCTTATATACCGTTACCTTTGCTTTAGAGTATGCTATTAGGAAAGTCCAGGATAACAGAGAGGGTTTGGAATTGAACGGGTTACATCAGCTGCTTGTCTATGCGGATGACGTGAATATGTTAGGAGAAAATCCACAAACGATTAGGGAAAATACGGGAATTTTACTGGAAGCAAGTAAAGAGATAGGTTTGGAAGTAAATCCCGAAAATACCAAGTATATGATTATGTCTCGTGACGAGAATATTGTACGAAATGGAAATATAAAAATTGGAAATTTATCTTTTGAAGAGGTGGAGAAGTTCAAATATCTTGGAGCAACAGTAACAAATATAAATGATACTCGGGAGGAAATTAAACACAGAATAAATATGGGAAATGCCTGTTATTATTCGGTTGAGAAGCTTTTATCATCTAGTCTGCTGTCAAAAAATCTGAAAGTTAGAATTTATAAAACAGTTATATCACCGGTTGTTCTTTATGGTTGTGAAACTTGGACTCTCACTTTGAGAGAGGAATATAGCATAAGGGTGCTTGTGAATAAGGTTCTTTGGAAAATATTTTGGGCTAAGAGGGATGAAGTACAGGAGAATGGAGAAAGTTACACAACACAACTGCACGCATTGTATTCTTCACCTGACTTAATTAGGAACATTAAATCCAGACGTTTGAGATGCGCAGGGCATGTAGAACGTATGGGCGAATCCAGAAATGCATATAGAGTGTTAGTTGGGAGGCCGTAGGGAAAAAGACCTTTAAGGAGGCCGAGACGTAGACGGGAAGATAATATTAAAATGGATTTGAGGGAGGTGGGATATGATGATAGAGAATGGATTAATCTTGCTCAGGATAGGGACCAATGGCGGGCTTATGTGAGGGCGGCAATGAACCTCCGGGTTCTTTAAAATCCAGTAAGTAAGTATATACCGTTACCATCACTACTACTAAAAGTACAAGAACAACGAATATCTAACTAGTTATACATAAACTAAACAATTAAATGTGAAAAATAAGTTTTAGACATAAATTCAATATACAAACAAGCCAAATATAATCAATTTTTACCAAGACTTGTCCGTTAATGTCCATAATTAGCTTCACAATAAATTACTAATATTTTTCTAAATTTTGAACCGAAAAGCAATGCCGTCTGTCACTCAACACAATTTGTATGCTGAAAATGAACGCTCCACATCCACTGTGGTGCAGATATGTGAACCCTACCTGCAAGCTTTAATTTAATTATTCCAAACGAACACATTTCATAATTCTATTGCCCTTAGAAAATCATAAGGTATGCCTGAGGTATGATGGCAGCACCAGCAATTATCCGATCATTAAATAAGACAAAAGCTTTGAAACAAGATTTGTTCGTTAATTTAGATTACATGCTGACGTACAGTGATAAAGTTAAATTATATATTGCAACGCGACAAGAAACGCAATGCTCATTTTTCTTCTCTTTGAGATCTGGAAGTCACAACTTCGCAGCAGACAATGTCGTATTTTGAGCAGAGTTTTTTTATCTTTTTTTTTCCCGATTGCTATTGTTTACAGCCCCGAAGCATTTTTATGAATAAGTACGGCAGTATAAATATTGAGGTTATTTAGAAATAACAGCCAATGTATTTTTTAGACAGAGAAAAGTTCCCAGCGAATATGATATATAACATTTTGGGGTCGTATTGTTTTTTACAGCGGCTTCATAGCTGAAATCTCGCGGTCCACATAAATTCCAGGCGCGCAACCTGCTGCTCGCACCTCATGAATCACAACAAAATATAAACCGGGAGGCCCACGTCCATACGTCACACGAGGCCCTATTCACAACATCCTGTCTTGTTTTACAGGTCATTTCGTACCAAATAATAACGTTTAACAACTTAATCTCTGTGTTCTCTAGCTCAAGAACAGGATGTTTACAATCAGATTTTCTCCTCGGGTCAGATTTGTAGAGAGAAAAAATGAAATAGCTGCGAGAATCATCCAGAGAAGAATCGTTTGGTCAAAAAAAATGTGTCAGAGCATCTGAGGAAATACCTGTACAGAAATTAAGGCAATGGAATTAGGATAATTTTTATAAATACTATTTGCTGTTAGATTTAAGTATGTGTAATTAACGGAATGAAACAAGCTATGAGTAACAGTCCACTGATAATGATGATGGCGATGATGATGATAATAATAATAATTATTATTTTATTTTATTTATTTATTTAGGATATTAATGTGCGAAACAACAGCACAAGGCCAATTACAGTTTAGCACAGGTACAAAACGAAACAAAACAACAAATGATGATGAGAATGAATGATAGAAAATGGCAATGAGATGAAAATACAATCAATATAATAGTATACATTACTCAATTGACCAAAATGCAACAAAATAAATAGCACAAATAATATTATTAAAATTAGTTCAGTGAGATAATTAAAATGATGGCAATTAAATAAAATGTATTATAAATGAATTAATGAAACCATATAAATGAAGACAGGAATCATATAATTAATATTGTAAGTTATGCAAATGACGAGAATAGTATGATACATATCTAACAATGGCATAAATAATAAAACTGACATAAACCTCGAAAAGTATATACTACACATTAAATGGATCCAAGTTCAATCCATGCAAATTAGCATATTTAATACATCTACAGACCGGAGACAGAGATTTAGAATTCCTATTATAAAACAATTTATGAAATCTTAAACCCTTAGCAGGAATACGAAGACTGATATTGCTTATGAAAGATTCACAATCAATATCACCCTTAATGACTTTACAAAAAAATAAATAATCAAGATCCTGACGTCTGGTGAACAAACTACCGCAATTGAAATATTCGCAATTAGTCTCATAGTTATAATCGAAATTTGGTAAAAATCTATAAGAACACAGGGAAATAAATTTTCTTTGAATATTCTCCAATTTAGCCGAGTCAGTGGAAGTAATGGAGTTCCATACAACAGATGCATATTCAAGCTTGGATCTAACCAATTTATAGTATAAAATTAATAAACACATAGGAGTAGAAAAAGAATAAGTTATAGACCTAATTAGACCAAGCATTCTTAATGAATGGGTATAAATATATTGCACATGATCATGAAAATGTAATAAGGAATAAAACGTTCTTTCTTTGAAATGGAGACGTTTAGCAATTTATAATAATGGAATAGCATACTTTTATAGTTATCCTATAATATTTTACTTACTTACTTACAAATGGCTTTTAAGGAACCCGGAGGTTCATTGTCGCCCTCACATAAGCCCGCCATCGGTCCCTATCCTCAGCAAGATCAATCCAGTCCCTAGTATCATATCCCACCTCCCTCAAATCTATTTTAATATTATCTTTCCATCTACGTCTTAGGCTCCCAAAAGGTCTTTTTTCCCTCAGGGTTTCAAACTAACACTCTATAAGCATTTCTGGATTCAGCCTATGTGCTACATGTCCTGCCCATTTCAAACGTCTGGATTTAATGTTCCTAATTATGTTAGTCACCTCTGATTGAGGTTCTGGCTGATATGCACATCTGTTATCAGGCAGTACATCCAAATACTCTCTAACAATGAATGAATTACATATTTAAAATTTAAATTTTGGAAAAGGAGGGCACAAAGTACCGCTCTCCCCGTCGGTATTGCTAGGAAGAGCTTCTTTTATGCTTATATTTCTATTCTAAATTTAAAGCAAATGTGTGATAATGAGGTGGGTTTTTTTTCACTTAGTGAATCATTTCATGGCATCCCTCAGCTCTTTACATAGCTCCCCAGTGGGTCACGACCCACACTTCGGGAACCACTGGACTAGAATGATATCGATGTTGATACTGACGATTGTGTAGAAATATTACTTAACTTTAAGTTTATTATGACAAAAATCCTTCCTTTGAATCTGAAAAAAAAAAAAAAAAAAAATGAATGATTTTCTTACGGACACATAATTTCTGGCGAATCATCTCACTCTGTGTTAGAGATCGCTGCGAAGCACAGGTGGCGGTCGGCGTGCATGCCGTCTCTTGAACGAGACTCCTAGAATTTAGCATTCTCGTGCGAGGTGTTGTTTTGCCCACGTATAAAACATCCGCAGCCATCGATCCGACGCGCCATGCCGGCAGCGCCAAACAACGAGGGGTCACCAATGGCATCGCCACATATTATCCCGTGCTACAGATTACACCGTGCGCGCCGGATTTGGATAAGCTGCCCTTCCAGGAATTAATGATTAGTAAACAGCAATACAGATTTCTTCCTTCGTGGCTTCGGAGGCTCGTGGCACTTGTAAAACCGCACTCTCACTTTAATTGATGATTGTAGTGATGTAGCCAGGGTTAGTCGCGTGAATTACATGGTACACATTTTACGTAAATTACACGTAATTTTTACACGATTTTCTACGCGACATAATAAATTACTTTCACAAAAGTAATTTAATAAGTTACATACTCTTCTATGTGCTTGAAGACGACGTGTTATTGTGTTTTTAATTATCGAGTCACGAAATTAACATTTTGCTCACTTCTTATTTTCAAATGCTGCAATTTGTTTCTGTGGAGTAATTAATAGACATTTAAGAATCAAAACACGAAAAGAGACAAGAGTGAGATTTTATGACTAAAGGAAATAAATTAAAAATCCAAGCAGGAGAGATGAAGTTCATCAGAAGCAGGATATAACATTATGCACAAGAAAAAGAATAGGCCTACAGATGTAATAAAAGATCTCAGTGTGGAACTACTACTTGTGAAACTCAGAGAAAATAACAAGAATTGATATGAACACCTAAAAAAATACATAGGCTACATAGGAAGGCCAAGGGCGAAATGGGCATCGGGACAGTTCAAGAGCCTAATACTTGAAGTGAGGAAGAAGAAGTTTTGTCATATAGACTGGCTAAGGAAAGATCTTTCTGCGTACAACATGTCGTCTTAATTTTTTTTTATTTAATACATGATCTTACTTGTCTATGCGGATGACATGAATATGTTAGGAGAAAATCCAAAAACCTATTAGGGCAAACACGGGAATTTTACTTGAAGTAAGTAAAGAAATAGCTTGGAAGTAAATCCCGAAAAAAACAAAGTGTATGTCTCGTGACCAGAACGAAATGGAAATACAAAAATTGGAAATTTATTCTTTGAAAAGGTGAAAAAATGCAAATATCTTAGAGCAATAAATGACACTTGGGAGGAAATTAAACGCAGAATAAATAGGGGAAATTGTTAATATTCGGTTGAGAACTTTTGTCATCTAGTCTGCTCTCAAAAAGCTGAAAGAATTTATAAAACAGTTATATTACCGGTTGTTCTATATGGTTGTGAAACTTGGATTTTCACTTTTAGAGAGGAATAAAGAATAAATTTGTTTGAGAATAAGGTGCTTAGGAAAATATTTGAAGCTAAGAGGGGTGAAGTTACAGGAGAATGGAGAAAGTTAGCCTATACAATGCATAAATGCACGCACAACATAATTAGGAACATTAAATCCAGACGTCTGAGATGGGCAGGGCATGTAGCACGTATGGGCGGATCCAGAAATGCATAGAGAGTGTTAGTTGGGAGGCCGGAGGCAAAAAGACCTTTGGGGAGGCCGAGACGTAGAAAGGAGGATAATATTAAAATGGATTTGAGAAAGGTGGGATGTGATGATAGAGACTGGATTAATCTTGCACAGGATAGGGACCAATGGCGGCTTATGTGAGGGCGGCAAATGAACCTTCGGGTTCCTTAAAAGCCATTTGTAAGTAATTAAGTAAAATATTATAGGATAACTATAAAAGTATGCTATTCCATTATTATAAATTGCTAAACGTCTCCATTTCAAAGAAAGAACGTTTTATTCCTTAGGTGGGCCTTATTATCCCCGGTTGCCTTACTATTAATTCCACATTTTGGGATATCTGGCCGACATCTACGGCTGATCACTACAAAGCAGAGGTCAACTTAAAAATAAAATACAATATGATCTGCGGAGAGAATACAGAACAATGATAAATTTAAAAATAAAGTACGATTTGATTTCGGAGAAACATGAGCTGAAAATACAATGAAGATAATGAAATGAAGTAAAAATATATATATTACGTAGTGTTATACAAGTGATTGTGTAAAATGAATAATGAATCTCTCAATTCCATTAGACAAATTTTGTTAATGTCCTCATTAGAAAATTTAAGAAAAAGGAGAATGGTTTTGGTTAACTTAAATGAAGTTCCCCTAGCGCCAAAAGAAATCCTTTCACTTCCCATGTATTAATATTCATTTTGTATCTCTCACTGAAGTGAGGAATACATGGATTGTTTAGTACGATTATTTAGTCTGGCCGGAGATGTGCGCCTGGGTCAAGCGAGTCCATTTAGTTACGCCAAGGGGTGTTTGGGTTAGTCACTCGCTTGCCTTTGGAGCGATCGGATGTCATGCATGCGGTAGAGCGGTATGTTTCCAGTACAGTTAAACTGTACTGCATTCCTTTATCGACCACTCGCCCTTATCTCTATTCCGGAGCTCTCCCCACTACTTCTATTACTTCCCCTCTTTCGTGTCGCTGAGCTGTCAGGACTAAATAATCGGTCTGTAAATAGACTTCTTGTTATTGGCTTGTTGATCATCCTTCTCATTATTCTCGTTATACATAAAATCTCATAATATTCTCATTATAGAAATATATTTTAGATTTATATTTTTTTTTCTCCCTGTAACATAATTCTAGTAAGTTTATATTAAATTAATTTTCATCATTTTACTAGCTATCTCAAATCTCAAATTAATTACAATTGATTGAATTAAATTAGCTCATAAATTAAGTTACTACTTTACCTTATAGGTTTATCTAAATTTAAATAAATATGTAGTCTACTAGTCGTTAAAACTTAACTGAAGAATATTGCTGGAGAACCTTTTAAGTGTAGTGTAAATATTCGTAATTTAAATATGTATTGTATTGATTAAGGCTGGTTGAGTGGAAGAGAAGGCCTTATGGCCTTAACTCTGCCAGCGAAAATAAAATATTATTATTATTATTATTATTATTATTATTATTATTATTATTATTATTATTATTCTCAAAACGGATAGTGGAGTCAAGAATGAGGCTCTTTGATTAAGGCGATCGATGGCTATAATGTCTGCTCTTCTCGTTGACCCATTCTCAGCCAAGCAGTGCATTTCTTGGTAAACTTTCCACTTTGCCTTCCGAAGAGTGGTTGCGATGGAGCTTCTCACTTTATGGTGGCCATTATTCCTCAGTAGTTCCCCTTCAAGGCAATAACCCAAAACATGCCCAAGGGTTTCTACTTCGCTGCATCCTGAAGATCTTAGGGTGGAACCACGACTTGAGAAACTGAGAGAAAATAACAAAAAATGGTATTCATTCATTCATTTAGTGTTCTATCCAAGGGAAGATCTTTCACTGCAAACCCACCTTTAAATTAAATATTACTTAATTATGGTTGAGCTACCCGAGAAAATGCCACAATACTATTCTGTTTCCAGTACAAATTTATATTTCGGAATATGTATGATAAGAACTTTCTTGTGTTAAATTTTAACGTACCTTGTTAACATGTTTCGACCTATTTTCGGTCATCTTCGGAAATGGTCGTTGTTGGTCTTGGCGCCTCTTGTTTCCTGTGTGGGTGCGTTCGTAGTGTAGAGTCAAAGAGTGTATGTGTTTTGAAATTGAGTTGTGTGTTGAGAATATCGTTGGGGTGTGTTTTCGTGTGTCTGTATATTTCATATTGTTCTAGTGTGTTGAGTTTCTGGCTTTTTGGTTGTATGTGCAGTATTTCCATGTCTGTGTTGATGTCTCTGTAGGTGTGGTTGGCATTTGTGATGTGTTCTGCATATGTGGAGGTGTTTTGTAATTTTGTTATGGCTGTGATGTGTTCTTTGTAACGTGTTTGAAATGATCTGCCTGTCTGTCCTATGTAGAAGTTGTTGCAGGTGTTACATTTGAGTTTGTATACGCCTGTATGGTTGTATTTGTTTGTTTGTGTTGTTTGTGTGTTGAGATGTTTTTGTACAGTGTTATTTGTTCTGTATGCGATGTTGTAATTTAATTTCTTGAATGATGTTGCAATTTTATGTGTGTTTTTATTTTCGTATGTTAGTGTGACGTATTTCTTGTGTTCTTGTGTTTGTGTTGTATTCTTCTGTTTTTTGTGGTTTTGTTTTGTTTTACGTAGGCCTATTATGTTGTCTATTATGTTGGGGTTGTATCCGTTTTCTTGTGCTATGTATTTGATTGTGTTTAGTTCTTCGTTGTAATCCTGTTGGTTCATTGGAATGTTGAGTAGTCTGTGTACCATTGTTCGGAATGCAGCTTTTTTGTGTTGTGTGGGGTGGTTGGACGTGTTATGTATGTGTGTTCTTGTTGTTATTGTCGTGGGTTTTCTGTATACTTTGAATGTGTGTTTGTTGTCTACTTTTGTTATTGTGATGTCTACCAAATTTATGGATTTGTTGTTTTCAATTTCTAATCTGTAGTGCAGCTTTGGGTGTATTTTGTTTATTTGTTGATGTAGGTTTTGGATATACAAATTTATAGCATAAAACAACTGCCGCAATGCTGAATATCGTACAAGTATTTAAAGAAAAGTTTCGAAATGGCTTATGTTTCACTCCGCAATTGCAACAGGCTACTTAACCACTACTCATGAGGTCTAGCTGGCTTGTCGCTCAGTCCTTCATTATGCGACTGTCCATTGTTAATTTCCTTGCATCATGCCAATTGACCAGATACATTATTGACTTATTCACCTGTCATTTATCGGACCACTGCACGCGGACGTATTGCCGATAACGTGATTTGCTTCAATTACATACGGTTTGGAGATGAAAGTATAGCAGCCTTCAGCATCATTTAAATTAGAAACCGAATTTATGCCTAGTTTTGTGAGAGTGGAGGAAATAAGTAGGCCTACTTAGTTTTGTACAAAACTTTTACTGTAAATTGCTTATTAATTTGTGCTAATTGAGATAATCTTTCAAAATCACTAGTGACCTGTTCCACAATGTTCGCAGTTCTTTGATGCTGTAAATTTTGTTTGTAAATTAAAAACTTCACTTTCACAATCTTAGTTTGTATTTTTAATGAGTATAAAAAATATGGGGAAGGAGTATATATATATATATATATATATATCTCCTATATAATATGAATATGAAAGAGAGATTTGGACTGGCCTGGTTCAGACTAGAAATTTGGAAATTAAAAAGTAATAGAGGTAATATATCTCAAGACACATGCCCATTATGTGGACGGAGAGAAGATGACATTCACATTGTTCTTGAATGTCAAAATACAAAAGATATATTGATGAAATTTATAAAAGAAAAGTTCCTACAAATAAATAAAGAAATAGCTATAGGAAAACTTATGAAAAATAATAACACAAACTTACAAAAGCAATTAGGTTTATAGGTTTAGAATGGAAAGAATAAATGAAATAGCTAGAATTGAATGAAAAAAAAAAATAAAAAATAAGTAAAAAATAATAAGAATAATGATTATTAAACAAATATGTTTAATGCTTGTTTTTTTGTATTATAGATGTAAAATTATGCATAGAAGAAAGTAGCAAGTAACAACATACTAAAATGAGTTGAGTCTTGCACAAACCTAAATGCAAGTGCAAGATAAACCAAAACTTTTTTTGTATATTAAATATTTAAATTGTAGAAATTGTATTTAAATAATAGTATATATAAGTGTGTAATGTAAGGGTTTAAATGATTACTTGTATGTACTTTGTGAACTATAATATAATAAATATCAAATATCAATATCAATCTTAGTTTGTAGAGTTGAACTTCACAAAAAAAATCTTGAGTAGGTACTTCAAAAAGGAGTGATTTTGGAAAAGTGAAGATTGTACTTGCAAATCTAACATACTTCCTAAAATAATTCTAGATGCGTGAAGTTTGAAAATGCAACTATAGTCGCGTCGCTGTTGTCTCAAACGTGACTCCTCTTTGCTTACGCCTTAGGAAGTTAAGGCTCTATAAAGTCTAGGTAGATAGTATCCTTTTTTTATCCAATTTAATAAACCCTATTTCACCCTGAGGTATATTAGGGTTATAGTTGGCATCAAAATACATATTTTATAACCAATAAACAATAGTAAAATTATCATATAAAATTGTGGTCACAGTTACAATTCACATGAATTATATAGAAGAATGCACTTTAATGAAAAATGGATCCTGTTAAAGATTAATGAGATGTTTGAGGAATAATCAATGCAAAAGATATACAAGGATGTCTAACCGTTTCAGAGTAAATACACGACCTTAAAAAGATAATCAATAGTACATTAATATAACAAAGTTGACTTTCACTTTCAAATTAATACTTAATTCATGAAGAATGGAACAGTTAAGAGTAATAAAAGGATATTACAAGCAATGATTTACGGTTACAAGTTACATACGTGATTCAGGAACAAGTACAATAATTAAAATAATAACACAAGTAATGACTTATAACTAACGAATAACGAAATTCTTGAAGGGCAATATATAATAGTAGGGGCAATACAAAAGATTTAAAAACAAACGTAAACAGTAAAGGAATAGTAGAAAAATTGACTTAAAATTACAAGTTAAACACATTCTTTTTAAAGCAATAGGTAATAACAAAGAGATACTAATATCAATATACTGACTGTAGTTACAGATTAAACACATCATTTTAAAAACAAACACGCAAAGGATCAATAGCTATTTTCAGGCATTATATACATGGACCATGTCTTTAATTCACATCTTCTTGACGTTACTTGATAGTATCGTTTGCTATTTCTGTTCTTTCGTTGCCGAGCTACCAGACGAGGAACCTATTTGCCGCACCGTTAAACATTATCATGTCGTAGCTCCTATGATAATAAATCAAACGCACTGTAATTGAGCAAATAATTGAGCGGCAAATAACGTCCTCGTGCACTTTCTGCGAACGCCAACGAAAGAGCCAAAATGGCGGGCGATTATAGTAAGTATTTATCGAGCCTTAGGAAGTGCATAACGTCATCAGCAGCGAATCACAAGACGCACACGTTTAAATGTGGCCGACGTGCAACGTGATTGATTGCCGAAAATAAGAGCGACGGGACTATAATTATTGGGGCTAGGATTTTGATGAAATTGCATCTTTTTTCTAGTAAGCCGTCTCGCTTCACTTACCTTTCTTCCCACCACAATCTGAACACACGCTCTCGCCATGAAACAACACTAACAGTACCATCCCATCGTACCTCTTCATACTCCTCCTCGTTCACAATAGCCCTGCCAAGACTCTGGAATTCGTTACCTGCTAGCATCAGGGACTGTCGAAATAAAATTGAATTCAAACGCAAACTTACTAGGCACTTGGTCAGTAATTGAGCTCGTTCAGACATGGTTTCTTGCAAATAGTTCTCTTAATCTGTCGAAAAATATCTCAATATATGGTAATTTCATCACTATAGAATTTTGTTATTCTAGGTTTAATTTGTAATTCAGTAAATACAAAAATATTCTTTGTTCTTAACTTCTATGATAAATTGTCTAGCTTTCATTAATCATGTAATCTTGTCGTACTTTAATTTCTATTGTAATTGTAATTGTAAATTTAATATTAATTGTAATTTTATTCTTCTTATTATAGTTGTAATCCCCTGGAAGAGGGGCAGAGAAGGCCTGATGGCCTTATCTCTACCAGGTTACATAAATAAATACTAAATACTAAGCTAGAAACATTGCTGCTTTAGGATTTTTATGTTGTGTGATAAACTGAGTGTTTTAAGACATATTTGTTAGGACATTTTTTTTACATTTTTTGCCTGTTTCAACTCATAAGAGCATCTTTTGTTCTATTCGGTCATTCTTTAGATATTTTCATTTAATTTTGTCCATAAATCCCCATTAATTAAAGTAAAATAATGTTTATTTCCTTTGCTATTTTCTTTACATATTTTGTTCATTAATACCTATTTTAATATTTTTTCTACACAAATATTGTCATTTTAACGTATTACACCCCATGTAATGGATCAGTCCAACCACTCCTTCAATACAGACTCATCTATACCTGCTAATTCCGGATAAGAGTGGCCTTTTGGTAGACTACAACCAGGATTTGAACCCGAGACCGCTCGTGTCACGGTCAGATATGCTAACTGTTACTCCACAGTGATAGAATAATAATAATATCATAATAATAATAACTTAATTAGTTTGACGTAATAATAATAATAATAACAATAATAATAATAACAATTAGTTTAATGACGCTCTATCAACAGCGACGATTATCTAGTGTGTGAGTGAAATGAAGGTGATAATGCCACGAATTGAGTCTAGGATCCAGCGCCGAAAGTTACCCAGCATTTGATATTAATAGGGTGAGGGAAAATCCCAGAAAAAACCTCAATCAGGTAAATTGTCCCAACCAGGATTTGAACACCGGGCCCGCTCGTTCTACGGTCAGACATTCTAACTTATTCCACAACGATGGACTAATAATAATAATAATAATAATAATAATAATAATAATAATAATCTACACTTCTAAGTCTCGAGCACGGGACGAGTCTTCACTAGCAATTCCGTACCGGTAGTTGTTTCAATGCTTGAATATGAATTCATACGATTCTTATGTATGGTACAATATCCTGCATTAATGTTAAGCCGCATTTGACACGGTTATACATACACAGTAACAGTTTTGCTTCCTGCCGCTAGTTGGCGGCTACGTCAACCAGTCAGTTGAAGAGGGTATAAATCAGAACTCTGCTAAAATATTCAATCCGCCAGCAGGGTTAGAGAAAAACAATCTGTCCCAGGTTTCCCCCCAACCCAAGCTTCCGCTATACCTCTCTCCCTCTCCGCACAGTTCCAGTCTGTTCCCGTTTCCCTCTTACACATATGTCATTCTTTTCCATCGCCCTCTCCTCGCGCAGGCGCCTTACGAGTCTGACACTCCATTGGCCACATGCAGAGGCTGCGCACATGGGTGCCTTCATGGATGCGTTCGCGAACGACAGACGTTACACCAAGTTATTACTATTACAAGTGAAACTTACACATCAGATTCTTGAGAAGTTTGTACACTGGTTAATACAACAAAGAATCCGTGACCTACGAAATGTAACTTCTAAAATAAACTGAAAAACACAATTTATGTTGAATGAGCAAATTATCTCCCATCCGGAAAGCGACAACTTTGGCTATCGGCGGTCGCGCTCCCAGACGCTAGCTATGGAAACAGAGCAGTATCGGCGGTTAGACAAGCTACAAATGATTACAGTAAAGCGTCTCGTTTAGGCACAGTGAAAAAGTAAACAAAATGCAGGTAACGTGTGGGGGGAGGACGAGCCGTACGATAAAGACGAGGGATGCACAAGGTTTCAGTTACAACATTTATGGCGGAGAATTAATTTAAATTATATTTTCCAAAAACACACAAAACAAAAGACCAAAAATTGCATAACTTTATCATATACACATTTTAACACACAAGCAATTGTAATTTTGGAATAATTCAATATAATAAATAAAATTTTATTAATCATATCATATCATATCATATCATATCATATCATATCTTATCATATCATATCATATCATATCATATCATATCATATCATATCATATCATATCATATCATATCATATCATATCATATCATATCGCTTTCTAGCATCGTTTTTACGGTAATGAATTCCATTCTCTGTATGACTAGCATAATATTATCACCGTCTTCTGTGGCCGAATTAACAAAACTACAGTATATTAGTCTGAAGTGACAACACTATTTCCGAAACATAATTATCCCTTCTCAAAGTTCAATTTATTTAGGTAGTATATTGTTCTGAAGTGGTAAGACTATTTCCTGAACATAATTATTATTCCTTCTCAAAGTTCAATTTATTTAGGTACTATATTGGTCTGAAGTGGTAAGACTATTTCCTGAACATAATTATTATTCCTTCTCAAAGTTCAATTCATTTAGGTAGTTTAAGTATCGTAATTTCACACAACTACGGTCCACCATCACACCACTTTTTAGATTTCTCTTTGTAATTTACAAAATAAAGATATTCGAAATATTTCTTTTGCTGATATCAACTGCTGAAAGATCAGGATTTAATATCAAACACATTTGTTATTCCACATGTAGTTTATATATGGAATTTTTTTTTATAAACTATGGACTGTAGTTGTATTATGAAGTCACAACTACAGTCCATTGAATATTTCCTAATATAAATTGCTCATATTCCGTAGTCGAAAGATGTTTTGCAACTATGTCATACAACAGTCAATATTTTTAATACAAAATACAGATTGTCAGAATACAGTAAGAAAAATTATTTATTTTTTTATTTTAACACAACTGCTTATTCTTTAAGAAAAATACAATTTCTATCAAATAATAAAATCAATATAAAACCAAAACAAATTCAAAATAATCATTCTTAATCAAATATTCTCAAACAGATACATAATCAATTTACACATTTTTTGTGGAACTCCATAGACCCTCAAGCTCGCACATGGAAAAGCTTTCTTTTCGTACTTTGCAGCTTTCGCTTACTCATAGATCGTTTAATATCCTTTTTAGGATTAAAAAAAGCAGTCCGCCTTGTTTGGCCACTTCCATAGGTTTCCAGATCTGGACATACATTTTACTCGTATATATGCCCCATTGGTCTCCAGTTTCATAACTTTCCCAAGCCAGTATTCTCTTTCATAACCAGAACTAAAAACTCCTCGCTTGCAGGAAGATAATCACCATACTGGACCTCATGTTTTGATGTATCTTCGAAGGTTTCTTCAATATCTGACAAGTTGAATGAAGCATCTTATGCCAAGAAATATCCACCTTCATCTTCCTCGGTAGAACTCTCTAATGCCTTCGCCTTGCGAGAATCTTTCTTTCTACTTGAGCAAATTGCAATTTTGTAGGTAGATGGTAATGCAAATTTTTCAATCTTTTGCTGAAATACTTTTACCTGGCTCAACATCAAGCTTCTTCTTTCTCTCTTTATTGATGTTTCTTGTTGTGCTGCTTGATTTCTTGTCATTTCTATATATTTTATGAATGTGTCTGAAACAGCACTTCCTTCTGGGTTCCTGACGTTTGAATCAGAATATGGCAGGCATTCTAAAACTTTCGCTGCACAAAAAGGAAAGATTTCAGTCTTCCTGAATCCAGCTTGCAAATTGGCTTCTTTATTCAAGAGCTTATTTAACAATGAAGGAAATGCATTGTTGGGGACTGTTGGCATGCTTTTTCCATCTGGTGTCGCTTTTCACACATCAATATTTGTCGCCAGTGACATTTTAATGGCCCAAAACAAGCTATGTCTGGTAGTTGCATCAGATAGGTCGCATTTTGAGGCTGCAAAACATGTGATAATTCATTCTTGTGACATTCTAAAAAGCATTCCGCCCAACGTCTTCCAGATAGGTTCTTAGTAAATTCTGGTACTTTGCGGTCTTAGCTAACCAGGTACATTTTCACAATACACCTAAGGTCAAATAAAATTATCGGACCAATATACTATAGTTTAGTTAATTCGGCCACAGAGGACGGTGATAATATTATGTTAGTCATACAGAGAATGAAATTCATGACCGTAAAAAAAACGCTGCTTGAAAGCAACATCATATGAAAGCAAAATTTAATTTGTTATATTGATTATTTCAACGTTACAATTGCTTGTTTGTTAAAATGTGTATATGAACGTTATGCAATTTTTGTTCTTTTGTTTTGTGTTTTTGGAAAATATAATTTCAATTAGGCCTAATGCTTCGTTATAAATGTTGCAACTAAAACCTTGTGCATCCCTCGTGTTTATCGTACGGCTTGTCCTCCCCCCCCCACAAGTTAACTGCACTTTGTTTACGTTTTCACTGTGCCTAAACGAGACGCTCTACTATATTGTGACATGTTATTAGTGAAGACAGTTTTCTTAGTCCAACAACATTGGAATGTGCACGGGGTATATATTACATCACTTGTAGAGACCCTGTTCACAAACACAAGTAACACGCTACAGGTTCCTTACTCCTAAACAAGTATAGTATGCTTCAGTTTAGCAATATTCATGATATGCACTACTAAGTGCAAAGATACACAAGTAAAGGAATTCGGAAGGCATTATATCTATGTAAGTAACGACATAATTGTATATTATTTATGTAAGACTGACATAATCTGCTCTAAAAGATGGCACTTACAGCAGCACTGTAATAAAAAATATATAAACCATTTGAAATTGATAGAAAGAAGTGAGTCCGACGATCTACCTTCAATTAGTAACTCACTGCGAGCGGATGATTTTAGCAGAGATCTGTATGAAATTATGGTGCAGGCCAACATTCAACAAAGTTGAGGACAAACACTTCGAAAATTTTTTCGGAAAGTACACTTGAACACAGTACCTATGTTATAGTAGTACCGGTATTTTAAGTTAAATTTTACAGCAGAGATATTGTAATATAGACTTACACATTTCATTCAGGGTACTACCTATGTTGCAGTTGTACCGGTGTTTTGAGTTAAAATTTTAGATCAAAGATTTTATCGTGATATAGGTTAAACATTACATTAAGAGCGGTACCTACCTATGAAACTGTAACATTTTAAGTACTATTTTACATCAACGATTATTGTAAGATAAGCTTAAACAGTTCATTAAGAGTAGTGCCTGTGAAACAGTAACATTTTAATTTAAAAGTTCACAGAATATATTTATTCGTTTGTAATATAGGCCTACAACACAGTCCTACTCTTGAAATCTCTCTTTTATGTGTGTATTGTGGTCGTTTTGATGCGCGCGCCACTATTCTTCAAGTCATTCGGTTCATTGCACAAAGAGTAGTGGCTAAGATTTCTGTCTCTAGTTATTAGATATAAGTTTTTGAAGCATCATTTATTGCTGACGCCAGCGTTTCAGGGTTGTGTTCTTGGGTGCAGTACCCAGTCAGTGAGAATCTGCTGCCAGCGCAGCTCCTAAATACACGTCACATCAGCAAGCTGCCAATCACAATTAATTGTCAGTTTTATTACTGTATGACTGCGGGAAAGGTAAGATACTTTCACTTAACCTTCCCATTACTTATTTTACATGTGAAAAAACGGTGGCTCTTTGTATACTCATACTGATTAAGTAGAAAGATTCTCAAACCGTCTGACTTGATCGCAATGACCGCAATGAAGGTAGGGTAAATGGAAGGATAAATAACTAAATGGTACGCAATCTCGTGTCCTTGCAAGGACATTTAGGGCTGAGAAAAAGAATCTATACATATACCTTGTTGGCTACTTGTCTCACGCCCTTTTTTCACCGTCCCGCTGAAGGAACTTGCAGAATCCTGAAGAAGTAAAAAGTCGAAAATTGAAATAATCTCATAGCTACTGTATGTCTTATTTCATAATTCAAACATTTTTGGTACCTGCCTAAGAAATAACCAAACTGCATACAATGTTCGAGGATAAAATTACCTGTAGGGATGTACGTCCCACTCGGTCTATCGACCTGTCACTGAATTTTATCTCTTCTGGAAGTGGAAAAGATAAAGTGTATAAAAATAATCTGAAAGAACAGAAAAATAGTACCCGAAAAATATTGCATGAAGTTTTCAAAGTCAAGTACAGATACTGACATCTCAACAGTAGTTCAACAGCTGATTCAAGGCCATATAAACTTATGTTTAAAAGTCTGAAGAATTTTTAAAGTGTTTCCTTTGCCTATTGATTATCTTGGTAGGAGTGACAAGGAAAGAAACCGGTGTCATTGTACTTCATTTTGGTGTGCCCACTGGTAAAAGAAATGTGTCACGCAGCGGTATAGCAAAGTTTTGTTCACTCTCTATATTAGCTATTACTTTTATTGAATTTTTAGTACGGCAACAACTTTGATATCAACAGTTGTATGGACGAAGATACACTGACAATCTTTACATTAGCAACCACACTCTGCATAAGATTAGGAAATATATTTTCTAATAACATATTACGTAAATATATAAAATATGACTAAAACATTAATAAAATACGAAATAAACATAATCGGAAAAAATATACAAAATGCCAAAAAAAGGGAAAAGTTAATCATGTCATTGTTATCGTTATCATCATAATCATCATTATTATCATCATGTAGCTTCCACGGAGTTCGGCCACAGATTGGTCCATTCTGGTCTCATATTAGAGGTCGAGAAGTCTCACCAGTGGTCTTCCTGGGTTTCTTGTACCCGCAGCAGTGTGTCTTTTTTTAGTAATGTAGGATATTTGTTGCGGGGCATCCTATTAACATGTTGTATCCACTCTGACTTATAATAAGAGCTAGGAAATTCGTACCAAAGCAGTAGATTTCAGTTGAGTACAGCGAGAGTATAGATATCTCCAGCACATCTCCCTGCTACAGATGATAGTATGTTCACAAACAACGCATAGTGGATTCTGTGAATTTGTGTTGGTAGAGTCGTGAATAGTTTGAAAAATATTGTTAATTTATATTAACATATTAGGTTCTGAACAAAGTGAGCTATTCTGTTATTATTGTATTATTTAAATTATTTACGTAATGTGAATATTATGCATGATTTCAAAAAAATGAACTCATCTGTAGTTAAATAATATGCAGACAGGAGTGTGTAACACGTTTATTTTTTCCCCCGATTATTCTTCGTTAAATGTTGACGTCTCGTGCTGCTATGCATTCAGTTGCGTTACAGTCCAAGTTCAACATCGGAATTACGATACGAACTTCCTAGCTGCCATTACAATAGAAACGAAAAAGTTTCTTGAAAACAGTCATGAGTTTAATATTATGTCCCACATATGAGATACACTATTAGATTCACAAAGTAGTTGTTCACCTGATGATAGTAATAAATATTGTATCATATTTCAGACTTTCTCCAGTAACGTCTTGTGACAAAGAACGAACATTTTCAGAGTACCAATAATGTTTTTTTTTTTCTGAACCTCAAAGGAGTATTTCTTTTGATAAAATGTAAATGTTCATTTCTATTTGTTATATTGAGGGTACAATCATAATTGTATTCTTTGTATGTTATTTTTATATGTATGGGTCAATTAATTTAGATTGGGACTTACGAACTCTATTGTTACAAATTATTGTTTCTATTATTTTTTTCTAAGTCTGTCGACGATTGGAGTACATGTTTGGTAACCACCATGCTGTACATGTTAGTCGTTTTGCTTCACTGACACCGAGAGACGCTCTATTACTTTTCACTCGGTAGAGATATAGTCCAAGTTCAAACAACTTAACAGTTTTGGTACCAACTTCCTAGTTTTGCTCATGATAATTTAAAATTTAATCAAATGCTGATGTCATCCTCAATTCTTCCAAAATTTCTAATCCCCATTTCAGTTTGGTTGATAGGCTTTCCCCTCTACTCACACTCTTTACTATCCGTGAAGGGGAAGATGCTACTGTCTATCTTACTAACGTTCAACTAATTGACTTTGAGCATAATGAAAATTCTTATTATTGAAAATGTTTACCGGTAATCTATATTTCGAAAATCTATACTAAGAATTTATATTTCATTTTGTTGTTGTTTATATCAACTGGCACATTGAAAAGCTACTGACATGAGGAAGATAAATGTTTTCTTCACCGCTAGTTGCTACTCTAAGCATACACAAAGGGACAATCTGCACTGTGTCGCACTGACTTCAAAATACAAACTAACATTCCTTAATTTAATTAATTATTAGTTGAAAATATTATAAGAACAACACTAAACTATACTGAAACATGTAATTGTCATACATCTGTGTCACTGTATTTTATATCCACTTATGTACTGTATTTAATATTTTATTTTCTTGTGTGTACAACTTGGGGGTGCAGGTATAAGAGGTAACAGTTACACTGACGGGCTCAGGGCGAATAGAAAGAAGGTGAAAGAAATGCCTTCGCATCCTCTCAACTTGTATAAAATGTCATTTATATATGTTTTGTAGCAGTAGCGGCTGATTGACTGAGGCAAGTGAGGCCGGGCCTCATTCACTTGGCGTAACTGAAATCAAATTTTGTGTTTTTATATAATGTATTAGTTATTTGAATGAAGCATATATAGCTGTAGAAGCATTTGAAAACTTTGTGATGTATATAGACCTGTTTTGCAATAAAATTTGTTCCTGAGGCCAGGATCGCTCGTGCCTGATCTGGCTTGCAATGTATATAGACCTGTTTTGCAGTCAAATTTGTTCCTGAGGCCAGGATCGCCCGTGCCGGGTTTGGCTTATGCATTTCGTGTCTTTTCGCGGGCTTTGAGTTTGCGCTTAAAACGTTGTAGCTGAGGCACAATTCGTCTGGCCTCGTGGGCTGGTCAGGTTTCATTCCTCCCATCCATGGGCCGGTCTCAAGGGTAGAGTGGGGTGGGAATAACAATGGTGACTTGTCTTCCTAAATAGGCCACATATAACAAAAATTCAAGCTCTTTGGCAGGCAGAGACCCACACTATTCTCTCCCGTTATGTCTTAGTTTATGACTTAAGCGAGGGTGTTGTACTATTGTACTTCGTAGTACAGTAGTGAATCTGGGCCAATGTTGTTATGTGTTTCGGGAAAATATGAACAGAAACAAATGCGAGAAATAATGTTGATGTAGTTAATTCATTCTTAGAGTGTTCTTTTTCGAAGAGAAATAATATTGAAACAAAGGAAGTTTTAAATAAAGAGAGAGCCTACCGAGGTACCTACGACATCGCTGACAATTTTTCTGACAGATAATCTTAAAACGCGAGTTTCTATTGCATCCTGGTATGGACAACATAAATGATTAAGTGGTAATGTGGTGAAAAATAAACTTCTCTGTTGGCCTTGTTTGTTGCTGTCAAAGGAAAGAAATAAAAAGAAAAGAAAGAAAGGGGAATTTCAATACATAATATGGTCATCACACTGAAACAATGACTGAAACTCACAGCATAACTGCTTATTTGGTGAGTGAAATTATTATTTTTCATGAATAGTAATAATAATAGACTAATAATAATACAGTAATAATGATATTAATAATATAATAATAATAATTAATATCATGAATCATTTCCTATCGGAGGCACTTAAACTAGTTGCATCTGGCCTCACCGAGGATTTCGATCACCGGCCTCTACTGTTTGTAGTCGTTCCATTTATAAGCTGCTGTTCTTAAATATTTCATTTCTGCAGCAATTATTCTTGATTTATCTTTTACTTTGATTGTCCAGTTTTCAGAACAGTACAGTAAAGTCACGAGAGACAATATTTTATACAATCTTATCCGGGTTTCACTGGACTTACTCTGCTTTGGGCTAAATTCACTCAGGGGACATTCAGGTATCATAGAGGCTTGACGAAAAGTTAATAACCATGATTATACCCCCGGTATCATTTCACTTCCGGCAACTGGCACGCTAAAAACTTCCATCCTTCTTAGGCCCGTAACACACTTGAAAAGTTTTCGCTAGCGAGAAATGTATTGCGGGAAAGAGGCGAAGAGCCTTCCTCCACACACTTGGCGACTTCTCGCTATCACAGATCACATCTCGCTATGGTCATCTATGCACTGCCTTCATGCAGAGAACATTTTTCTGATTATAATAATCACTCGTTGGGGGAAATATTATAGGTTATGTATTTATGTATGTTGTCGTACTTAAATATAGCCTATAACCTGTAAGTATATTGTCGTACTTTACAAATTACGTACGAACGCTATGTTGAATCTGAATATTCAGATGATGAGGAAATGGAATTATAAGAACATATTTTGTTAATGAAAAGAAAAAGTAGGCCTAAAATTAAAGTCAGAAATATCTGAAAATGACATTCTATCTTACGAAAATAAGGGGAGTTTTGGACACTGGTTTCGATTTGAATGATGATACGTTTAGGCATTTTTTCAGGTTCAATGGACCACAGTTTTTTGCCATTCATGATATGATAGAGGAGTCTTTGCTATGTTCTGATTAAAATTATGTAAACTATTAAGACATATAAGGTAGGTGTCCTAGATATGGCCATGCTAAGGTTTGAGAATTTTTCTAGCCGCCATTTTGAAAAAAATTTTGGAAATTATGAAAAAACAACGACAGACAGCCCTATCGAAATTCATTCTTGCAGTTCCCACAAAACATTGGCTCGCCTACTGGAAATGTCATTGAGGTCATCTGCCAAAATCTGTGCCTCCGACTATACGGCAGTAGCGGCCGGTGATCGAAATCCTCGGTGAGGCCAGATGCAACTAGTTTAATTGCCTCCGATAGGAAATGTTCGTTTATGATATTAATTATTATTGTTATTATATTATTATTATTATTATTATTATTATTATTATTATTAGTCTATTCTTATTATTATCAATGAAAAATAATAATTTCACTCACCAAATAAGCTGTTATGCTCTGAGTTTCAGTGATTGTTTCAGTGTGATGAAGCAACCCATATGTGTTGAAATTCCCCTTTCTTTATTTTCTTTTTATTTTTTTTTCTTTGACAGCAACAAACAAGGCCAAGAGAAGTTTATTTTGCATCACATTACCACATAACAATTTATGTTGCCCATACCAGGATGCAATAGAAACTCGCGTTTTAAGATTATGTGTGAGAAAAATTATCAGCGATGTCGTAGGTATCTCGGTAGTCTCTCTCTTTATTTAAAACTTCCTTTCTTTCAGTATTATTTCTTCTCAAAAAAGGACACACTAACAATGAATTAACTGCACCAGCATTACTTCTCTCATTTGTTTCTGTTTATATTTTCCCGAAATACATAACAACATTGGCCCACATTCACTACTGTACTACACCCTCGCTTATATGTCATAAATTGAGACATAAGGAGAGAGAATCGAGTGGGTCTCTGCCTGCCAAAGAGCTGGAATTTTGTTATTTATGGCCTAGTTAGGAAGACCAGTCACCACTGCTATTCCCGTCCCACTCTACCCTTGAGGCCGGCCCATGGATGGGACGAGCGAAATCTGACCAGGCCAGACGAATTGTGCCTCAGCTACAACGTTTTAAGCGGCGCAAACTCAAACCCCCGCGAAAGGACATGAAATGCATTAAGCGAGACCCGGCACGAACGATTCTGGCCTCAGGAACAAATTTTACTGAAAAACAGGTCTATATACATTACAAGCCAGACCCGGCACGAGCGATCCCGGGCTCAGGAACAAATTTTACTGCAAAACAGGTCTATATACATCACAAGCCAGACTCGGCACGAGCGATCCCGGTCTCAGGAACAAATTTTACTGAAAAACAGGTCTATATACATCACAAGCCAGACCCGGCACGAGCGATCCCGGCTTCAGGAACAAATTTTACTGAAAAACAGGTCTATATACATCACAAGCCAGACCCGGCACGAGCGATCCCGGCCTCAGGAACAAATTTTACTGAAAAACAGGTCTATATATATATCACAAGTCAGACCCGGCACGAGCGATCCCGGCCTCAGGAACAAATTTTACTGAAAAACAGGTCTATATACATCACAAGCCAGACCCGGCACGAGCGATCCCGGCCTCAGGAACAAATTTTACTGCAAAACAGGTCTATATACATCACAAGCCAGACCCGGCACGAGCCATCCCGGCCTCAGGAACAAATTTTACTGAAAAACAGGTCTATATATATCACAAGCCAGACCCGGCACGAGCGATCCCGGCCTCAGGAACACATTTTACTGCAAAACAGGTCTATATACATCACAAGCCAGACCCAGCACGAGCGATCCCGGCCTCAGGAACAAATTTTACTGAAAAACAGGTCTATATACATCACAAGCCAGACCCGGCACGAGCGATCCCGGCTTCAGGAACAAATTTTACTGCAAAACAAGTTTATATACATTACAAGCCAGACCCGGCACGAGCGATCCCGGCCTCAGGAACACATTTTACTGCAAAACAGGTCTATATACATCACAAGCCAGACCCGGCTCGAGCGATCCCGGCTTCAGGAACAAATTTTACTGCAAAACAGGTCTATATACATCACAAGCCAGACCCGGCACGAGCGATCCCGGCCTCAGGAACAAATTTTACTGAAAAACAGGTCTATATATATCACAAGCCAGACCCGGCACGAGCGATCCCGGCTTCAGGAACAAATTTTACTGAAAAACAGGTCTATATACATCACAAGCGAGACCCGGCACGAGCGATCCCGGCTTCAGGAACAAATTTTACTGCAAAACAGGTCTGTATACATCACAAGCCAGACCCGGCACGAGCGATCCCGGCCTCAGGAACAAATTTTACTGAAAAACAGGTCTATATACATCAAAGTTTTCAAATGCTTCTACAGCGATATATGCTTTCTTTCAAATAACTAATACATTATATGAAAACACAAAATTTGATTTCAGTTAAGCCAAGTGACTGAGGCCCGGCCTCACTTGCCTCAGTCAATCAGCCGCTACTGCTATACGGGCCTTAGGAGTTCACAGCTCTTCAGCGAGGTTCACAGGAAAGTCCACAGCTTTGGACGCGCCCCATAGAGTAAACCGAACGTAAACTCCAGAGTAAATGCCGTGATCCAAACAGCAACTTGCGCTTGCCCCGGGCGTGTAAAGTAGCCGACCGGTAGCCCGTATTGTCCTATATTACGCCGCAGCCTTGAGTAGATTGGCGTGCACGCACACGCTGTTAAGGAAACACACTGTATTTGTAATACAAATTTGCCCTGCGATTGACAGCTCTTTGACTGAAAGAGAACTAAGCACACAATAGCATTAATGTCATATCATCCATAACAATGCTCGGATCTCAGTCACTAAGTTACTAATCACAAGTCAATGCATTAGTGGCTCTACATCGCTGCCCTCAGTTTCCCCTCACCCCTTCATCTTTCTCGCTCGACAGCCCGTGCTGATCTTGGCCTGGCTTAGATTAAACGACATTAGGCCTGAACTGTACTAGACCAGAGCATAATGGGTTGTATTAGATTAGATTAAATTAGATCAGATTGAATTGGATTGTCATCAGAATACAGTACATTACATTAGACTATATTATACTAAACTCGATTACATTAATATAAACATGTGAAGTTTTTGATATTTCAGTTTAGGCTTATTTATAGCAAAATACGTGCAAAAGTTATTTTTTGCTAATACATCTTAGTAGTTAACGTTTTCGCCCCTTATTGTGGGCATCATCAAACTAATTTAACATGTGTGTGTGTGTGCGTGCGTGCGTGTGTGTTAAAAAATCCATATTACATACTGCAAAAGCTTAAAAAAAATTTAAAGGCGATCATGAGATTAAAAATGTTAAAGCTTAAAAAAATTAACAAGGATTACATATATAAATTTATTGAAAATATGCATATTTAATATTAACATACTGAAATTGTTTATGAACTAAAGCAGCGTTTCTCAAACTTTTCTGAAGTGGGGACCACTTTTTTTAAGTCAGAACAGTTCCGCGGACCACCTTACTCTTGTTCCCTTCGAAAACAAATGTATCATTTTTGTAAGATATTTTAATACTAATATACTTATATTTTAAAATTTATTTATTTATTTATTTATTTATTAAAACTTAAATATATAGAATAAAGAATATAATTACAAACAAGAGAAATAGAAATAAAATAATACAAACAACATAAAACAGGAGATACAGTACTATTAACAAAATTTGAGACCGAATGAGCAGCGCTCGTGTTCGGTCGAAGTTCAGATATAATATTAATATGCCTATAAGGGAATATAAAATAAAATAAAATAAAATAGGAAATAGAATTAAAATTACAGTTACAGAAATTATATAATACAATATTAATATAAGAGAAATATATAAAATAAAATAATTATAATAATAATGTCAAATAAAATAGGAACTAAAATTTAAATTACAGCGGCAATGGAATTATATAATATAATATTAACACTAGAGAAGAATAATATCGCACGTGAAAAGTAGGAATATATATATATATATATATATATATATATTTTTTTTTTCAAAATTATAGAATACAAATATAATATAGGTTGATTAATTCATACACATAGGCTATAAATTTATTTAATCAAATTGAAGATATTAACACGTGTCTAATTTTCTTGTTATATATTTTAGTGGGTTACATGTTAGAAGTTCTGGGTGTAATTTAGTTAAAGCATAGAATTAATTAATCAATTAATTATAATACTTTGGTAATTATATTTTTGTAGCAATCACAATTAACTTATAACAAATTCTGTGCATTGTTCATTCATCGCTTGCATGTTAGCAGTTAGTTGTTTGAAATCCTTCTTATGTGGTACACACTATTAGTTGTCCATGTCTCTGTTAAATAGTGTCCATTATAAATAATGGAAAACTGTCTTTGATCCGGATCTTTGAAAAGAAAGAAACATGGTGATACGCTTCATTTAGGCAGTGCTAATAGTTCAGAAGCTGTGTGTGAAGAAATATATTACTTATAGTGCCATTAAAGAAATATCTAGTCCTACTAGTAGTTTTTCTAAGAAAAAATACTTTCATGAATATGACAAGAGTTATTTGAAACTTGGATTTACTTGGTGTGGGAATGAGAGTGAACCAAAACCTCGGTGCGTTGTTTGTTACGAAGTGCTTTCAAACGAGTCTATGAAACCCGCGAAATTGTAACGGCACTTAGAGATAAAACACGCAAGTGTAAAAATTAAACCTGTCGGATTTTAAAATAGGCGGAGTGTAAAATTGTTTATATCTTCATCTGGAAAAACAAATAAAAAATTTATGCAGAAACATGTCCGATTTTCATCAAGTAAAGATGCAATTTGGCACGTTCTATTATTGGTGTACGACGTACAGTACGTGCCTATTTCATGGGTGTCGGCAAAACTATTAAGAAAGTCATAAATACATGAAAAGGTTCGGTACTTTGGTCCTCTGTTATGAATTTGGGTAGTCCCTGGCTGGGTTACAGCCTCGGCACCAGATATGGAGGGAAAAGATGGCGAGAAACGCCACGTTCATAGTGCTTTAAATTCCTCTTTTGTTGTTGAGAGTAGAGTGGGAAGTGGGTAGACGGGTAGCGTAAGAAATTTCATAACATAGTAGAAAAAGTGAAAGGCGATTGCCATGTGTAATTTCCAAAGTCTGAGATTTTCAGCTATAGTGTGATACGCAATTCGTTTGAACTTTATTTTTTCTGTATTTTGAAGGACCACAAGGACAGAACTCGAGGACCACAGGGGGCCCGCGGACCATAGTTTGAGAAACGCTGAACTAGAGGATTTTACTATATACATGCTTTTCTGTCTTCCCTATGTTTGTTATGTATGGATTGTTGAGTATGAACTTTACGCAATGACTATTTAAATGTAAAACGACCTGTAAGAAATCACTTGTTTATCTTGTTATTTAGTGATGTGGAAAAGAATTAAATATGCATACTTTTTACAAAATGTACAAAACGTTTGCAAAAAATTCTGTGATTACACATTTAGAAAACCAATGACAGAGAAAACATGTACCTAAAATCATGGGAACAATGTACTAAAGATGAAGAGAAAATCATAATATAGGGTGCAATTGAATAACGTGTAACGGAATGTGAAATAAAATAAGTTTTTTCCTACAACATTACATAATATATTGACACACATTTATAAGTTAAGAAAGTTCATTTTGAATATTAAAGATATTTTATTAATTTGTTCTACAGAATAATATCTGTAATATTGACAATTAATATTTGAGGAGAAAATTCGCTCCGGCGCCGGGGATCGAACCCGGGTCCTTGGTTCTACGTACCAAGCCCTCTGGCCACTGAGCTACGCCGAATTCAATCCACAGCACCTGACCGACCGTCAATAAATATGCCTAACTTGGAGTCAGGCCAAAAGGGAAACATTCAAGGAGGAAGGTTCGGTCCGGTGCTGTGGATTGAATTCGGCGTAGCTCAGTGGTCAGAGCGCTTGGTACGTAGAACCAAGGACCCGGGTTCGATCCCCGGCGCCGGAGCGAATTTTTCTCCTCAAATATTAAGCTCATTTTGATTTTTCACATCTTCAAACATTGTCACATTTATAAGTCCCAGTTGTGCGTTCCCACGCACTCATTGCTAACTTATTTTATTTCACATTCCGTTACACGTTATTCAAATGCACCCTATATTAAGATTTTCTCTTCATCTTTAGTACATTATTCCCATGATTTTAGTTACATGTTTTCTCTGTCATTGGTTTTCTAAATATGTGGACACAGAATTTTTTGCAGACTTTTGTACATTTTGTAACAAGTATGCATATTTAGGCCCTAATTCTTTTCCACATCACTAAATAACAAGATAAACAAGTGATTTCTTACAGGTCGTTTTACATTTAAATAGTCATTGCGTAAAGTTCATACTCAACAATCCACACATAACAAACATAGGGAAGATAGAAAAGCATGTAGATAGTAAAATCCTCTAGTTCATAGACAATTTCAGTATGTTAATATTAAATATGCATATTTTCAATAAATTTGTAATCCTTGTTAATTATTTTTAATCTTTATTGTTTTCAATCTCAAGATCGTCTTTTTAAAACTTTCTAAAAACTTTTGCAATATGTAATATGGATTTGTTAGCATATACAGAGTGTTTCCGAATTGGTGTTACAGACTTCCAGGGATGATGGCGAAGGGTACATGTATCAATTTGAGATAAGGAACCATGGTCCGGAAATGACTGAGTCGAAAGTTATAAGCAAAAATAGTTGTGTGGAAATGGAATTGTAATTTGACACCACGTGCCCTCCATCCCTTAACTTTTGAAACAGTCGTGGAAAAATGGTATGGGCCGGATGTCTCCTATGTGGGTATTTGTCCGATAAAATCTGTGAGCTTGTATACTGTTCTCATTGGTTCATCCATATTCGAAAATCAGGTCTGCTTATTCCGCTCTCGTGTACTCCTCCATTTCATTAGGATTGATCGACTGTACAAGTTGCAGTGTCCAGTCGATCAGTCCTAGTGAAATGGAGGAGTACACGAGAGCGGAATAAGCAGACCTGATTTTTCGAATACGGATGAGCCAATGGGAACAGTAGACAAGCTCACAGATTGTATCGGTACAGTACCCACGTAGGAGACATCCGGCCCATACCATTTTTCCACGACTGTTTCAAAAGTTAAGGGATGGAGGGCACGTGGTGTCAAATTACAATTCCATTTCCACACAACTATTTTTGCTTACAACTTTCCACTCAGTCATTTCCGGACCATGGTTCCTTATCTCAAATTGATACATGTACCCTTCGCCATCATCAATGAAAGTTTGTAACACCAATTCGGAAATACTCTGTATATAGATATCCTTACATTATTCTGATGATGCCCACAATAAGGGGCGAAAACGTTAACTACTAAGATGTATTAGCAAAAAATAACTTTGTGGATATATTTTTCTATAAATAAGCCTAAGACTGAAATATAAAAAATTTCACATGTTTGTATTATTATAGGAATTATTGGAACAAATACAAAAATGAATTCAAAATTCAAATCGATTACATTAGATCAATATGTTATGAATAAATATAAGAGATTAAAATAAACGACACTAGATTAGATTGGATTAGATTCCACATTTATTTATTTAATCGAATGTCCTCTAATAACAATTATTACCACAGCAGATAAATTCTGTTAAACCAAAAAATTAATCTTTACGCAAATCTAACCTGTCATTGATTCTAAATCTTACGAAAATTCTCTTTCTATCTATCTACATTTTTAAAACTGGATTTTATTAGTTGAAACTGGTTTTGTCGGATTTCGGGTTTTAACGGTAATATGTTACAATTGGACTTTTGGATATTCCATCGTGTCCTGGAGCTTGATATTTTCAACGTTTCGGAACTATTGACAGGTTTCACCAGCGAATGGGGATTACAAAGGATGAATACTGAGCGAATTTTCTTGTGTTTTGTTTCTCTGTGCGCCAGCGTTTAGTTCCACTTTCAAGCGCTAGAGGTTAGTGTAATCGATCACACGCTAAGATGGGTTGAGTATAGAGTTGAGACACAGGATCCAAACATCGCCTACATATTGCATAATCCAGTAATGCTTTGCTTCAAATAAATTCAAATTAACAGCTTTTCCTTATTTCTCAGTGACAAATTAGTTGTAATAATAGTTTTTTTATATTTTATATATAATAAATTATATTATAAAATAATATAATATATTATTAAATTATGTATCAAATTCGTTTAATATTTGTATATAATATAATATAGGTATATGGTTTTTACTTCTCATAAGAGGTTTGTTTTTCCATTTTCAGCGCTATCAAATCATTACATATTTTAATTGTTGTTGGGGTCAACGTCTCAACTCTCATTATAAAGGAACTCTAGAGTCTAGACATTACAGTTAATGACGGATTTATTATTTTATGGATCCAATTTATTTTATTTGAGTACATAATGTACCTAGATGTATTAATTGTATATCGTCGTTGTTCCTGCAATAACTCCTATGTGACATATTTATCGATTTTCAGATTTTTGCTCTATTAAATAACTTAAATAGTGATACAGCAAATAATATTTGTTATTTATTTTATTAGGTTATTTTACGACGCTGTATCAACATCTAAGGTTATTTAGCGTCTGAATGAGATGAAGGTGATAATGACGGTGAAATGAGTCCGGGGTCCAGCACCGAATGTTACCCAGCATTTGCTCATATTGGGTTGAGGTAAAACCCCGGAAAAAACCTCAACCAGATAACTTGCCCCGACCGGGATTCGAACCCGGGCCACCTGGTTTCACTGCCAGACGCGCTGACCGTTACTCCACACAGCAAATAATAAAATCTCCTGTATGTAACTATATTTCTTTCGAAAATGTAAGAATTCAAAATCTCCTATGCACTACTGCCATAGAAGAATAAATGTATTTTTTCTTCCTACTGAAAAATTTCATATATTGCATATAGGAGTTATTGCAGGAACAACGACGATGTGTTATATGTCCGCTGTGTCGATGTCAGTGCCAACTCCTGGGAGAAAGCAAAATCTCACGCTCAAACTGGTTTGAAGGTCATTGAAATCAGTCCTGCTACATCAAAGATACCGACGCGAAGTGTCCATACTGTATAATTATCTATACTCTGGTTTCACCATCAGAGTAGAGTAAACGACTCCTCTGGACTTACCAATCTTCCCCAGATGATGGAATCTGTATGTGGTTCAGAAATGTTGGTGATGTCAAGTTTCAAGAGCCGGTGGAACACCCAAAGGCCTAATCCTGATCACAGTCACCGTGAAAACCTAAAAACTAGATGTGTACATATATGTTTTAAGTTTATTGTGGATGGGATGTCCAGAATTTTAATTGCTGACAACACGTATAATTTCGGCGAAGGTTTGAATACGTTCCAAACAATAACATTTAAAGCTAAAAGCATTTATCGAATTATAATAGGGGATAGGCTTATAGTATTGACAACGTTTGGGCGTCTATTTTATAATCAAACATTTCATGTAGCATAACCTGCCTAAGGCTGCTTCCAATTAATTATACGCAATGTGTTATTTAATTCTGCATATATTCGAATTTGGAATTATATGCACGGAATTAATGTTGGAATGTGTAATCATAACGATGTGCAATTGAATACAACCCATACAAAATGGATTATTCACTCGTAAATTGTTGTGAAAATAAATTTCCTGCTCAGAAAATAACTGTAACAAATTTCTTTGCAACGGAAAATGACAGAGCTAAAATCAACATTAGCAGTAGCAGCAGCGGCAATAGCACCGCTAGAAACTGGGCCAAACTTGTGTTGTCAGCCTTCGGATGAAATTGGTCATTCTAACAATTTTTAACTCATCAGTTCTGATGTTTTAAATATTTGGGTCATCATTTGAGCTATGAACAACAAAAAGATATTTCTATAAAACTGAATTACTTTAACATTTTCAAACACACATGAATTAAAGCCAATAAAACACTGGCGAGACCTGTTCTCATGTATGGAAGTGAAGCTTGGACCATACGTAAATGTGATGAACATAGAATCACTGCCAATGAAATGAAGTTTTTAATAAGAACTGCTGGCTATAGGCCTACTAGATTAGACAAGAAGAAAAATTTGGATATTTTGAAAGAATTAAGTATTGACCCAATTTTAGAGAAAATTCAAATTATAAAAAGAAATGGAAATCTCATAGGTCTATACTCAGGATGTCTAGAACAAGGGTACCACGCCAAACACTAAATTACCGCCCTTTAGGAACAAGATCTTTGGGCCGTCCGTTGAAACGATGGAGTGAGACCGTAACAGGCCACCAGGCTTAAGGGGTCTCATACAGTAGCGGTGCTGCAGATTGTAAACCTTTCACAAAATTTTAAATATATTCAGTGGATCTTTCTCATTTTTCGTACACAAATAAGTGGTATTTGGGCCTCTCGTTTGGCATCAAGAAATTTATAATTATCAAATTAATTTTATTGTTTTTATTTACACAATTTAAAGGAAGTAATTTGCTGCTACATAAGAGGAAAAACATAGTATCTTCTCAACCACCTGTCAGATTCTAAGTTTCTCTTTTCTTTCTGACTCCAGAAATGCAGTGTTAGAGGATGGACCACAGTGAACTTCCTACGTTAAAAAATCTTTGAACTACATTTTTTTTTATTTTGTCATAAGGAAAAAAGTCATTTTTATTATACATTATTTACTTATAATTTATGAAATTATGCTTATATCTCTACGAAAGTGCTTCATCCTCTACAGTTTGAATGGCTGCAGATATTCTGAAAATTTGAAACAATTTGGACAAATAGTTGAAGAGATATCTGTTTTTAGTTTGAAAAACAACAACAAATTATTTCTTTTAAATTTTGAAAATAAAATAATACACTAGGTCTATTATGATAATTATAAATTTGTTGATGCCAAATGAGAGACCCCAACACCAATTACTTGTGTACAAAATTAGAAAAATCCACTGAATTATCTCTGAGATATTTAAAATTTTGTGGAAGGTTTACAGCCTGCAGCACCGCTTCTGTATGGGACCCCTTAATACGTGATAGGAAGAAGAAGAAGAAGAAGAAGAAGAAGAAGAAGAATTGATGAATGTGTTAAAACAATTACCCCATACTTTCATGGATAGGACTGAAAATGCAGATACAGAAAAATCAGCACACACAAAGATCAAAATTTCTATGACAATAAACCTCAATAAATGAGGATCATAGTGTATCATTTTTCCTCTATTATAAATAAATAAAATCAGTTCGTTAATTTCAGATTTCAAACGTTGGTTTTCATTGCTTTAGTCCTTGCATTACTGTAAATATGGCATGAGTACATTAATAATTATATAATGATATGTGAAGTCCTGCACAACTGACCAGGAAGAAAGGAAATTATAAAATGCTACTGAACGCCTAGCGCTGTAGACAGTACGCAAAGCTCTTCCGTCTTCAGGCTCGTATTTATCTTTCTCTTTGTAGGTGGCTCTGGGGTATAAAAGGCAGAGCCCATTGAGCCATCCTTTCAATGTGCAGATTTACAACAGTCTTTTATTCCTCGTCCCGTCCTGATCACATTTCCGTCCCCTCGCGTATGTGGTACCTAAGAGGTTACGTCCATTTTCGGTTTTTTCCCTTCAAAATTTTCTAGAGCTCCTTCAGTGGAGCAGCGTAACCCGGAGTGAGACAAGTGGCCAACAGGCTTGGAGCTCACATATTTAGTTTCTTTCAGGCCCGAACCACTTGCAAGGACGCGTTTTGCGTACCTTTTAAATTTCTCCTCCCAATTCCCATTCAATTCAATTCAAAATTCAATTCAAGCCATCCAGGAGTCCTAAGAGCTTTGTAATGACGCCGATTATCATCGTGTATTGTTAATTGATATTTCTTCCTCTATTCCTCTGTCCTTCACTCAATTAGGCATCCAGATATTTCAGTTGTGTATCGCCAAGAGCAATAACAGGCAGCGGGCAATTACAACCATAGGAGGTTGAGAATACTTATATTTTCTTGATATTTTCCCTCTTCCTAAAATATGATTTACTGATAAAATAATAATGTATCTGCTTCGAGTAATTAAAAAGAATTATATATGAACTACTGTTTTGGGGATATACATTTTGAGTTTAAAGTATACAGTAAATGTTACAATCGAATGTATGTACTTACTTGCTCTTCTATTTTGTAAATAATATTAATTTTTTTATACTTTTACATTTGTTTACAATATATATCATATTATACTTATTTCCTTTGCTATTACCGGTATCTATTTGTTCATCTATATATTAATTATGAAGTTACTGCAAGTTAAAATAATAAAAAAGATAAATGTGTTAAGGGAGGTGATACAGCTTTCGCTAGTATAATTTAACAATATTACAACATTATTTCCTCAAAATTTATAGGTCCCTTGTCTTGTCCTTTATGCGGAAATGTTTTGTCAAATCAGTCGATGGTGACAAACTAAACAGACATTATTTAGAACTGCCGTTTTCAACGTCATACTTCTGTGAATCAGCATTTTTTACCATAAAAATATTGAAATCTAAACAAAGGAACAGACTGCTCCATCTTGAAGATGATTTACGTGTTGGCCTGTCAATCATAAGGCCACGTATAGACAAACTCTGTGCAATCCACAAAGCGCAGACTTCACATTAATTCAAATAAATGAATTTTAAAAAACTGTAATAAAAATTTTTTGTCGGACATCAGCAAAGACATGTTGGGATTTTTGACACATACCTTTGTTTCTTTTTCTAATGCCATTCAAGTTGCTGCTTGCTTTTTTAGAATTTTCGATTACGTATTAACATTGACCTATCTACAACACTGGATGTCCGACATTATATATTCGTAGAAGTTGTTATCAGTGCTTTTTTGTCTGGTGGAATGCGCTGGAACGGCGCTACGGGATCTTTTTGTTACATTCTTCATCATGGAACTGAAATATGTGTGAATAACTATGTTTTTAATATAATTTTTCTTTGAATTCCGCTTAGACCTTGAAAGCCTTAGTTGGACGAAAAAGAGGTCAAAAACGACAAAATTCTCGCACAGTAAACAGTATCATTTACCCGTTCGCTATAAAATATTCCACACAAAGTTCTACCATCATTTTGTCCAAAAGAAAAGCACTGATTGTTTTATTATTATCATTATTATTATTATTATTATTATTATTATTATTATTATTAAAACAAATAAGTATGTCGTGATTTCGTGGGCGTTCAGTAAAGTGTGTCGTCAGTCAAGAAAGGTTGGGAGCCACTGTTCTAGTGTACGTAGTTAAAATAATATAAATTGTAAATATTAGTGTCATTGTTAAAGTGGTCTGTGTTTTATTCTGCTCAACTTGGCAAAACAGGATTCGCGTGAGCAGACAGAAGTACTTCGCTTTGCCACATGCACGCACTCATCCGTTACAGTAAAAGGTCCAGTATTACTTAACCTTATAGTCATTTGGGACAAAGTACGGTCTCTACTTATCAGAATCAAATGGCCTTGCCTAGTTTAATGTGCAGAATGTTATAACTGACCAAGCTCTACAGGTTGTTAAAAAGTATCCAATATTTTAGGAGATGATAGTATGCATCAAAACAAGGAAAAAAACAATTTTGAGGGAATTATGCAAATCAACTTTACAGGGAGTTATACCTGAAAGCTTGATTTGCAAGGAAAAAATGTCTAATAAACATGAGTCCTACAACACATACTTTCTGAGATCTGAACACTTGTTCATAGGAGGTGCTCAATGTGACGTCCATTTATGGCAATGCATTTTTCTGACTTACAATACAGCAGGCTACCAGATAATCATACCGTAGTTGACACCACTGGCATGGAATATTGATACGTCGCAAGGAATACTGAAAAGAAAAGTTTGGTTGCGGATATGAGCAGGGTTCAGCAGAGATGGTGTCGTGAATTTTCGTAATCAGCATGTGTGGGCTGACGAAAATTCCCATGCACTTGAAGAAACAAGGCATCAGCACCGATTTTCAATAAACTTATGGGCAGGCGTTATTATAATTATAATTATAATAATAATAATAATAATAATAATAATAATAATAATAATAATAATAATGATTTATTTTAGCTGGCAGAGTTAAGGCCGTAAGGCCTTCTCTTCCACACAACCAGCAAAAAGTGTATATACATATGCATGAACTTACAAAGAATTCAACAAATTGATTTAGATGAGAGTTACATGTATACAAGAGTTATTTACGAATTAAACAACAAAATACTATGAACTATTAATTAAACACTGAAATAAACTGGGTAGCAGAATTAAACTAAAATACATAGAATGTTAATATATTTCAAATTATATTAGATAATAGAAAGAGATTATTATGAGACAATTTTGAAAATGCAGCACAATCAGGATGATGTCTAAAGAAAAAAAGCAACAGTGTAGTCAGTAATATTTCAAATCAGTATGATTGGAGTGAAATGCTAATAAGGTTATCTTTTAAGCTGTTCTTAAAGGTGTTTGTTGTCTTGCAGCCCCTAATACTTTGTGACAAGGAATTCCATTGACGCGAGGTGGATATTGTAAAAGATGAGGAATAACAAGATGTTCTATGAAGAGGTATATTTAGCGTGCCACAGATAAGTGATCAGGTATTTACGTCGTGGTTAGAGTATAGATAAGAGAAACGAGACGAAAGGTAATTTGGTGTTGAGGTGTGCAGAATTCGAAAGAGTAAAGACAAAGAGTGTAAAGTTCTGCGTTCTTTAAGTCGGAGCCACGAGAGACTTGCGAAGGACGGTGATATGTGATCATATCGTCGGATGTTGCACACGTATCTGATGCACATATTCTGAGCTCGCTGTAACTTGACTGACAGTTCAGAACTTAGATCACTTAACAAAACGTCACAATAATCGAAGTGCGGCATTACTAGGGTTTGTACTAGGGTAAGTTTTAGTTGCTGGGGCAAGAAGTTTCTCAAGCGACTCAAAGAGTGAAAGGAGGAACAGATTTTCTTTATCGTTTCTTTAACTTGAAAATTCCAACTTAGATTATTATCAAAAAAGAAGCCAAGATTTTTTACGACAGATGAATAAGGGATTAGCGTGTTGTTAAGGGTAACAACTGAAAGATTACTGTTATTAAGGGAGTTAACTAAACGCTTATGTCCAATAATTATGGCTTGAGTCTTACTTGGGTTAAGTGCGAGTCCGAAATTGGCCGCCCAAGTGGAGACAGTGGCTAGGTCACAATTTAACTTGTCAATCGATTCATTGATCGTATTGGGTCTGGAATGTATGTAAAGTTGTAGGTCGTCGGCATAGAGGTGATATCGGCAATACTGTAAGTTCTTTGATACGTCATTAATGTAGATAGAGAAAAGTAGTGGTCCTAATACGGAGCCCTGCGGCACTCCCGCCTTTGTGTATCGCCATTGGGAGAATTGATTATCAAGTGAAACACACTGTTGGCGGTCCCGTAGGTAGGAGTCCATCCAGCTCAAGGTATTGTCTGATAGGTGCAAAGTTTTCATCTTTGCAAGAAGCAAGTCGATATCAACAGAACCAAAGGCATTGCTGAAATCGAGAAGAGTTAGTGCCGTTACTTCACCCCTATCCATAGCTTCACGGATGTCCTCAGTCACTTTAAGTAGGGCTGTAGTAGTGCTGTGTCCATGCCTAAAACCCGATTGATAGTCATCGAGGAGTTTGTGTTCGTCGAGATAGTTCGTAAGTTGTCCGTGTACAATATGTTCTAATGCTTTTGAAAGAGTGGGAAGAATTGATATCGGTCTGTATTGGTTTACTGTAGAAGGTGTGTTAGATTTAGGTAAAGGTTTCACTAATGCCATTTTCCAGAGTGAGGGGTAGGACCCAGTCATAATAGATGCATTGAATATATGGGTGACGGTCGGCAGAATCACATCTATTATTTTATACAGGAGAGTGATATTTATATTGTCTACACCTTGGGCTTTAGATTTCATACATCGCAGCGTCTTCATTACATCAGTCGGGTTAATGTATTTAAAGAAGAATTTATCCCATACAGGTTGGGGGCAAGATCTGAGAAATTCAAGAGTATTGGCGATAGATAAAGGGCCATACGTGCTACTACAGAGATTAACTGGGGCTCGTTATCAGGACTTTCTTATTAACGTATTGCCTACCTTGCTGGAGTATGTGCCATGTCAGTAAAGACTGCAGATGTGGTTTATGCATGATGGCACACCAGCACATTTTTCCGCAATAAGCGTGAACACCTGACGCTGATATTTCAGGACCGCTGGATTGATTGGGGAGGCCCCACACCTTGGCCTGCTCGTTCCTCAAATCTAAATCCCCTAGACTTTTGGTTATCAAGAACAACCAAGTCAATTTCAAAAAGTGAGTGATTCCTTACGCCGAAGGGCAGAGAAATCCATTGCCATGAATGGACGTCACATTGAGCACCTCCTATGAACAAGAGTTCAGATCTCAGAAAGTATGTGTTGTAGGATCCATGTTTATTAGACATTTTTTTCTTGTTCTGATGCATACTAGCACCTCCTAAAATATTGAATACTTTTTAACACTCTGTATAAACACAATAGTGAATATAAATAACAGACGACAAGAAAATATTTTTCTCGTTTGATTTTACTGTAAGGCAGAGCAGTTAAGAATCACGTAAGAAGATAAAAAGATGGAAAATTACGTTAGTAGTTACTTCGCTATTCACTTGACTATTGAATTCGCTACACATTTTCAAGGATTGTAGCAATGAATATCTACACTTGATATAAGTGCACTAACAGTGACAATTGTTTTATTATCTTCATTTCTGTTTGATCAATTGGCATGAATATCGAATGAATCAATCCCCAAAGCCCCAATTATTCACTGGTCGTGGAGTTTATTCCGACTGTATCTGCAGAGCATTGTTGGCCTGCCTGTACGCTACAATCGTGGGCTCAATTTCAGCAGTTGACATGAGCCAGCTTATGGGTCAGATTAATATGTAGCCCACTCGCGTCGCTATGGCAACCAGGACCGATGATATAGGTGGAGAAGCATTCAATGCTATTTCCATCATACCGAGAATAATGAGTATACGTTCCAACTCCGTCACGTAATACGTGATACTTCCGTGATCTATCAGTTTTTGGCAATTTGTTTTTTTTTTCTGTCTCTGTCGCTTTAATGTCAGCAACACCTGCAGTTGTACTCTGGCTCAATATAATTTATATACATGCACATACCTGGATGGGAAACAGAAAGGTAGAACCACATAGCTGCTGAGATTGAAATTTTCATCGCCGTCCTACATATCGAGGTACAGACTCGTTGCCCATTTCGATCCCTGCATCACAAACGTTTCTGTCCTATCCACCTCAGAAACACAGGATATAGAGTACGACTCCAGAATTTTGATTTAATTTTAATTTATTTTAATGTATTTTATTTCAATTGTTTTATTTTATTTAATTTACTTCAATTTATTTTGTTTTACTTTAATTTATTTTCCCTTAATTTTATACAATTTAATTTAATTTTATTTTATTTTAACTTATTTCAATTTATTTTAATTTATTTCATTTTATTATAATGTCCCGCGCCGTGGCGTCGTGGTCTAAGGCATCCTGCCTAAGACTCGCGTTACGGAATGCGCGTTGGTTCGAGTCCTCGTGGGGGAAGAAATTTTCTCACGAAATTTCGGCCAGTGTATGGGACCTGTGCCCACCCAGCATCATGATGCACTTGGGGAGCTACGATAGGTAGCGAAATCCGGTTGCGAATGCCAGCTATAACGGCTGGGGGGATCATCGTCCTAACCACACGATACCTCCATTCTGGTTGGATGATCGTCCACCTATGCTTCGGCATGTGGGCGTGAGGCCAGCAGCCGGCTGGTCGGTCTAGGCCCTTCACGGGCTGTAGCGCCATGGATTATTATTATTATTATTATTATTATTATTATTATGTAGTTTATTTCAATTCATTTTATTTGATTTCTTTTAATTTGTTTTATTTTAAAATAATTTTAATTGATTTTAATTTAATTTATTTAATATTAAATTTTAAAAAGGAATTTTATTTGATTCATTCCAGTGTATTAAAGAACTCATGGAAAATTTGGTTACATATGCTACGACAAAATATATTGAGTTTTTTTCTACAGCCATGCAATTAATTTGTAAAAAGTTTTAAACAATATTTTTTTTAGTATTTTCGAAAGAACCTCAAAACAGTTACAGTCACAGGTGGATGCTGAAATTTAACAAAATGTGGAGGAAAACTCATTGAAATATGTACTTACTGATGAATTTCGAAACTAGACTTTTTTTTATCACAAAACGTAGATCAGTTATGGATCAAAAGAATGCAAATATACCTCGAGCTTGCAAAAGAATCTCTTCTGTTTTTGAGAATATTGCACCCTCGCATTTATGCAAAATAAGTTTCCCGGCTATGATTTCCTTCCAAACAAAAGTGAGAAATCTCATTCAACTTGAAATTGATATCACCGTGTGTGTGTTTGTGCGCGTATGTATTTATCGAATGTAGAATCAAGATCTAAGAAGCTTCTTTCTGGAAAAGGTACATTTATCTCACTATTTTTTTTTACTTCGTAACTATTGAAATTTATTTTTATTTTATTTTTTTCAACGTTGTTATGTTAATATCTGTAAATACATAATAAAATATACGTTAATAAGTTTTTAAATAAATTCCCACGACCGCTGTGGAGCAACGACTAGCATGCCGTGCCACAGTTACGGACTCACTCAAGTTCACTGTACGTCGAACTCCGATCCTCCAGATACGTCACCCTCGCCTGGCCACTGCCACAGTTACGGACTCACTCAAGTTCACTACACATCAAACTCAGGTCTACCTTGCTCGCTGCTGTCCAAGACTTTAAGGCTGACTGAAGACTAACTAACTCCCTGCCGAAGACTGCTCGCGCTTTTATTACTAAACCATATGTTCTCGGACCTTCGATTCGTTTGGCTTACAGAATCTTCGAGAGGAATACGTCTCTAGATGTTTCCTCTGCTCTCTCTGCTCCGCGCCGTGACCATAGTCTTCTTTCCCCTCGCTCCGTGTTGCGGTACAGCGCTACCGAAGCTCGAGGTTCCGTTTCACCGCGCCTTCCTTCTCGCTAGATGCGCGCGCAACTCCCTGACGCGACCAGAATATTCCGGCCTGACGCCACAATATATTGACGTGAATCTGAATTACATACTAATAACACACAATATCGTCGGCTTAGCGTGTAAACCTGCTAACCGTTAAACAGAAAATTTTGCAAGGGAAGCAAAAACTAAGTTTAAATTAACTCTGAAACTTTAGGACCAAATCCAAAGTGCAGGTACAAATGCCACATGTACTTTGGATTTGGTCCTAAAGTTTCAGAGTTAATTTAAACTTAGTTTTTTGCTTCCCTTGTAAAATTTTCTATTTGGCAGTTAGCAGATTTACACTCTAAGCCGACGATATTGTAATCTGTCCTTTAGCCATCACTATAGCCTTTTTTTAAACACATTACTATTGCTTCAAGAATAAGTTTCCCATTAAAATAAGCATTTCAACTTTCACTGATTAAGTTTTCAGACTTCGAGAGGGAACTGAAGGTCCAGCGAATACAGATACTTCCTGACCAAATTACTTACTATAGTTGTGGGTGATAAAAGAAACGAATGAGTGGAAACAAAATACTGGATTTGCTTAGTTAAGTATGAAAAATGATGTGTACGTGCCTGAAATTTGCATAGTAGTAAAATAGAGATAATGCAAAAGAGTACTTGATAGCAAGGTTGAGTTTATAAATTATAATTGAGAAACATTATCTTGCATAATTTTGCTTGTATGAGTCGTTCGTTTACGGTTCAAAAGAACACTTGGAATCACAGACTGGGACCAGTTGTGAACGAACCATGAATCGTTAGAAACGATTCGTAATGCCAGATTGAATCGTTGGATTCAACCTTCGAAAAAGAAACATGTTTCTCAATTCCAGTTTGAAACCCTTATAATATTATGAATTATCTTTCCTTTTTTCGATACTATCAATAATCGCCTGAACTATCGATAGTATTGGAAACAATTTGACTATCGATAGTTTCGATAGGTGACGCCACAACTATCGACAGTATCGATACTACTATCGATTATCGGTCATCACTAATATGGTTCGAATACGGAGACTAAGAGAAAGACGGAAAATACAAGATTGGAGAATGCTGGGTTTGCAGTGAAATTCACGAAAACAAATTATAAACAGTAATAACTTTCGCTACATAATAAAATAAGTGCAGGTTTGAATTCAGAGCTAAGTTATTAGCAGAAACCGAAAGTTTAGGCATTATGAATCAATAAAATAGGCAGGCAAAAAGGCATCATAAGTAGCTAAAATAGGCAGGCAAAAAGACATTATAAATAGCTCAAATAGGCAGGCAAAAAGGCATCATAAATAGCTAAAATAGGCAGGAAAAAAAGGCATCATAAATAGCTAAAATAGGCAGGCAAAAAGGCATCATAAATAGCTAAAATAGGCAGGCAAAAAGGCATCATAAATAGCTAAAATAGGCAGGCAAAAATGCATCATAAATAGCTAAAATAGGCAGGCAAAAAGGCATTATAAATAGCTCAAATACGCAATATAAGGCAATTACAAAAACCTTGCACTAGATCCACAACCTTGCACTTTCCACAAAGGGATTTCGGCAGCAAGAAAAGCTTTACATAAGTCGAATGAAAATTGAGATTTTCGACTCGATGTTGCAATTACTGTTGGAAGCAAAAAAATCTTCTTCCCAGTAGCCTTGGAAAGTGCATTTTTGTGTTTGGTTGTACTGATATGTTGCGATATGAAATATTTAGCTAGCTACAACAACGTCGCAATGAAAACTGAAAGAAAAATAACGTTAGACCCGCACTCATTGTTGCCTTATCAAATAAACACAAGCGATAATTAAAACTCTTACTGTTATAGCCTACATTTATGCACGACAGCACTCATTGTTGCAAAGAGAATATGAACTGACTGAAAGACAATAATATACATTCGGTGAAGTCACTTTCATGGTAGCGTTTATAGAAATAAATTAAAATATACCTGCAGGCAATTTTTAATAATAAATTAATAAATAATAGATAAATAATCAAATACAGACAAAAAAGTATTTATTTTGTAAATTAGGTATTTATATTAAAAAGACAGAAAAAACTGTGACATTTCAATCACTTACTTACTTACTTAATTATTTACTTACTTACTGGCTTTTAAGGAACCCGGAGGTACATTGCCGCCCTCACATAAGCCCGCCATTGGTCCCTATCCTGAGCAAGATTAATCCATTCTCTATCATCACCTCCCTCAAATACATTTTAATATTATCCTCCCATCTACGTCTCGGCCTTCCCAAAGGTCTCTTTCCCTCCGGCCTCCCAACTAACACTCTATATGCATTTCTGGATTCGCCCATACGTGCTACATGCCCTGCCCATCTCAAACGTCTGGATTTAATGTTCCTAATTATGTCAGGTGAAGAATACAATGCGTGCAGTTCTGTGTTGTGTAACTTTCTCCATTCTCCTGTAACTTCATCCCTCTTAGCCCCAAATATTTTCCTAAGCACCTTATTCTCAAACACCCTTAACCTATGTTCCTCTCTCAAAGTGAGAGTCCATGTTTCACAACCATAAAGAACAACCGGTAATATAACTGTTTTATAAATTCTAACTTTCAGATTTTTTGACAGCAGACTGGATGATAAAAGCTTCTCAACCGAATAATAACAGGCATTTCCCATATTTATTCTGTGTTTAATTTCCTCCCGAATATCGTTTATATTTGTTACTGTTGCTCCAAGATATTTGAACTTCTCCACCTCTTCAAAGGATAAATTTCCAATTTTTATATTTCCATTTCGTACAATATTCTCATCACGAGACATAATCATATAGTTTGTCTTTTCGGGATTTACTTCCAAACCTACCTCTTTACTTGCTTCCAGTAAAATTCCCGTGTTTTCCTTAATCGTTTGTGGATTTTCTCCTAACATATTCACGTCATCCGCATAGACAAGCAGCTGATGTAACCCGTTCAATTCCAAGCCCTCTCTGTTATCCTGGACTTTCCTAATGGCATACTCTAGAGCAAAGTTAAAAAGTAAAGGTGATAGTGCATCTCCTTGCTTTAGCCCGCAGTGAATTGGAAAAGCATCAGATAGAAACTGACCTATACGAACTCTGCTGTACGTTTCACTGAGACACATTTTAATTAATTGAACTAGTTTCTTGGGAATACCAAATTCAATTCAATCACAAAGGTATAATTCGTACAGATTTACTTTCAAAATGAAGTTAGATTTAACACATTTAAAAAGGCATTCAGCCAAAGTTCCGGTGTCTGGTTATTAGTATTATCACAATTTATTAAGAATAAAAGCAGCGATAGTCTAACGATTTAGCGAAGAGAACAAGGTTTTAAAGGAAAGTGGTCACGGTTTATCTGAAGTTATTACAGCAGTGACCACCTGAAGAGGGTACGGAAACTAGGTAAACTCCCATTGACTCCCCTTATTTACTAAGCAAGCTCTCCGCCCTGCGGTTACCACGCAGTAAAATCTTACTTTAAGAGGAGAGGAAAATACGCAGGGGCCGTGAACCTCGCAGAACTGTTACTGTACTTGCAACAACAATAGGATATATGGGTTGACATGAGGCCGCTTATGCGCAGACTATACTATTACCATGGCGACGAGGACCAATGCGGTAAGGGAGGAGAGGACACTCCACTTGGTACTACACAATGTGCAGTAGATAGGCAGTGAGGGCCTCCCGCTCCGCTCGACCCGGACTATCGATCTGTGTCCATAATGTGTTTTAACACACTGGGGAACAGTGGCTAATTGGTCCTGGGCTATCCACCCGCTGCCGGTTAGACGCAATTCGCATCTCTTGGAAAAGACAGGTGCCCTGCTTCAGGATTACCAATAAAAATCAGCGCCATGGAAATAACTTACTTTCTCATAAGTTCTACTCTCTTCTTCGTCACTTTTCCAGTGATATTCCCGTTTCTAAATTATTTTCGCTTTACTATCGCTTACAAAGCAAATAAATTAAACTTTTTACTTTATTATTTATTTATTTATTCATTCATTTATTTATTCATTCATTTATTCATTTATTCATTTATTTAATTAATTAATTAATTTATTTATTTATTTAATCTGACAGGATTAAGGCCATAAGGCCTTCTCTTCTATCCCACCAGATAGCACATATAAATACAAAAAATAAATACAGACGCTGGTGAAAATAATACAAATTAAATTAAAGCCCTATAGAAGGTCAACAGGGTCAAAAGAACACTATAGAGCTCTCATCGAGCTAATACAAGAAAAAAATAAAGAAAAACAGAGATAGCAATGATGATAGTGATAACTGATAACCAAAGCTCGGAACTTGGGGACTTGTGTCTTTGCACGTGGCTAGGCGATCAGACTTCAATGTCAACAAACTCCCTCTTCCAGCACGGAGGGAGTGTTGGGTCTGCTATAAAAGTGGTTTCTGGTTAGAACAACATATTGATAGTGAATTATGGTAGGTTGAAACACGTAATTATATAGCATGTATATAATAGAAATAAACGTGAGACATATATCAAATTTACTGTTCTTCTCTGTACATTTTATTACAGTGTATCACTACGTACATTCGAAGATTTTCGAACCCATAACTTCTTCGCAGATTTGAAACGAGAAAAACTTATTTCCACGTCACATGAATTGACGGGAGCAAACTTAAAATAGGCCTACTGAATGTTTTCACTGTCACTGTTTTCTGTCCGATTATCAGTAGTTGCTAGCTGATCTCGTATCTGAGGAAGATTAGTATATCCTAAATTTTTCTAAAAATAGTTTTCAATTTGTGTGTCACTTTCAGGGTAGGTTCCTCTGCTACTTGGTCCATGACTATGGACACATTTTCCACCAATTTAAGGGACTGCAATGTCTTTCAATGAATGCCCGTTTCCAGGATCTAATTTGTGTGTGGCACAACTTACAAAATATAAACTCTTCATTCGAAGAAAATAATGTATCTCCTCCGAATTCCTCCACGAAATTCTGTACCGGTACCTAAAATTAAAAAAAAAAAAATGTATTTTCAAACTTCTATAATACCCATTCGAATAACACATATTTTCTAATTCCTCAAACAAGCCGTTTACTTGTAATTCTCTGAATGTCTTGGCTTCGACATGACACAGTTTCTTCGTCCGTCTTCCTGTCATTCGATGTGACCACTTATTAGTACATACGACTGTCCCTGAGCAATTGCAGCGTGAGCTTTGTGTACGTTGTACCTCCAACCTTACTCATACACAAAATACACAACTACCCAAGTTCCGAGCTTTGCTGATAACTAATAATAGTAATAATAATAATAATAATAATAATAATAATAATAATAATAATAAATACATATGGTGCTGTGCTGCATGTTGGGATCCTTACAGATTAGAACATATTAAGACACTGGAAAAGATTCAAAAACGGGCTCTCAAGTGTTGTCGGAAAAATTCATCATTAAAATGGGACACACTCACGGACAGGAGAACGCGAATTCGATTATGCGCACTGTTCAAAACATACAGAGATGAGCATGCCTGGAGAGAAATAAAAAATAGGTTGCAGCCGCCAAATTACTCTTCAAGGAACGACCACTCATATAAATTGAGGTAAAGAAGGCAGAGGACGGACACTGGAAAGTTTTCTTTTCTCAATCATACTATCAGGGACTGGAACGCTTTACCTGCAGACTTACTAAAGGCTTTACCAACAACCAAAAACGTATTTAAAAATAGGCTTAAGGACTTTACTAATAGACGGTAATTATACACAGTATGTAAAGGATGTAAATGATATTTTGTTATTGAAGTGTTGTATCAGTGAAGAATTATGTTGTGTCAGTGAAGTGTGTTGTCTCAGTGAAGTGTGTTGTGTCAGTGAAACATGTTCCTGTCAGGGAAGCTTTATAGTTTATAGTAGCAGTGCAAAGTATTTGAACAGTGAAATATTTTTGAAGTGTTAGTGACATCAGGATAGAATCAGTGAAATGTGTCGTAGTTCCAGTGCAGTGAGTGAGTTGACAGAGAAATGAGTGTAATGTTGAAAGGTACTTGTGCAGATATCAACATATCATACTCGTGGGTTTTAGTTCGAACATAGGTTTAAGGTACAAATTAGATTTACTTTAAATGTTATTTTAACTGATCGTGCTTCATTTAATTTCGGATGTTCCCTGTTATTATTATTATTATTATTATTATTATTATTATTATTAATTATTGTTAGTATTAATTATTAGTATTTTATTAATTGTATTTTTAATTAATAAGTTTATTATTGTCATTATTGAGTGTAATTAGTTACCACTGCCACCGGGTATATACCCATTGCAGTGTGAATAAATACATACATACATATTAATATTAATTGTCAATTTTACAACAGCATAGTTACAATATTTACTATATGTCATGGGTTAAGCCGAAGTTGCGCAACCTGACAGGTGTTCAAAAAGCAATTCCACGAACTAGAATGTGATTTTTTAATTTAAATTTGAATTTTGATATTGTTCGACAGTCTCTGACATGGTCAGGGAGAGAGTCCCAGAGGTGTGGAATAGATATGCTGAAAGATGATGAGTAGAAGGATGTTCTGTGCAGAGGAATAGAGGTACATATTCCGGGTTCGAGGTAGTGAAAGGTAAACAAAACGAGATGCTAGGTAAGAGGGTGTGGAGGTGTGGAAGATTTTAAATAGTAATAAGAGAGAGTTGAAGAATCTTCTTTCTTTAAGTAGACTCCACGACAACAATTCTAGTGACGGTGTTACATGATCGAATTTTCCAATGTTACAAACGAAACGAACGCAGATATTGTTAACACGCTGTAGTCTATGGGCAAGATCAGTATTTAGATTCGTGAATAGAGAATCGCGATAATCGAAGTGGGGCATCACTAAAGTCTGGATCAGGTTCTTTTTAAGGCTGAGAGGTAAAAAGTTGGCTAAGTGCCTGAGGGAATGAATTATGGAAAAAGTTTTCTTATATATGTAGGTCACTTGACTTTGAAAATTTAAATTTGAATCTAAATATACCCTAAATTTTTTACTGTCTTACTATATGTAATTGTGGTATTATTTATTTTTGCATTTGGTACAGTGGCTTTACGTCTTAATAAGAAAATAACTTGAGACTAATCTCGCCCCCGACGACGACGACGATGATGATGATGTTGATAAATAATAATATATATAATGACAATGCATTACAAGAGAATTTACTATCAAGAGGACAAGTAAACAACTCTCTCTTGGGCACAGACAATTAACTGGTATACTATACCAAGTGTTTCATTCAAGCAGTTCATAAATTACCATTTGTTATTACTGGAGAAAAATTAATTTTAGCGCCGAGAATCGAACCCGGGACCCCCAATTCTGCGCACAGGGTGCTCAAAACACTGAGCTACGCGGAAGTTCAATCCATAGCACTGGATCGAATCTTTCTTCTTTGGTTCTTTCCCTTAATGGCCGTACTCCATGTTCGACATATATGCATAATATATCGACATATTGTATATTAAGCCACCACACAAGTAGCGCACTCATTTGAATGACTTGGCGGCCGGAACTCCACAGTATATATGCACTGTTGGGCTAATAATCTATGTAAAGATTAATTGGTTCCGGTGTAGCTCAGTGGTTAGAGTACTCAGTGCGTAAAACTGATGGTTCCGAGTTCAATCCTCGGCGCCGAAGCGAATTTTTCTGTATTAATAACAAATGGTAACCATAACAGATAAATGAAAAATTGTAAATTCCTTTTTAGAACGAAAAGTTACAATTGTTCGGATCAATATTCTGCACATTTTTTTCAATGATTTATTATCATAATACACTGCTGTCTTAAAATGACTCAGAATATTGGGAATTCAATCAATGGCTTTCGCAAAACCGCTATGAAATGTTTCATATAAAACAATATTGTTATCTCGAAAAGGAAGCGAAAACGAGCAAAATTGTAAAAACTTTTTTGTTTGAAACATCTCAAAAAATAACCCCCTGAAAATTAGGATATTACTTGCGGTTCACCATTAATATATAGGCCTACATACATACATACATACATACATACATACATACATACATACATACATACATACATACATACATACATACATAGTCCACACCTGTGGAGTAACGGTTAGCGCGTCTGGTCGCGAAACCAGGTGGCCCAGGTTCGATTCCCGGTCGGGGCAAGTTACCTGTTTGAAATTTTTTCGGGGTTTTCCCTCAACCCAATATGAGCAAATGCTAGGTAACTTTCGGTGCTGGACCCCGGACTCATTTCACCGGCATTATCACCTTACCTCATTCAGATGCTAAGTAAACCTAAGATAAAGCGTCGTGAAATAACCTACTAAAATAAAAAATACATACATTACATACATACATATCATAATTACATTACATCACAATTATACGAATACTTACGTTATATTAAATCGTCATTGTTCCTACAATAAATTCTAAGTGCAAAATATAAAATTGTTCAGTAGGAAGAAAAACACATTTATTCATTCTATGGCAGTAGTACATAGGAGATTGTGAATTCTTGCATTTTTCGAAAGAAAGAAATATAATTACATGTAGGAAATGTTATTATTTGCTGTATCAGTATTTAAGTTATTTAATAGAGCAAAAATCTGAAAATCGATAAATATGTCACATAGGTGTTATTGCAGGAACAACGACGATATATATATGTTACACTACATTGCATAACATAACATAATATAATATAACATAACATAATATAACATAACATAACATAACATAAAACATAATATAACATAACAAAACACAACACACCATATCGTATATTACTGCGTTATGACTATCAGTATACGTACAATCTCGCAAGATTTCCATTTGCAAAGAAGTCTAGGCCTATGCTCTAAATCACAATGTTTATTGACGTGAAATGGAATAAAAATATATCTAAACTCTATGAATATAATTCCATACCATATATACTCGCACTGATGGTTATTTATCTACTGAAGAGTTCTCGGTAATTTATTATATGTGCAACATTTAATTATTGCTATTTTTCCACTCTTTGGCCTCTTCCAATTAAAATCAAAATAGCGAAAAATATTCCAATTCCCTCTCTACCACAGCGAACCGAAATAGTAATAAATAATCGTTTGATATAAAATATGCGTATTTCCAATGTCCTATCATGTATTCAAAACGCGGTCTCTTTGAAAACGTTGATTTCGTAGAAGTGAAATAATCGATTATTGTTAATTTACCTGTACTGTACACCGAAACAAATCCATCATTTAAATTATAAGCCATAGTATGCGTGGCTCTTAAAACGCGATATAAATTTATATTACACATTACATTATATTATGTACCCTACTATATTATAGTCTAGGTATACTATATTATAGTCTAGGTATACTATAATATATTGTATTATATTCACTGAAAATAGAATTTGCAATAAAAATACCGTTCAGAAAACGCCGAATCAATGGAATATTCGGACAACAAAATTTATATTGAAATAACTTTCTTTTTATTATTCTATTTCTACCGCTATGATACACAATTTTCCATCAACCACCTTCATCTTTAAGTTTATAAAGCAAAACAATGGCAACGGATCATATTTTCAATGCGATTCACACCAGGGAATTCTCACATGGAGAATCGAATTTCGGTCCCTTTTAAAAGCGAGAATTTGTCAATAAATGATTAAGCCAGCGATGACGGAGGAAGCGGCGATGTGGAGAGTTGGTACTGGTAGTGAAGGAAAAATGGTAATGTTTGTGGAAGTAATGGTGCTAGCGGTGTTGGAGGAATTGATCATGTTGCTGGAAGAAATGGTGATTGTATTGGAGGAAGAGCTGTTATTGAAGAAAGTACTGGTGATGTTAGAGAATGTGGCGACGTTGTTGGAGGAAGTGGCGACGGTGTTGTAGGAAGTGGCGACGGTGTTGGAGGAAGTGGCGACGGTGTTGTAGGAAGTGGCGACGGTGTTGGAGGAAGTTGCGACGGTGTTGGAGGAAGTGGCGACGGTGTTGTACGAAGTGGCGACGGTGTTGGAGGAAGTGGCGACGGTGTTGGAGGAATTGGCGACGGTGTTGTAGGAAGTGGCGACGGTGTTGGAGGAAGTGGCGACGGTGTTGTAGGAAGTGGCGACGGTGTTGGAGGAAGTTGCGACGGTGTTGGAGGAAGTGGCGACGGTGTTGTACGAAGTGGCGACGGTGTTGGAGGAAGTGGCGACGGTGTTATAGGAAGTGGCGACGGTGTTATAGGAAATGGCGACGGTGTTGGAGGAAGTGGCGACGGTGTTGGAGGAAGTGGCGACGGTGTTGTAGGAAGTGGCGACAGTGTTGTAGGAAGTGGCGACGGTGTTGGAGGAAGTGGCGACGGTGTTGGAGGAAGTGGCGACGGTGTTGGATGAAGTGGCGATGATATTGGAGGAAGTGGCGATGGTGTTGGAGGAAGTGGCGATTGTGTTGGAGGAAGTGTCGACGGTATTGAAGGAAGTGGCAATGGTGTTGGAGGAAGTGGCGATAGTGTTGGAGAAAGTGTCGACGGTGTTGGAGGAAGTGGCGACGTGTTGGAAGAAGTGACGACAGTTTTGGAAGAAGTAGCGACGGTGTTAGAGGAAGTGACGACAATGATAGAGGAAGGTGTGTTGGTGTTGGAGCACATAGTGATTGTGTTGGATTGTGTTGAAGGAGGTGGTGAGAGTAATCTTAGCGAAGGCAATGATAGTGACTTTGGAGGAAATTATGGTGGTTTTTTATTAAAGGAACACTATAGGTTTTGGGGAGGAAGTGGTAGTGATATTGCAGATGGAAGTGATAATGGTTTTGGTGGAGAAAGTGGTAGTAAATTCTGGTAAAGGAAATGACGGTGATTTTGATGGATAAAATGGTATTGAAGTCATAGAGCACATCACAATGCCACTTTAAATGATATTTTCTGCACCCGACATGTTTTTACGAATAAGACACTGTCTATATCCCTACTATGATTCAGCAAGAAAATTATGACCACTTATTTTCACCCCCAAACAGAATACATGTGTAACAAAATAACTTATTTGTCTCAGAGCACCCTATTAGCCAAGAATATTTCTTATACCATGAAAACTAAAGTGGAGTCTGTGTCACAAAATATTTCTTCAGCCTACCCAGTAGTTATACCTTAGCTTCGCCACTGGTACTGTTTCTATCGCCGACGGTGAAACACACAGAGGCTTATCCCTACACAGACGTACAGTTATCGTTTTTTATTTCGATTGAATCTCTCCACCAAATGACGATCTGGAATACAATCTGTTCCACTTGCACTTAATTGTCCCACAGTTCAAAGGCTTACGACTTCGTCTCGACTCTTCTAGCTGCTCAGCATGTTGTCGATGATCAATCAAATCATATCGCTTTGCCGCCAACTTTCTGACATCAGCCCGATTGAACTATGAAACGAAGATGTAAGGGACATCCGAGGAAAGGTCCGGACCTGAGAGAGCTGACCGCTACCCGCGGGGTAGGCCTAATGAGCAGACATGCCTATTCGTGTGCTTTATGTACTCGCGAGAGAATAAATCTGATAATGCGTACATAGTTCACAGTTGCAATTAAACTGTAAAATTTTATAGTGTGTAAATATGCGTGTTTATACGGTTAACTCATGTGAGGATTATGCACATATTATGCATAAATCAACTGCTCTCGGCTTATTTTGTTTACAATTATCAACACCAGCATTACTACCAGAACCGCCAACATCGTCAATGTAGACATGAAATTGACTAATTTTTATTCTTTCACTAACTAATTCATTATTTCACCCATTATTATACTTACATAATAATTCATTTACATATAGGCCTAAATAAACTGATTCTTTCACTCATTAATCAATTCACCGTGAAAATAGTGTATTCATCAGTAATTCATTCGTCTACTCAATATTCCATCCTCTGGTTTAACAATCAATCCTTCTGTTGGCTGAATAATCAATTCGTTCGTTTACTCATTCACTTATGAGTTGACTAACCTATATATGAGTTCATTCATTCACAAATAAATTTTTTTGCTGACTAATGAGACTATTCGTCTACTAAACACATCACTCATTTGTCAGTCACGATTCACTCATTCGCCAGTCACGGATCACTCATTCGCCAGTCACGGATCACTCATTCGCCAGTCACGATTCACTTATTCGCCAGTCACGATTCATTCATTCGCCAGTCACGGATCACTCATTCGCCAATCACGATTCATTCATTCGCCAGTCACGATTCACTCATTCGCCAGTCACGGATCACTCATTCGCCAGTCACGGATCACTCATTTGTCAGTCACGATTCACTCATTCGCCAGTCACGGTTCACTCATTCGCCAGTCACGGATCACTCATTCGCCAGTCACGGATCACTCATTCGCCAGTCACGGATCACTCATTCGCCAGTCACGATTCACTCATTCGCCAGTCACGATTCATTCATTCGCCAGTCACGGATCACTCATTCGCCAGTCACGGATCACTCATTCGCCAGTCACGGATCACTCATTCGCCAGTCACGGATCACTCATTCGCCAGTCACGGATCACTCATTCGCCAGTCACGGATCACTCATTCGCCAGTCACGGATCACTCATTCGCCAGTCACGATTCACTCATTCGCCAGTCACGGATCACTCATTCCTCAGTCACGGTTCACTCATTCACCAGTCACTTTTCATTCATTCACCATTCATAGTTCACTCAGTAATCAATCAGTTTACTCATTAACCAGTCATAGTTCACTCATTCACCAGTCATAGTTCACTCATTCACCAGTCATAGTTCACTCAGTAATCAATCAGTTTACTCATTAACCAGTCATAGTTCACTCATTCACTAGTCATAGTTCACTCATTCACCAGTCATAGTTTACTCATTAACCAGTCATAGTTCACTCATTCACCAGTCACAGTTCACCCATTAACCAATCAGTTTACTTATTAACATTTCACTCATTTACCAGTCACAGTTCACTCATTCACCAGTCACAGTTCACTCATTCATCAGTCACAGTTCACTCATTCACCAGTCACAGTTCACTCATTCTCCAGTCAAAGTTCACTCATTCACCAATCTCAGTTCACTCATTAACCAATCAGTATTAAACAATCAGTTTACTCATTAACCAATCAGTTTACTCATTAGTCATTCAGTTGACTCATTAACCAGTCAGTTCACTCATTAACCAATCAGTTCACTCATTAATCAGCCATAGCTCACTCATTCATCAGTCAGAGTTCACTTATTCATCAATCACAGTTCACTCATTAACCAATCAGTTTACACATTATTCACTCAGATGACTCATTAACCAGTCAGTTCATTCATTAACCAGTTACTTCACTCATTAACTAATCAGTTCAAACCAAATATATATATATATATATATATATATATATATATATATATATTATTTTACGACTCTGTATCAACATCTCAGGTTATTTAGCGTCTGAATGGGATGAAGGTAATAATGCCGGTGAAATGAGTCCGGGGTCCAGCACCGATACTTACCCATATTGGGTTGAGGAAAAATCCCGGACAAAACCTCAACCAGGTAACTTGTCGCGACCGGGAATCGAACCAGGGCCACCTGGTTTCGCAGCCAGACGCGCTAATCGTTACTCCACAGGTGTGGACTAATATATATCTTATATATATATATATATAATTTGCTTTATTTTTTTAATATAGAAAGCAAAGTTTACAATATCAGTACGTATTGAAATATAGGCCTACTTTATTTTAGACAATAAGCTTATTGTTCAGTTACCAGCGATGTAAACAAGACAAGAATGACAGTACCTATTGTTATTTAACGGTTAAAATTTTATATTAATACTTATTTTAACTTACAAAAACGTATCATCAAAATTTGTATGTATAAACCACTTGATTATCCGACACAATTTATTTATTCTGAATTCCAAGTACCAAAAATTGAGCAAATATATAACCATACACTACTAATTTATTTTCACAAAAATCTAATGAATGGTATAATTGAAAAACATATACATAACACCAGAAGAAATGTCCCAACTCTTTTGGCAGAACCTAAATGCCACACTACAGCTGGATTAAGACACACTAGGAATTATGGACCAAGACTATACAATTCAGTATTGAAAAATAATCCAGACCTAAGCAATTTACACATTCTTAAGTTTAAAAGTAAAGTGAAAATGTTTGTATGATATTTGATAAAATTTATTATTTTTTAAAATGCTACTAGCATTACATGGTACTAATTTTTATTTTATTTATCTGATGCATGTAACCTATAAGATAAAACATTGTAATAAATACAAATAGATCATTTTCTTAATTAATAACAGTGTATATCTCCAATAAATGATTTCTTAGCATCACCACAGATACACTTGATTGTACTTGGCACTATCTCTGTCACTAGAGAGTTCTTGAAATTTATATTTTCCCCGCCATAAATAAAATATTTTGATATGATACCTCTTGCACAAAATAAGAGATCTATAACTGAAACTTGATAAATATATTTCAGTATTACTTGTATTTATCCTGGTAATAATGAACAGTTTGACTCTTAGACATTTTGTTTTTGCAGCATTAACTTCCCATGATTGCACGAGAAGATTCGAAGAGAACGGCAGTTACGTTGACTTTCAGCTCCCCACTACTACCATTAATGCACAACACAATGTCAATACAGCGGTTGTTGTCGTCTGCGATACAACGACCTTTTCTGTTGATTTTCGAGTTCGTCATTTTTTCCGGTCATTATATGCTTATTTAAGTTGTGTTAACTCTCGCTAGTCGTTTTATATTTTATTTTATCCGTCTTAGTATTTATTTTATTATTGTAAATAAATTTGTTTTATCATTTATTATTATTATTATTATTATTATTATTATTATTATTAATTAATTAATTATTTTGTATTACAATCTTTTATCATTTCTGTCACGATTCTTCTATTATTATTATTATTATTATTATTATTATTACTATTATTTATATCATCAGCATTATTATTTGAACCCTGTAAAATTTATGTAGACTACTGGACTGTACCCGAGCACGAGCATATGCTCATTTCGGGTATCTATTCATATGTATTCAATTCAAATGTAAATTGTAAATAAATTTGAAAATTTGAAATTTGAATTATATGACATAATTATTGCAGTTTAAATTATAAAGTAAGAGAAAATGAGTTAAAATACTTTAAAACATGTGAACAACAAGACATGGGAAGAAATTATCAGGTTCTCATCATCCTCAATCCCTTCATTCAAAAAGAGAGAGAGAGAGAGAGTTTCCTTTTATAAAAAATATTTTCCTTTATTCGAAGAATAATCTATTCCTTAAACACTCGGATAGTTTTCTATATAGTCAATGTTGCAAAAAGAATAAAGTAAGCGATTATTTCCCATTCGATTATCCCATTATAGTTCCAGTCATCAACTGCGGTGTCTATAACAATCCAGAAGAAATTTAAATAAATGAAAGAAGCCTTTTGCATACGAATATAACAGAGTAATTAGTACAGATTTCATCATCTATCACAAATTATTTTCATTCTATAATTTTTCAGTGCAAGTGAATGGTCACATATGAAATCCCTGCAATATGACAGGAATAAACATGTTTTCTGTGACAAGGCCGGGCATCCCACGCCGCAAGTTATTTCAGAAACTACAGGGACATCATTTTATTTTTACTAACATATTTAGTATTAACTTGGCTATACCTCTGGATCAACGCCGTTTGCTACCCCGTTCCACGACTGGAGTTCGATGATACTGGCGTAATATACAAACAAATCACTTTACTAGATATAGGAGGGAAGAAAAGTAGTTCATCCATTTACGTAAACTAGGAAATATTGCGCTTTTGAGTTTGATCATTTTCAATAGGTTTTTGTTTAATCAAAATACAGTACAGTATTAACAATGAGTGTTTTTACTCACGAACTGAGCTGTCCTTGCGGACGTATTCATTATGCAGTGTATATTATACTGTCTACAGCACATTAGCGTACAATATAGAGAATGAAGTTAAATTGAAAAATAATCATAATATGGATATTTAAACACATTTTTAAAATGGTGGCCGTTCATTTCGATACAGGCTTCAGTTCTAATGTGCATATTATCGCACTATAGACTATTGTACCTAATCCCAATTACCAGTTCCGTTCTTCGTACTAGTAACTCATGTTGAAATAATTCTGTACCTACTCTATAAAAGAGTACCTTACGTACTGTAAATTTAATCTTCACTTCTACCCGATCCGAAAAGATAAAATTACTCAGACATGCTATCTACTGTCCGTCCAAGTTGTTATGTCGTAGGGTCGTAGAAAGGGAGAAAATCACGTGACAGTTAATTACTTAAGAAGGCCCTTTTATTTAAGTTATTTTAAACAGTTGTATAATATTACGCAGACGTCTAATTCCTAAGAGAAATTAATGTTCTCAAAAAAGAGCTAAGACAGCCCAGCCACTAGCTGGAGAATAAAAGCTGGTGGGGGAAACCAGGATGCGACGTAGGCAAGTGGACGACAGTACCTATGCGAAAATGATTCAATATTGAAAGCTCTTTAGTCACTGGAAAACGCGAACATATTTTTGGAACGTACTGTTTACTACAACCGTAAGGCTACTATGACTGTATATGCGGTCTTGGATCTATGTGGAGGACGGTTGAACTTCATTAGTAGAAGGGGTGGGAGTGAAGTACATTCAAAAACTCAGGTACAATAAAAATTGAAGTAAAAATAAAATGATGTCCCTGTATATTAAAGTTTTGTATATTTTGAAGATTTAACGTTAAATCGAGCTGTATATGTAGCTTGAATGTAAACCCAAAATACACGAGCATGTTAAACATAAGTAGCAACTGCATAAAGTGGACATTACAACCATTTCAAACGATCTGCGTAACACACACTCTATTCACGCTGCCATACAGGAGAAAACACGGCGCTTTAGCCCATAAAAGTACGGTACTTTGCAGTTTGGTTGTTGTGTCATTTCGTCAATTTAACCAACTGCACGAGTTCTTTAGAGTCAAGTACAACAAGTATTATGATATTAACGACTGTAATAACGTGAGATAATTAATGTAGTGCTGCAAATTTTTAAATCCATGAAAGTGCGAAAAAAATGTCATTAGTATAAATTGAATCGGTTATTTAGAATTTTATGCTCGACCATGCAGAAATGTAGTAATTATACACCTGGTAGCAGTCCTTTAATGCATGTCATTAAAGTACACCTACTCATTAAATTACAGGTGTTTAGCCAATGACAACTCATCTTACAGGTGTCCAGCCAATGACAAGTCAGCTTTGTACCGTTATAAAACCGCTAGTATCGATTATTCTCGGATATGCAATCGAAAGAGAATTAGCGAAAAGTCACGGAGGCTGGAAATCCAATACTGTCGCAGAAGGTTATGTTCTGTTACTATAATAATTAGCGTTAATTGTAAATAATATTCAAATAAATTCAATTTGTTATCTCGTTTTTCAATGTCGAATTCAATAATCAAGGTTATATCAAATTTAACGGGATTACATCAAGGTCAACAACATTATTGTTCCTCGGAAAAAATCAATACTTTCGCGTCGGCGCACATCTCACAATTCACGACCTAGAACAAGGTCACTTCCGATCTTGTCAGATACAAATAAAATGTATACATGTGAATAATTTCAAGTTAGAAATATGGTCGAGCATAAAAAGTCGTATGAAACTTGCCTATAATGGTAATTAAGACGCTCGTATGAATATTATGAAACTCGCTTGCGCTCGTTTCATAAATATCCATACTTGCGTCTTAATTACTATCATTATAGGCTCGTTGCATAATGTACTATTATAACACTTATGAAAAACAAATCAGCGTGTCCTAATCTCAATATTTTCAGAGTTACACTAATTTGAAATTGTTAGTAAAATACCTTTGTTTCTTTAGGTTTAAGGATAAAATAATATTAAAAATAGAGAATGAACTACTCAGAAGTGTGATTTCTTTAATTGGGTAGTGTTCTGAAGCTAAAAATGTGTTGTTAATTGCTTTGTACAGGTTCTATTTTTCAATTTTTAACTAAAAATTACATTATTCTTATGCACTTATCATAAAAATTGTTACAAATCATACGACTTTAGGAACTTGATTATTTACAGTTTAATTAGCCTATGTATCCTAATGCAGAGTCTTGAAGATTTTACAAGGGTGGCGTGATTTGTAAGAATTGTGTGGTAAATACGTAAGAAAAATATAATGTTGTAGTTAAAAATTGAAAAAAAAATCTGTACGAAGCAACTATGGAATTCACAAGACATTTTTAGCTTCAGAATGCTACCTAATTAAAGAAATTATACTTCTGAATAGTTAATTCCATTCCTGTAATATTTTTTTAAACTTAAAACTGAGCAATAATGGTATTTTACTAACAACTTCAACTCTGAAAACACTGAGATTAGGACACATGTTTATGTAACATTTTTCGCTCAGAATGTCTTCGGAAATAAGCTACGTAACTGACAGAAAATCATCGTTAATCACCCTTTGTAGTGTTCAAAAAGTATGGCATATTACTCATAAATACTTAAATTTTAATTTTACAAACAAAAAGTTTCACACAAAAGCTATTAAAGACAAACCATTAAACCATACAATATGATACCAGTGTTCGAAAAAAGTTAGTTATTCAGGCATACAGAATGTGATAGCAAATTTAAAGTTTTTAAGTGGCATCCTATATTAAAATTTATATATTCTGAATCTCCACTAAATTTTACGTATGAATATGTAGAAATTTTACCCATTCACCCGTTTTATGTCTTTCAACTATTTATTAAATTTGTTTCGTGGACTGCAAACTTAAGACAAATAAGTATATAAATTCATCTTGAGTAGGCCGTAAGCAGGGCCGGGTATTTATGGAGATCGCGAAAATCACGACATAATTGATACACAATAGATTTTACGAATTAAGTGATTCTGATTGATAAAATGCGGATACAATCGCTACAAATCGCGAAATAGTATTCTGATAGCGAAATGTGAACACATTCGCGAATTATTACTATTGCGTCGTTTTATAGCGAATTTCATATTCTGAGTTTTCTTTTTTTATTTTTTTTCTCTTGAATTTGTTACATATCCAAGTAGGCTACATTACATGGTATTCCAAGGTGTTCTGATTACATTACTGAACTCAAAAGACGGAACGGAGAATTAAACATTTCACTAATAAATTTGAAAGTGTTAATTTGAGGGCTGCAAGTTATTTTCTTTTTTGATGAATGTGTGTTAAATACAGTATCAATCCAACAAATATTGGCTATTGGCCATACCGCATCTTTACAAGAATCCAACAAACCTTTAATGTTAATTATTTGGAAAGTAATATTCATACTGAGTTAATACTCCCATTCCAAAATAATTGTACTCTCAAAAATTTCCATTATTCTCTGCTAAGAGTACAAATCTATCTCCGACAATCTCCACAGACAACAATATTAAAACCACAAATGATAAAATTAATCTTCATAAATACTTGCTCCTTGCCATAAGACTAAACGAAACACAATCACTAACCAAACTTTACAATGATGCTCAAAATGAGAACGATTCACAACCAAACAATGTCCCAGTCGACCACGACAATAGGTCCCTCTTCGAGTTGGAGGAATTGATGAAGTTGGCTTGAAACTGACTATCCCCTATATTCGTAAGACTTATGACCGTTTGTCCAAGTATTGTTACAACATTTAACGAATGTTAAACTCTAAACAGTTTGTTAAATATAGCTAGTTTTTTCATGTCTTCAACCCTAGTTTGGCTTAACTGATTGTTAAGTCTTTGTTAACGTTAAATGTAGGATTTTAGGCAGTTAACTCATTTGACAGATAGTTAAATATGGCAGATGACACCACAGCTGTTCAAACAGAAGTTGTGAAAATAATATTTTATGTCTCTCTTTGAGGAATTTTTCGTGAATTACATATTATAACATTTAAAATACACTTTGGAAAGGGAAGATAATATTTAAAAGTGAACTGATTATCATATCGGCTGCTGTTTTGATACTGAGCTATTATAATATATTGAATATTTAGAAAATGTGGGGTCTCAAAGTCGCAAGATAACTAGGAATTATGATTTATAATATACTATGCATGATACTCAATTGGTGACTATAGATTTTCAAGACAAGTAGACCTCAAACTTTTACAATAAATTTAAACCAGATTTGAATATCCTACAAACAGAAATAGACCACTTACTCCAATTCAATATGTATGCTACTATTTATTCTTGATTATATGATACTGGCTGTCTTTAACTAACTACAGCCAATGTCAATAGTGTTTGAAAATACACAGTGAGTAGTATATTAAAAAGATTTCAGCAGAAATTGCTTCTTTGAGAAGTCTTATCTTAACATTAGTACTATAACCTTACTTCGTAATAATACTTTCATTTGTCTTCTTCTTTATTGATCATGGCCTACTGTATCAGGTTAAGATTTTATACATGTTTCATGACTTACTCTACAATATAGAACTTCAACAATAATATCTATACTAATAATAAATCTGTAGCCAAAATGTTTCTGGTAATTTTCGATTTTCCAAAAATAATTGATGTCAACATGTATAATTAACCATCCTGAAACCGAAAATCGCTTTTTTGAAATTTTTGTTTGTATGTCTGTCTGTCTGTCTGTCTGTCTGTCTGTCTGTCTGTCTGTCTGTCTGGATGTTTGTTACCTTTTCACGCGATAATGGCTGAACCGATTTATATGAAAATTGGAATATAAATTAAGTTCGTTGTAACTTATATTTTAGGCTATATGGCATTCAAAACACTTTATTTAAAAGGGGGTTATAAGGGGGCCTGAATTAAATAAATCGAAATATCTTGCTTATTATTGATTTTCATGAAAAATGTTACATAACAAACGTTTCTTTAAAAATAAGTTCCGATACGTTTTATTCTGTACAAAATTTTGATAGCACTGATATTTAATGAGATAAATGAGTTTTAAAATTACAATAACAACGCCATCCAAGGCGCTGCACTGAAATAAAAACAAATGACTTCGTCTATAAGGGGCCTTGGACAACAACAATCGAAAGCTATTAAACATAGCCTACAGAGAATGTTTCTGTGTTTGTATGAAGTAATATCGGAAGCTAATTAATTTTTTAATTATTATTTCACAATTGGAAAGTGTAGTTTCTCTAGATGGACATAATTCTACAATGTTATTACTGTAACTTCTGAAACATACAGTATAGCAAGTAATATAAAGTATACACATTAAAACTAAATGATATTTCAATCTTCATTAAACTATGGTTGCATGTAATAACAATTAAGAAACATGTTAAAGGAATTATCATTGCACCAAATGAGAGTCTCTGGACCAAAATGACCGCATTTTAAATATTTAAATACAATTTGAATTAAGTAACATATTAAACGATTTATCCTTCTATCAACCACGAATGTTCCCTGGATCAAATGTCCTATTTTAATTATGTAATTACTTTATATTTATTTCTAACAGGTGCAGCGGAGCGCACGGGTACGGCTAGTCAGCCAATAAAAAATTGCCTTACATGTGCAAAATAATTTCCAACTGCTACTGAGTAATTAAAATAGTGTTAACGACTGTTATAGTTAAGTGTTGGTTGTTTTAAACAAAATTATGTTGAAGAAATGGAAAATGCATTAACAAAGACTTAAAAATAAACAGACTATTAATTTAACACTAGTTAAGCTAAATTAAACATTTCTTGAAGAAACTGGCCATCAGCCTCTCAGACTAGCACTAATTTGCGAAAGTAAAAAAAAAACTGAAATGGAAAGAACATTCTATTGAATGAAGGAGTCTTTCTGTTTTTCTCGATAGACAGTGAAGTTATTTCATACTTGAATTAATGTAGTTGAAGTAACTGCGAACTAAAGAATCTTTTCTGTAAACAAGGAAGCGGGTTGCAGATGGGAGGTCGTGCCAGGAGCTGCATTTTACATATAAAATCAATTGCGTGTCGGTTGCAGCAAACAGAGAGTCTAATGATTCCACACTGACAATATCAACAGGTGGCGAGAGAACTCTGCACGAGCACTATATTTTTCATACATTGTAAAGATTAGACCGTGAGCTAGCAGCCAATTGTTACCACGAACATTTTTTGTTAAGCACGCATCAGCGTTTGATTTAATAAATCAAAGAATATTTATATTCACGCTAATAGATGGGTTTTAGACATGGGCGTTAAAAAATAACGTGACAGAGGATTCATTCATAGGGTCCCTGTAATTATGGATACATTTATGCTCCCGGTTGGGTATCATTGGAATATTTATAATTGTTAAGAAATGGTTATTATTTTTAAGGAAGATAATAACATTGAAAGTTTCCTGTTAAAGGAAAAACCGCGAATGGCGAAATGCGTTAAAAATGATCGTAAATGCCACCACAGTATACCCTGCATCAAGGAGGTCTCAGGATGGCGACCTCAGCCGACGATGTCTCTAGAGATCGGAACTCTTGCTCACGTCCTGGATTCCTGTCCTTGAGACACGCTACGTAACATCAGATATAATAAATGCTCATATGTAAATCACATTACAGTTCTACTCTACTCTCCCCCGCTTCCAGATGCATTTGTCTTTTGCAAGTTTGTTATGAATTTTTCTATTTCTTCTACAGTTTAATAATGGTTTGTTTTCAAAACCTGTTATTTCACTTTCAGTTATTCTTAGAGGAAGGAAAAAAATTGCTGTCTTTGAAATATACGAACCAATTTGTATTTATTTTATCTTATATATATATATATATTTCCAACCATTAATTGTACTAAATGTATTACAATACTTCATAGTTTACCGTCAGTTTCTAAATTAAAATATAAGATAATTAGTTTTTACTTGAAGAACAAAAAATATGTCTACGTAAAGATTATTTTTTGGTCCTACAGAATATATCTGTTATGGTAACAATTAATATTAGACGCAGTGCATGAGGGTAGGCCATTAGAGGGAACCCAAGAGGTAGAACTTAAACTGAACGGATTCAATCCGACATCGGGATGGGAATCCGGTGTGGCTTAGTGGATAGAACGTCAGCACGTAGAGCTGAAAATCCGGGTTCAAATCCCGGTGCCGGAGAGAATTTTTCTCTGTTCTACTCATCTTTCATCATTTTAATCTTATACTTTATATCTCTAATTTATTTTGACCTACTGTTCACATTTTATTATGCATTTTCCTTTCTTTCTATGTGTTATATATTATGTCTGATTTCTACTGACTTGTTCTTTACATTATATTATGATTATCTACTTCAGTTTTGTGTGTAAAATTGTAGTGCACTTTACTTTGTAAATTTGTAGTGTTTTTGTATCACAGTTTTACTCCTGGTTGAGTGTTAGAGAAGGCCGTATGGCCTTAACTCTGCCAGGTTAAATAAACCATTATTATTATTATTATTATTATTATTATTATTATTATTATTATAACTATCATCTAAAAATGTATTAATTAACAGAAAAGATTATATTAGAGATCTTGGTGTATTAATTGACAATAAATTATATTTTCACAGCCACATTGATTATATTTATAACCATGCAATAAGAATGTTAGGAATAATTCGGTCAATTACTTATTCTTTTTCAACACCTGGCTCTCTTTTAATACTATACTATACTATACATTAGTGAGATCGAAACTCGAATATGCATCTGTAGTTTGGAACTCTATTACTAGTTCTGATTCGGCAAAACTGGAAAATATTCAAAGGAAATTTATTTCATTATGTTCGTACAGATTCCTGTCTAATAACTCTGAGTATAATTATGATAAAAAATGAAAGCACTTTAAATGTCGAAGCCTGTATGCCAGACGTCATGATCTCGATTACTTATTCTTATGTAAGGTCCTCAAAGGTGACATTAATTGTCAATCTTTCTTAAAGAGTGTCAGATTTCGTATTCCTATGAAGGACATGAGACATTACAAACTCTTCTATATTAGAAATTCTAAATCTTCCTCGCCGGTCTCCAGGTGTATTAAACATGCTAACTTACATGTAGGCGATTTCGATCCATTCAATGTATAGAAGTATTAGAATATGACAATGTCTTTGCTAATATTATTGGCATAATCCTTATACACAAATTGGTAGAACGAATCAACTCCTTTCCCTAATAATTTATAGTTTTAATTCTTGTAAATTAATTATTGTAATCTATATTCTTTATTTTGTTGTTAACACAAGTATTTAATTTGTACCATAGTTGTTCATTTTAATGTATTAATTGTATCACTGTGCTGGACTTTTATTGGCCAATGGCTGTTGTCCAGCACATAAATATCAATAAATAAATAAATAAATAAATTATTATTATTATTAATTATTATTGTTATTATTATTATTATTATTATTATTATTATTATTATTATTATTATTATTATTACTTACTGGCTTTTAAGGAACCCGAAGCTTCATTGCCGCTCTCACATAAGCCCACCATCGGTCCCTATCCTGAGCAAGATTAATCCAGTCTCTACCATCATATCCCACCTCCCTCAAATCCATTTTAATATTATTTTCCCATTTACGTCTCGGCTTCCTCATATTGTTATTATTATTATTATTATTATTATTATTATTATTATTATTATTATTATTATCATTATTATTAAAACAAGGAGAAGCACTATCACCTTTACTTTTTAACTTTGCTCTAGAGTATGCCATTAGGAAAGTCCAGGATAACACAGAGGGTTTGGAATTGAACGGGTTACATCAGCTGCTTGTCTATGCGGATGACGTGAATATGTTAGGAGAAAATCCACAAACGATTAGGGAAAACACGGGAATTTTACTGGAAGCAAGTAAAGAGGATAGGTTTGGAAGTAAATCCCGAAAAGACAAAGTATATGATTATGTCTCGTGACCAGAATATTGTACGAAATGGAACTATAAAAATTGGAGATTTATCCTTCGAAGAGGTGGAAAAATTCAAATATCTTGGAGCAACATTAACAAATATTATAAATGATACTCGGGAGGAAATTAAACACAGAATAAATATGGGAAATGCCTGTTATTATTCGGTTGAGAAAATTTTATCATCCAGTCAGCTGTCGAAAAATCTAAAAGTTAGAATTTATGAAACAGTTATATTACCGGTTGTTCTGTATGGTTGTGAAACTTGGACTCTCACTTTGAGAAAGGAACAGAGACTACGGGTGTTTGAGAATAAGATTCATAGGAAAATATTTGGGGCTAAGAAGGATGAAGTTACAGGAGAATGGAGAAAGTTACACAACACAGAACTGCACGCATTGTATTCTTCACCTGACATAATTAGGAACATTAAATCCAGACGTTTGAGATGGGCAGGGCATGTAGCACATATGGGCGAATCCAGAAATGCATATAGAGTGTTAGTTGGGAGACCGGAGGGAAAAAGACCTTTAGGGAGGCCGAGACGTAGATGGGAAGATAATATTAAAATGGATTTGAGGGAGGTGGGATATGATGATAGAGAATGGATTAATTTTGCTCAGGATAGGGACCAATGGCGGGCTTGTGTGAGGGCGGCAATGAACTTCCGGGTTCCTTAAAAGCCAGTAAGTAAGTAAGTATTATTATTATTATTATTATATTATTATTATTATTATTATTATTATTATTATAACTATTACTATATTATTATTATTATTATTATTATTATTATTATTATTATTATTATTATTATTATTATTATTATTATTAAAACAAGGATACCTAACAAATAAGATAAGTGAAAGAAGTAAAACTGTCTTAGGTGGGCTTAATCATCTACAGACATCAAGTCGATACTCTACACTGAATCACGTCACGTGTAATGTTTGCTATCGCATTGGTGAAGCTCTTTTTCCAGGTAGTGCAGGTTACGGTACAATGCTTTTACACATCCCCGCATGAACAAAAAACCGTGGATGTGTATGCTCCTGACACACGGCCATGCATCAACCCGCACCACACACTCACTTCCATCCCATCACGGCTGATCTCATGAATAGGGGACGGATTTTAGCATATTCACATGTTTTATTCCTTAGTTGCAAATCATAAGCTACGTACCATTATATAAATGCATTTTAAGATATTTGTAACCAAAGGTCAAGATTTTATAGAGCATCGTGTACATAATTAAGGGGAAGCGCTACAGAGATTTGGTCAATTTTGGTCATTTTCTTCATTTTTTTTTAATATGATGCCAACAATACTAAGATTTCTTGAGGAATAATGAAGGTTTCATCGCGAAAACTTTTTCTAAGTTGGAATTTCAGTTTATCCCATATAAGTGACTTCTATATTCAGGATGCATATTATAAACTTTAGAGTGATTTTATCGCCAATCAAAATTGTTACATTTTAACTTACTAGAAATAAGACATCTCTTCAACGACTACACGTAGAGTGTTGAAACTTTGCACACAACAGCTCAGTTCATTAAATGCTACATTTATTTACACATATGGTTATTATTAAAGAAGCTATGGCATTTTATCTATCTATCTATCTATCTATCTATCTATCTATCTATCTATCTATCTATCTATCTATCTATCTATCTATCTATCTATCTATCTATCTATCTATCTATCTATCTATCTATCTATCTATCTATCTATCTATCTATCTATCTATCTATCCATCTATCTATCCATCTATCTATCCATCTATCTATCCATCTATCTATCCATCTATCTATCCATCTATCTATCCATCCATCCATCCATCCATCCATCCATCCATCCATCCATCCATCCATCCATCCATCCATCCATCCATCCATCCATCCATCCATCCATCCATCCATCCATCCATCCATCCATCCATCCATCCATCCATCCATCTATCTATCTATCTATCTATCTATCTATCTATCTATCTATCTATCTATCTATCTATCTATCTATCTATCTATCTATCTATCTATCTATCTATCTATCTATCTATTTATCTAAGCTAGAAGAACACTGCATTAGACCGAGGGAAATTGAGCAGCGTCGTGAAGCAGACTAAAGCTCACCCAGAGCTGTAATGCCAGAAGAAGAAGAAGTTATTTAAGGGAGAAGAATAATATCCGTTGTATATTTCAGTTTACTGGCAAATAGGCTTACAAGGATCTTTCTTTAGGCGATATCTTTTTTTAGTCATAATTTAAAATAACTTATAGAATTAAACTAAGGTTTAATGAGTTATTAGAAAACTAGCTATTTTAACTACATAAAATGGGAACTCATGGCCATTTTTTTCAATATCAGCTTAAATTTAGAGCTCTCTGTCATTTTTTCCTGTAAAATTCATGTATTCTCTTACTTATATTTCTTAATAAAACAATTGAAAAAATGCTAATACCAGTATTACATGTAAAACAAATCAGAATTGTGTGTTTTTGGACGAAATCTACTGCAGCTCTGTAACACAGAAAGGTCTTTCGTGTTCAGGAAAGTCGATTTAGTAAAGATGGCTTGATTTTGTTCATGTTGCAGAAAAAAAGTTGAAATTTGTCGAATAATGTAACTTTTCGCCCACGTATTAAAGAGAAGCAAAGCTATGTGTCCCATTTCGTAAATTTAAGGCACATAACAAAACCCGTTTCTTATAGAGGGAAACAGACAATATTTATCGATAATTTTTCGTTCATGTAGGAAAGGGAAGTAAAGATATTTGTTCCATTTCATAGATATTTACGGCACGTAAAAGAAACCTGACCCTTACAAAGAGCAACAATCGAAATTTATCGATAATTTTTCGTCCATGTAGGAATGGGAACTAAGCTATTTCCTAAAAGAACCCTATCCCTTACAGAGGGCAACAAACAAACTTTCTAAGTCATTCTTCGTCCACGTAGGATATGGAAGTAAAACTTGGGTCCCATTTCATTAATTTACGGCATGCAACAGAAACCTCACCTGATGGAGGGCTCCAGGGTAAATTTTTTGTCGAAAATTTTTTGTCTACAAAGAAAATTTTGGTAGCTCAATGGATCAATATTAGTGGGCTAAGTAAGAGTGAGACTGTCTCACTCTCACCCACTAATCCATTGATGTAGCGATTACTACTTTAAGAAATGTAAAACGTATTTGTAGTTTGTGTGTTAGTCTCTTCGCTTTCTTATTGTACTGTCTTAGCTTATATTTAGAGCGTAAATGTAAATTACACACGTCTAAGATGACTATCGATCATTTTATAAACACTTCTAATACAGTGCTGAATCTAATGAATGAATGGTTCCATGCAAATAAACTAGCACTTAATGTTGATAAAACCAGTGCAGTCAAATTTAGTACACACAATAGTGCTCAGGTTTCCTACAGTATTCGATTAAATGGAACTCATCTCAAAGAATCTATAAGCACAAAGTTTCTTGGTTCAGAATTGGATAATCACTTGAACTGGAAAACGCATATAGAATGTATTACTCGTAAATTGAGCTCTGCCTGTTATGCATTAAGATCCTTATCTACTATTGGTGATATAAACTTACTTAAAATGTCATACTTTGCATATTTTCACTCTGTAATGAAATATGGATTAATATTCTGGGGTAACTCGTCTGAAGCTAAACACGTTTTTGTTTTACAAAAGAAAGCTATAAGAATAATGGCCGGTGTGCATAAAAGGACCTCATGTAAAAATATTTTCCGAAACTTAGAAATCTTGACTTTACCTTGTGAATACATTCTTTCCCTAATGATGCTGTATATTAAGAACCAAGATAAATTCAGTACTAATCAAGACATCCATCATTTTAATACAAGACATAAATCAGATCTTCATTTACCCTCTCTTAGTCTAAGCTGTTTTAAAAAAGGAGTTCGCTATTCATGTATAACAGTCTTCAATGCACTGCCTAATTATCTTAAAGATTTGAAGAACAACGAGAAAAGGTTCAGAAAAGAATTAACCAAATTTCTACATACTCATACCTTCTACACAATTGATGAATTGTTTATGCTTGTGAATTGAATTATTCTACTTAAATGACATGTACAATTTTATATAGCTCAACTAAAATATGTTTTTATATTGACTTAATCTGTTTACTATGTATTGTATTTTTTGTTTAGCATAACTGATGAATTGTATGTACTGTAAATTGAATAGTATACTGTATAGGTCAATTGATGAATTGTTTAAGCTTATAAATTGAATTAATCTACTTCATATGAATTGTATAGCTTAACGAAAATAAGTTTGTAAATTGAACCAATTTGATTGTATATGTTTGTATAGTTTGGCTGATGAATTGTATATGTTCTTAAAATGATTACTAGTCTGTGTAGCTCTACTGATGAATTGTATATAGACCTACTGTAAATTGAATGGTAATATGTATAGCTCAACTGATGAATTGTTTATGATTATAAATTGAATTAATCTACTTGATATTAATTGCACAAATTTGTATAGCTTAATGAAAGTATGCTACTTTGTATTGTATATATTTGTATAGTTTTGGCCGATGAATTGTATATGCTTTAAATTGAATAGTAATCTATATAGCTCTACTGATATTGTTTGTGTTTGTAATTTGAGGTAGTTTGCATGATATGTATTATCAATTTCTGTATATCACAACTGGTTGAATTGTTTATGCCTTAAATTTAATTAAATTGTTTTCTATTATAATATAGCTCAACTTATGAATGATCGTTTGCGTTTGTAAATTTAATAATCTGATTGGCTATGTATGGTTTACTTTTAGTAGAGCCATCGATGTAGCTCAGTCGGCAGACTCGCCGGGCCGCTGATCCGGAGCTGCGTTCGGGCTTGGGTTGGATCCCCCTTTGGACTTTGGTTTCTTCGGAGGTTTTCCCCAGCCGTGGGACTGAAGCCGGATGGTCTATGGCGAGTCCTTGGCATCAACCCCTTTGATTTGATTACCCCCTTTGATTTGATTACCTGGTTAGGTTTTTCCGAGGTTTCCCCCACCGAAAAGGCAAATGCCGGGTAATATTTTGGCGAATCCTCGGACCTCATCTCATCTCACTACATCTCGCCAAAATGTAAAAAAATTGTAGAAAATTACTAAATTGTAAAACTATAAAAATTTGTAAAAATTGCAATTGTAATATTTTAAAATGTTGACATGTTCCACATATTAAAGCTTCATTGCTCATGTAAGATCTATGGAATAAAATGAATGAATGAATGAATGAATGAATGAATGAATGAATGAATGAATGAATGAATGAATGAATGAATGAATGAATGAATGAATGAATGAATGAATGAATTATTATTTCTGTCACCACTGCTACGATTTAAACTTGTCCGAGTTCACTCGTAAGTCGTAACCATTGTGACTCCCAGGAAGCTCTGATATTACAGCGTAGTACCACAGTATATAGGCAAATACTTTACTATAATAATACCGGACAGATAGCAGTTCTGCGCGCGAACGGCGCAGGTGCTGCTACCTAGGCGGTAGGGTGTGCTGAAACCCGCGAAGCAAACTGTAATCTACTATAATGTATAGGGACCGGATTTTTATGTAATATCAAGATGTGAAATATGTACATATTTATGTAAGAAAAATAAGCTGAATATGTACCAAAATATGTAAAATCATGAAAATATTTCATATCAATATGTGGCAGGTATAGGATAGGTAAAACTCTCCAGTTGTGGTTTCATAGATCACCCGACTTTTTTACCGCACACTTGACACATTACTATTTTTCCATCTGTAGTGAAAGCTTCGTCCATTGCAATTCATGGTTTTATTTTTGTCGTTGAGGTTGAAGATATAGGGGACATTTTAGTTAGTTAAAAGCAGTACATAAACTCACTTGCACTTTATACTGTAAGTACTAAAACTAGAGAACTGAGTGAAATGAATGACACAACAGTATTGCAAGCTTTACTGGATTAGAAGAAAATAAGAGGAGATGTGGAACACATGCATTTTAGCTGCTACCTGTAAAAAACAAAGCATACTATAATCTCAAACTATAGGCATTTACCAACTGTTGTTTGAAAAGTGATATTCCTCTCTCATTCAGAAGGGTAGGATTATTCCAGCCGAGAACCATACTTTCTAATTGCTCGGAAAATCCCATTTTCGTATAGGTCAACTAAATTGAAAGTAAAGAGGTCAAGCAATAACCTGAAAAGCTATTTATTTTAATCTTTCAACATCTTTCCAGTTTGTTCCTTTACTTCAGCTTCTTTTCAAAAGTCGGCTACTTTATTGCGGCTCATGCCAGACTTGACACGGGTTTTCCCTGTAAGGAATAGGAAGAGGGTGGGTAAGGTTGCAAATTGCATGGGAACGGCTTCTTAAGACGTGTGCAGAACAATTATAATTCGAGACAAATCATGTCATCCTCGTCCCACTTCACCGCATGAAGGCAACGCTACTTTCTGAGTGATTTTTACAATACAAGGTAGTTGTATGAGAAAGGTTGCCTTTTGTTCACTCATATTTACAGTGGGTGGTATGGAGTGAGGGCCTCTATTACTTCCTGGAACTAAGAATGTTATGTTCCTTCCCGAAATATATCCTTTCTTGGGTAGGTAAAAGGGCTTTTTAAAAATCTGTGTATTTCAAATTGTAAACTTCTCCAGCAGAAGTTTTTTTTTTTCCTTTCTGAGAAGTAAAAATGAATAGGGTAAACATTGGTAATTTCGTGGCAGTGGTTATTTCGTGATACTTTTTCTTTGCTCTTTTGTGAACTAACCAATGGTGTTACGAGATCCAAATTTCCGCCAAGGGATTGCATATGTTGTCCAGTTTCCAGAAACATACAGCTAAACTTTGTGTGACTATTGTAGTTGCTTCAGTGAGCTTTTATGTTTGGAGAGAGCACGTTTGCGTCGACTTCTCAGGCATACAAATTTTGTGGATGTTTGTAATTACATTACAGACTTATTACTAAAGGTAAGCATATGATATTTGGTACAAAGATTTATTGTATCTTCATGAAATTTTAGGAAATGTTTTTGGAATTTTAGATACATCTGTAGTCGCCATATAGGCTTAGATTTACTGATAGAAATATTAGCTGTTTGAGGCGAAATTTTGTTGAGCATTAAGTGCTACAATTTTTAAAATGGTGTAAAATATATTACAATAGGAATTTTAGAAATCTGAAGACAAGATGTGATAACAAAAAAGAAAACGGAGACGCAATGGGTTCAGTGTAGCTTCTGTTTGATTTGTTATCATGCTAAGTGTCAATGATAAGTGCTAGATGACTTGCAAGAATTGTGACAGAAGATGGAACATGGCTCCACCATTTTGGACAGGAGACAGAGGCAGACAATGGAGTGGCATCATGCAAAATCACCAAAGAAATAGAAATTCAAAAGTACACCTTCGGCAGGAAACGTTATGGCTACTGTGTTTTTCGAATCAGAAGGACTCTTGCTTGTGGACATCATGCCACACGGAACCACCATTAATTCTGACGGGTATGTTGCAACTCTAAAGACACTTCAAGTTCGACTGAGTCGTGTTCGACGACATCGGGAGAAGCAGGATGTTCTGCTATTGCACGACAACGCACAGCCATATGTCAGTCACAAGACCACAGACCAGATCAGAAAATTCGGATAGACAACACTGAAACATCCGCCTTACAGTCCTGAACTGGCACCGTGCGATTACCATCTCTTTGGTAAACTGAAGGATCCCTTCGCGGAACGAGGTTAGAAGATGACGTCCTTGTGCACTCGCTCAAGAGTGGCTCAGACGTGTTGGTCCAGACTTTTACCGTGCTGGTCTACAGGCCCTCGTTCCTAGGTTACGTAAGGCAGTTGAAAGGGACAGGGATTATGTGGATAAGTGGCATTTTGTTCTTTAAGGATGCATCTACATTCTGTGAAAATAGCAAAGCTGTAGGACAAAAATATAATTTTTAAACAAATGTTATGCATTACTTTTGGAGTTACCCTAGTAATATAGGCTATAGTAAAGGCCGTAATAAAAGTGTTCACCCTTTCAGGGCAAAGAAGATCCCTTTTCAATTTCAATTTTTACTTTGATTTCATTCTTATTATGTGTTGATATGCATTTCAATGTTTTCTTGCTATGAATATTAGACGGAATTACTATGTTTGAAGTCTTGTAACACTAAATGAGAATGTCATTTGACTTTAATGAATTTTTCCACAATTCTTCTACCTCTCACGAAATTATCAATGCAATATCACAAATTTACCAAGGTTATTACGAAATAACCAACCTTTCAGCTTAAGTTGTAAAAGTGGTTTTTGGCACATATTCAAGAACGTATCCAATCTTTTATGTCTCCAGATTTGTACAGCAAGTTATCGTCTTTTAGATGAAAAAATAGGAATAAGGATATATTTACACATTTTCATTTTAAATTTGTTTTCATGAAATTATCACGAAATTACCAATGTTTACCCTAAAACCCCTACATATGTAGATTTATGTAATACGAAGCCATAATATGTAATGTGGGATAAATATGCAAAAATATGTGGTATCAAATTTTAATATATTAATTGTAATTACAAGATTCGCAAAGATTTGTTATTTATATACGGTTAGGTTGAAAGGAATATAATATGTAATTACATAAAAAGCCGGTCCCTAATAATGTCTATTGTTGCTGGGCTAGTAAATAGTTCTATTAATTAGTGCTGTGTTAAAATGTCAGGGTGTATATGTGCTGTTTATAGCTGCTACAATATTACAGAAATACAAACTGCTCCAAATCGTACTTTCGATTTCCGAAGGATCATAGCACGTGAGTCAACAACATTCTGCTCCAAATCGTACTTTCGATTTCCGAAGGATCATAGCACGTGAGTCAACAACATTCTTTAGTAGGCATAAGGCCTTCGTCTCTGGGTTGATAGAATAATTAAAAATTATCTTTTTTATTTAGGCGTAATAAATGAAGTTAAAATGTATTGGGAATTTTGAAGTTTTATCAAATTAAGTCTTATTGTTGTCCATATGCCTTTACTAATTTATTATTACAAGCATCAGATTACTGCCAATTTCATCTTGCAGCTGTCAGCAATGCGTATAAAAATGTCACTGTAAATTCATTCTTAATGTCAGAACTAACTTTGTCTCACTAAAGCAAAGAAAAAATATGTAACAATTAATTACGGAAAGTAAAAGAAGTATGCAATATTACTCATAATATGCAAGTTTGATATAAAATAATTCCTCAGTTATTTCCAGACAAATGCCGGGATTGTACCTCTTGAAAGTCCGGCCATGGACGGCGATCCTTCCCTTAATCCTTTCATATGTGTGAGTGAATGATGTGTAATGTCTTAAATGTGTGTGTTGTATCGGAGGTGGCCCTGGCATTGAGCTGATCCCTCATCCGGGGAGGCCCTCCATGTCCTTGTGTGGTCAAAAAAGTATGTATGTGATCCATAGCTTAATACCTCTCCCGACAGGTCGCGGCCCTGTAAGGCCCGGGTGGCGTGGGTCGTGTAAATGCACCTAGAAGGGAGAGGTTAAACTGAGAGAAAGAAAGAAAAATATATAAAATAATAATGTTACATTAAATACTAATCTACATTTCTTAATTGCCTCATATATTATTATTCCACATCAGTACCCCACGTTTTAAACAATAGTCCGAATCCCGCTTTGTATTTGTGGTCGTAATACCACACCTGTCCGCTAGATATCAGCTCCGCGACATTTCGCACTTACGTCAATGCTGCTGTCCGATATTATTATACTAAGGTATTTGGTATAGGTATTCATACAGTAGGGAAATTGTGTGTTAATAGGGCTATGACAATATGTTAACTGAGCATCACTAGCGCGACTGGTGGCGAATAACTATAATTACATGCTCACCATATCTGTTAACTTGGAAAACTAAATCTCAACTAGTGAAATTTACTAACGTAGGAAACAGGTGCAGAATAGGGTTTATAACCGGTTTATATTCGACTGGTCAGACAACATTCGTAAAGGTCGGGCATCAGACCGGATGTTGAGCAGTTACTCCTAACGTTTTGCAGGCTAGGTAGAACACCAGGCGCACTTCATCGTGACATACACGAACGCTAACATATCTGAGTACAGCCAGCGCAGTGGATAGTTGAAGAATGTAAACACGCCATACCCTTTTCCCTCCCCCTACACAGGAACGTAAAGAGCATGTGACCTTGCGCGAATGTTTACATTCTCCAACTATCCACTGCGCTGACTGTACACAAACGAAGTAAGAATGAAAGACATTTACTTTGTCTAATTAAAACAAAATGTCTCTCCATGAAATTGGCCTACAATTGATTGGACAATTTAATACATTAATTATTATTGATCTTTTTATTATTCCAACTTGTGATATTTTCATAACTAATATATAAATAAACAAATGAACACCGACAATAGCAAAGGAAATAAACATAACGCGAAATGTGATATGTAACTGTAACACAATATATCCAAGATAGAATAAATTAAAATTACTTATAAAACTGAAAAGCAACTAAGTACATACATTTCATTGTAACGTTCATACCACCAAAATAATTGTTCTTCTCTTGTAACTCCTTTTAATTACTGAAAGCTGGTTATTATTATTTCATCAAGAAATCATTTTTTAGGAAGAGAGGAAATATTAACACAAAAAAGCAGTCTCAAGCTCCTAATCGTTGTTGTTTCACACAGCACGTTATTATTCTTGGCGATACCAAATGAAGAGTCCACTGCAAGAATGATGGATGTCACTTTCTTGTCGAAAATGAACCAAGACTGTCAATATATAGTTTAAGACATATAGAATGTACATAGAGAGTTAATGGCATTAACACTGATAGTCATTGTCCAGTAATGATCGGAAAATCACAGTTAAGCTTTGAGCGCTAAGCATTTCAAACTTTCAATTGCTTCTCCTGCAAATGTATTCCAAATGACATCCATCATTCTTGCAGTGGACTCTTCAAAATGTAATACCTGAATTGATTGATTGATTGATTGATTGATTGATTGATTGATTGATTGATTGATTGATTGATTGATTGATTGATTGATTGATTGACTGATGGATGAATGGATGGATGGGTGAATGAATTAATTAATTAACGGCTGAATGAGTGAATGAATTAGTGAATGAGAGTGAATGAATCATTAAATGAGAGTGAATGAATGAATGGAGTGAATGAATTAGTGAATGAGAGTGAATTAATCATTAAATGAGAGTGAATGAATGAATGAATGAATGAATGAATGAATGAATGAATGAATGAATGAATGAATGAATGAATGAATGAATGTCAATTAAAAGGCACATGATGATAATTGCGCCCTTGGAGTGGCTCTTGAACGCTGGATGGCTGATATGATTAGCCTTTTACGAGCCGTTCACACAAAGAGTGATAAAGAACTCGAACATCAGTTAAACCGAATACTGGGCAATCAGCGAGGCAGAAGAGCTTTGCATAATGCCTAATGCGCCAGGCGTTCAATAGCAATGAATTTCCTTTCTTGTAATACTGCGTGTTCAGTTCAAAGTGTGTCATGGCTCGCTGTATGTCGTCATGTGGCTAGCCGATGAGCCTAGAGAATTCAATCTTCCTACACTTCCGCAGAGGCGTATTACCTATGTGCCAGAGAAGTTGCCGAGCAGTACGGCGTCCATTCTGAAGAGTACTTACCGATATATACGGTATTGCCGTTAGTGGCAGGAATGTGAACTGTTTGGAAACACGTACTGTGATGAGTTTTTTTTTCTTTATGGGGAGAGGGTTAAGACGATTACTTACGTATTTGTTGACATTAACTTCGACAGTCAACATGGACACGGAGCATTTGATTTGTGTTGTAGAATGTTGCCGTTACCGATAATAACAAATACCCTGCGTACGATTTTCCCGCGCAAAATACAGTTCGAAAGAGGTTATGGTAGCACACAGACCGTACAGACCGCCATCTGTTGCTACGACGTTCAAGTTATACCGTACACGTTCTGAAATTCAGATTGAACGCCTTGAATAATAGGCAACTTCTCTGACATAAAAGCTGAAACTCGCTTCAAATCGCTGACTCACAACAGTGACGTCATGACACACTTTGAAATGAACACTCAGTATTCCCGCAGTGCAGGTCTCTGGTAAGAAACAAAAGCTGTAGAGGTTTTACACATTTTAAAGGAAAAATAATTTATTTTGTGCCATCCATTTGCAAGCTATTTTAGTATGACATTTCGGACATCTTACTCGATGAACCTGTATGCCATTTCACCTTTCTTCGCACGTGTGTAGCAGTTCAAATTCCTCTGCAAATGACATTGCCTCGAATGATGTCACGAGACTGGGGAATATACAGCTGACGTCACTTGCTGCCCTTTATGTAAACAACGCCCTCCGCTTCCAATAAATAGAATTATGAAGTGAACCATTACAATTATTCTAATTTGGGGACGCCACCCACGCGTTTACGCAGCAACTGTTACTCCCTACCCGCCTACACGAACATCCCACAAGTTCGCTAATCCTTCACTTCGTCCATTCAAAGCAGCGGCCCACAACACATCAGACGAGCGGTGTGCCTTCAGGCATGCGTAGGAGGGAAACTCAGAAATAAAACGGAATAAATTAGAGTCGAACATGCAACCGCTGATCTCAGTACTGTGTACAGAGCTACCGACCACGTGTCTAACTTCATAACGTGTTGGATTCTGATACCATTCTTCTCAAAGCTATTTATTGACTTGTTAATATATACGTACATGAGCAGTGGCGAAAATGTAATCGTGCGCCGAGCCACTGTGTAACCTGCAACGTGCATAGCACCTATGGAGGGAGGCGGACACCCGAAGGGGAAGTGAAGCAACTGTCTGACTTATTAACGGATTTTCATTTTCCTTACGTCAAGCACTTAAATATAAATATATACAGTACAAGGCTACAAACTATGTTTAGTACGGTACGTGTAACGAAGAAAGAAATCTATACTAATAATAAATCTGTAGCCGAACTTTTTCTGGTAATTTTCGATTTTCCAAAAATAACTGGTCCTAACATATATAATTAACCACCCTGAAACCGAAAATCGCATTTTTGAAATTTTTGTTTGTATGTCTGTCTGTATGTTTGTTACCTTTTCACGCGATAATGGCTGAACCGATTTATATGAAAATTGGAATATAAATTAAGTTCGTTGTAACTTAGATTTTAGGCTATATGGCATTCAAAATACTTTATTTAAAAGGGGGGTTATAAGGGGGCCTGAATTAAATAAATCGAAATATCTCGCTTATTATTGATTTTTGTGAAAAAACGTTACATAACAAAAGTTTCTTTAAAAATCATTTCCGATAAGTTTTATTCTTTACAAATTTTGATAGGACTGATATTCAATGAGATAAATGAGTTTTAAAATTAAAATAACGCCATCTAAGACGGTGCAATGAATTAAGAACAAATGACTTCGTCTATAAGGGGCCTTGGACAACAACAATCGAAACAGGGGCCTTTGACATCAACAATCGAAAGCTATTAAACATAGCCTACAGAGAATGTTTCTGTGTTTGTATGAAGTAATATCAGAAGCTAAATTAACCGATTTGTATAATTATTATTTCACCATTGGAAAGTGTAGTTTCTCTAGATGGACATAATGCTATAATGTTATTACAGTAACGTCTGAGTAAATCGAGGACAGGTAAGATTAAAATAGCTTCCTATGCACAGAAAATTTGATAGGCTATTTTGTACATTCGTTTTCTGTATTTCTTAAAATAATATTTATGTACACTCATTTTAATCTCAGAGAATTAACGAACAACGAGAGTGTATTGATTTAGTATGCAGTAATAGTACGTTAGCTCAGCAATCCATTATTTTATAATTCAAATTTTAACTATGCTCAATTGAATCGTGTTAAAATACATAAAATGTATATGCAATAAATGCAATGCAAAAAAATGGGTAATGAGCGAAGCAGATTATCTTGCGCTGTTGTAAAAGTTGTTCCCTGGATCAAACGTCCTATTTTAATTATGCAATTATTTTATATTTATTTCTAACAGGTGCAGCGGAGCGCACGGATACGGCTAGTGAACAATAAATGTACAATATCACAACCTAAAATTAACTGTCTTCAGAATGTCTCTGCGACAAAGTTTCAAAATCAGGAATTATGTCACTTACTGCCAGTCGTAGTTAATCACGAAGGTATTTGTCTGTCAGTCGTGATCTAAATTTGGTTTTTACTATTTTAATTGTTGAAAATAATTTTTCACAAACGTAAGTTGTAGCGAACATGGCTTCAACAGAGCAAGCGAAAGAATGAAGCTTCGGATATTTATTTTTTGGCAAAGATTTGAAAGTTCAACATTTGTCAAGTCCTTACAGTAATAGTAGTAGGGCTTAAAAAGGGCGCGTCAGCTACTATGGCTATTTGCGCCCTTATCTATAATTCTTCATAAAACAAAGACATAAATAATATAACTATCAGGGTGCTAAAGAAACTAAAAAGCGTTGTCACGGTAAAACGAGGTACACTCAAGTCCTTACCTCTAGCTTTCATTTGACATCACATAGTTAATCAGTGAGTTCAAATTGAAGAGCTAATCGCATTATTCGTACATCTGCTGAAAAAGGGTCGATGTACAGAGATGATGATGGTGGTGATGATGATGATGATGATGATGATGATGATGATGATGATGATGATGATGATGATGATGATGATGATGACGATAACACTTAACCTTTTAATGTTTCATCAGGAACATGTAGTAGGCCTATAATGCCGTTTTATGTTATACAACCGTTTTCCTCATAATACTTGTGAACAAATCATACATTTAATATTCTCATCATATTGACAGCAAAAAAATTCGTCCTCCCATCCTATTTGGAACTATCGTACATGGTTTCGAGAGAGACATACGCCACTCGCAGGTCAGAGACAAATACAAATGGAACGGAGTTTGACTCCAGTGAGTGAGAGGGTGGGGGTTGGCGGAGGCTAGAAGCAAGCACAGCTATCACTGCGAGCCACAATGTCTCGCGAGTCACGTTCTCGCCACGGCTGACGTACATGTATCGATGACTAAGAATGATACCGTGTCCACCGATGTGGAGTAACGGTTAGCACATCAGACTGTGAAACTAGCGGGTCCGATTTCAAATCCTGGTTGGGACAAGTACCTGCTTGAGGTTTCTTCGTGGGATTTCCCTCAACTCTAAGAGTTAATACTGGGTAACTTTCGACGCTTGATCCCGAATTCATCTCGCTAGTATTACAACTTTCACCTCTCTCTGACGCTAGGTAGCCACAGCATTTGACAAAGCGTCGTAAAAACCAATTCAAAAAAGGAAGTTATAGCTCGTATCTGTAAATTTGCAGTGATTGGAAAAACTGTTTAAAAATTAATTTTTCTCAAAATGTACAAACATTTTTATATGTTTCTGCTTTGCAACATAATACACATTGGAATATGCCTCAGCAATTTTGTCACCCACTTGCAAATCATATAGCAATCAAACTGAAAAAATTCAAAAACGATTCTCAAGATATCTGTATTTTTTTTTAATATTATTATTCGGCCTTCCGCAATAAAATTTCGTACAGCAATCTACTTGCTGAATTTAATTTAATGTCTCTTACAAGTCGTAGATTACTGGCTGAGCAACTTTTATTTTATAAAATATTCAACGTTCTACTGGATAATAGCGAAATATTATCACAAATCCAGCTTAACGCTAGAACATCACATTTAAGAAATCGTCAATTGTTATATTATAAAAAAACCAAACACTTCAGCACATAAAAATTCACCAGTGTTAAAATGTTTTCAAATTTCAATGGAATATGTAAAACATGGGATCTAGATTTCAGCATTTCTTACATGAAGTATAAAGATTTTCTTATTAATATACTGAAGGTAGTTGATTTTAAATGATATTTCTATCTATTTGTTACTCTATAATTTGCCATTTGCAGCTACATTTTACATCTTTCGCTTATGTTATATATATTTGTCTATTTTTCATTTATTTTTATTTTGTATTTTTCATTTATACTATATCTGTGTCTTTTATTTAGGTAGCATTTACTTGTCTGTTTCTTTTTTTTCCATTTGTCATTTGTATTTACACTTGTATCTTGCATTTCTATCTGTTTTTATCTATTTTTATGTTATCTCCAATTTTACGTTCTAAGTAAATATTTGTACTGTATATTGTAATTGGGGCTTTGCCCTGTTATAGACATAAATAAAAAAAAAATACTTGACAAATTATTAGTTAACTTTCCAATTTTATGAACAAAATAACAATGTAGTTAACTAAATAACCATTTTTATAGATCAATCAATGGCTATATCATTAATTCATTTAGTATTCTGCCCAAGGGTCGGTCTTTCATGCAAACCCAGCTTTCTCCAATCTTTCCTATTTCCTGCCTTCCTTTTGATTTCCTCATAAAATCCATATATCTTAATGTCATCTATCATCTGATATTTTCTTCTACCCCGAACTCTTCTCCCGTTCACCATTCCTTCCAGCACATCCTTCAATAGGAAGTTTCTTCTCAGCCTGTGACCCAACCAATTCCTTTTCCTCTTCCTGACCAGTTTCAGCATCATTCTTTCTTTACCCATTCTTTTCAACACAGCTTCATTTCTTATTCTTTATGTCATATCACACGTTCCATTCTTCTCCACATCCACATTTCAAATGCTTCTATTCGCTTCTCTTCACTTGGTCGTAATGTCCATGATTTGCCCTGCACAATGCCACATTCCACACAAAGCACTTCACTAGTCTCTTCCTTAGTTCTTTTTCCAGAGATCCGAAGAAGATGCTCCTTTTGCTATTGAAAGCTTCCTTGGTCATTGCTATCCTCCTTTTGACTTCCAATAGCTATATATACAATGTGTCACTCAAGCCGTTCATAATTTTTTTTAGGCATCAGCATCAAGCACAACACGGCTAGGGGTAGAATTTTTCGTCATTTAAATTCTCTAATTCGCAGCGTTTGTATTATAGTTTAAATAACGATTGAATGCAGCTGAAATAATAAATAAACATAGACGGGTGGACTGATCAATATATTGATTCATACGATACACTTGAGGAAAGAAATATTCATTTCTAATACGAAGATTTCACAAGATAATTCAAGGCTCTCAGCTAGAGTAATAGGTTTTATGAATACTTTGACTACCTATGAGGGTTTGATCCTCTTTTCGTACTGTTTAATTTCGAATTCCGAGTCCAGCTGAATTTAGAACGTTATAGTTAAAACTACTTTAAATCGGAAAGTACCTATAAAAACTCGAATCATATCTTCGGTAATCATTCATGTTTCGAATCTCTGAAAATGAAAGATAGTGAGGGAATATAATATGTTGCAGTAAAAAAATACGTCCATATGGTTTAATTTCTTGCGGGTTGTCGTCGATATGGTATGTCGTAGAGACCATGTGGTCTGTCATATACTGAATCCAACGTTTTTCTTGGCGTGCCAAGTTTGTGACGTTCTCATGATAGTATCGTTAGGAGTGACATATTCAAAATGTCTTTAAGTGAATGAATAAATTAATCATATTAAAACTCTACAATGTCTGTTCTTTAATAGTACATTATGCAACGAGCCTATAATGGTAGTAATTAAGACGCGAGTATGTTTATGAAACGAGCGCGAGTTTCATAATTTTCATACGAGCGCCTTAATTACCATTATAGTCAAGTTTCATACGACTTTTTATGCTCGACCATATTTCTAACTTGAAATTATTCATAAGTGTTCATGTTATTCTTATTGACTGAGGAGCGGAACTGACCTTGTGCAATACCTCGTAAATTGTGAGATGTGCGCCGACGCGAAAGTATTGATTTTTTTCGGGAAACAAATGTCTCGCGCTAGTTGTCTTTCGATTGCATATCCTAGAATAATCGATACTTCTGCTTTCATATTGCTACAATGGTATTTTCTGATTGGTGGAACACCTGAACTTTAATGAATAGGTGTACTTTAATGAGGTCCATTAAAGGGCTGCTACCAGGTGTATAATTACTACATTTCGGCATTGTCGAGCATAAAGGTACTTTTTGTATTATGTCCGAATTAAACAAAACATTAGGCGATTGAAGAAAACTTATGCATTAAGAATTAATATCGAGATTATAAGAAGAGTAATTGACTCAATAAAACACTATCCAATGATAGACATGACTATAGAAAACACTGGAAGGCCGAAAGAAAATAAATAAGTTAGGAAGGAAATAAAAGAAAGAAAGTATGGAGGAAGAAAAAGAAAGAAACGGTGAGGATGAAAAGGGAAAAGGGAAGGAAGAAAATAAATAAGATGAAGTTAGAAAAAGGTAGGAGTGAAGAATACATAAACAATGGAAACAGAAAAGGATGGAAAGGAAATTAAAGATACAAAGAAGGTAGAGCAGAGGAGAAAAGAATAAAAATGTAGAGAGAATAGAAGCGAAAGAAATAGGTAAAAGTGGTATGAATTCTACGTATTAAATGCGTACTTTTTAAAACTAACGAAGTGTAACAAAAAATAACAGACCAGAAGAGCTAGCCTTCTGTTTATTTTGTATATGACAGAGTGCGTCATGACCAATATCCGAGAAAGAGAAGTTCAAACGAAATTAATTACACAAAAAAGTATCAAATAGTTAGTGACCATACAGGTTCAATTAAACTGACAAACAACCCCACAGACGGATGTAATCGTTTCCGAAAATTACGCAATGAAATCGATACGGCCTAAATGCGTTGTAATCTAATTAAATTTACATTAGATTTCCAAACGCCCAAGGCGGGCGCAACAATCGCTTCAAAAAATAAACCACTACTGCAAAAGAGTGCGTTTAAAACAACGTTGTCCTGAATTCAGCAGGGACATCCTGTTCAAAGTTTCGTACTAACTAGTACTGATAGTCTGTTTTTAGCTATACGAGACGAATTTACTAAAGATGTTATTAATTGGTCCAACAGAATAATATCTGTTATAATAACAATTAATACTTGAGGAGAAAAATTCGTTCCGGCGCCTGTAAATTCGTCTAGCTAGCAGTGCATGATTCTGTACAGATTGCTGTCAGGAGCGGCCCGTCCTTATGTGCTACAGTGCTACAGCATAATGATAATTTTTGCTCAAATAATGTATTTGCAATACCAGCATAGTATCTGATCTGCCATTTGACAATTTCCCGTGGTTATGTTCTTGACGCGTTATAGAGTGTTTAGTTCTTCGCTCTTAGCTCTTTGGTGCCTCAGGGGGTACAATGTTCTACTCAAAACTCTACACGAGAATGTAGACAATTAATGCGCATGTGCGAAGCTGAAATCACTGCCCTGATTGACTATTTTTACGCGGGGAAGTGCTGTAGTCAGCTTCAGCACAACACAGCTTGGAGATTGCAAAAGTAAAGCGTAACGAAAGAATGCTTGTTTGTGGAAGAACCCGGAACTATTTACAATGTAGGCCTATTTGGTAATTCAAGTGTCCGACTGCTGCTGCCGTCTACCTGGTTTTTGAGGTTCCTCCTGAATCAGTCAGCAAGCGACGGAGAATGGAATCCCAGAAAACTGAAGCCAAGGAAGTATGTGACCGTATAATTCAGAAAACTACTCACCGTTTCCAGTCTTTAAGCTATCTAGACGCAACAAAATTGTTAAACAGCAAATTTTCTGGCAATTTTTGCATAGCCTAATTTTCCTGAACGCGAACTTGAAGTTGCTGTCAACAGCTATACTGTACTGAACAAAAGAGAGTTAAAGACACAACTTCGAGTTCTATACGGAACACCTGCCTTCCGGAATATAGATGGAGCCGTTCAATTGTTACGATACATAGCCTCCAACAATGCACAGGATCCATTCTGTGAAGTAACGAAGTTGTTAAATATTTTGATTACAACACCAATGACCACTGCTGAGCCAGAAAGATGCTTTTCTTGCTTAAAACACATAAAAACGTTTTTAAAGAACACTATGTCCCAGGATCGCCTCACTGCTCTTGCAACACTGTCAATAGAAAAGAGTATGATGTCCAAGATGAAGGGTTTAACACCAGGGTAATTGACAGGTTCTGCAGGAGGAAGGAACGTCGTATGGATTTCATAGTTCGTCACTAGGCGAGTCTCAAATTAAGATAAATACATATAAGTGTATGCAATAGGCCAATATAGGAATTGTAGCACACTCATTATTTTGACCACCAGCCGCTACTGATTGCTGTGCACTTTGCTGCGGAATCCCGGCCATTAGTCACTCAGCTGAGTGCGCTCCTTGTATAATGACAGTTGACTTGAAATATAAACGTCAACGTATATGCCCAACTTGGAGTCAGGCCACAAAAGGGAAACACTGTAGGAGGAGAGTTCGATCCGGTGCTGTGGGTTGAATTCGGCGTAGCTCAGTGGTCAGAGCGCTTGGTTCGTAGAACCAAAGATATATGATACAACTATTAAAATTATAATAATAATTATTAAGGCATGATCATGGAAATAAATTAATTGTTCTATAATAGGTGATGCTCTATCTTGTAAATTTATATTGGCTCATGTTGTCATTATTTCTAATAAAAGTTTTCAGGAATACTTTATATATATATATATATATATATATATATGGAGCTTAAATCCATTGCACTTATCTGCCACATTAGAATAGCATTATATTAGAATGTTAACTAGTAATTGTTGGTAGTTCTGAATAACTGTGTTCTGCAGGTAGAAATTTTGTAATCATTCAATTGAATTTCTTGTTTATGTTGGGAATAGAATTTGTCAATTAGTTCTTATACTTTCTCATATGATGAAAATAAATATTAATACACCTACAAATGAAATTATAGATCCAATAGATGATACTACATTTCAGGCTGTATAAGCATCAGGTTTCGATCCCCGGCTCTGGAGCGAACTTTTCTCCTCAAGTATTAATTATATGAGACAAGTCTCAAGAAACATTCTACATGGTGCCATATTTTCAGCGAACTATTTTTGAAGTGTGAATCAAGTAAGTGTTTAAATAACCTGACAGCTTTTTTATGCTTTTAGATCTTGTTTATTTATACAATTGAAGTTGTTTTTTTTTAAACCACATCCCTCAGGTGACTCCTCCACTTGCAATGCACTGCAGAAGTCGCTTCTGGAAACTTTTCGTCACGAGTAACAAAACTTCACAGCCATGTGGTAGACAAGTGCAAGTTCATCCCTTAGGACAGCCGTGGCGAAAATTTTATTCATTTATTCATTCATTCACTCATTCACTCAATCACTCAATCACTCATTCACTCAATCACTCATTCACTCATTCATTCATTTATTTATTTATTTATTTATTTATTTATTTATTTACTTATTTATTAATTTATTAATTTATTTATTTATTTATTTATTTATTTATTTATTTATTTATTTATTTATTTATTTATTTATTTAACTGGTAGAGATAAGGCCATCAGGCCTTGTCTTCCCCTCTACCAGGGGATTACAACTATAATATTAAGAATACAATTACAATTATAATTACAATTAATATTAAATTTACAAATACAATAAAAATCAAAGTACTAAAAGATTAGCTGATTAATAAAAGCTAGACAGTTTATTGTAAAAGTTACGAAGAGAGAGAATGTGACTCACGAGCACATTGTGGCTCGCAATGATAGCTGTGCATTTATCTTGCTTCCTACCACCCCCAGCCCCCACCCTCTCACTCACTGGAGTTAAACTCGGTTTCATTCGTATTTGTCTTTAATCTGCGAGTAGCGTCGTCGCAATGTCTCTCTCGAAACCATGTACCTCTACAAAACGAAAGTTTCAAATAGGATGGGAGGACGCATTTTTTTGCTGCCAATATGGTGAGAATGTTAAATGTATGATTTGTTCACAAGTATTACGAGGAAAACGGTTGTATAACATAAAACGGCATTATATTTAGTATTTAGTATTTATTTATTTATTTAACCTGGTAGAGATAAGGCCGTAAGGCCTTCTCTGCCCTCTACCAGGGGATTACAACTAATAATATGAAGAATAAAATTACAATTAATATTAAATTTACAATTACAATTACAATAAAAATTAAAGTACGACAAGATTACCTGATTAATGGAAGCTAGACAATTTATCATAGAAGTTAAGAACAAAGAATATTTTTGTATTTACTGAATTACAAATTAAACCTAGAATAACAAAATTCTATAGTGATGAAATTACCATATATTGAGATATTTTGTGATAGATTAAGATAACTATTTACAAGAAACCATGTCTGAACGAGTCTCAATTACTGACCAAGTGCCTAGTAAGTTTGCGTTTGAATTCAATTTTATTTCGACAGTCCCTGATGCTAGCAGGTAACGAATTCCAGAGCCTTGGCTGGGCTATTGTGAAAGAGGATGAGTATGAGGAGGTGCGATGGGATGATATTGTTAGTATTGTTTCATAGCGAGAGCGTGTGTTCAGATTGTGGTGGGAAGAAAGGTAAGTGAAGCGAGACGACAGGTACGAAGGAATAGAAGAGTTCAAGATTTCGAAGAGAAGGAGAAGTGAATGTAAATTTATTTTCTTACCTAGTTTAAGCCAACCTATTGTTTCCAGGGATGGAGTAATATGATAATATTTACGAACATTGCTTACCAAACGTACACACAAATTATGAGCACGTTGAAGTTTCGTTACTACATTATTATACTATATGTCACTCATATCATTCATGAAACATTAAAAGGTTAAGTATTATTATTATTAACTTATTATTATTATTATTATTATTATTATTATTATTATTATTATTATTATTATTATTAATATCTCTGTACGTCGATCCTTTTTCAGCAGATGTAAGAATAATGCATTTGTTAGATCTTCAATTTAAACTCACAGATTTACTATGTGATGTTAAATGAAAACTAGATGTAAGGACTCGACAAATGTTAAACTTCTGAAATCTTTGCCTAAAAATAAATATCCGAAGCTCCGTTTCTTCGCTAGCTCTTTTGAAGCCATGTTCGCAACAACTTAAGTTTGTGAAAAATTATTTTCAACAATTAAAATAGTAAAAACCAAATTCAGATCACGACTGACAGACAAATACCTTCGTGATCAACTACGACTGGCAGTAAGTAACATAATTCCTTCAAACTCTAACGCAGAGACATTCTGAAGACAGTTAATTTTAGGTTGTGATGATGTGTCCTATGTTTTCTTGTTCATTTATTTCTTCGTTACAAGTACTAAACATTAGTATGTAACCTTATATTGAAAGAATTATATTTAAGTGCTTGGCGTAAGGAAAATGAAAATCCGTTAATAAGTCAGACAGTTGCTTCACTTCCCCTTCTAGTGTCCGCCTCCCTCCATAGGTGCTATGCACGTTGCAGGTTGCACAGTGGCTCGGCGCACGATCACATTTTCGCCACGGCTGCCTTAGGATCACACGAAAGGAAGACAAATCTTTTCGGCTTTTTCTAGAAACAAAGCAGAGTTCATTAATTGTCAACTGGATACTAGGGCCTATACCACAATGTTTAATAATCTGACCAAAAAGACGTAAAATGACGTATTTGAGCATAATTACAAACGTAGCGCGTAAGATAACAAAGCGGTTTTACGATATGATCTGAATTTCGTTTTCGTAAATGATAGTACCACGTTTCTACAGCCGCTTGAATTCGATAAAACCATGACTCACTGAATAGCATACGTACTCAAGCAGAAGGCACTTTCATTCTAACCACTAAAGTAGGGTTTGTTGCCATCTATCGGTTGATATCCACACTACAAAGGATGTCCAATTAGAATCTCCCCCTTATGTCGTATTTTCTCATTACAGATATCTGACCATTGTTTACATTATTATTATAAATTTAGATCTCGGATTTTTAGGCTCGTTTAGCGTAGACTGAAACATACGTTGTTTAATACACCTAGTTTTAGGCAATATCGTTGTTCGAGAGTTTCTCGTGTTGCATACATTTAGGAATTTTTACATCAAATTGTTGCAACCTATCCTATTCGAGCCTAAAAATCCGAAGTCTTATTATCGTTAATTTTTCTAAGTCCCATATCCAGTGATAGAAATAGAAAATAATTTCTATCGCCACAGTGGGATAATATCCAATTTTCCCTTCGGTTTCGTAAGCTGGTAGAATGATTAATGAAGCAATGGTAAAATTCCGATGGAGGAAACTGGAGTACTCTAAAAAATCCTACCACCAAACACGTCTCTGTCTACTACATATTTCACTTGGACCCACAGGGATTTGAAGTCTGTTCTCTAGTATAGAAAGTCGACGTTCTAATCGTTCGGCTAACGACATTATTATTATTATTATTATTATTATTATTATTATTATTATTATTATTATTATTATTATTATGCTCCGTAGCCTTGGACTATCGATAGATTAAAACTCGAAGACATTTGCGTATATTATAAGGTTATGCCCGGTAACGTTTGAGACAGAAACACTGGCATCGCAGTGGTTGTATCTCTGAGGTCACTAGTTCTACAACCTTCTGCCATACCTCTTTATTATTGGCCAGACGCTCAATAGTCGTGTCGAATACAAAGTGGTGTTGTGCTCTTGTTCCGCCACTGATGCAAAGGACGTGTCTGTTTTTGGTTGTACTTTCAAAATTCTCCGCATGTCTTCGAGTTTGGAGATGTCTATAACGCTGGTCCAAGTCTTCATGGGAGGAGAAATTATCATGAAATTTAGGCCTGTAATTGAGACCAGTGTTCACATAGTATCATGTGGGGAGCTACAATAAATAGCGGAATTCGGGTACGCAAGCCAGCTCGGAGGGAATCGTCCTAAGCACGCACTATCCCCGTATTAGTTGGATGATCGTTCACCTCTGCTGAGGTATATGGACGTGAGCCTAGTAGTGGGGTGGAAGGCCTTGGTCATCTATGGGATATCATACACAGGATTATTTTTTTCTAGGTTATTTTACGACGCTGTATCAACATCTAAGGTTATTTAGCTTCTGAATGAGATGAAGGTGATAATGCCGGTGAAATAAGTCCGGGATCCAGCACCGATAGTTACCCAGCATTTGCTCATATTGGGTTGAGGGAAAACACCGGAAAAAACCTCAACCAGGTAACTTGCCCCTACCGGGAATCGAACCCGGTCCACCTGGTTTCGCGGCCAGACGCGCTAGCCGTTACTCCACAGGTGAGGACTATTATTATTATTATTATTATTATTATTATTATTATTATTATTATTATTATTATTATTATTATTCAAGAAGTTATGAAGTGCATAATCCTCATTAGAGGAACTCGAAATAAAAAAAACCGTTTTTCACAGCATTCTAGAGGAGATGTTCAAAATGCCCACCTCATGCTTCAATACAGGCCGCACATCATCTCATAGTTCCGCGATGATTCTGCCAAATTCCTGTTTTTTTTTTTATATTCTCTTACAACCTGCTATAATTCGATTGTGGAGAAGGGCCACATCTGTCATCAGTTCTTTTGAATGGTCCCACAAGTAGAAATCCAAGGGATTTAAATCAGGTGAGCGTGGAGGCCCGGCAATTGGTCCACCTCTATCGATCCACCGACTAGGGTACCTTCAAAAGTGTCCCATCAAGATGTGTCATTAGCCAGATGACTATCAGATTGTTTTAAGCAATATATTGCGTTTCAGGAAAGCATCTGTGGGAGCAGAGACTTTCTGGTTAGCACTTGTTGTGAAAGCCTATATCTCGGAAACCAATCATTTCCGGACCTATGTGCATATAAACTATTTCTTTTGTTTACATATGAGGAACACATTCCTGAAAATATTTCCATAATTTTTGGGACACTATGTATACCGGAATGGTTGGTTTCACTGCTACTTTCTTCTATAGGCTACGTTCCTTACAAAATAATTATGAGAAGTACTTGACGTACATAAATTTCCGACAATGATTTCTTACGAATTTGTTAATTTTTTTAACAGTAACAAATACCTAGTTCACACTCTATTGTTCATGAAGCTTTGTGTCATACATAGGCCTATGGAATTAACGTATTCAACTCCAGATTAAGCGAAACGTAGTCTGTTTTTATAGAAGTGGCTTGTATCAGCGCCCCACAATATGCATGTGCAGAACCCATCAATGTACCATATACATGCTATCTCTCTATTGGATAGGGGGTCGGGGATTGTGTAGGTGGCTTGTTGAGGGGAGGCTGTAGGCGTGGAGGCGTGGGGAAAACACTTCTTTCACTAACTGAATCCCTGTTGAACCCTGTGTCATCCTGCATTAATTCCTACAGCTTAGATTATAAACCACCACTTCGTACTTAACGTCTGTAGTCAAATATCAAGAATAGAAATATTATTATCAGAATTATGTAATTATTAGGGATCGGAAGCTTAGGAAATTGGAACATTCAAGTTGCAGAAACCTGCAAAAAAAGTATTCTCATTAATCCACTCCTTTAGGCGATTGAAGAATTTTCTACCATTTTCCATGAAAAAAATGTTAGTGCAAACGCTCATGATGCCCCACTTCGATTACTGTGATATTCTGCTTACTGACCTAAGCGTTACTTCGTCGCAGAGACTACAACGTGTTCATAATATGTGCGTCCGTTTCGTCTGCAATATTCGCAGGGCTGATCATGTAACACCATCCCTCGAAATGTTGTCCGGGGTCCGTCTAGAAGAACGTAGGAAAATCCACTGTCTTTCCCTTCTCTTTCACATATTGCATTTCTCCACTCCTGTCTATCTTGCGTCTCGTTTTCAAAATTTATCCACCCATCATAACCTAGACACACGATCACAACACTCCTCAATATTATCCATTCCCTCCCACCGAACATCCTCATATTCATCTTCTTTCACTGTGGCTGTTCCTCGACTTTGGAATTCGCTACCGAATAATGTCAGGGACTGTCAGACATCAAACCAATTTAAGAATAGGCTAACGAAATATTTTTCTAACAATTCTTATTAACAATAATAGCTGTTTCAGGTTTCTCAATATTTAATGGTTATATATATCACAGATAAATATCTAAATTATCTCATCATCATCATCATCATCATCATCATCATTATTATTATTATTATTATTATTATTATTATTATTATTATTATTATTATTATTATTATTATTATTTCTTACCAATGTTTATTATTGTCACACTAACATTAGTTATCCAACTTTCATTATTTACTTTCAAGTTGTTTTATGGTCTAGATATTAATGTAATAACTATGTAAGCAATTGTATTCAATTAGAATTAGAGTCTGGCTGGGCGGAAGAGAAGGCCTACTGGTCTTAACTCTGCCAGATTAAATAAATAAATTATTATTAATTATTATTATTATTTTGTTTGAATGTACGTATTTTAAGGCTGTTCATTTATGTACACGAATCACGAAAAATCAAATGTTGTGGTTAAGTTTTATATTGCCTATATTTGCCTTTTTTTTACAGTTTGTGCCTTTTTTGTTTTTATTTGTTCTTTTTTCCCTTTTCTGTATGGTCATATGTAGTTAACAGCACTCATTATTAATTTTTTTTGCTTGAAACTAAAAAAAAACTGATTGTTCTTATAGTATACAACGATTTCGGACACTCTATTGAGATAAATTCATAAGACCCTCTATCTAACTAGTCCCATCGTTCATACCGACCAGTCACCATCTTGAGTTCAGATAACGGTTTACTTTATTATCTACACTTTTCCTGCATAACATAGACGACGTATCTGCTTGAAGCACATAGTCTAGAATTATCTTTGTATTTAGAGAGAAGTTACCTGACATTCCCCTACCCCCTGAGCCTATTTTTACAAGGTGGGGGACATGGTTGAGAGCAAAAAAATACTATGCGATTAACTTTGAACAAATAGCACTAATTGTTAAGGAATTTTCAGAGAATGATTTTCTGTCAATCAAAGAAGCTCAGTGTGTGTTTCAAGAAAAAGAACTTAAAGAAGACTTAGCATATATCGATTCTCATTTCACTTTTGTAGCAGGTACCATTCAACAACTGGAATCAGCAGTCTGTTATTTTGTGAATCTATGTCCCTGTTCTTGAATTATGTGTAGCTCCTGGCAAGTATGTTGCTGAAATAATATGAGAAGCTAAAAAGTGTTATTTCAAGAAATTCTGGATATGAAACCTTTAATTCTGTGTATAAAGTTCTAAGTGGGATCGGTGGTGAGCTTCCTGAGGGGTTTAATGCAGCCAGGACGGTACTGTATAAGCACGTTCCAGTCACTTCAGTGCATCTTGAGAGATCTTTTTTCGGCATATAAACAAGTGCACACTAAATTAAACAAATACCACTTATATAATTTTTACGTGGTCATGCAGTGTTATGTTAATTTTCTGTGTATACATAATGAACAAAAAAGCGAATGCTGGCATTTAATTAAATCATTGTATAAGAAAATAGCCCAAAATTAATTATTGTGTGTGGAATAAATTTTCAGTAGTTAAATTTCCCTAAATTTTTATTTTTAGTGCCTTTTAGGTGCCTCGAATACAATTTTCAGTGTCCTTTTAGGAGCCTAAAATACCATTCTAGTACATTTTTAGGAGCTTAAAATACCATTTTTAGTGCCTTAAGTTCCGATCCCTAATAATTATAGTTGTTATTCTACCGAGTCTCAGTGTTAGTTTGTCGATTTTGTAAATGCTCTTTCCATTCAGCAGCTATCTAATGCTGCTTCAGAGCCTTTATTGCGGAAGTCTTTGATCAAGTTTCATGATGCACAATGATTGCAATCAGAATGAATTTAGTTGCACCACAGTTGAAATTAAAAAAAGAACCAGTGTCAGCACATATTATGCCAATATGAAGTTGAAGTGTATATCTAAGATCTCTCAAACGTAGTCAGCAGTTTAGCTCAGTCGGCAGAGGCGCTTACCTTCTCATCTGGAGCTGTGCTTGAGCGTGGGTTCGATACTAGAGCTCTGCATTTCATTAAGAATTACCGACCGAGAGTCAAGACATACGCGTGGTCGGTCACTCGCTCCGTACTATACGCAGCAGTCTGGCTGCCGCGTGTCCTGACTCCGCAGAAAGCAAAACACTCGATGAAGCATCACGGACGACCGGTCTTCTCGATCGTTTGAACGGTATCACAGACTGAAAACTGTCTTCGATCGATGTGTTTACAGTCGGTCTGGTAGCGTAGTCGGTATAGCGCTGGCCTTCTGTGCTCAAGGTTGCGGGTTCGATCCCGGCCCAGGTCGATGGCATTTAAGTGTGTTTAAGTGTGACAGGCTCATGTCAGTACATTTACTGGGATGTAAAAGAACTCCTGCAGGACAAAATTCCGGCACACCGGCGACGCGAGTTTTATATCGTCGTACAAAATTTCGCCCAACATTCTTTTGAAAAAATTAACTCCGTGCGTATATGAAATTATTGTGGATCATCAGTGCGGTTTTAGGCGTAATAGACCGACTATTGATCAGATTTTTTGTGTCCAACAGGTATTGGAGAAAAAATGGGAGTATAAGGGTACAGTGCATCAGTTATTCATGATTTCAAAAAGACATATGACTCGGTTAAGAGAGAAGTTTTATATGATATTCTTATTGAATTTGGTATTCCCAAGAAACTAGTTCTATTAATTAAAATGTGTCTCAGTGAAACTCACAGCAGAGTCCGTAAAGGTCAGTTTCTATCTGATGCCTTTCCAATTCACTGCGGGCTAAAGCAAGGAGATGCACTGTCACCTTTACTTTTTAACTTCGCTCTAGAATATGCTATTAGGAAAGTTCAGAATAACAGACAGGGTTTGGAATTAAACGGGTTACATCAGCTATTTGTCTTTACTAGTAAATAGTATTATATTTCATATCCTATAGTATTGTGAGACTGAATAACTCGTAATTAATTAATGCGAAGAAATTCATATTTAAGTTCAGGAGAAATTATTATACGTATTACATAAATAAACGGAACACCAAAAAGAGATTTTTCCCCATATGAGGGACGCTGAAAGTTAGGAAATATGACAGCAATATAACATTTAGTCTGCGAGCAAGCTTTCTCTTACTAAACAGTTCCATTTTACCCTGAGCATAGTCTACAAAGTGCCTCAATTTTTTAAAACAATAAAAGCTTAAAAGTTATTTAGACTTCAGTGAACTGAATTGTTACACACACACACACACACACACACACACACACACACACACACACACACACACACACACACACACACACACACACACACACACACACACACACTATTGTACGACTTGAATATTTTTCTGTTTTCCGCATTGAGATTCCAAAACTCATTGAACATTTTCATTTAAACAATATATTTACATACCCTCTCGGATTTCCGGCACGTATAGATAACGCAAATGAATAAATCATTGAAGTTCGTATTTTTACAATTAATTTTAACGAAATAACAAAAACCCACCCGAATTTACGCTTTAGTAAACATCAGCAATGAATATTGCTAAATCATTCCAATATCCATACAAAATAAATTTAATAAAATATTAGATATGATTTATTCACACAGTTCATACATCTGATTTTAGAATTGTCTTTATATTAGCAACAATTTCTACAAACATTTAAACCCACATATTTGTTGCAATATTATTAATATTATAATATTCACAGGGAGCTTTACCTGAAAAACTAGACTTGTATAATATATACGTTAACAGAAAACCACAATTCCAAGTCACACAGAGTTTGTGTGCACTCGATGTGGGTCTCTGGCGTCTTGTCAGCCCACTCGAATTGTGTGGATATAAGTGGGAAAATTGAGACGGTGTCGGGTGGAGTTCAGAGTAGCTCAGTTGGTAGAGCGCTGGTATGTTCAACCAGATGTCACGGGATCGATACCTGGCCCCGGAAAAATGTTTCTCTTAAGGGGAGAGGACGGTACTTTTTAAAACTTTTTTCCTATTTGCTGTAAAATATTAATATTTTGTATGTAGAGAGCTCATGACTATAGCAACTCAACCAAATATAAATATTTTGAAAAAATTATTTGGGAGCCAGATTTGAAAAAAAAAAGTGCCCAATGAAGGATTTTACTCAACTCAATACATTTAAGCCATTTTTAAAGATAAATTCAAATAGTTTGTTACAGTTTATTTGTAAAAGTACGCTCTACAGACTGGCTGTAACAGAATTTTGATATTAGTCCCTAGATTTGTAAAATAAATAAATTAAAGTTTAATAACATTTTTTTATTTTATTTCTTGCCAACAGACAGACTTATTTTTAAAATGAAATCAATTAGGAAAATTCTGTTACAGAGAAAAGTTTCCTAGTAGTCTAGAGAATGTGTGTTCTAAATTTCATTCATATATCTTTAATAGTTCAAAAATTATATCGATTTTTGTCTGGCAATGTAGCAAAAAAAATAAATTTCCAGAAACAGCAATCAAAGGGGGTGTGATTTAATAATCCAGAACGCAGGAACTTTAAAAATGGCGTCTCAACATCCAATAAGGGCACATATACCCACAAAATGTTATTACAATGTATTCGACCCATATCACAGAGTATTTTAAAGAAAAATTTGGTTTTGAAAAAAAAAATGAAGTTCTGGAAACAACAAACAAAGGGCGGTGTGATTTAAAAATCCAGAGCGCAGGAAGTTTAAAAATGGCGTCTCGACATTCGATAAGGGCACAAATACCCACAAAATATTATACAATGTATTCTACACATATCACAGAGTATTTTAAGGAAAAAATTTTGTTTTTTTGAAAATTTACTCATTTTTCACCAAAAAATACCATCCTCTTCCCTTAAAATTATTCAAGTCTGATTCACAGGGAGCTTTACCTGAAAAACTAGACTTGCACAATATGATTATTGTTAAAAAATTCTTGGAGTAATAAGTCTAGATATCTTCGAGCAACAATAACAAATATAAATGATACTCGGGAGGAAATTAAACACAAAATAAATATGGGAAATGCCTATTATTATTCGGTTGAGAAACTTTTATCATCCAGTCTGCTGTCGAAAAATCTGAAAGTTAGAATTTATAAAACAGTCATATTACCGGTTGTTCTTTATGGTTGTGAAACTTGGACTCTCACTTTGAGAGAGGAACATAGGTTAAGAGTGTTTGAGAATAAGGTGCTTAGGAAAATATTTGGTGCTAAGAGGGATGAAGTTACAGGAGAATGGAGAAAGTTACACAACACAGAACTGCACGCATTGTATTCTTCACCTGACATAATTAGGAACATTAAATCCAGACGTTTGAGATGGGCAGGGCATGTAGCACGTATGGGCGAATCCAGAAATGCATATAGAGTGTTAATTGGGAGGCCGGAGGGAAATAGACCTTTAGGGAGGCCGAGACGTAGATGGGAAAATGGATTTGAGGGAGATGGGATATGATGATAGAGAATGGATTAATCTTGCTCAGGATAGGGACCAATGGCGGGCTTATGTGAGGGCGGCAATGAACCTCCGGGTTCCTTAAAAGCCAGTAAGTAAGTAATAAGTCTAGAATAAATTCGGAAGTAAAACTTGCGAAAGTCACGTTTACAGTGAAATCAACGTCTGCCTGATTCAGCAGAAGTCTGGCGAAGACTAAGAACACAGAAAAGAAATGATATTATATTTTGAAATGTGACTATCGCTTCTAAAAAGGAAAGGATTGGATTCACTGCGTGAAGTGGAAGTCCTGGTTCTGTGATGTGTGTAACAAAGGTCGAGAAATCCTTATTTTTTTAATTTTTATTAATTTATTTTACCACGCTTTATCTAGTGCGATGGTTATCTAAAGCCGATGAAATCAGCGAAATGAGTCCAGGGTCCAGTGCAGATAGCTACCCCGCATTTGCTCTTAGTGGGTTGAGGGAACACCCTGATAAAAACCTCAATCAGGTAACTTAGCCCAAACAGGATTAGAACCCCGGCCCGCTCGTTTCACGGTCAGACACGCTAACCGTTACTCCACAGCGGTAGACAGAAATCTTTATTATGAAAGTGTAACATGGGAAGACGAAATATATTATAATCTTTTGCATATCTTTCAATATCCTACTTTGCAATTTTATAGTTTTTCAACGTGCAAAACAATTTGGCATAAGGTATAATCTTTAGACATGTTTCTTTTTATCGTTTTTTTTATTTTCTTGGGTTATTTTACGACGCTGTATCAACATCTAGGTTATTTAGCGTCTGAATGATATGAAGGTGACAATGCCGGTGAAATGAATCCGGGGTCCAGCACCGAAAGTTACCCAGCATTTGCTCGTATTGGGTTGAGGGAAAACCCCGGAAAAAACCTCAACCAGGTAACGTACCCCGACCGGGATTCGAACCCGGGCCACCTGGTTTCGCAGCGCAGCCAGACGCGCTGACCGTTACTCCACACGTGTGGACCTTTTTATCGTCATTCGCCCACATGAAGTCAGTTGTGTAGATGAATTTGCCGATAGAGTCGTTGCCCAGGGTGCGTCACGGGAGGCTGGTCTACGCTATATCTGCGATGAGATTAGATTAGACGAGACGAGACGAGACGAGACGAGACGAGACGAGACGAGACGAGACATGTAGGAAGTCATAGGCGAAACCTAGTACGAGAAGCAGCTATCTCTTGGCTTGGCCCTCAAACTCCCCAGATCTAACCCCTCCTGACTTCTTGTGTGGAGTTTTGTTAATACATTGTCTATTCACAGAAACCTAGGAACATTGATGATCTGAGAGTAAAAATTACTCAAGTTTTTCAACAATTCACTCCATTTATGTTGCAACGAACATGGACTGAATTGCATTATCATTATGAGTTGTGCAGGGTGGGTAATGGGGGTCATGTTGAGTTCTGAGGAATCTCTCATGTTTCAGTGTTACTATATGCACAAAGTTTCAAGAAATAAAGTTCAGTAATACATGTTTTGTCCCGCGCCGTGGCGTCGTGGTCTAAGTCATCCTGCCTAGGACTCGCGTTACGGAATGCGCGCTGGTTCGAGTCCTCATGAGGGAAGAAATTTTCTCATGAAATTTCGGCAAGTGTATGGGACCGGTGCCCACCCAGCATCGTGCTGCACTTGGGGAGCTACGATAGGTAGCGAAATCTGGTTACGCAAACCAGCTATAACGGCTGGGCGGCTCATCGTGCAAACCACACGATACCTCCATTATGGTTGGATGATCGTCCACCTCTGCTTCGGCATGTGGCCGTGAGGCCAGTAGCCGGCTGGTCGGTCTTGGCCCTTCGTGGACTGCAGCGCCACGGATTATTATTATTATTATTATTATTATTATTATTATTATTATTATTATTATTATTATTAATAAATTTTTATGGTGTTTTCATTTTATCCATACTCAAGTCCACGCCTGTGAAGTAACGGTTAGCACGTCTAGCCGCGAAACCAGGTGGCTCGGGTTCGATTCCCGGTCGGGGCAAGTTACCTGGTTCAGGTTTTTTCCGGGGTTTTCCCTCAACCCAATATAAGCAAATGCTGGGTAACTTTCAGTGTTGGGCCCTGGACTCACTTCACCGGCATTATCACCTTCATCTCATTCAGACGCTAAATAACCAAAGCTGTTGATAAAGCGTCGTAAAATAACCTATAAGAATAAAATAAATAACCCACACTCAAACGGATCACTCTGTATATTCCAAAAGAGTGTGAACGTCGTTTGATTCAATGAATAAACTCGTTAGCTCAATTATAAGTATGTTCTCTATTAGTGGAAAAGCTGCTAATTTGATGTAAGTAGGCTACATTAACTTTATAAAAACTCTCTGTCTACCATGTTTCAGCAACTACACATGAAATTTTTGTTGTCATCTGTTAAGGAATCAGCAGATAACGACAGCTCATGCAAAGAAAACGTAAAAGCGGAAAATCACAGCTCTGAATCCACTTGAAAATTTAAAATGTAATTCAAAACTAAAGCCTTATTCACAAGATTAACTCTTGTATGTAAGTTTATTACACTTATTTAAACTTACTGTACTAGGAACAATTAACACGTGTCACATTACGAACCAAATCGATAACAAAAGGGAGATGACGTCATTTCTCAACCAACCCCACTTTCCAACAATGGCAGACAATGAGAGGATTCGGGCAATACTGTCACACTACCAGCGGGAGGCGGACATCTGTGCAGTCGCACCGTGTGAAACTACTCTTCTTTTACAGGAAGAAAATCAATTGTTTGCGCTCGAAACAGTAATCAAGCCTGGGTAAAAATCAGTTGTCTCGTGCCCTATCTCAGGAGGGGAAAGTCTTACACGTGCACGTATAAAAGTAGCGCAAGTCGAAAGAATTTTATGAAATAATTGTCGTTTTTAGGGGACGATGGTAATTTCAAAGGGTGACCCAGAGGAGAAGTTCCCTCCATACCGGAATTTTAAGTACATTTAAACTTTTGTATTTTAAGGGAAATTATGATAACTTTATTTCCAGTCAAAAATCGCATTTTTTAAATGTATTAACAATCACTTATTCACATATTGTTCAAGTTTTAGTGCTCTACGGCGCTAAAGAGCATAAAAATTACGCCATATTTAAATAGCTGTACCCTTGAACTTCAATTCGATACACACTTTACAAGCTGTCTTCTCACATTTTTTTTCAGCACATTTCGTCATGCTCAAAGTGTAAAGGCTCTTAAAATTTTGATGCTAGAAACATGAAATTTTTGCCGCATGTTCTAGATACTGCGGTTACCGAAATGTAATAACATTTCTTCATAAACTAAGTAGGGTAAAGTTGCCTATTTCCGTGGTACCCTAATCCCGTGATACTTTTTAAAAATTGAATATCATAGCGCCAGACATTTTTCTCGAAAGTGTTCATCTTTCGCCTACTTTTGAGACATCGGTGAACTTCCTAGAAAAATACCCAACCCCATGACATTCAGTGAAAAAAAACGTATCAAGGAATTAGGCAACTTTACCCTACTTTCGAAATTATAAAAATAAAATATATTTAGTGCACTCCTATCTTTGACGTAGAAATTGCCTTATTATTACCAATAACAATTATTATATACACATCAAGAATCATAATATGAGCAATTATCAGAACAACATTTTTATTAATTCTACTAGCCGGTTTATATCATGAATGAAATCAGGGATCATTAGAATGAGCATTATAGGATAGTAGTTAAACATAACATTTGGGTTGCATTCAAAAAGTATTGATTATTCAATCTATCTTAAATAAGAAGCATATTAAAAAAATCTCTCCGTTTATATACGTAAATTTAAAGTTCTGGATATTTTGTTATTTTGTGACCATTTCAGAGATGCTGTAATTAAAGATCCGTGCATAAAACTTAAATATTGTAAAAGAGAAATAGATTTTGAAAATATACATTTCTTCTCTTAAATTTGAATAACTCAAAAACTATTCATTTGATTATAATGAAACTTATGTGCAAGAATGTTTAGCCTATAATAAACGGATTAAGTGTACAAAATATGAACCATATATCTAAAAAAATTGTAAAAATAGAAATTTCATTCATCACTGTCCGTTAATTTTATTTTGAACTATCGGCAACAAGTTTAAAGTTGAGAAATCTGAATTTAAATTTAAAGATGTCTTTGTTTATAGAAATTTCTAGATCATCCTACGTAAAACTCGATTTTTCTCTTATGTGTAGAGATCCGTATACCTTAAAAATTCAGATATTAATAAACATTATAAAAGCAAATAATTGAAGAGGTAGATTCCAAACTGGTCTAAATGACAAGTAATGAGAAAAATGACAAAAACTGATGCCCTTAGACCCGTTTGAAGAAACATATGCAGACACTAAGTCAAGACTGAGAAGAGTCTGTTAAATAACTCACACAGTCTATATATAGGCCTACTAAAAGGATAAATTAAAACGTGAATAGAGGAAGTTAAAATCGTAAAAAATGGTCTTAGGACACTTTTGAATCCACCTCTTCAATTAGTCACTCACTACTGGTAAATCTTACTTATTTACTTACAAATGACTTTTAAGGAACCCGGAGGTTCATTGCCGCCCTCACATAAGCCCGCCATTGGTCCCTATCCTGTGCAAGATTAATTCACTCTCTATCATCATACCCCACCTCCCTGAAATCCATTTTAATATAATCCATTTCCCATCTACGTCTCGGCCTCCCTAAAGGTCTTTTTCCCTCCGGTCTCCCAACTAACACTCTATATGCATTTCTGGATTTGCCCATACGTGCTACATGCCCTGTCTATCTCAAACCTCTGGATTTAATGTTCCTAATTATGTCAGATGAAGAATACAATGCATGCAGTTCTGCGTTGTGTAACTTTCTCCATTCTCCCGTAACTTCATCCCTCTTAGCCCCAAATATTTTCCTGAGCATTTTATTCTCGATCACCCTTAACTTCTGTTCCTCTCTCAAAGTGAGAGTCCAAGTTTCACAACCATACACAACAGCCGGTAATATAACTGTTTTATAAATTCTGACTTTCAGCTTTCTTGAAAGCAGACAAGACGACAAAAGCTTCTCAACTGCATAATAACAGGCATTTCCCATATTTATTCTGCGTTTAATTTCCTCTCGAGTGTCATTTATATGTTGTTACTGTTACTTCAAGATACTTGAATTGTTTCATCATTTCAAAGGATAAATTTCCAATTTTTATATTTCCATTTCGTACAATATTCTGGTCAGGAGATATAATCATGTAAGCCTTACTTTGTCTTTTCGGGGTTTACTTCCAAATATAACTCCTTAGTTGCTTCAAGTAAAATTCCCGCATTTTCCCTAATCGTTCTGGCTTTTCTCGTAACATATTCACGTCATCACGTACCTGTTATTCTACTAGGTCAATAAAATATCTTGCTGATATTACTATAGTACAACTAATATATTTTGCTTATATTCATTGTATTATGAAATGTAGACAAGTGGGCGAGTGGATATGTGAGTGGGTGGACGGGTTGATAAGTGTGTCGACGGGTGGATAGGTGGGTGGGCGGGTGCATAGTTGGTTGAGCGGGTAAATTGGGTAGGCGGGTAAATTGGTAGATGGGCGGTGGATCGGTATATGGTTATATCTAGGGATTTATGAATGATTAAGTGTTTGAAAGAAAGAAAGAAAGAAAGAAAGAAAGAAAGAAAGAAAGAAAGAAAGAAAGAAAGAAAGAAAGAAAATAGCACACAAGATGAGATTCTAGGCAATTTAAACATTTATAAAAATAAAAACGTACCATAATAGAATATGCTAATAAGCCTCGACACTTTTAATGGTAAAAATGCACTTTTTCCACTAATAATAGCGAAAAAATTGAGATATTACAGTATACTCTTATGTTTGAGATAAAAATAAGCCAGATACATTGTAACCGGAGTGTGAAAATCAACACCGGGGAGCAAAAATCAGTACTGAAAGACGAAGGGGTGAGAATGACGAAGGGGTCTTGTAGGGTGGAAATGAAGGGAGACAGTGACAAAAACTTATAGACATAGAACAAAATGAAATGAGGGCAGCACTGAATGGGGAAGGGGGTACGTATCATGCACAGTAGGAGAGCGTGAAAAATTGGACATACCAGGGACCGGGCATCGTTTTTATATGCATTTGCTATTTGCTCTTTTTATGCTTATTCTCGCTTTATCGATGTTTGGAGTCATAAAGAGATGTGGGCAGTTACCTAGCCGCAGATGAGTTCGTGGCGGGGATCAGTGGCGGACACCAACAGAGCTCGATTGTGAAATTCTAGTCGTGTGCTTTATTGTTTTGATATATAAAAGACAAAGTGTCTTGCATTTTAAAACATTTTAGTGGTTATAATAATAAAAACTATGAAAGTCTACGATCATAAGCTTATGTGTACCCAGTGACATCAGAGTCTTTCGGAATTTAATAGCGTTCAAAAGCAAACTTATTAAGAATTTTCCTACTGCGTAGAGTAGGTTTAATTTTTACTTAATCAATAAAAGAAATGCTTCTCTCTTCTTAACTTTTACAATAAACTGTCTAGCTTTTATTAATCAGTTAATATTTTAGTACTTTGATTTTATTGTATTTGTAAATTTAATATTAATTGTAATTATAATTGTAATTGTATTCTTAATATTGTAGTTCTAATCCCCTGGTAGAGAGGAAGAGAAGGCCTGATGGCCTTATCTCTACCAGGTTAAATAAATAAATAAATAAATAAATGTATAAATAAATAAATAAAATAAATTTTGCAACCTAACCTCACTCGAGTCAAATAATTCGACGTTTGGCGTTGAAGGGACACAGAACAAAACAATTATTTTTTTAATTTGTTATACACAAAAAGCAGCTGATGGCAGCAGTGGAAACCGCAACTCAAAATATCTATTTTAGAGTAAATGGTAGAAATTTCGCATGTGGTTTAAAGAATGGAGCAACGAGAACATTTTCTTACATGATATTGTACGAAATGGAAAAATAAAAATTGGAGATTTATACTTCGAAGAGGTGGAAAAATTAAAATATTTTAGAGCAACAGTAGCAAATATAAATTACATTCGGGAGGAAATTAAACGTAGAATAAATATGGGAAATGCGTGTTATTATTCGATTGAGAAGCTTTTGTCATCTAGTCTGCTGTCAAAAAATCTGAAAGTTAGAATTTATAAAACAGTTAATATTACCAGTTGTTCTGTATGGTTGTGAAACTTGGACTCTTGCTTTGAGAGAAGAACAGAGATTAAGGGTGTTTGAGAATAAGTTTCTTAGGAAAATATTTGGAGCTAAGAGGGATGAAATTACAGGAGAATGGAGAAAGTTACACAACGCAGAACTTCACGCATTGTATTCTTCACCTGACATAATTAGGAACATTAAATCCAGACGTTTGAGATGGGCAGGGCATGTAGCATGTATGGGCGAATCTAGAGATGCATATAGAATGTTAATTGGGAGGCCGAGACGAAGATGGGAGGATAATCTCAAAATAGATTTGAGGGAGGTGGGATATGATGGTAGAGACTGGATTAATCTTGCACAGGATAGGGACCAATGGCGGGCTTATGTCAGGGCGGCAATGAACCTGCGTGTTCCATTTGTAAGTAAGTATGTATGTTACCTGACTATTCCAATTTAGATCACTGTACATAAAGAAACCAAGATTATTAACGGTTTCAGAATATTCTATTGATTTATCATTTAGTTTTGTGTGTTGTAGTAGGCTCTATTAAAAATCACAGGCGTGACCGGAACTCGAACCCTGAACGTCTACTTCACAGAGAGGTGATTTAGTGGTTTAGACCCCAGTCTATTATATACAGTCACGAAGCTTTAGTTGTGAGGGTGCTAGGAACAATAGACTGTGCCGGTACTATTCTGCATTATCTGTAATGAGGCGATATTAGCGATCCTAGCGGTTAGCAACTATCTATGGATGCATAGGTTACTACGTATTGAGCTTCGTGACTGCATATACTAGACTGTGGTTTAGGCCAACCAACCATTGCTGCATAGACGGAAAATTGTTTCAATAAAACTGTAATAGGTCTATATTTTGTTATGTGTAGTGCTTTTGAAAGTGTACGGAACCAGTCCAGGGTCGCTTAGTTTAGAGATTGTAGGCTGAGAGAATTATTGTGGAAGAGAACTTAGTCATGGGAAATGGGATTTCAGAAATCACGCGTATAGTCTTTCCTTCTTTTTTATTACGATATTTGTTTCAATGCATACATGAAAAAAATTCGTCACGACCGAGCGGTGACTGCGCGGAACAAATCGATTATGAACGACATCTTCAGCAGGCTATTACAATCACAGTAGGGGGGCAAACCATACACTGCATTAAATATGTATAGATAACGAGCGAGTGTATAATTCAGGTACAATAAAATACTTTCTAAATTCAGTTTCACATTTTACTGCAGCTTACAGGCAAATTATTTCATAATTTACATTTAATTGCTACGTAGAGCGAGCAGCTACAGCTGTACTTCTAGTAGTGCACTAATAGTAGTAGTAGTAGTAGTAGTATAAATTGAAGAGTTCACTGCAAGAATGATGGATGTCATTTGGAACACATTTTTCAGGAGAAGCAATTGAAAGTTTGAAATGCTTAGCGCTCAAAGCTTTAACTGTGATTTTCCGATCATTACTGGACAATGACTATCAGTGTTAATGCCATATAACTCTGTATGTACATTCTATATGTCTTAAGCTATGCATTGACAGTCTAGGTTCATTTTCATTTTTTACTCTAGTTTCTAAATAATTTTGCATTATTATATTGACATTTGGCATTATATTAACTGCAAAATTATATTGTGCGAGATCGTGCGTATTTGCTTGTTTTCCGCACAGAACCAATACGCGGTAAGTGTGAAATACCACATTCAGTATTCCCAACGTAACACACATAACAATTTCCCTCTTCTTACCGCTTAAGCGCGACATTCATTTTACTGCTTTAGGCTTTTAACATATTATTTTTAGAGACGTTTAGCATAGTAATAATTATAAATTGGAAACTTACCACTGCAATTTCACCTAAATTGCAATGTTAATTATTGTTTTTAAATATTTGCAAAAATTAAATAAAGTCTACTACTCAACGAAACTTATTGCATTCCTGATACAAGTAACATTAAGAAAGCCGTAAAAAATCAACAAGATTCCAGATGCCGATGTTATTACTGCAATATGTTATATAAATAATATTGTTAAAATATTAAAATGAAAAATAAATCATTACATAACCTTACCGTTTGTTTTAAGTTCGCATTTATAGACTGTGGGAAAAAAAAGACAGACGTATATCACGGCCTGCTGGAGTATAGTAAACACAGAAAACATTTTATAGCAACAATGTTGAAGGAAGATATTTTGGTTTTCCGAAGTTGCCTTCATTAAACAGAAACCAGCATGGAAATTTCATTGCAACTAATTAGAAATTCGTCTTTCAGGTATATAATAAACGATATTCGCACAAAATAATGTACGAGACACGAGCGGTATGTTTGTTTTCATGTTCTCGGAAATTAAAAAAGCTCAACTACGTTTCGTTTTTTCAATGTTTTCCTCGAACATGAAAACGTCAATATACCGCTCTTGTAACGTATATTACTATTCTGGCATCTATTACCGGTATGTATTTTCTTTCTTTTGTTTGTGTTGCTTGTTTTGTTTTTTCTTATTATGTATTTTGCATATGTATCAATGTAAGCCACCTATAATTGGAAGCTTGCTTCTGTTGGTGGTGCATTTAAATAAATATCATGTCATAAACATATATCATATCATATCATATCATATCATATATCATATCATATATCATATCATATATCATATCATATCATATCACATCATATATCATATCATATCATATATCATATCATATCATATCATATATCATATCATATCATATCATATCATACCATATCATATATCATATCATATATCATATATCATATCATATCATATATCATATCATATCATATCATATCATATCATATGAAACAAAGCAACCTCATACTCCTTAATACAGTGTGCAGTGCAAATGAAAGTTCGTAATTTGTGTTACGTCATTCAACTCTACCTGGTTCAACAGGTGGAGCTATCTCCGCAGCACATGTGGCCGAGGAGTTTTAATCCCTCACAATTGAAGTCGGTTCAAGGAAATGTACTTCGCACCTGAATATTAAAGCTTGCTAGGAAACGAGATTTCTGGAGAAAGCTTGTAAGGTTTAAAAGTAGCAAACTTTTGAAAGGCAACAAATCCTTCCTAACGTAGCCTAGGTTACATTTATTTTCTAAGCATCAGGTTTTTCCCACGTTACAAATTTGACACCTAACAGGGTGAAGTAGTGGTTAACATATCCGCCTTGTATTCCGGAGGTTTGTGGTTCGATACCACCAGAGGCCATCTATCCTGACTAGGATTATTCGTTGATTCACAGATTCCTCTAGGGTCTAGGCCAGGCATGTCAATTGATGCCCACAGGAGCAAGCGCGCGCTTTAGAGCCCAGGAGAGCCTGAGCGCTTTACAGCGGAAAGGAAAGAGACAGACGAAAGAGGTGATATATGCCGCTTGGTCGAGCTATAATCAAGGATGACCAGCACTGATTCAATAGATAAAGGGAAGATAACTTATTAAAACTGTATCCATGTTAATTTTTAGATTTACCTCAGAAGTATAAGTGCATTACAAGAATGTAAGTATTAATTTTAATGCTCATTTTTCACAAGTTTGATATTTTTTATTCAAAAGAAATATTTTCTCAACTTTTCGTATAGAAATGTGAAATTTTCAGGTATAGGCCTATTTATTTAGTAGCCTTACAGAATGTTTTCGTAAATCTAATATACCGTATATACGTATTACTGAAGATGGTGTATTGAAAATTTTGAAAATATTCGCATGGAAATTGTTTGCAAGGAAATGAATTAACAAAGTAACTACTGTTACATCTTAAACAAAAGATACGTGCCCATGTGTTGTAAAAATGTCAGCTCTATAGCTTCAGCAGATTTCGAGAAAATAATTTAATATTCTGATGATAGGAAGTTGCTCACAAATATCACCTCAAAAGCATAATGCGATGAGAGTTTTGTTATGTAATATTAGTTACACTTAAAACAGATATAGTACCTAGGTAACTTTGCTTTGTACTGTAATATTGTTTTGATTAGTTTATTGATTACTTTTGTAAGGCTAAAGATACCATCAATATAAATTCCAACTTATCATGTCATACTCAATCTCATTCTTTGGAATATCACTTTCTTTATGAATGATGTTTCATCCACTTAATACAGTATAATATTATACTACTATGGAATTTAAGTGAATATTTCTTCTTAACTCTCTATTATGTTATTAAGATTTAAAACACAAGTGCAATATTAAGAAATCAGTGTTAGTACTTTTGTTTTACAGACAATATAGATAATATTAAACAGAAAGAAGCCATATAAAAATAACGACATAAAATTTCACGTTCCGTTTGAAGTTTGTGCACCACTGTTTTCTTAATCCAACAGGTTGCTTATTCATTTCTGATGCGATAAACCGGTATCAAGTGAAATCACTGTATTACGGAGAAATTAAAAAACAATATGGCGTCCCGCGTTTTGTCTTAATGCTGCCAGAACCTTATCATTATCCGTATTTTCCCGTTATTCAAATTACTCCCGTTTACTCTAATGAATATGGAAATGAAGAGCGACAGTGAGATAATAGAAACGGGAGAATCCCGAGAAAAACTTTCAGAAACTTTGATTTTGTCCATCACCCGGGTCCGCAGTAGGAAAGAAATTTTCTGGAAACTGAAATACGAAAGCGACTAATTTACATTTAATATGCGTAAATCTCCTTGCAAAGAAGTATAATATTATTAGAAGTCATTCTTTTTCTCTTATTAATTTGATATTCGGTGTGTGTCAACGGAAGAACAATTATTAATTATTGTTTGTATACATCTGAAGTCTGATTAGTTTAAGGGAAGAAGACGGTATTCTTTTAAATTTTTCCCATTTGGTGCAAAATATTAATTTGTTGTATGTAGAGAGCTCATGGCTATAGTAACTCAACCAAATATACATATTTTGAAAAAAATTACTTGGGGGCCCAGATTTGAAAGAAAAATACACCCAATGCAGGACTTTACTAAAACCGATACATCTAAGCCATTTTAAAGATAAATTCAAACAGTTTTTTTTTTACAATTTACTTGTAAGAGTATGCTCTACAAAATGTCTGTAACAGAATTTTGGTATTAGTTCCTACATTTGTAAAATAAACAATTAAAATTTAATAACACTTTTTTGATTTCCGGTTTTGCAAACAGACATATTTTTAAAATGAAGTCAATTCGCAAAATTCTGTTGCAGAGAAAAGTTTCTAATAGCCTAGAGAATGTGTGTTCTAAATTGCATGCATGTACCTTTAATAGTTCACAAATTATATCTATTTTTGTCTGGCAATGTTAGCAAACGGAAACAACAATCAAAGGGGGCTTGTGATTTAAAAATTCAGAGCGCAAGAAGATTAAAAATGGCGTCTCAACATCCGATAAGGCCACAAATACCCAAAAAAAATGTTATGCAATGTATTCCATACATCACATATTCATTGTATATGAGGTCTCGCCCACCTCATTGAATATTACACGACTACTATGAAGTAGCCAATGTGTATTTTCACCATTTAATTCGAGAAAAATTCGTTCCGGCACCGGGAATTGAACCCGGGACCTCTCAGCTCTACGCGCTGAGTGCTCTTTCCAGCTGAGCTATGCCGGGACACGATCCACAGTGCCGGCCGAACTCCTCTCGTAATGCTTTACGGCCTTACTACCTGCACTTTAGACAATGTAATTCATACATGCAGGAGCGCATATTTAAATGGTGAAAATACACATTGACTACTTCATAGTAGTCGTGTAATATTCAATGAGGTGGGCGAGACGTCATATACAATGAATACGTGATGTATTAACTGTTAGCAGTTGTCACAAACTGATGTTGAATATGGCCATGAGAGAGGAGTTCGGTCGGCACCGTGGATCGTGTCCCGGCATAGCTCAGTTGGAAAGAGCACTCAGCGCGTAGAGCTGAGAGGTACCGGGTTCGATTCCCGGTGCCGGAACGAATTTTTCTCGAATTAAATGGTGGAAATATTCCATACATATCACAGAGTATTTTAAAGAAAAACAATTTGTTTTTAATTTACTCATTTTTCACCACAAAATACCTCCCTCTCCCCTTAATATGATACAAATCAGCGATATATGAAATGGAGGGGGAAAAGAACTGGCCACCCTACCCCATTATCTCCTGGCCTAGTTGCCTCATGAGTGTTACTTGTGGGGGTCCAGACTTGTCTTTCGGACAGCTGACTAAACGACAACAATTTGGTATTACCCAATTGTGAAACTTATTAGTATACAAAACAGCTTTTATTTGTTACATGGTCCATTTTATTTTGCTATCATTGGCAACACTGCGCGGCTATTCGCTCATCCAATACGTGTTCATGAGTAATAGTCGGGTAATGAGTCAACCATCGAGTTTAATTTCGTTTCCGGATGAGATTCTGTATGTATTTATATTTTGTGCTCTGAAACCCAAGCCATAACCCACGGTCCTGCTCCCCAGGGATGGTATCCTGAAGGGAAGGGGCAACTGACGCTGCAGTTCGAGGGGATAGTGTTAAAGAGGGGGGATGGATGGCGTGTTGCACACACGATGACACATTGCAATCCCCACCAAACCAAAAGCAATACCCATTGATTGCGTCCACTCCCAGATACACGTTCGTGTAAGATATTCCATCAGTAGCAAATACTGAATCCATAGAACCGTGCTATAAAGTAATCAGTGTTATATCAATGACAGTAATGTAGCTCTATCAGAAAGGGAATAACGTTGTAGCTGCTTACGGACCTATGTCAAAAATAACGCACAATTGCAATTAAAATCGAAGGAGGCTATTTTGGACAAAAACCTCAACACATCAGAGCTTATATTTAGAAAACAACATTTTTATGTAAACAAAATATTTTTGCGAGTATTGTTATGGAGGTATGACGTCATCAACACGCGCTGTAGTTTGTTTTTATATCGTCTGAAAGAACATATTAAGTATCTTTTTTTTTCTTTTTTTTTTTTTGCACGATCGTGTCTATTTACAACCCATGTATTCCTCATCTTTCAGTGTTGCCACCTCTCGTCACTGGAACTCTCTGCCGCCTGAAGTCAAGGGTAGCCGAACATTGAAATCTTTCAAATCCAACTTAGAAAATTATCTTATGACGAGTTGCCAAACTAACTTACTATTATGACAAGTGTTGTATTGCATGTTTCCACGTATTCACTTTTTTTTATGTTCTAGTGATATTTAACTTATTTTATATTTCTGTTTTCATATTTTCCGATAATGGTATATCTACAATGTGATAAGCTGAGCTATATATAATCATAATTTTCCTTACTGTGTGTACCTAAAAATATTGTATTCATTGTATGCTTTGTACTGCACTATTTTATTACTATTATTATTACTATTACTATTATTATTATTAGTATTGTTATTTTTATCATTATTATTATTATCAATAATTGTCTTATTTTTTTATACTTTGTATGGCTCATTTATTTTGACCTGCTGTTCACATTTTATTATGCTTTTTTCTTTCTTTCTGTATGTCTGATTTCTACTTACTTGTTGTTTACATTATATGATTATTATCTTATTCAGTTTTGTGTGTAAAATTGTAGTGTACTTTGTAAATTTGTAGTGTTTTTTGTAACGCAGTTTTACTCCTGGTTGAGTGTTAGGGAAGGCCGTATGGCCTTAACTCTGCCAGGTTAAATAAATCATTATTATTATTATTATTATTATTATTATTATTATTATTATTATTATTATTAGATACAAAATGAATATTAATACATGGGAAGTGAAAGGACTTCTTTTTGGCGATAGGGGAACTTCATTTAAGTTACCCAAAACCATTCTCCTTTCTCTTAAATTTTCTAATGAGGACATTAACAAAATTTTTCTAATGGTATTGAGAGATTCATTATCCATTTTACATAATTACTTGTATAATACTACGTAATATGTTTTTTTATTTAATTTCATTACTCTTCAATGTATTTTCATCTCATGTTTCTTCGAAATCAAATTGTACTTTATTTTTTAATTTATCACTGTTCCATATTCTCTTCGCAATCATATTGTATTTTTAATGTAACCTCTGCTTTGTATTCTGGATCCTAGTGGTCAGCCGTAGATGTCGGCCAGATGTCCCAAATTGTGGAATTTGTGTGCAGCTATTGGTGTTAGGCTTTGAAAGTTAAAATTCGCACACAGAAACTTCCTAGGGAAACCATTCTTCATAACATAAAACTATACTGGAATAGACCCATTACAGTTCACTTATTGTAGTTACCATTACAGTTCAGTTTTGCGAAGGGTTTGGAATAATATTGCTCCAAATTTTGAATGCAAAATATATTGTATTGTACCCATATTTACTTACAAATGGCTTTTAAGGAACCCGCAGGTTCATTGCCGCCTCACATAAGCCCGCCATCGATCCCTATCCTGTGCAAGATTAATCCAGTCTCTATTATCATATACTACCTCCCTCAAATCAATTTTAATATTATCCTCCCATCTACGTCTCGGCCCTCCAAAGGTCTTTTTCCCTCCGGCCTCCCAACTAACATATCAATCAAGATGTGATCCATTTGGTTGTGCGTCAATCCATCTGGAGAAGTCCAAGTATATTTATGTATATCCTTATGGGGAAATGTACTTTTGACAATTAAATTTTTTGATGTCGCAAAGTTCACTAATCTAACTCCATTGTCATTACTAGTTACGTGTAGGCTCTCTTTTGCAATAATCGGTTTAAAAATATCCTCCCGTCCTACTTTAGCGTTGAAATCCCCCAATAAAATTTTCATGTGATATCTAGATAACTGATCAAAAGTGTGTTCCAATTCTTCACAGCATCTATCCTTTATATGGTCGTCTTTCTCTTCTGTATAGGCGTGAGCATTTATAACTGATATCGCACCATCTACCCTTAAGTACTAAATACGGTAACCTGTCACTGATAAATTCGAAACTTTTTATTGCTGATTTTATTCTGTTATGAACAAAGAATCCTTTTGCTAATTGGTGATTATTGTTTCCTTCCCCATAATACAATAAGTAATCTCCTATTTGCCATTCCCATCTAACCTAACCTCTTCTACTCCCACAAAGTATATTCTATATCTAGTTAGTTGTTTTGCTATTAATGTTACCCCTCTTGTTTTATAAAGACTAGTTAAGTTCAAAGTACCAAATCTCATAACCTTATTCCTTTGCTGTGGTAGTGCCAGAGAATCAGTCTTATTCCGAGGCTTATTGTAAGGTTTCGTAACAAGCTGTTTTTTACGGTGATGGGTTGTTAGCCCTTCGCCCAACCCTCAAGCTGGAGGACCACCCTTTTATCGGCTGTCGACGACTGCTTATTCAAAATATTCTCAGCTACCCTCCTTGTCTGGAGGCCGTCTCCTCTATCTGCAACCTGAGGACGCGCCATGCCGTGGTGATAGAGACCAACAATAGGCCTACATGGATATATTGTACACAGGTTGTAACTTTAATAATGGCAACTATTTATTTATTACGAATATACGAGTGATACATCTATGAAATTTCTACAGTCCTTCAATGTAGTAACCAGCATTGTCAACAACTCGTTGCCAGCGATGTGGAAGTCGTAGTATCCCTGTAGAAGCTCCTGTTCTGTTGATGTTTCTGATGGACCGCCCTACTGCCTACAGACTATCGGGAATAGTCCGGGAACGTCACAAAGTGATTCCTTCATCTTCGGGATTAAGTCATAATCACAGGGGCTTAAGTCCGGTGAATGTGGTGGATGGAAAAGCACTTCTCACTCCCAGCGACAGTACAAATCAGCTACAGAGTGTGCCGTGTGCACCGCTGCGTTATCCTGCAAAATGATGGGAGGGTTCTGCAAAACGTGTGGGCGTTTTCTTCGCAACGCTGGTCTCAGATTATGCTCAAAAAAATGACGGAAATACTGTGAATTAACATTGAGCCAAGACCGCTGTTCCTGCTTTGTAAACATGGCGAAACACAACCGCATAGATCTGTAACTAACAGGAAACTAACTTCAACTCTCCACAGCGCACGCGCTGTGAGTCGGACGGAAGAGTCCTTTTAGGGGGGAGGAGACATAGACTAGCATGTGGTAGAAGTGACAACAATTAACTCCGTCTCGTTTCGCTTTTACAGCAGTGTTGCCACTATTAAAGTTACATTCCACGTATTTGCAATTTTAAAAATATGATCGTGCAAAAATGTTGTACAATACACGCTTGTGAAGTGCATTACAAAATCTCGGAAACTTAAAATCTCGACTGTTCGTTTTTTTTCAAACTTGTCCTCTATTTTGTAAAAAGCACTTCCCAACCTTTTACCGTAATATACTACGTATTATGCAATACTTCATTTGTTTTATACCCAAACGGATCAGATTGTATAATTCATACGAGTTATAATAGAAATATTTTAAGGTATATGTCGAGCTCGAAATTATTCTATGCCGTCTCATATCGCAAATCCTGGGACTTCAGCACACGTCTTCGAAAGTAAATGTATTGTAGCCTATATTTCGCTAGCTGTGTACTGTTGAATGTAAGGAAATATATTAACAGTATCCTGACATTCCTAAATTACGTTTTGAAATGAAACAAATCCCTGTCTTGTCGTTGACTTGATTCGTGTGTTCGGGCATGGTTTTCATGCGACATTGCATGTCGTAAATAGGATGTGGATTCACATGGTATGCTCTGTCCGAATGGGTCTGTCATGCGATATTCTTGTAACAAGGTCTTACATAACAAACAATTACATTACATCCTATTTATAATCTCCACTTTCGTGAAATATTTCGGTATACTACGAACCATCTTCGATATTAATTATCTTTCGCACATGGCACTGACATCCCCAATAAATTTATAAAATGCATAAAAATCTTAAGCACTAAAAAATCAGTAGATTAAAGCACACGCGAATCAAAATTTAGTTATAAATCAGTAATGCGTACCTTCGTATCGTACAACTATGAAATAACGGTTGATAACTGATGTTTAAAAATTGATTATTATGTAAGTAAATTTTAACCGAAAATTACAAGCCTCATAACAAGCATTATTATAGAGTATTTTATTAATGTTATTTGTGTTATATAATGCTAAAGGCAACCTTAAAAGTTGTTGTAAGAGTTGGTATAATTTCGACGGGCCAATTCAAAAAGAATACAATTGAAAATGCAAAGTTCTGAGATAACTGCATTTTAAAGTTTCATATTGCTGTGAAAAATCCCAAGGATCATTGAAATTATTCCAAATTCTGTTAATGATGTTTCTTATATATTATAAGTTCCAATTAGAATGATGTTAATTTCATTTTTTACAGCAATATGAAACTTCAAAATGCAGTTATCTCAAAACTCTGCATTTTGAGTTTTTCTCTTTTGAACTGGCCCGTCAATTTAGAGTATGTAGGAAAATAAGTACTTAAATATTTAACACAGTGCACGGAGGGTTGTGTTGGAAACAGGAATAGATATTTAAATGCTATTGGTATTGATGCAAAAACTATCAAGTAATTTCATTTCTTTCTGAGTTGGGGAAAATATATTTTGGAATTTTGGCTGAACGTATAAATGTATGGATAGAAAGACATAAATTATACATCTTGATTACACAACTTTTAACACTATATCACTTCGGATTATGTATTATATGTCTTTCAGTGTTAAATTCTTTCGTACCTGGTTAACATGCTTCAGTTTGTTATCGACCTTCTTCAGAACTGGCTGTTGTTGGTCTTGGCGCCTTTTGTTTTGTTTCCTGTGGGGGTGTATTTGTGTAGTGTAATGTGGAGTCAAAAAGTGTGTGTGTTCTGAAATTGAGTTGTGTGTTGAGAATTTAATTTGGGTGTGTTTTTGTGTGTCTGTATATTTCGTATTGTTGTAGTGTGTTTAGTTTCTGGCTTTTTGGTTGGATGTGTAGAATTTCCATGTTTGTGTTGATATCTCTGGAAGTGTGGTTAGCATTTATGATGTGTTCTGCATATGTGGAAGTGTTTTGTAATTTTGTTATAGCTTCCACATATGCAGAATACATCACAAATGCTAACCACTCCTACAGAGACATCAATACAGACATGGAAATTCTACACATCCAACCAAAAAGCCAGAAACTAAACACACTAGAACAATACGAAATATACAGACACACAAAAACATACCCAAATTAAATTCTCAACACACAAGTCAATTTCAGAACACACACACTCTTTGACTGTTTATCTTGTTAGATTTAATTAAAAACTTTAAATCCCTACCTAAAATATACATTCTGTTCTAGGGTACATACACTAATCTATGGTCGGGATAATTTGAACTAACCTAGTTTTTCTTCCAGATCATATCACGTACACAAGTAACGTATTGGTGGAAGTAAAATAAATACCCGAAATGTTTTCTGTCCCTGATTTTAATGGGAGATATTTAAAATTTTCAAAATACGCTTTATCAAGAATTTACGTATTTGCTGAATATTTTTATCTTGTTAGATCAAATTAAAAGCATTAAATGCCTACCTAACATCTATATTCTGTTCTAGGGTACATACACTACTCTATTGGTCGGGATAATTCGATTTTATAAGCATTTTGAATTATGTTTTTCTTCAATAACACACATTATACCCAAATTTCCCCATCCATGGGGTAACTAGAGTATAGTTAAACTTAGGGGAAAGTCGGGTAGTATCGGACATCGGGTAATATCGGACAGTGAATTTCTTTCATCTACCACACGATGATAGTACCTGATTGACATGGTTACGTTTCTGTGATGTCGCATAGAGAAACGTAATCATGTCATTCAGGTACTACCATATGGTGGTAGATGAAAGAAACGCACTGTCCGATACTACCCGATGTCCGATACTACCCGACTCTCCCCTATGGTTGTTATTGCGATAAGAAGAGGCCAACATACTTGAAAATGCAATAGAATCATTTTTAGAAAGTTAGAATGTTAGCATATAAAAATACTGACTCGAAAATTTTATCACGGTAACAGGCTACGGATCTCTAAACTTAAGAAAAAGGCTATTTCGTATACCCAAATTGCCCCAACACACCCAACATATTGGTTGTCTAAAAATTTGGGTTTTCACAAATCTTGCATTGTACTTACAATTTTTGAAGTATTAAAATCTGGATGTATGTATGTAATACAATAAGTGCAATGTTTTAAAATCAATTGCATTTTTGGGGGCATGTCGCCGTCACGTGCTATTAGTTCATAATATTAGCATATCCACAGTTAGAGGAAGATAGATCTTCCTTTTGCGTAAAGCTAATCAACATTCTTATATAGAAATATACGAACACTGCTATTATTACCTACAAGCAGAAAGTTTAACCCGTTCAACCCTTTTACTGCACGTTGGTGACGTGTGAATTAACAACATATAAATCACATTACAAACCCTCCAACAATCAAGCTGTTACATTAGTGTCTGAGCTGTTAACTACCATATACAGCACTTCAATCAGACTCGGCCCGAGGCCTCTTATTGCAATCAATCGTGGGAGGTAATGCTATTCCTGTGAGGTAATGCAGGGAGGAGGGGTGAAACCGGAGAACTGGGGTGCAAATAAGGACAACACGAGGGGACTTAGGGAATCAGGGGGTGCGATGCCCATCACAAACTCAACAACTTAGAGACCGGATATTAAACTAATTTTTGTCAGAAGGAAAGAATATACGGTAATGAAATCACCGACTTACGATACGTTGGAAGAACTGCCTTGCAGAGTTGGCTTTCCACACCGAGGGGAAGGAATAATGATTAATAAAATAACTATAGAACAACTTCTCTCAACGACCACCCGCATTAAACAACTTGCTGACAACGACAACTGCAAAAGTTATTAGAATGGCTTTTAATACTCGTAAAATCAAGTAGATAAGTCAGGTATCTGTTCAACAATTACCTCTCTTTACTTTCTTTCTTATCATTTACTTCTCTAAAACTACTATATTTATTCATGGTTCTTAAGAATTTTCATGCATTTCATACATTTTTACTCAACACCATTAGGCCTACTTACAAATAAAATGTTAAAATAAATGAATTATCAAACGTGTGTATATCCAATGTCTACCCACTTTCGTGATTCGGGATCCGCATATTGCGGATAGATGGCAGTACTGTGACCCATTTTTCAAATTGTAGACCACTTGGGCGTGCCACGTAATGTATGATGTGAATCTGTATAGAGTTGTGTCCTGTAGCCTACTAGGGTGAGTGTAAGTGTTCGTGTAAGTGTACTGTAGGGAATGGGTGAGGATAATGATGAAGATGAGGAAGGGACAAGGGAAAATCCGGTTTTTATATATATGTAGAAAGGATCTATTTTTAAAGAAATTTAATGTATCTCAAAATCACTTTGAGGTAGTAACAATCATCTGTAGACTTCTTCAGAGGTCAGATAGGAAAATTAGAGAAATTTACTGTTAGTGGTTTAGGGGTTCGTTTATTTTTTTTTTTTTAATTTTCTGATAAATTTATGCAGGAAAAGATATTTTCAAAGCCGCTGGTATTAAAAGAAACAGAGGAAACCGATCTTTCAAAAGTGTCAAAGAACTTCTCTAAGTGTCTGTTAATATGACTGAAAATCAAATGGGATTTGGAGCGGTTTTCAAAATTCTTATTTTATTTTTGATTTAGTTCGTTTTCGGTCAAATTTAACAGAAATTTAAAAAACTGAGAGGAAATTTAAGGAAATTCCAGTGATTGCGTGAAACGTCTATACTAGAATTAACGTAATAAAATGCCTGTGCAGCCTATAGTACTTTTAATTAACACTTAACGTATTTTATTTGATATTAATACATCTAATAACCCATATCGAATACTTCGGTGACTACTGAGTGAACGAATGAATGGAAGAACGAAGAGGAAAATGGGAGGAGAAATAATAAAAAGATACACGGTATGCGATTCCACTTTTGCAAGGGAATTTAGGACTATGAGGGAATTTCTATGTGAGCTCCAAGCCTGTTGACCACTTGTCTCATTCCTTTTTTCACCGTGCTGTTTAAAGGAAGATAACAAAATTTTGAAGGGGGGAGTCGGACCCCGTGGAATATCACGAAATTCATCTTACACTATTTCTATGGTGCCACGAGTGACGTCGGAGTAAACTTTTTGTGCCAAATAGCTACATTGTTTCTCTCCTTGTACGTCAAAATCAACACATCATTAAATCATTTGCAGTGAAATGTTTCTTTTTTCTGATTTCTGAAAATATATATAGTAACTGTAATATTTCAAAATTTTTGGTATGGTCGAAATGGTTTTGAAGAAAAAAAAAATTCCTTAAAACAGACACTTTTGCATGTTTATTAAAACTGATAATGTCTAATTACATGAGAAAAAGCATCGAACTCTGGTGTTAGTCGCAAGATTCAAAGTTTCATAGCAAAGTTATGAAACATTACCGAGGAAAACGGAGAAGCCAACGAAGGTAAAGTCGAGAGACATGGAAAAGCTGACGAAGATGAAGCAGAGGGACAAAAAGAAGCCTATGAAGGCGCAATCGAAGGACATGGAAAAGCTGAGAGACATAAAGAAGGTGAAGGGGGTGGAGAAGTCGACGAAGATGAAGTCGAGGAACATGGAAAAGCCGACGAAAATGAAGCTGAGGGACAAGGAGAAGTCGATGAAGATGAAGGCGAGGGACAAGGAGAAGCCGACGGAGGTGGAGAAGCCGATGGAGGTGAAGAAGCCGAGGGACAAGGAGAAGCCGACGGAGGTGAAGGCGAGGGACAAGGAGAAGCCGACGGAGGTGGAGAAGCCGACGAAGGTGAAGGCGGGGGACAAGGAGAAGTCGACGGAGGTGGAGAAGCCGAGATACATGGAGAACCCGACGAAGGTGAAGGCGTGGGACAAGGAGAAGCCGACGGAGGTGGAGAAGCTAACGGAGGTGAAGAAGCCGAGGGACATGGAGAAGCCGACGAAGGTAAAGGCGGGGGACAAGGAGAAGTCGACGAAGGTGAAGGCGAGGGACAAGGAGAAGCCAACGGAGGTGGAGAAACCGATAGACATGGAGAAACCGACGAAGGTGAAGGCGGGGGACAAGGAGAAGCCGACGGAGGTGGAGAAGCCGAGGGACATGGAGAAGCCGAGGAATATGAAGGCGAGAGACAAGGAGAACCCGACGAAGGTGGAAAGTCCGAGAGACATGGAGAAGCCGACGAAGGTGAAGGCGAGGGACATGGAGAATCCGATGGAGGTGGAAAATCCGAGATACATGGAGAAGCCGACGAAGGTGGAGAAGCCGAGAGACATGGAGAAGCCAACGGAGGTGAAGGCGAGGGACAAGGAGAATCCGATGGAGGTGGAGAAGTCGAGGGACATGGAGAAGCCGACGAATATGAAGGCCAGAGACAAGGAGAACCCGACGGAGGTGGAGAAGCCGAGAGACATGGAGAAGCCGACGAAGGTGAAGGCGAGGGACAAGGAGATGCCCACGGAGGTGGAAAAGCCGACGAAAGTGAAATGGAAGGAGATGCAGAAGCCAACGGAGGTGGAGAAGCCGATGAAGATGAAGTCGAGGGAGGTGAAGAAGTCGACAAATTTGAAGTCGAAGAATGTGGCGGATGTGAAGTCGAGGGATAAGGAGAAACCGACGGAGGTAGAGAAGCCGACGAAAGTGAAGTCGAAGGACATGTAGAAGTCGACGGAGGTGAAGGCGAGGGACAAGGAGAAGCCAACGGAGGTGGGACAAGCCGACGAAGATTACCAAAGACATCTGGAAGGAGGTGAAGAATGAGGAAGATGACGAACAATGTCCTGAGAAAGAGGAATATATGAGATGAGGAAGATGGGAATGAGTATAAACATAGTGAGAAACGAGGGAAGGGGAATGTAATAAAAATGAAGAAGGGTATAAAGATGAACATAATGATGAAGATGAAAATAATAAAAACGAAGACGAGAAACAATGGGAAGGACGTGAGAATTAAGAAGGAAATGTTGATAGAGTGGAGAAGAAGTTGAGGTATATAAGAAGACGATGAGAAAAACGGAAGAAAATTGAGATTAGTAGTAGTAGTAGTAGTAGTAGTAGTAGTAGTAGTAGTAGTAGTAGTAGTAGCAGTAGCAGTAGCAGTAGCAGTGGCAGTGGCATCAGTACGTTAGGAGGATAAATATAAATTCATTACGATGATAGTGAAAGTAGCATTAATTCATAAATCTTCAAACCCTCACAGATGATTTTGAATAATAGCTACATTTGATACGTGGTGGAAACATTGGCTGAGCGGGAATAGTGTGCTTAAATACGACAAAACCACAGCCTACTCCACCCTGTAAGTTGTAACAAAACCTTTCTGTTTTCACGGAAACTTACTGCTGTTGCTAGTAAGGTTCTGTTACACTAAATGCATGACCAAGCAGGTGGAGGAACGACCGAAGAAGAGGGGGAGGGGGCAATAGGCAGAACCTACTACTGCAAGGTACCGACTACACACACACACACACACACACACACACACACACACACTCTCATCAGAGACATTTACCAACAGCGCAGTTCAATTTTAAATGTTGGCACTTTGCCAGAAAGTTATCCCGCAAGCAGACCCAGGCAGCATGCAAGGAAAGGAAAAGAAAATGAAGAACGTGACCCGACATAGTAACATGCACCTCCTCCGCTTCTGCTCCTTCACTTTCCACCACAGGTCGAAATCCTGCACGTATGATATCTGAATCGATCGTTATCAGACTTAACAAGATGGAAAACTGTACCAATTCACTGAGGTGCTTCCTACTTCCGACTTTTTGTATTCAACTCAATTATTTACTGCAATAACTCAAGAAAATCTGTGGGATATAGTCTTTCAACGTCATCATTAGGGCTAGGATTTTGATGAAATTTCATCTTTTTTCTAGTAAGCCAGAAACATAGCTGTTTTAGTATTTATGCTCGACCATGCCGAAATGTAGTAATTATACACCTGGTAGCAGACCTTTAATGCATGTCATTAAAGTACACCTACTCATTAAAGGTCAGGTCTTTCAGCCAATGACGACTCAGGTTACAACTGTTCAGTCAATGACAGGTTAGCTTTCTACCGTTATAAAACCGCAAGTATCGATTATTCTCGGATATGCAATCGAAAGAGAATTAGCGAAAAGTCACGGAGGCTGGAAATCCAATACTGTCGCAGAAGGTTATGTTCTGTTTACTACAATAATTAGGGTTAATTGTAAATAATATTAAAATAAATTCAATTTGTCATCTCGTTTTTCAATGTCTAATTTAATTTCAATTTTATCTCTGTAGGTTCTTATGGCCTAGCAAGGTCAATGTGAACATCTGTTCCTCGGAAAAAAATCAATACTTTCGCGTCTGCGCACATCTCACAACACTCGCTTGCGCTCGTTTCATAAACATCCATACTCACTTCTTAATTACCTTCATTATAGGCTCGTTGCATAATGTACTATTATATGTTAAGTGATGCACTGAGTGTTTTAAGACATATTTGTTAGAGCATTTTTTTTGCATTTTGTGCCTGTTTCAACTCATAAGAGCATCTTTTGTTTTATTCGCTCATTTTTTAGGCATTTTCATTTAATTTTGGCCATAAATCCCCATTATTAATGTAAAATAATGTTTATTACTAAAGGCTTTACCAACAACCAAAAATGTATTTAAAAATAGGCTTAAGGACTTTACTAATAGACGATAATTATACACAGTATTTAAAGGGAGTAATTGATATTTTGTTATTGAAGTGTTCTATCAGTGAAGAATTATGTTGTGTCAGTGAAGTGTGAAATGTGTTGAGTAAGTGAAACGTGTTCCTGTCAGTGAAGCTTTATAGTTTATAGTGGCAGTGCAAAGTATTTGAACAGTGAAATGTTTTTGAAGTGTTAGTGAAATCAGGATAGAATCAGTGAAATGTGTCGTAGTTCCAGTGCAGTGAGTGAGTTGACAGCGAAATGAGTGTAGTGTTGAAAGATACTTGTGCAGATGTGAACATATCATACTCGTGGGTTTTAGTTCGAACATAGGTTTAAGGTACAAATTAGATTTACTTTAAATGTTATTTTAACTGATCGTGCTTCATTTAATTTAGGATGTTCCCTGTTATTATTATTATTATTATTATGATTATTATTATTATTATTATTATTATTATTATTATTAATTATTGTTAGTATTAATTGTTAGTATTATTATTAATTGTGTTTATTATTGTCTTTATTGAGTGTAATTAGTTACCACTGCCACCGGGTATATACCCATTGCAGTGTGAATAAACACATACACATATCTTCTTTACATATTTTGTCTATCAGTACCCATTATTTTGTATGATATTTTAATAATTTTTCTACACAAATATTGTCATTTAACGTAGCACGTAGTAATGGATCAGTTCAACCACCCCTTCAACATAGACTCCTCTATACCTGCTAATTCCGGATAAGAGTGGCCTTGTGGTAGACTACATGGAAACTAAAAGTAAAGTAAATCCATGGCGCTACAGCCCATGAAGGGCCAAGACCGACCAGCTGACTGCTAACCTCACGTCCACATGCCGAAGCAGAGGTGAACGATCATACATGGAAATTACATCAAGTAAAATAATCAAAGTGTACTACTTAGAAAAAATTATGTAAAATTTAATTTAATTACTAGTCTAAATATTAAGTAGCACAAAACCTCTTTTCCTACTAAGCCAATAAATGTAAGATCAATTTTAGGGCATTTTAAGGGCATTTTTGAAAGATTTTAAGTCATAAATGCATTGCTTTTAGGACATTTGTTCATGATTTATAGGTCACCAAAATCCTAGCCCTAGTCATCATCATAATTAAAGTAGATTATTTTATTACATTCTGTGAATTCTGGTATAAATGTCCGAGGATAACTGAATCTAGAATAAGTCATAGTAACAAATCAAAACGTACGGTATATCTAGATATGTGATATATCTAACGGATGTACACCTGAAAACAGGTTTCGCTTAGTAAAGCGCCGTTCGAAAAGTGATGATTCAACTCGTCGGCTTTCGGCAAAACGTATCACGACTTATACAGGATGAATCAGTTAGGACTAGACTCCTAACCGCACTCAAGGCGGCTGATTCATACTTAACGACGCTACCATCTGCGAAGGATTCGTTTCGCGCTTTTTCGGTTAGTATTGCGTAATTATGTACGTACCGAATTCACAATTCATGTTCGAAACGACGTCCTTGTGATATCTGACAGGCTGCACATCTCCTCAAGACATGTTCAGCAACTCGCCGCAGTTCTCTCTTCGAAATGGCTCGAATTTATGTCATGTAGCGGTTATTCGTGAAAACGGTGTAGATTTTCATTGTTCCAGTAACGACTGTTTTGAGTGTTCACGTAACCACTGAGGTGGAACCATGCTTCGTCACTATAAAAATTAAGATTGGGTCAAATAGTCCATCATACACTGACTGTTGGAACTTCATGCAAAACCTAAGTCTGCTCTGATATAGTCAGGTTCTGTTAAACTTTGAACTGAAATGCACGAATTTTGTAAAGTTTTAATTTTAATTATTTCGTACCTCTCATCATTGAAGACTGTGACACCCCTACCTGCTGAGCTACACGGCGGGATGATCTCTCTTTCGATAAGATTTCTAGACACACCCTGGATTTCATCTCTACTCGGTAGAATTAAACCCTAACACATGGTCCGTTTCATTCAACTGTTGACTGTTGCCTTATAAGTAGGGACCATATTCTATCCCAGGGCGGAAGGAGATAAGGTTAATTGTTCATAGACTATATTGGCGTCACATCATTATTTGGCGCATGGCACATGTACTATCAGGGAACACTTGCATCTCGTTTGTGTTGTAGTTAACGTTCTATTCATTATTCAAAATTAGATCTCGAAGAATGTTGAAAATTCATTTTAGTGATAAAGATTCATACCTTTCCTATAATTTAAATTACTTGTTCATTTTTTATTTGGTAGTTTTACTGATACTGGCAGAGTTAAGGTCATACGGGCTTCTCTTCCACTCAACTAGTATAAAAATACACAGCAAATATAAATATCAACACATAATAATAATAATAATAATAATAATAATAATAATAATAATAATAATAATAATAATAATAATACTTATGTAAACTAAAATACGCACGTGCGGCCCGTCCTTATGTGCTACAGTGCTACAGAACAACGATAATTTTGCTCAAATAATGTATTTGTAAAGCCATAGTATTTGATCTGTCAATTGACAATTTCCCGTGGTTATGTTCATGACGCGTTATAGTGTTTAGTCTTCGCTCTTCGCTCTTTGGTGTCTCAGGGGGTTCGTTATGCTACTCATAACTTCACATGAGAATGTAGATAATTATGCGTATGTGCGAAGCTGAAATCACTTCTCTGATTGGCTATTTTTACGCGGGAAAGTGCTGTAGTCAGTTTCAGCACGACACAGCTTGGAGACTGCAAAAATAAAGCGTAACGAAAGAATGCTTCTTTGTGGAAGAACTCGGAACTATTTACAATGTATTTGGTAATTCAAGTATCCTACTGCTGCTGCCATCTACCTGTATGAGGTTCCTCCTGAATCAGCCAGCAAACATCGGAAAATGGAATTCCAGAAAATTGAAGCCAAGGAAGTATGCGACCGTATAATTCAGAAAGCTACTCATCGTTTCCAGTCTTTAAGCTGCTAGACGCAACAAAATTGTTAAAACAGCAAAATTTTTGACAATTTTTCGCACGATTTTCCTGAACGCGAACTTGACGTTGCTGTCAACAGCTATATTATACTGGAGTTCTATACGAAGACCCGACTTCCGAAATATAGATGGCTGTTCAATTGTTACAATACATAGTCTCCAACAATTTACAGGACCCATTCTGTGAAGTAATGAAGTTGTTAAATATTTTGGTTGCAACATCATAACCACCGCTGAGTCATAAATATGTTTTTCTTGCTTGAAACGCATAAAAACGTTTAAGGAACACTATGTTCCAGGATCGTCTCATTGCTCTTGCAATACTTCAATAGAAAACAGTGTGATGTCAAAGATGAAGGGGTTCAACACCAGGGTAATTGGCAAGTTCTGCAGCAGGAAGGAACGTCGTATGGACTTCATATTTCCTCACTAGGCGAGTCTCAAATTAAGATAAGTACCGTCAACGCGGGCTACTTTGACCCTTAAGGTGTTACTTGAACCCAGAAGAAAAAAATGTTTTCGTCGATGTAAAATAACAGTTTGGTGTCGAAAGTTGTGTTTTTTTCTTCTCTGCAAACTTTCATCTGTACAAATATTTTCACCTAAGTTACTCCAATGGTAAGTAATAATTTTTTCTTCTGGGTTCAAGTAACACCTTAAGGGTCAAAGTAGCCCTCGTTGACGGTACATATAAGTGTCTACAGTAGGCCAATATGGAGATTGTAGCACACTCATTATTTGACCACCAGCCGCACTGAAAATACGCTATTTTCATTATTACACTATCATAAAGAATGAAGACTTGCATTACTTACACTATTGTACATTATTATTGCTCACAATGATGTATACGCAACCAAAACAACATTCGTCCTACTATTGCCTTTGTCATGTTGGCCACTTGTATGTGCATATGTTATTACCAAACTTCTTGGAAGATGTTCCTTTGGCAACACGGCCTATTATTTACTTTCAACAAGATGAGCCTCCTGCATATTCCAGCCGGCCAGTGATTCTGTACCTCAATAAAACCTATCCTGGGCGTTGGATCGGTTGCGATGGTGTCATTTCTTCGCTACCTTTACAACATTAAGATTATTGTTTGTGGGATTGGCTAAACAGTGAAGTCTACAAACGCGAAATGGAAACAAGGGAACAAATGCTTGCCCCCGTTTTAAATGCTTCTGATCATATTATGTAATGTCCGAACTACTTCAAATTAGCAACACGGCATCTGGCTACACAATCTGCAAAGTGCATCGAGGTTGACGATAGCATTTTTTAACATGTTATGTAAAGAGAAAAGGAAAATTAAACAAAACATACAAATAACTACCTTTTTATTTACTATCACTTGCACTATTCTCGTTCCTCATGGTTTCGATTGGCTTTATTCAAAATTGTTGAGAATGAGACGTTTATGTAAGGTTTTTCTTTGGAATCGTCCATAAAATCACCCCTCAATGTATGACCCTTTCTTTCTTAATCATCCTGTATAAGGACAGAAGTATCAAAAGAGTGAGTGTGTCCAAAAGAAAAAAAATCATAAAGTAATTAAGGATGATAGCATAAAATGACTAGCATGCCACTGTTCAAAAACAAAGAAACATTTGAAATCTCCAAATAGGCCCTAGTAATATTTTGTGAACACGTTGAATGTTTTATATGTAGTAGGGTACGTACGTAATACCACTCTACAAGTATATTCAGTACTTAAGTATGAACAAAATTAAACACAAGTTGGCATCCTAAGAGCTTTTGAGACTTTTGTGAGGAAAGTGAACAAAAAAGATGGGTCAAAATTGAGTACACCGTCTTAAAGCATTTGACAACATATTGTTGACATGAAAGGCCGCTATATTTGAATTACGTAATGTTTAAAATATCCTAAATGAATTTATCTTGTAACAAAAAAAGTCTATTACTTTCCGAATGCCCTACTATCATTATTTCAAAAATGTGTCGTGACTTTTACGTACACATTATATAGTAAACTATTTCGGAAGCAAATTTTAACCATCAAGTCTAAGAATAGCAAGAAATTTTACATGAACCATGAAACGCCACTGATGCAAATAGCCTCGCCTCATCTAATGCATTTCCTTTGAGTATCAAATCAGTCATAAAATTGTGGGATGTTGAAAGGGAGCAAAGGCTCGTTACGGGAAGTAAAGCTAACCTTTATTGTCGGCACTATCAACATTGACGTTTCAAGGGTACAAGAGCGTAATCTCTAACAGGAGGGAAGATCTGCTTTAGGATCACTGATTTTAATAATACTGTGTTTGATGAAAGGTAATGATGTAAAGTTAAGTAAGAGAAAAGCCAGTTTATATAAAACTGAAATGTCGCGAAATGTGTAGTAAGCCCATGCCGTCATTTTTCAGTTCGTGTACGTATTTATTTTACTCATAGTTTCATCAGGTAGTCGCTGTAGTTCAGTGTGAAGACGCAAAACTGGTAATGGAAAATTTTGAGTTCCTTTCGTTTAATTCTTTCTTCCTTTCTTGCCATGTCATTTATCTGGTAAATCTCAGACCTCGAGTGACATTTATTAAGACTATTTCGTGAATAAAATAAAAATGTAAATAATATATTCCTAAAATTCGATGACAAAATATTAATAATTGTATATTTACGAATACTTAACCTATTCAAACACTGTGAAGTTGAAACAAATGAATGTCGATTATTGCAATAAAGAAATTCGATGTTATTATTCAGTAATGCCAATTGTTTTATTTCATTCACAAAATACAAATTTTATAGGCTACAATTATAGGTTAAATTACCTGTGGGAGCAGGACCAATGTCAGCCGTGCCTTATTTCGACCGTTACTCGTGCTACAGGAAAGCATTTTTTATAGCTCGACGAACGCATTCTCGCTGTACTGTGTAACGGAACTAAAGCTTCATCTACACAGCTCAATATTCCAATCGCGTATGCGTTCAATCTGGGAAGAATATTGAAAGAATCAAGTTTAAAAGGTACGTTCAATTAAGATCATGAAGATTTTGTGTCTACATGGTGCGCTGTTTTGAACGTCGTCTTCACTGCGTAAATATATTAATTAATATTAAATATCAATCTTGCATTCATTGCTTTAAAGTTGAAAGAAAAGTTTAACCGTGTAGTTGCATCTTAATGTATTCATGATCATCAATTTACGGGGAAACAGTTGGCGACAACGACTAAACAAAAGAACGACCATGCGATAAATTAATAGCGATAAATCTAGCTGCAAAAATTATCACAAAGTGTGACTGTGATTGGTTGGAATTCAAAATTTCATTACACTTAATAGGTCGAAAATGGAATGACATCATATAGACGAAATAGTCGTTGTAATTTATTTCTGGACACGTTTACGTAGGTAAAACACATCAGAAGAAGAGAAGTACAGCTTTTTTAATGTGTTGCCTTACTATAGGTGATTATTATCAGCCGTCCTCGATGGTGTAGTGGTTACCATATCACCGATGATGGATAATGTTGAGCCAAATTCCAAACATTGCTTTATTCACTATGGACGTAAATCTGCGTATAGTGCATTTACTATACGTAAAAAAATCGAAACAATGATAGACGAAATAATCACAAAACAGTTAATTTAGTATTGTCACATTCAAGGAGTGTCCACTGCAAGATTGTTAAAGAAACTGATTGGAAACTTCCTCGAAGTAAGAAACGGGGAAGACAAGAACAACGTGGCAGGATGATGCAAACTATAAACGAAGAAATGGAGGAGGAGGAGGAGGAGGAGGAGGAGGAGGAGGAGGAATATGCCCTGTGGTTTGTGGAAGAATCGAGATCCCTGGAGGCTGGAAATTCGGAAGACGTAGTCACAAATCAAAGAATTACTATATGTGCATAGCTTTACTACGCTGCATATTTTTGCGTAGAACTACGTCTGAGTGTCATCACTTGTAGACAGATGAGTAGCTCGTTACCCTTGCCTTACCATTGTTCTCCTTGTCTTCGTCTTGTTCTCTTTGTCTTCAAGTTTTCCCCTTGTTCCTCCTTTCCTTCGCTATATTCCACTCGTCTTGCCCATTTTCTTTTTATCTCGCCTTTGTTCTTTTTGTCTTGCCCTTATTCTTTCTGTCTTGCCGTTATTTTTTTTGTCTTGCCCTTGTTCTTTTTGTGTTGTCCTTGTTCTTGTTGTCTTTTCCTTGTTATTTTTGTCTTGCACTTGTTCCTTTTGTCTTGTTCTTGTTCTTTTTGTCTTGCCCTTGTTCTTTTTGTCTTGCCATTGTTCCTTTTGTCTTGCCCTTGTTCTTTTTGTCTTGCCCTTGTTCTTTTTGTCTTGGCCTTGTTCTTTTTGTCTTGCCCTTGTTCTTTTGTCTTCTTCTTGTTCTTTTTGTGTTGTCCTTGTCCTTTTTGTCTTGCCCTTGTTCTTGTTGTCTTTTCTTTGTTCTTCTTTTTGTGTTGTCCTTGTTCTTTTTGCGTTTTCCTTGTTCTTTTTGTCTTTCTCTTGTTCTTGTTGTCTTTTCCTTGTTCTTTTTGTCTTACCCTTGTTCTTTTTGTCTTGGCTTTGTTCTTTCTATCTTGCCCTTGTTCTTGTTGTCTTTTCCTTGTTCTTTTGTCTTCTTGTTGTTCTTTTTGTGTTGTCCTTGTTCTTTTTGTCTTGCCCTTGTTCTTTTTGTCTTGCCCTTGTTCTTTTTGTCTTGCCCTTGTTCTTGTTGTCTTTCCCTTGTTCTTGTTGTCTTTTCCTTGTTCTTTTTGTCTTACCCTTGTTCTTTTTGTCTTACCCTTGTTCTTTTTGTCTTGGCCTTGTTCTTTCTATCTTGCCCTTGTTCTTGTTGTCTTTTCCTTGTTCTTTTGTCTTCTTGTTGTTCTTTTTGTCTTGCCCTTGTTCTTTTTGTGTTGTCCTTGTTATTTTTGTCTTCCCCTTGCTCTTTTGTCTTGCCCTTGCTCTTTTGTCTTGCCCTTTTCTTTTTGTCTTGTCCTTGTTCTTTTTGTCTTGCCCTTGTTCCTTTTGTCTTGCCCTTGTTCTTTTTGTCTTGCCCTTGTTCTTGTTGTCTTTTCCTTGTTCTTTTTGTCTTGCCCTTGTTCTTTTTGTCTTGGCCTTGTTCTTTCTATCTTGCCCTTGTTCTTGTTGTCTTTTCCTTTTTCTTTTGTCTTCTTGTTGTTCTTTTTGTGTTGTCCTTGTTCTTTTTGTGTTGTCCTTGTTCTTTCTGTGTTGTCCTTGTTCTTTTGTCTTGCCCTTGTTCTTTTTGTCTTGCCCTTGTTCTTTTTGTGTTGTCCTTGTTATTTTTGTATTGCCCTTGCTCTTTTGTCTTGCCCTTGCTCTTTTGTCTTGCCCTTTTCTTTTTGTCTTGATCTTGCTCTTTTTGTCTTGATCTTGCTCTTTTTGTCTTTCCCTTGTACTTTTTGTCTTGCCCTTGTTCTTTTTGTCTTTCCCTTGTTCTTTTTGTATTGTCCTTGTTCTTTTTTGTTTTTCCCTTGTTCTTCTAGTCTTCCACTTATTCATCTAGTCTTCCCTTGGTTCCCCTAGTCTTCCCTTGGTTCCCCTAGTCTTCCCCTCGTTCCTCTCCTAAACTAACCTAGTTCTCCTTGTCTTTCCCTTGTATTATCGTTATTTTCCTTGCATTATCCTTGTTTTCCTTGTGTTCTCCATATCTTGTCTTGATTTCCTTGTATTCCGATTGTCCTCCTTGTCTTCACCTTATTCTCGTCTTCCCACTCCCGTCGGCAAGAGGGGCTTCCATTTTTTAGCTCAATTTCTACTCCATACCTAGTGCGGAGAACGATGTAGTGCCACGCAGAAAGAAAATGTCATCCATAGGGGCTTCAGGGAAACTTCAAGAAAACTTCTTGGAATCTTCAAGCGTTGTATGAATTGTCTTTGTCATAATTCGCTTTTTATAGCACAATTAACATCTATCAGAAATAGTCTCATAATAGCCTCTCGTTGTAAGTAAATAGCTACATGATGTCGATGACAAGATTGGAGTAATAATGAGTAATAATTATGTCAACAGTGAATTTCCTCCCCGATGCTAACCCTCCCTTCCCTTCGTAAGCATAGGCATTATAATTATTATCGTTTATAGAATTTTTGAAATTTGAATCAATCAACAGCACAACTTACATAAATCTATTTTCATGCACACAATTAAATGCTGAGTGTCCATTAAGCAAATACAGAAGATCATAAAAGTACTTCATTATATAGCTAACGTAATTAACGTAAGCAATTAACTCACCAAGTCTGAAGACGTCAGGGAGGCTGGATAACGATCTCCTCTAAGAGTTTCTTCTCCGAAGAGAACCAGTAGGCATCTCTACAGTCAGTAAACAAAGAAAAAAGATATGAATTAAAGAGAATTCAAAACACTTGATCAGTAACTCAATAATCACAAATTAAATACACGATAATTTTTGTTCTGCGCTATATGTCAATATATCACCGTTTGAGTCTAGGGACAGGCTTTCAACAGGAAATAAGTGTTACATCACTCCAGTAAGTTGAGATATTTTAAAACACCGCTAAATAAAAATTGTAACAGAAACAACATCTTGTCATGTCTTGTCTTGTCTTGTCTTGTCTGTGTCTTTTATTTCAAGTACCGTCAACGCGGGCTACTTTGACCCTTAAGATGTTACTTGAACCCAGAAGAAAAAAATGTTTTCGTCGATGTAAAATAACAGTTTGGTATCGAAAGTTGTGGTTTTTCGTCTCTGCAAACTTTCATCTGTACAAATATTTTCACCTAAGTTACTCCAATGGTAAGTAAACATTTTTTTTTCTTCTGGGTTCAAGTAACACCATAAGGGTCAAAGTAGCCCGCGTTGACGGTATGTATTTGTTTTTGTTTTTGTTTTTTTTTTTCCATTTTTCATTTCTATTTACACTTGTATCTTGCATTTGCATCCCTTTTATCTCTTTTTTCATATTATTTTCAATTTTATGTTCTAAGCAAATATTTGTATTGTCTATTGTAATTGGGGCTTTGCCCTGTTATGAACATAAATAAATAAATAAATAAATAAATAAATAAATAAATAAATAAATAAATTTACTGACCGTGGGAGAAATTCAAATTAATTTTCTGAAAAATTTTGACAAGTTGTAGCGTAATCTATATCAGTACACTGTCTATAATTCTACAGCAAGCTAATATCTTACGAGGTTTATCAACAAAACCATCTGCACTCATGAGGTTTATAAACAAGGCCATCTGCAATACAATATATTGCAAATGGCCTTATATGTAAGTATCTAGAGCTCAGTCTCTGTGATTAGTAATCGGAGTACCTTGCTTCTTTTCGCAAAAAATTAAGTGATAGGTAAAATTTTGTATTTAATGTAATAAAATAACAATCGTTGAAAGTGATGAGTGACTGTTAAAGAGTATCTTTTCGAATTATCTTGCTGGTCGCATGAGGGAATGAGGGAAGTCGGTAGAGCAGCGGCAGAGAGTGGAAGTGCCGCTTCCGTCAGTCCGTGACGCGAACAGCCAATGAGAAAGGCCGCCAATTCGGCAGCTGGCCTCACATCCACGTACCTCAGCAGAGGTGAACGATCATGCAACAAGACTAGAGGCATCGTGTGGCTATAGCTGGATATGAAAGTGTCGCTTAGTGGGGAGAAAGTATAAGGGGGATGCACTATATTTCATGTGAATTATGATTTCTCTTGCACAGACTAAATAAAGTTAAAATCCGTCCAAGACAGGCCTGGGCACTAATACCTCAATCGACTCACTACAGACTACCACTTAACTCTCCACTCCACCTTATCCGGCTGAGACTGTAATGTTTTAGCCCAATATGAGTAGACAGAATGGTAAGTATTGCTCAGTGACGGATTGTACATTAGCGCTCAAAAGAATTTTGTAGAAAGCATGTGCCACAATTACAAAAAGATAAGTATTGAATAGAAAAAATGCAGTGGATATTTGGAAAGTATGTATTTCTAATCCATTTAGTACAAAAATACATTAAGGTTAAACAGAATTATCTTGCGTAAAAAATAATTGAAAATTCTTCTGGTTCAAAAGTAATTTGTAAGTCCAAGTATGTACCAATAAAACGAAAATATTCTGGACTCTGAAAAAAAATCAGTATTTCGTTGCTTACCCCCAAACTTTGATCATAGCAGCACATCTGTTTGGCATTGAATCGACAAGATTTTGCAATCACTCGAGTGGAAGTTGTGACAATTCTTTCAATAAGGTAGCAAAGAACTGACCCTTATTTGAGTAACTTCTGCAATGAACACGTCGATCCAATTCATCACAGAGATGTTCAGTAGGATTAAGATTCGGACTCCGGCTTGGCCAATCCAAAAGTTTGATTTTTTTCAGCATAGAATTTTTTTAAATGGCCGGAAGTGGGACGTTACCAACACTTGAATAATGGTGATTATGAAAATGGAATGTTGAAAATTTAGTTTGCATTACCACAAGTACTTTTTAGATTCGCTGCGATTTGAACCTGGATCTTCCAAACGAAGATTCGAAGCTGTAGGCTTATGACGTGTAATGGTGAAGTAGTGGCAAAAAAACCGGACCGACTCTTGTAGCTGATTTCAGAGCCTTGTTCACTCCAGAGCACGATAGACTGGTAACTAATACTTTCGTGGTTCGAATCCTGCCTAGGAAGGAAACTTTTTTTTTGTTCCTTATTCAAATTTATTTCCAATACTTTTCGATTGCAGCGATATTTTACTACTCAATTAACTTATTATTCCCAGAACATGAAGTTTCCTTCCCAGACAGGATTCGAGCCACGCAAGTCTTAGTTACCAGTCGGGCGTACTGGAATTAGTTCCCAAATCTGTGAATCGGTTCTAAATTCGTCCCAGAGCTATACCCGAGTTGGTTCCAGCTTGATTTCATCTGTATACTGCCATTGATTCCCGCGCGCTAGACCAAGCCAGAAAACATTTCTCTTCCCATTTTATACAGACATAGGACTGTCAATTACTGTCTACGGTCTGTGTGCGAATAACTTCTATTTTAACGTATATGGAACTATGGCTGTCCTGTACTTCCACTGCCACTACTCTGCCAATCACTGAAACTTATGAACGGTATGTATATTTTAACGTAGATGGAGCTAAGGGTCATGATCGATTATAGGTGGCGTTATAGGCAATAACAACTCAGAGTCCGTGGATATACCAGAGTAGCGCAATCACCGAGTCGGCCGCCATTGTTATTCCTTTTCAACACGCTAGGAATAGGAATATTTAAAGTAATACTCTGATATTTTTAATTTGAAGGGCAAACATTTCTAAAGGATCTTCTTACATTTTAGAACATTATTGTCAGTCAACATACTAATGTATAAAAACTTTATTTAATAATTATTACAGCATAAATAAACATTCAAGTGTTCAATACACTCATTCATAAACGTCACAGTTATAGGTATTACAGCAATATGAACTTAATAAATTACAAGTAACAAATGAAAACAACAATGTTGCAAATAAAATAACAATAAATCTAAACATTTTCAACTCCATTCCTCATGCAAACTCTCCGGCTTCCGCATATAAGGGGACACTATACTGAAATTTCTCGAAGTTAATTAGTTTTAAGAGTTCACAACAGTGAAATCAATAACTACCATACTTACGAAGCTAGATTCACCAAATTTTGATCACTGGTATATCTGCTTAATAGTGACAAGTTTACAAAATTGCATCCGCCCATGATACGTGGTTTGCATTTTATTAATTATTTTATTAAAATATTGAACCGCTTTATATAAAAAGTCGATTGCATTACAATTTACATTATTTTTAAGTGATATTCACTTATATGGCTCCTTACATACATGGAATCAAAGCTTACTATACGGTTTTGCTGTAAAATTAATAAGTGAATTACTGGAATTTTTTATTATAAAAAATTAAAAAATTAATATTCATAAAAATTCCTAGTAATTTACCCATTCGCTGTATAGAAAATTCCAATAGTAATGTTTGTTCCAATGTATATAAAGAATCTTATAAGTGAATATCAATGAAAAATAATGTAGGCCTAAATTGTGACGCAAGGGACTTCTTGCATTAAGCAATATACAGGCTATATAATTAAGTTATTAATAAAATGCAAACCACTTATCATAGAGAGAGACGAAATTTTATACATGTGTTATCAACCAGATATACTAGCGATAAGCATTTTGTGAGTTTAGCTTTAAAAATATGGAAGTTAGTATTTTTAGTATAATATCCCCAAGGATATAATGATGTGAGATTTTGTCATTTTTGGTCAAAAAAATCATTTCTTTTTTATCTTTAAAAATTCATTTATGGCCTAAAGATGCCTTCTGCCAATTTTCATGACCATACGACCGGTCTATCAACTGTTTAGGGTCACATTTTTAAAAGGCTGCGGGCTCCGACTGTTAATTGAAATGCTCCGTCCACGCCCTCCACTCTGAATTCTGCGACCATTTTGGAAATTACGCTATATTTCATACATTATTTATTATAGTACATTTCCGATTGAGCCAGTGTAGCTTCTCGACCTCTCGAAATATTTCTTCATAGAATCCAACAGGTGTTAGGCCTACTTCAAAGGCTACTTCCCTTTAAAAATATTCAGTTAGGAGAGTATAACTCTTTTCTAAAAGAAAATTCCAGTTGTTGCTAGTAGCCATAACAACGTGTTTTCCATGCTTGGTTTTTGTTTATGATACAAGAAATATTTGTAAGTTTCTAACAGTTTTATTGTTAGTGTTATAATAGTGTCTACAGTCCATAGTGATTTGTAAATAATATTTATCTATTATAGTGTTTTCATAAGATTACATAATTTTTTAGTCATCTTTATTTACTAGTGTAGGTTTGGTGTGCACAGCGTGGTAGTGTATATAAGGATTAGTTCTGTATATAATATGCTAGTTCTATATGTTTCAAAATGCGTAGAAAATGAAAAAGACAAAGACGTGGTTCATTATTATTATCCCAAACTTTTGAAGTCAATTTTCTCCACTTTAATTTTCTGTAAATTTTGCATTGCTAAAAATGCTACTCTTTCTACAGATCCTGTACTACATGCATGCTTTTTTTGTAGAGGTTTTTGAATATGTTCTTAACAAAACTTACTATCAGTATTATAGCTAACACTCTTTTTTTTTTAGTCAACTGTCCGAAGACAGGTTTGAACCTCATAAGTACCACCAATAAGGCATCACTCATGAGACAACTAGGCCAGGAGATAATGGGGTAGGGTGGCAAGTTCCTTTCCCTCTCCAATGCATACTTTGCCGATTAGCTACATATTCCACTAATCAGACTTCAGATGCTTACAAACAATTGTCCTTCCTCTGACACATATCATAAAGTGAGATGTACTGCCTGATTATATATATGCATATCAACCAGAAGAGGTATTTTTAATATTAATTTTTTTACGCTCGAGTTGAATTTTTTCTGTTTTTACACTTTTAGTGTATTAAATATTTTTAATTATTTTTTTAGTAAAATAAAGAGGAAAATTGTATAGTAAGTTTCGTTTCTGAAGGTCTGACACGTATATAGACAAAAATTCTGGCCAAAATAGTAGCAATTTTTGAAAATCTAAATTTACACAATTCAAAATTACAAATTAAAAGTACAAAATTTCATACATCTCCCTAGAATAGTTTAGAAAATTGAAATGTCACATCAGTCTAACTTTAATAGGGTTTCTAGTTTCTACGGTCTTTGTATTTTCCAATCGAGGCAAACAATACAATCTTGTCTTAAGAATGAATTCAGAACTTCACAAATATATTGTCATTCTTGCAAATAGCAAATAGGATTGAATTCAGAAATGTTTGATTTGAAAGGGAGAAGATGGTAAAAATTTGACACTGATTCTAATCGGTAGTGATTTTCATTTGTTTTATGTAGAAATATCATTGCTGAAACAACTTAAATTCTAGATTAGTTTTATAAAAATATTTTGGGGCCCAAATTTTGAAAAAATAAGTATGAAAATACAGTCATTCATTAATCTCACAATGTATGCTCGCTTAGGTACCGGATCGTTCCTTTTTATATTTATAGTCACTTCTTTCCTTTTTCCTTATTTCTTTCACCTTGTCACAGAGAAAACAAATGTGCGCTTCTTTTCAGTTATCTGTGAACAGTTCTGAACACAGCAGCACTGCATTTTTTCGCACTTAAATTACATTCTTTCCCTATACAACTATACAACTGTATACTGCATAGCGCGCGCTGGACTAACAATGGCGGATTTGTCGGCATTTGCGGGCTCAAAAGATTGCGGTACTCTGGATATCCACGGACTCTGTAACAACTACCTCATCCTAGTTGTTGATATTTGAACACTGCCACTATTCTGCTTCATGATCGATTAACATCCTTGTCCCACACAACTTGAAACCTAGTCACGTTGTTGATTGACATTTGAACACGGGGACCCTAGTCACGTTGTTGATATTTGAACATGGGGAAACTACTCGCGTTGTTGATATTTGAACATGGGGAACCTACTCGCGTTGTTGATATTTGAACATGGGGAACCTAGTCACGTTGTTGATATTTGAACATGGGGAACCTACTCGCGTTGTTGATATTTGAACATGGGGAACCTACTCGCGTTGTTGATATTTGAACATGGGGAACCTACTCGCGTTGTTGATATTTGAACATGGGGAACCTAGTCACGTTGTTGATATTTGAACATGGGGAACCTACTCGCGTTGTTGATATTTGAACATGGGGAACCTACTCGCGTTGTTGATATTTGAACATGGGGAACCTACTCGCGTTGTTGATATTTGAACACGGGGAACCTACTCGCGTTGTTGATATTTGAACACGGGGAACCTACTCGCGTTGTTGATATTTGAACATCGGGAATCTACTCACGTTGTTGATATTTGAACACGGGGAACCTACTCGCGTTGTTGATATTTGAACATCGGGAACCTACTCACGTTGTTGATATTTGAACATGGGGAACCTACTCGCGTTGTTGATATTTGAACATGTGGAACCTAGTCACGTTGTTGATAATTGAACATGGGGAACCTACTCGCGTTGTTGATATTTGAACATGAGGAACCTACTCGCGTTGTTGATATTTGAACACGGGGAACCTAGTCACGATGTTGATATTTGAACATGGGGAACCTACTCGCGTTGTTGATATTTGAACATGGGGAACCTACTCGCGTTGTTGATATTTGAACATGGGGAACCTAGTCGCGTTGTTGATATTTGAACATGGGGAACCTACTCGCGTTGTTGATATTTGAACATGGGGAACCAAGTCACGTTGTTGATATTTGAACATGGGGAACCTACTCGCTATTTGAACATGGGGAACCTACTCGCGTTGTTGATATTTGAAAATGGGGAACCTACTCGCGTTGTTGATATTTGAACATGGGGAACCTACTCGCGTTGTTGATATTTGAACATGGGGAACCTATTCGCGTTGTTGATATTTGAACATGGGGAACCTAGTCACGTTGTTGATATTTGAACATGGGGAACCTACTCGCGTTGTTGATATTTGAACATGGGGAACATAGTCACGTTGTTGATATTTGAACATGAGGAACCTACTCGCGTTGTTGATATTTGAACATGGGGAACCTAGTCACGTTGTTGATATTTGAATATGGGGAACCTACTCGCGTTGTTGATATTTGAACATGGGGAACCTACTCGCGTTGTTGATATTTGAACATGGGGAACCTAGTCACGTTGTTGATATTTGAACACGGGGAACCTACTCGCGTTGTTGATATTTGAACATGGGGAACCTACTCGTGTTGTTGATATTTGAACATGGGGAACCTACTCGCGTTGTTGATATTTGAACATGGGGAACCTAGTCACGTTGTTGATATTTGAACATGGGGAACCTACTCGCGTTGTTGATATTTGAACATGGGGAACCTACTCGCGTTGTTGATATTTGAACATGGGGAACCTACTCGCTTTGTTGATATTTGAACATGGGGAACCTACTCGGTTTGTTGATATTTGAACATGGGGAACCTAGTCACGTTGTTGATATTTGAACATGGGGAACCTACTCGCGTTGTTGATATTTGAACATGGGGAACCTACTCACGTTGTTGATATTTGAACATGGGAACCTACTCGCGTTGTTGATATTTGAACACGGGGAACCTAGTCACGTTGTTGATATTTGAACATGGGGAACCTAGTCACGTTGTTGATATTTGAACATGGGGAACCTACTCGCGTTGTTGATATTTGAACATGGGGAACCTACTCGCGTTGTTGATATTTGAACATGGGGAACCTACTCGCGTTGTTGATATTTGAACATGGGGAACCTACTCGCGTTGTTGATATTTGAACAAGGGGAATCTAGTCACGTTGTTGATATTTGAACATGGGGAACCTACTCACGTTGTTGATATTTGAACGCGGGGAACCTAGTCACGTTGTTGATATTTGAACATGGGGAATCTACTCGCGTTGTTGATATTTGAACACGGGGCACCTAGTCACGTTGTTGATATTTGAACATAGGGAACCTACTCGCGTTGTTGATATTTGAACACGGGGAACCTACTCGCTTTGTTGATATTTATATTTGAACATGGGGAACCTACTCGCGTTGTTGATATTTGAACACAGGGAACCTACTCGCGTTGTTGATATTTGAACATGGGGAACCTACTCTCGTTGATATTTGAACACGGGGAACCTACTCGCGTTGTTGATATTTGAACATGGGGAACCTAGTCACGTTGTTGATATTTGAACACGGGGAACCTAGTCACGTTGTTGATATTTTAACATGGGGAACCTACTCACATTGTTGATATTTGAACATGGGGAACCTACTCGCGTTGTTGATATTTGAACATGGGGAACCTAGTCACGTTGTTGATATTTGAAAATGGGGAACCTACTCGCGTTGTTGATATTTGAACATATGGAACCTACTCGCATTGTTGATATTTGAACATGGGAACCTACTCACGTTGTTGATATATTGTTTGGGAACCAACTGAAGAACAGTGTACCAGTCTATCGTGCTCTGGAGTGAACAAGGCTCTGAAATCAGCTACAAGGGTCGGTCTGTTTTTTTTTTTTTTGCCACTACTGTACATCTAAAAAAGTTACCTGTATTAATTTTCTAGCGTTTTATTTGTAGAATTCTTTATGTCTGACGTTCTCAATAACAAATCTCTTTTCTCTAGGGATGTGAGATTTTCTCTGCTGTAGTTGGAAGTCTAGAATATCCATCTTGCTACTTTAGACGGCTAGTAAATCTGGTGATAATATCAAAAGCAGATTTGCATGGGTTGAATTAATGTTGTTATTTGAATCATCTTCTGCATTCACGAGGACATTTATACTACAGTTACATTCTGATATTTTAATTTGCAAAAGAAAATCTGCTGCCGTTAATAATCAGATTTAAATCAACGCAACGAGAGCAGAGAGCTTTTGTAGCCACAATCCTACGTCATAGTGGCAGAGCGGAAAATTAGCAACATGAAACAGAACAAAAGAAAACACCGAGCGCTCGCATAGCAACCCGGTGGTTCATTAGTGGGTGCTGAGGGAGGCCATTTTGTGCTCAACAAACCGGTCCCAAATATTTAAGAGGCTTTTGAAGCTTCGCTTTTTATTAAATTTGTGATATTGTAAACATGCTTTGTGTTGTATATTAGGTGAAACAATGTTTATAATTAACTGTAATAGGGTCGTGTCCTTTCTACTGGGTCTCCAAGATATTACTATCAGTTATAACGCAGAATTTCCAAACGAATTTAACTTAAACTATTAGTGTACTCTACAGTTATCTATTAGGATTTCTTTACTCTCTTTTTGATATGGGTTTATAGGTTTATGGTTATAAAGGTGCTTAAGGAATTGAACATCAATAAGCACTTCATCCCAAGTATGTTTTTTGTGCACCCGTGATGAAATGAGTTGAGTGCCAATTGTGCTGCCCGACTAAGCCAGATTCGTCTCCAGCTATCAAATCCGGATAACAATAGGCTAACCAGACATTTCAACAAAAACGCAAGACCCTTTCCTGAAAATGATTCTGTAAAACTCGGTTTCAGATTTTTATTATTCGCCTTACATATTATATATCTAATCTTCGTACTAAAATAAAACAAGTTTAAAAATACAGCACAAATTTTGAAAGGGCAGGGCATGGTTGCGCCCCACGGTAAGGTAAGATGCAGCAGATAAAAAACGGTCCCTGTTTTTTGGGCATAGTTGCGCCCCGTTCCCATCAGATACAGAAAAGGGACATAGCATAGTTGCGCCCCGACGAAATAATAAGACATACCGTGCAAGACTCCGTTTTTAAACCACGTGATCGAGGAATTCAGAAGCGGTAAAATAGACAAATACATGTTCTTTAAAAAATGCAGCTACCACTATAATATTTTTAAGTAATTTATTTATTTTATGACAGTCACTTCCGTGTGTACTATACCCCCTCCGTTATGGTAACTGATTTCAATGCAGCTACCACTACAATATTTTTAATTTATTTATTTATTTTATGACAATCACTTTCGTGTGCACTATGCCCATCGGGGCGTAATTATTCTATGTCCATTCTGCTACCTGATTCCTTCGGGGCGCAACTATGCCATGTCCATTCTGCTACCTGATTTCCTCGGGGCGCAACTATGCCATGCCCATTCTGCTACCTGATTTCTTCAGGGCGTAACTATGCCATACCTAGGCCTCCCAATTGACCGCGGGGCGCAACTATGCTATACCGTTTTGAAATATTAGCTATCGAATTCAACTGCAGCAAAGGAAATAATGTGATGGTAGTAAAAAAGTATAATAAATAGTGTTATGAGGAGGTATAAATTGATATTATATATTTATTACTCAAGCTCACTATTGACTATTTTCTAACATGACTTAGAAAAATACACATATGCAATGTAGCTGCTGTAGCACGAATATTCTTCAGCAATTTTGTTATTCAACAATTGCATATTTCTGGTTTGAAAGCATTGCTTTCAACAATAAGAGTGTGGTCTCAAAATTCGTTAAGTCCATTTGGCCATTTCTGTGACTTACAATATATGTGATTATGTTTCAGACCTCTGTCATTATACCGTTGACACAGAAATCAGTTGACAAATAAGAAACATTAGGGTCTACTCTAATTGGAAATATAATTGTATACAATATGTTCACTACCGCAAATGTTCAAAATGTACTCCATTTTTTTATGTATTTCGCGCTATTGACACATTATTTTTTATTTATTTATTTTATATATACATTACAAAGATACATTAAAAACTATTATATACATAAAATAGAAATACAAATTAAAGAATTTACCCCCGTATAATCAAACGCTCATGGTAGAGAGTTCAAAACCGCACTGTAGATAAGTAGAAAGAAGAAGACGACAAAATAAACAAATTAATATAAACAATAAAATAGCAGATTACAAAAACAAGAACCTATATGATAAAGAACAATCAAAATTGAAAATGTTTATAACCAGTATTCACAAGTACAATAGTCTAATATAAGACTAATATTCAGAAATTAATTATCTAACCCTATGTTAAGTTCCCTTAATAATTTTTTTAATTTTCAGTTTAAATTGAATCATACTTATGTTAACTAAAACAGGGTGCTGAGAAATCAATTTGTTGTAAAGTTTTAAGCCATAGTTGAAGCTATGTTTCATATCAGCATCCGTTGAATATTTTATTATAATACTTTACTTGAAGATAGTGCTTCATTCGATCCTAAAAGAATATTACAAATAGATAATGAACTGTATATATATTCAATACAATAAAAAAATGAATGAAGTAGTAGTAGTATTTATTTATTTAACCTGGTAGAGATAAGGCCGTCAGGTCTTCTCTGCCCCTCTACCAGGGGATTACAACTATAATATAAAGAATAAAATTACAATTAATACTAAATTTACAATTACAATTACAATAAAAATTAAAGTACGACAAGTACAAGTAAAAGTAATATATGAATTAATTAATTAATTAATATACAGTAAATAAATAAACTAATACGTAAAGAAAGAAAGGAGTGAGTGAGTGAGTGAGTGAGTGAGTGAGTGAAAGAAGGAATGAATGAAGGAGTGGATGAATGAATGAACGAATGAATAAAGAAATATGTCAATAAAGAAATAAATTATTAAATAAAGGATTAAATAAATAAAAATATATATAAATAAATAAATTTGCCCATAAAACTAAAGAAAAAGAGGTATTTTACTAATGATTTCAAATTAGTGTAAGTCTGAAAATATTGAGATTAGGACATATGTTTATATGACTTTTTTTGGTCAAAATGTCTTCGGAAATAAACTCCGTATATGGCGATAAATGCTCGTGAATCACTCAGTATATATACAGTACATACTTGAAAATTTTATCTTATTGTCTCCAGCAACATACTCAACATTTTTTTACCTTTTCAAGGTGTTGAATAATATTTACTTTGTCATAAATACTCAGACTTGAAAGTGTTTGTGTCGCGATGCCTTATCGGTATGAGAGGGCTTGAATTCTCGTCACAGTAGACAACTTTTTAGTGTTTACTGCTTTCTTTATACTCAAAAGAATTCTATTAAATCGACGGAGCAGTGTATTTGATATTTACACAGTGTTTCAATGATTTAGACATTTAGAGATTCCCTTAATATAAACAGAGAAGAGCAAGGGACTTCTTGTTCTGCTTTTCTCCGCCATCAATTCTCAGTGGACCAAAGAGAGAAGCCATCATGTTTGGAGCCCATTACTTACTTACTCACTGGCTTTTAAGGAACCCGGAGGTTCATTGCCGCCCTCACATAAGCCCGCCATTGGTCCCTATCCTGAGCAAGATTAATCCAGTCTCTATCATCATATCCCACCTCCCTCAAATCCATTTTAATATTATCCTCCCATCTACGTCTCGGCCTCCCCAAAGGTCTTTTCCCCTCCGGCCTCCCAACTAACACTCTATATGCATTTCTGGATTCGCCCATACGTGCTACATGCCCTGCCCATCTCAAACGTCTGGATTTAATGTTCCTAATTATGTCAGGTGAAGGATGCAATGCGTGCAGCTCTGCGTTGTGTAACTTTCTCCATTCACCTATAACTTCATTCCTCTTAACCCCAAATATTTTCCTACTGTAAGAACCTTATTCTCAAACACCCTTAACTCTGTTTCTCTCTCGAAGTGAGAGTCCATGTTTCACAGCCATACAGAACAACCGGTAATATAACTGTTTTATAAATTCTTTCAGATTTTTTGACAGCAGACTAGATGACAAAAGCTTCTCAACCGAATAATAACAGGCATTTCCCATATTTATTCTGCGTTTAATTTCCTCTCGAGTGTCATTTATATTTGTTACTGTTGCTCCAAGATATTTGAATTTTTCCACCTCTTTGAAGGATAAATCTCCAACTTTTATAGTTCCATTTCTTACAATATTCTGGTCACGAGACATAATTATATACTTAGTCTTTTCCGGATTTACTTCCAAACCATTCCATTCCTTCCATTAGGAGTCCATTAGAGAAATTATTTATATTTGTAAAATTTAATTTAATTTAATTTAAGGCTATTATTATTATTATTATTATTATTATTATTATTATTATTATTATTATTATTAGCCCTTAACGTGTTGAGAGCCTCGGTAGCGACATGCAGTTGTGACAGAGTTGCTCCGCTCCTGGAATGCGCGAAGACAGTGTGAAGTGTGAAAGATGAAGTTTGTTTTAGAGATGTAATCTTCACTGTTATGTCGCGTTGCGGTGCGAGAAACATCGATCTGTTGTAACATACACAGGCGCCACTGAGTGGATAGCTCCTACCTAACCTAACCCCGGGGTTCTGGCTCGCATCGGGTCAGCTCCCAACAGGTTTCAAGCTGGGTCACCGACAGGTATTACTGTCCCTCCCTCTCGCCTATACAGCATCAGCAAGAGGGAAACAACACACCACCACTGCCACAAGGAGCGTCGTCCTGCGCTGCCTAATCAACACGCAGGAAGGAACGTCAAACTCTACTGCCTAATTGCAACAGAATACAAAGATCAATTTTCTTTGTTGTCTATTAAAAAAGCAACACTACCATTAAGAACGTCAATATTTCAGGTGGCCCAAATTTTGTTACTGGGTCTGTATCTGTGATGATTGTAGTCCACGTCATTGTTATTGTTGCGCTTGTCCACTACAATGGATGAGAAAGAATTGTTATGCTATGCAGCGATAGTTATTGTTATTCAAAACAAAAGGGCGAAGAGAAAAAGGCTATAATAACCTTCAATATGAAAAAGCATATGATAGAGTCAATAGAGAAAAGTTATGGTTAATTTTAAAATCTTATGGCATTCAAGAAAATCTGTTAAATTCTACACAAAGTCTTTATGAAACAACTACTATAAAAATTAAGCTAGATCATGACAAATATACGGAAGCAATAGTAACTAACCAAGGACTTAGACAAGGTTGTGGCTTTTCCCCTCTTTTGTTTATAATATACTTAGACAAAGCAATTCAAGAATAGAATGAAGTAGCATCAGAAGGCATACGAATTGACGAACACACAAGACTAAATACAACAATATATGCAGATGACCAAGTTTTGTTTGCAGAAACTGAAGACGAATTACAGCGCTCTGTTTTTAAACTACAGATGGTTTTAAAAGAATACAATATGAAAAAATCAACCGAAAAGACAAAATTGATGGTAGTTTATGGCAAAAACCTTCTACGGGCAAAAATAATGGTTGATACCCAAATAATAGAACAAGTGACAGATTTTGTATATTTAGAAAGTCATATTTCTTTGTATAATTATCAAAAAGACATAAATAAAAATATGAGACGTTCAGAGTAGAAGTGGTGTAAGTCAAAAAAATGGGTAATGAGGGTTAAAGTAAATATTTTGTAAAATACAGCGCAATGTAGCAATTGATATTCAATTTATTTAAACTATTAGTAGTCAGTGGATAGCACGAAGGACATATTAATTGCTACTTTGCGCTGTATCTTAGAGAATTTTTATTACCCAATTTTGACTTACATCACTTTTGCTCTGAACGGCTCATATATTGAAATGTAATCAATTAAATGGTATCTTGTGAAGGAACTTTGGAAAACAAATGCGAAAAGAGGTCCAAATCCGATTTCACAACATAATATCAAAACCAGCTCTGTTCTATGGCAGTGAATGTTGGACACTGTGGCAAAAGGAAATAAATAGAGTCAACTCATCACAAATGAGATTTCTACGATTACTGACAGGAGTTACCTTGCGGAACCGGATTAGCAGCGAAGACATAAGAAATCAGTGGGAAGTTGAGGAGATGACCGCAGACGTCTAACATTATCAACGTAAATGGAGAAACCACCTTCTTAGGATGTCTTAACATCGTTTACCAAAGAGACTATTGTATTACCATCCACGAGGGCGAAGAGATTTAGACAGACCTCACCGACGTTGGATGGACCAATTCCATTTGAGTTCACAGACGGGAAACAACCCAAAACTGTGTATTGGCAGAAGAAGAAGAAGAAGAAGAAGAAGAAGAAGAAAACCTCAATTCTTTTCGCTTTGTTGTGATCATTTTTACATTTCACTTTCTGTAAGCGCCATGTGCACGAAACAAGTCAATAAATGCCAAAGGAAAATCTTCCGATCACGAGGTCACTCTGACAACGACAAACGTGCCAAGAAAATATCCCGAAGTAATAACAGTACTTTAATTTCAAGAAATAGACGAGAACGTACAAAACTGACTAAGCCGTGGCAAATAAGACGATACGACAAATCGATGGACTTTCCTTCAGTTCTCCAGTCAGACTGACCAATTAAAAACCGTAACGACAAAAATGCCAAATACCATCAGTTTATTATCTGCTGATCAATTAGAACTGAAGGCCAAATTGGCAGTGGATGTGGCCCTTTATACTCTTTAAGGGGAGCTTTAAAGGTACTGACAAATTTCGAAATTTTTATTTTTTATACAGTAAGTAGGGGGAAAGGAACTGGCCATCCTACCTCATTATTTTCTGGCCTATATTGGTTTCTTTGAAAGATAGGAAATGACAGGAGGGTTGCGATCGGAAAAACAACTGAATGTCACATAGCGTGGTAGGCCTGTTGCTATGGTGACAACGGTTGAGTTGCCAAACTTACAGTTCCCACGTGGCGAATGCTTAATAGCTCTTTTGGCGACACTTATTGTGCACACAATGTTAGCATTGGTACGTTTCGTCTTTGATCCTCTGTCAATTTTTGTATTGTTTTCTTACCTTCGCGTCAATTGTCAATGAATGTTTTAACGTCGGCCATCTTAACGACAATTGCCAGCTTCCATCAGCTGGCAGCGTGGTAGTCCATATTCGCAACATGGCATTGCATTTCCAAGCTCGGCCGCTTAAGTGTCATGTCCCATCTTTCTAAAAACAAGTATAGAAGCCACATAAGTTGTGCCTTCTTGGTATTACTCGTGAGGTTCAGACCTGTCTTCGGACAGTTAACTAAATAACAACAACAATACAGTAAGTACTACCTGAAAATATGGATCCGGCAAGTACTTTGCTCTACAACCTAACTTGTAACTTGAGGAAGTCAAGACGAAGTGATGTTGCAGTGACGTTCTTGAATACGGTCCATAATCTGTATTCACAAGCCCCAAGTTTCATATCTCAAAATGTTCAATAGAGTGTCTATTTTCTTTTTAATTGTCCACGCTTTTACTGACTCATCCGGTATATACTTACGTGTATACAATTTAATTTATCTTAGAAATACCTTTCTTTGGCAATACTACACCATTTGTCAAATTACTATTAATACAAGAAGTCACAAAAATATTACAGTCCTTCCAATCGTTCTGAGCCCTGTGGCAACACTGTCGCTTTTGAAAGTACCACGTCCCGCTACTCGAATTTCTTCCCTTTCTACCGCTTTGTACAACCTGTTCGCAACATCAGCCTCGCCCTCTCAAACCGCCGGAAACCTTTACCGGATATCTTTATTTGTTAGTTTAGCAGTAATGGATCTTACTGCCTAACTTTGTGTAAGTTCTAATAAGCTTGTAGGAGTCGAAGAAGTTGACCGAAGCTGCCGTT